>NW_027362770.1:150815786-151477453 GCF_046119375.1 Phyllobates terribilis | reverse complement strand
AGATTTTCTTTAAACATCCCATACACCTTAGATGGCTGTAGGACAAACAATAGTTTGGCCGATCGTTCCACCAGGGGTTATCTCACCCGACTCTCCCATACACAGGAGTGCTTGCTTGTCCTGTGTTCTATGGCAATGGCTTTTCCCCTTAGTGAAAAAAGGGTCCCCATACACATTAGACTGTCAGTTAAACCCATTGATTTTGGCGGGCTCAGACGATGTTAGTCTAATATGTATGGTGGGGGGCTGAAAAATAGGTCATGTGCAGATACCCTAAGAGTTACTCCAGCTTTGGTGGACTCAAGCAATTTATCTATTATATGGGAAGTTATTAATCTGAATGGATGCAATATAATAGATTTCCCCAATTGTCAGGAATTCTGTAACTATGAAAACCCCAAGCCCGATTAATCAAAAGTGGCATAAAAAGCTTTAAAAATTTGCTAAATTTTGGTGCATCTTGAGGCTGCACTAAAATTTTCCAACTTTTTGGAAAAACGCCATTTTTGATCAGTTCCAACAAGTTGGTGGACCTAGGACAAGATGGGGTTGTGTCGACTGACACTTGTCAAATTCATGATGAGAGGCGGCGTTTGCTACACCACAAATAACAATCTGGTAGGGACTGGAGAAAAGTTTTTGGTGAGGCGTGAAGATCAATACCGGCGTGAAGATCGCCGATCTTGATGAATTGGGGCCTTTGTCCTGGTGGGACAACCACTTTCAGCTTTATTTCTATTCTGTATAGCACCAGTACATTGATTGGTAAAATATGATAACTCGACTTTCACAAATCGAAAATACCCCGAAACAGACAACTATTGTAATTGGAGGTAACTCCAAATCCCAAAGTATAATAAACGAAGGGCCAGGAAGAGGACAAAAAATGAGAAAACACCATACTCACCTGTCTTAGGCGCGTCCCTAACCTGTCTTACCTCCTCTACTTTCTTGCCCAGTCCTTCGTCATCCTTTCAGATTTTCTTCCGATCTCCGGTCTTCTGTGTTGACTAGGTTTTATGCACATGTTTCACCACAGATGTGGCATCATCAGGGGATGGGACTATAGCTAGAAACATTCCAGCTATAGTGCCATCCCCTGATGATGCCGAATCTGCGGTGAAACATGTTGGGGGGACGTGTGCTCTAAAAAAAACTGTCCTGTTTGCCCTATAATTTTGTCACCCCGGGTTGTCACTAAGTAATATTTTGGCAATCGCCTCTACATTATATTAGAATCATTTAGGCCATATAGGGACAGAATGTTTCATGTACAGTATTACCCCACTATTTTAATCTATAATAAAAGTTACGTTTTAGGAGTTGTTAGTGAGGGTTCCTGTTGGGTTATCCCAAATTGTAAAGAATTGGTTTTATGCTGTCACACAGGGTGCGATTTTGCAAATCTGAATTTTTCATAAAATTTTTGACAAAATTTTGTTTAGATTTGATTCACTCATCTCTAGTTTAACCGCATCCTACAGAACACAAATCGATCCATTGACTTTTAGTTCTTTCCATTTGCTTTTCTGCAACGGAATTTCGAAAGGCATTTATTTGATTGCCTGTTATTGGCAGCGCGGATGTCGTTCGAGCTGCCATTTTCCTGTCTCTACACCCTGACATGTGTAGCCATTACTACTGTGCAGTTCTGTGAGAACGTTTGATACAGGCAACAGTGCTATTATATTCCTCTAGAGCGCACATATCTGTGCCATAAGTCATCCAGTATTCATGGTGTCACTGCCACGGGAATGTCGGAGTTATGTACTTCTCTTGGCATAGACATGCTAATCACCCACTTGGCATGGTTTTTGTTGTAGAGTGTTCATCACGGCAGCCTGACGAGAAGCAGATGACATCAAATGCCATACACCAGCGCCCTCTCAGGGTTTTTTCTATGCTTCTTCAGAACATGTTGCCAACGAAGCTCTTGTTCTTTTTAAGCATGAGGCTTCAAAGAGGACCATCAACATTTTGGCTCCTTGAAGTGATGATGAGTTGATTTGTTGACATTTTTGTCTTTGAGCCCTTAGTGTGTGTGGCACTAAAAATCCTTTATAATTTCTAAAGCATTGATAAATAGTGTAAGGTTATATGAAGTACAGGTTCTTAAAGGGATTGTCTATCTTTGGGATTTTTGTTTTACTTTAAAGTGGTTGTCCGCTACTAGGACTTGATCTAAATGTTTGGCGCCGATAAAAAAGAAAAAGCCTATACTCACCTCCCGTGCCAGTCCCATTCCAGCTCTGTCAGCACTCGTGGTTCTCGGGTTCCAATCAGCGCCGGCATCACTGTCCCCGCCTAAGTACGGATTGAACATGAAGAGGAAGTCAGAGATCAGCTGCAGCCCTGGACTTCCTCTCCATGTTCAATTCGACAGGAGGTGGGGACAGTGATGTCAGCGCTTATTGGGCGCCGGGCTTACATGTCACAACAACCGCACGGGAGCCCCGGAACCGCGAGAGTCTTCACTGCTGGAATGAAGCCGGCACGGGAGGTGAGTATAGGCTTTTTTATTTTATCGGGGCCAAGTGTGGGGTATGACAAGGAAGTGTCCAAGTATTAGACAACTTCTTTAATGCATGTATTTGGGGCTAATAATTTTTTGGGACCATTAATATTTTTTTCAGATTGGTTTTTATTACAAGTGTTGCACAGAATGGCTTTTACAGATACTTTGTTTCCCTGCACATTAAGCTTTGATGAGATCTGTGGTCATAAATTTAGCAGCTCAGAAGAAAAGACAGATAAAAGAGTTAGAAACTCTCCTACTGGATCATCAGAATGAGTTCACTGATGGATTCTTAGTTAACCCATTCTGCAGCCAGCAATGGACAGTGCAACACAGAGGCTATTTTTTCATAAATCAATAGTACACGTGGAAATATGAAACTAAGTGATATATCTTATAAGAGAAATCTGCTTCTTTTTCCTCCTGGACTGATCTTTCATTCTCAAAATTCTCAATTAACGGGTAAAATCTGTCTTCAGTGAATACAGATTTTCCCATTACTGAGAGAGGAGATGATAGTTGGTGCTCATAAAGTTCTATGGAGAACTGTAACTGTCGTTTCAGGAGAACTTGCAGCAGAATGTCTGTGTGTTCCTCTAGCTCCTCCCTAAAATGTCTGTGTCTGCCTCTAGCTCCTCCCTAGAATGTCTGTGTCCGCCTCTAGCTGCTCCCTAGAATATCTGTGTCTTCCTCTAGCTCCTCTCTAGAATGTCTGTGTCGGCCTCTAGCTCCTCTCTAGAATATCTGTGTCCGCCTCTAGCTGCTCCCTAGAATGTCTGTGTCTGCCTCTAGCTCCTCTCTAGAATATCTGTGTCCACCTCTAGCTCCTCCCTAGAATGTCTGTGTTCACCTCTAGCTCCTACCTAGAATGTCTGTGTCCACCTCTAGCTCCTCCCTAGAATGTCGATGTCCACCTCTAGCTCCTCCCTAGAATGTCTATGTCTGCCTCTAGCTCCTCCCTAGAATGTCTGTGTCCACCTCTAGCTCCTCCCTAGAATGCCTGTGTCCACCTCTAGCTCCTCCCTAGAATGCCTGTGTCCACCTCTAGCTCCTCCCTAGAATGTCTGTGTCTGCCTCTAGCTCCTCCTTAGAATGTCTGTGTCTGCCTTTAGCTCCTCCTTAGAATGTCTGTGTCTGCCTCTAGCTCCTCCTTAGAATGTCTGTGTCTGCCTTTAGCTCCTCCTTAGAATGTCTGTGTCTTCCTCTATCTCCTCCTTAGAATGTCTGTATCTGCCTCTAGCTCCTCCCTAGAATGTCTGTGTCCACCTCTAGCTCCTCCCTAGAATGTCGGTGTCCACCTCTAGCTCCTCCCTAGAATGTCTGTGTCTGCCTCTAGCTCCTCCCTAGAATGTCTGTGTCCACCTCTAGCTCCTCCCTAGAATGTCGGTGTCCACCTCTAGCTCCTCCCTAGAATGTCTGTGTCTGCCTCTAGCTCCTCCTTAGAATGTCTGTGTCTGCCTTTAGCTCCTCCTTAGAATATCTGTGTCTTCCTCTAGCTCCTCCTTAGAATGTCTGTATCTGCCTCTAGCTCCTCCTTAGAATGTCTATGTCAGCCTCTAGTTTCTCCCTAGAATGTCTGGGCCTGCCTCTAGCTCCTCCCTAGAATGTCTATGTCAGCCTCTAGCTCCTTCCTAGAATGTCTGTGTCTGCCTCAAGCTCCTCCCTAGAATGTCTGTGTCTGCCTCTAGCTCCTCCCTAGAATGTCTGTGTCTGCCTCTAGCTCCTCCCTAGAATGTCTGTGTCTGCCTCTAGCTCCTCCCTAGAATGTCTGTGTCTGCCTCTAGCTCCTCCTTAGAATGTCTGTGTCTGCCTTTAGCTCCTCCTTAGAATGTCTGTGTCTGCCTCTAGCTCCTCCTTAGAATGTCTGTGTCTGCCTTTAGCTCCTCCTTAGAATGTCTGTGTCTGCCTCTAGCTCCTCCTTAGAATGTCTGTGTCTGCCTTTAGCTCCTCCTTAGAATGTCTGTGTCTTCCTCTATCTCCTCTTAGAATGTCTGTATCTGCCTCTAGCTCCTCCCTAGAATGTCTGTGTCCACCTCTAGCTCCTCCCTAGAATGTCGGTGTCCACCTCTAGCTCCTCCCTAGAATGTCTGTATCCGCCTCTAGCTCCTCCCTAGAATGTCTGTGTCCACCTCTAGCTCCTCCCTAGAATGTCGGTGTCCACCTCTAGCTCCTCCCTAGAATGTCTGTGTCTGCCTCTAGCTCCTCCTTAGAATGTCTGTGTCTGCCTTTAGCTCCTCCTTAGAATGTCTGTGTCTTCCTCTAGCTCCTCCTTAGAATGTCTGTATCTGCCTCTAGCTCCTCCTTAGAATGTCTATGTCAGCCTCTAGTTTCTCCCTAGAATGTCTGGGCCTGCCTCTAGCTCCTCCCTAGAATGTCTATGTCAGCCTCTAGCTCCTTCCTAGAATGTCTGTGTCTGCCTCAAGCTCCTCCCTAGAATGTCTGTGTCTGCCTCTAGCTCCTCCCTAGAATGTCTGTGTCTGCCTCTAGCTCCTCCCTAGAATGTCTGTGTCTGCCTCTAGCTCCTCCCTAGAATGTCTGTGTCTGCCTCTAGCTCCTCCCTAGAATGTCTGTGTCTGCCTCTAGCTCCTCCTTAGAATGTCTGTGTCTGCCTTTAGCTCCTCCTTAGAATGTCTGTGTCTGCCTCTAGCTCCTCCTTAGAATGTCTGTGTCTGCCTTTAGCTCCTCCTTAGAATGTCTGTGTCTGCCTCTAGCTCCTCCTTAGAATGTCTGTGTCTGCCTTTAGCTCCTCCTTAGAATGTCTGTGTCTTCCTCTATCTCCTCCTTAGAATGTCTGTATCTGCCTCTAGCTCCTCCCTAGAATGTCTGTGTCCACCTCTAGCTCCTCCCTAGAATGTCGGTGTCCACCTCTAGCTCCTCCCTAGAATGTCTGTATCCGCCTCTAGCTCCTCCCTAGAATGTCTGTGTCCACCTCTAGCTCCTCCCTAGAATGTCGGTGTCCACCTCTAGCTCCTCCCTAGAATGTCTGTGTCTGCCTCTAGCTCCTCCTTAGAATGTCTGTGTCTGCCTTTAGCTCCTCCTTAGAATGTCTGTGTCTTCCTCTAGCTCCTCCTTAGAATGTCTGTATCTGCCTCTAGCTCCTCCTTAGAATGTCTATGTCAGCCTCTAGTTTCTCCCTAGAATGTCTGGGCCTGCCTCTAGCTCCTCCCTAGAATGTCTATGTCAGCCTCTAGCTCCTTCCTAGAATGTCTGTGTCTGCCTCAAGCTCCTCCCTAGAATGTCTGTGTCTGCCTCTAGCTCCTCCCTAGAATGTCTGTGTCTGCCTCTAGCTCCTCCCTAGAATGTCTGTGTCTGCCTCTAGCTCCTCCCTAGAATGTCTGTGTCTGCCTCTAGCTCCTCCCTAGAATGTCTGTGTTTCCTCTAGCTCCTCCCTAGAATGTCTGTGTCAGCCTCTAGCTCCTCCCTAGAATGTCTGTGTCTGCCTCTAGCTTTTCCCTGGAATGTCTGTGTCAGCCTCTAGCTCCTCCCTAGAATGTCTGTGTCTGCCTCCAGCTCCTCCCTAGAATGTCTGTGTCAGCCTCTAGCTCCTCCCTAGAATGTCTGTGTCTGCCTCTAGCTCCTCCCTAGAATGACTGTGTTGCCTCTAACTCCTCCCTAGAATGTCTGTGTCTGCCTCTAGCGCCTCCCTAGAATGTCTGTCGGCCTCTAGCTCCTCTCTAGAATGTCTGTCTGCCTCTAGCTCCTCCCTAGAATGTCTGTGTCTGCCTCTAGCTCCTCCCTAGAATGTCTGTGTCTTCCTCTAGCTCCTCCCTAGAATGTCTGTGTCCACCTCTATCTCTTCCCTCTTCCTCCATAGAAGTTTATGAGCACCAACTGTCATCTATGCTGAATGCAGATTTTACCCAAGAATCCAGGAGGATTATATCTGATAAGGTATATTACAAAGTTGCTTATTTTCATGTGTACTTTTGATTTATGAAAAAAAAAGAATAACTGTAACTCTTTAAAGCTCTGGCTCTACAACAAGATTTTATTACCATGGGATTTTTTTGTTATAAGATAATAGAAAAGAAAATCTCAGCAATCTATCACATTTTGCTTTAGTTTTATATACTGCTTTTGCGAATGACTGTAGCATCTGCTTTGGTAGCAGTCATAGCCTTTCCTGATAAGCATCAATAAATCATATATATCCACCTTCAAGGGAGCGGAGTATCTCTGTAAATCATAGCAATCTGTTTTTTTTTAACCTAATCGATAAAACTTCTCACTCCCCGCTCCTCTGTAATCCTGCCTCTAACTGGATCAGAAAGTGTGAGATTGCTTGCGGTATTTTGAAGTAACTGATGTGGGAACCGGGAGAATCTTCGAACACTTTCCCATAAAGGTCATCGTGCTATTTATGCGCCAGGAAACATGGTGTCCGCCGGTATCGTTGGAACAATTATACCATTCTCTCTCTCGTCTATTTTAATAAGGAGTCGTAACTGAATTTTTTTTTTTTAGTCGTTGAGCTTTATGTGTTAATTCTTATGATTAACAATTCGCTTATGTTCAGTGTAAAATGTTTTATTCTCACTTGAAAATCTAACTTCCTTTAAAATAATCACAGATGATAGTAGTCAGGATTCCCATTCATTTTGTGAAGTCATAAGCCACTTGCAACTTATTTCCCATAAGAATAATAGAAGTTGCAGAAGGGGAACAATCCCTAAGTGCCCATAAGTTTTAAAACCGGTGAAAAAAAATGCTGAAAAAAAACAGTTTTCTCATTTGGCTTAAACATACGTTAAACTTTCCTTTCTTTATTATTTCATTACTTCCTTCTTTCCTTTTCTTTCATTTCCTTTCTATTGCTTTACTTTCCTTGCCTTTCCCTTCTTTCCTTCATTATCCCTTTCCTCCTTTAATTCCTTTCCCTCTCTCCAGTATTACCTTGCTTCCTTTCTTCACCTTTTTTCTTCCTCTCCTTTTCTCCACTTCCTTTCTTCCCTTTTCTCCCATTTTACTTTCTTTCCTCCCTATCCCTCTCTTTTTCCCTTCTCTCACTTAGTTCATCCTTTTCTTTCCTCCCATTCCTGCCTTATCCTTTCTCCCATTTTCCTTCCTTTGTTTCTTTATTCCCTTCCTATCTTTGTTTCCTAACTTTCCTTCCTTTCTTTCCGTCTCTTTCCCCCTTTTTTATTCCCTGCGATTCCTTTTCCCCTTCCTATTTTTCCTTCTTAACTTTCCTTCTTTTCCTTTATTCTCTCCCCTCCTCTTCCTTTCTTCCTTCTTTTTTATACTACTCTATTTTCTTCTTTCCTGCCTTTTTCCTTCTGTTAATTTTTTCCCAAACCTTCTTCCTTTTCCCTTCTACCATGCTTACCTCCCTCTTTTTTTGTCCTTCATTTTCCTTATTAATAACTTACTATCCTCTCCTTCCTTTCTGCCATCACCTTCTTTCTTTACTTGTTTTCCTTTCTTTCTTTCTTTCGTTGTTTCTCTATCTATCTATCTATCTATCTATCTATCTATCTATCTATCTATCTATGTTCCTTTCTTTCTTCTTCCCTACATATTTCCTTGTGGTGTTTGCTGCGATTTTGTTCTACACATTTCATGCCTGTTGATTCCACCAGATTCCAGAGTCTTAGGTTGCTATCTATCTGGAATCTTTTGCATGTGATGACCACAGCTGAGTGCAGGTACTAAACTGTATTAAGTTCTATGTAAGCCATATCTCGATGTCCAGTATGTTTCCATTTAGATTAGAATACCCAACGGTGACGGTCTGTCTGCCGTCGGTGTAACCCTAGGCTTGGACTTCCCACTCTTAATCCTCTCAATGGAAGGAGTTTAATGTAAGTCATCTGGAGAATTTCGAGCTGTAATCCTCAAATCAAGAACAACAGGCAGTATCATCATAAGCTGTTGGCTAATTGAACGTATAGGAAACGTAACGACCGTTTTATATGTCAAGGACTTAGTGTCATGTCACCTAATTGGCTGCACTCTACATGAACCTATATGCAGGAACAATACGTTAGAAGCATCTGTTATGGAGCTGCAACCTCCACAGGACCTCAATGTTCCTACTGAACCAAAGACGTTTTAGGAAGGCACAATAACTGCTGAAGATTGGCAGCTCCTCTCAGATAATAAAGTTGCTGCTGTAAAAGTCAGCTGTTCTGCACTGTGGGCCCTGCTGGCCGTCATGAACTATGTGGTCTCCTGGCCAAGAAGCTCATATCAACTTGGCAAGTTCTTCAATGTCTATGTTTGGAATCTCCCGAGTCATTTTAAGTTGACTTAGAAGAACCCAACGCTCAGGCAGTCAGATGAAATGGAACAATATAATCTAAGACCAAAAAAAAATACATATACTGTATTTAGATTATCAAAATATCTTCTTGAATGAACGCCATACTTTTTTGGATGCTCACACACCTGCAACATTTCACATTTGTTTTAATCGACCTGTCGGTGATTTCCAATTAACAAGTCAAACAGGCTAGACACTTGTTCGGTTTACATCCAAATTTGCAAGTTTTAACATAAATTAGCTCACTTCAGTTTGTCAAATCCTGTCATTTTAATTAGATTTTTTTTTGGTGGGGGAAAGAGGAAGATGAGGACAAGAAAAAAGTAAAAATACATTTTGGAACAAACGCTTGGTGGTAGGATCTCAGTCCCCGGTACTGATGGTTTGAGCCATAGAATCGATTGTTTGGTAAAGTTGAGATCTTTTTTACTTTTTGAGAACTATTTATCAGCAAATAAGTAAATCTGAGGTGCACAATTTTTGGGGGGTGGGTTTGGGGTTTCTAGATGGAAATTTGGAACATATAGATGTCTTGCGCCATTATTGACTGATCTCAAATAACCTTTTGGGGCTCAAAAGGTTAGAAGGAAAAGTAAGGAAGACACATCGATGTCATAACCATATTAATGTTGATAGTTTTGTAATGCATAGATGTGCCTTGACCCCAAACTGCCAATTACTTCCTGTAATTCCCAGAAACACCCACTTTTGGGCGAGGTTTAAATAAAGTCTGCCCAGAATTCCCAGGAAATCGGGGATGGTTGGCCACTATGACAGTAGAATATCCAACAAGCTCATGTAGATGTGATATCCGATGTCTACAAACCTTTGGTATGGTAAAGGAGACACCCTACATAACTCCCAATCTAACAGGAGGACTCCCGGAGATTTGGGAAATCTTCTGGGCCGTTTGGAAACTTCTGGAAAAGCAGCGCTTCTGAAAGGTTTCTTGTTCGTGATGTTGGGATGCTCCACCATCAAATGGAGCCATGGGATCATTCAGAGGGTCAGTAATGAGGTATGAATCGTTGTGGCTCCAAAAAAGGGAGCTTGGACAAAATTTCAGAGGTTCACCACGATAAGCTATCTCCCTAGTGACAACCACAAAAAGTTGGCAAGTATGATTTAACTGTTATGATCTGCTACAGGGACTAAGGAAAGACAGGAGAACTGTCCCTACAATAGAACTAAACTAGATCCCTACGATGTAGCGGGGAACCTGATCCTGCGATCAGACCCGCTAAAGTCCTCGGCTAGTCTGTACGAAGACCTATAGATGTGAGGGAGGGATCCCTACAAGAACTAGGGACTGGGATAAGTTGGACACCTCCTAGCAGAAATAGTAGCAGTCAAAGACAAACACACAACAAAAAGCATAGAGGTCAGAAGACCTAGCAAAACTAACAGAGAACGGCAACAGAGCACCAAGCTAGCTCAAGAGTAGTAAATACAATGAAGTCCAGCAAAACCAGGAGGGCAGAGCCGGATTAAATAGGCAAAAATGGTCATGTGACCAGCAAACTAAAAAAACCTAACAGGAGAGTTCTAACAGTACCCCCTCTTCTAAGAGGATCCTCCGGATCCCCTAGGCCCGGGCTTACCAGGAAACCTCCTGTGAAACGCTCTGACAAGTCTGGAAGCAGAAACATCATCCGCCCTCACCCATGAGTTATCCTCAGGTCCGAAACCCTTCCAAGCGACGAGATACTGCAAACTCCCTCTATACCGTCTAGAATTTAGGATGCGGGAAATTTCATATTCCCCGTCGTCCACCACCGGAGGAACAGTGGCAGAGGCGTCACCATCCGACACATCAGCTTTTTTCAACAGAGAAACATGAAACACCGGTTTAATCTTCCAGGACGTAGGAACCTCCAACCTAACAGCAGATTGGTTAACTATCTGAAGCACCTTAAAGGGCCCTACGAACTTGGGACCCAATTTTTTAGAAGGAATCCTCAATTGCAGATTCTTAGAGGACAACCAAACCATGTCACCAACAGCAAACAAAACCTCTTGCCGTTTCCTATCAAAGTACCTCTTAGATTTTTTGTTAGCCTCCTGAAGATTACCACGCACATCCGTCCAAACTCTCTCCAAATCACCGGAAAAACTCTCCTCCTCAGGCACAGCCGAAACCAATTTGGAGAATGACCCAAAAGACGGATGTCTCCCAGAACAACAAAAAAAAGGCGAACACCCAGCAGAAGAGGATGTATGGTTGTTAAGAGCAAATTCAGCAAGTGGCAGAAACTCAGACCACCCCTCTTGATAGTCTGCCACAAAACAACACAAGAACTGCTCAACATCCTGGTTCTTCCTTTCTGTCTGGCCATTAGACTCAGGATGATATCCAGATGAAAACGACAAATGAACTCCCAACCTGTCACAAAAGGCACGCCAAAAACGAGCCACGAACTGAGGTCCCCTATCAGAAACAATGTCAGTAGGAACACCATGTAGTCTGACAATTTCCTTGACAAAGGCCTTAGCGAGTGTCTTAGCGCAAGGCAGTTTGATGAAGGGAACCAAGTGACACATCTTGCTAAAACGGTCCACGACCACCCAGATGACCGTGAAACCTTCAGAGAGGGGAAGGTCAGTAATAAAGTCCATAGCCAGATGTGTCCAAGGTGCACTAGGAACCTCCAGAGGGCAAAGCAACCCCGCAGCAGGAGCATGCGAAGACTTGGATCTAGCACACACAGTACATTGACGCACCCACTTAATGACTTCCTTCTGCCATCCAGGCCACCAAAAACTGCGTCCCACCAGTCTCTTCGTCTCAGAAATTCCTGGATGACCTGCCAACCGAGACTCATGACACTCAACAAACAAATCTCTCCTAAAGGTCCTAGGCACAAACAACCTCCCATGGGGAGTGTTAGATGGGGCATTCTCCTGAGCTTTAAGAATCTCATCCTCCAAAACGGAGTCCAAAGCAGCAATCACAACACCTTCTTGTAAAATGCTCTCCTCTTCCTCCTCAACACCGACCATGGGAGAAATGCTGCGAGGCAAAGCATCCGCTTTAACATTCTTGGTACCCAGGATGTAAGTAACGGAAAAATTAAACCGCGAGAAAAAAAGTGCCCACCTAGCCTGACGGGCATTCAAGCGCTTGGCAGCATCAAGATAGATCAGATTTTTATGATCAGTGAAAACCTGAATGGGAAATTCAGCACCTTCCAAGAGGTGACGCCAGTGTTCAAATGCGAGTTTAATAGCCAGCAATTCCCGATTACCAATATCGTAATTAAGTTCAGTCTCAGAAAATTTTTTTGTAAAAAAGGCACAGGGATGTACTCCATCCTTGTTTTCCTGAGACAACACCGCACCGACCCCCACCGAAGAAGCATCAACCTCAACCAAAAACGGCTTAGTCACATCAGGCTGCATAAGGATGGGGGAAGAGCTGAACCTCTCCTTTAGAAACACAAAAGCTTCAATGTCCTCAGAAGTCCACTGAACCGCATTAGCACCTTTCCTGGTGAGATCGGTCAGCGGTTTGACAATAATAGAAAATTTTTTTATGAATTTTCTGTAATAATTGGCGAAACCCAAAAACCTCTGTATCGATTTCAAACCAATAGGCCTAGGCCATTCCTGCACAGCTTGAACTTTAACCGGGTCCATCTCAAAACCTTCACTGGAGATAATGTAGCCCAAAAAACAAATTCTCTGTACAGCGAACTCACATTTCTCCAGCTTAGCAAAAAGCGAATTGTCCATTAATAACTGTAATACCTCACATACGCTCCGCCAATGAGACTCCAGATCAGGCGAATAAATCAGAATGTCATCCAAATACACAACCACATTTTTGCCGATTAAAGGTCTAAGGATGTCATTAATAAGATTCTGAAAAAATGCTGGAGCATTGGTAAGACCAAAAGGCATAACCAGATTCTCAAAATGACCCACAGGAGTGTTAAAAGCAGTCTTCCATTCATCACCCTCCTTCATGCGCAACAAATTGTATGCCCCCCGGAGATCAATTTTAGAGAACCACTTGGCCCCCACTAACTGGTTAAATAAATCAGGAATCAATGGCAGTGGGTTAGGATTGCGTACAGTAATTTTATTAATCTCACGAAAGTCCAGACAAGGACGTAAACCGCCATCTTTTTTTTTTACAAAAAAAAATCCAACAGCCACAGGAGACTTGGAAGGCCTAATGTGACCGGCGGCCAAGCTTGTCTGTATGTATTCCTCCAAAGCCTTTCTCTCAGGAATAGTAAGATTAAATAAACGACTTTTAGGAAGAGTCGCTCCAGGGACAAATTCAATGGTACAATCATAGTCTCTATGGGGAGGCAAAATTTGTGACTCCTCCTCAGAAAAAACTCTCCAAAAATCCTGAATAGGTACAGGCAATTCCCCTTTATCCACAGCAGCAATACGTCCGTTACAACACTTGTCATAACACTTAGGGCTCCAGGACTTAATTTCATTGGTAGACCAATCCAGTACAGGATTGTGCAATTTTAACCAGGGTAACCCCAATATTACTGGAGAAGGCAAATTATCCAATACCACCAAATCCAAATTTTCTTGGTGAATACCATTAATAGTGAGGGGAAATTCACAGACCTTATGAGTAACACTCTTCAAGGGAGAGCCATCAACAGAAACCACAGCAATAGGGGATGACAAAGTTTTAGGTTCTAATCTAAGTTTTTCCAAGAATCCCCCATCAATCACATTCAGAGTAGAACCACAATCCACAAATACCCGAAATTCAATTAATTCATCCTGAGCAGCAGTAGTGGCAGATAGGAATACTCCCTTAGAATTTAAACAGGCAATACGGGCATAACTGACCATTTTTTTTTCTTTCTTCATACGAAGCACACAGTTCTTAATAAAATGACCAGAATTTCCGCAATAGAAGCACAAGCCTTCAGAAAGCCTGCGGTCTTTTTCCTGAGAGCGGGGTGTCATCGCCCCAATCTCCATCGGCTCTCCATTGTCAGCACAGACCCTCTCAGGACTCGGAGCTGACATAGCAGAGGATTTGCTCTCATTAACCCTTGCACGCAGTCTCCTGTCCACCCGTATAGCTAATTGCATTGCCTCCTGCAAGTTTCCAGGTGTGGGATAAGCAATCAGTAAATCCTTAACCCTTTCACCTAGCCCTGCAAGAAACAAGCGTTTCAAAGCTGAATCGTTCCACCCCACCTGGGCAGACCACCGACGGAAGTGAGAACAATATTTTTCCACATTACCTGATCCCTACCTCAAACGTCTCAATTCAGACTCAGCAGATGAGACACGATCAGGATCATCATACAACAAACCCAAAGCAGAAAAAAAACTATCCACTAATCTAAAGCACGGATCACTAGGTTGGAGAGAGAAGGCCCATCCCTGAGGATCTTTGCGCAAAAGTGACATTATGAACCCTATGCGCTGTGATTCATCACCAGAGGATCCGGGTCTCAAACGAAAATGCAATAAACAAGCATTTTTAAAAGAAAAAAAATCTTGTTGTTCGCCAAAAAATAGATCAGGCAGACGTACCTTTGGTTCCACAAAATGCGCTCCAGAACAGCTACTCACGTGTTGTTGGAGCTCGGCCACCTCCAGAGAGAGTCCCTGCAAGCGTTGAGCCAAATCTTGAACCGAGACCATGATGGAAAACTGGAGGTCTTTCCTTAGAGAAAATTTTTTTTTTTTTTTTTTAAGGCTGGACTTACTGTTATGATCTGCTACAGGGACTAAGGAAAGACAGGAGAACTGTCCCTACAATAGAACTAAACTAGATCCCTACGATGTAACGGGGAACCTGATCCTGCGATCAGACCCGCTAAAGTCCTCGGCTAGTCTGTACGAAGACCTATAGATGTGAGGGAGGGATCCCTACAAGAACTAGGGACTGGGATAAGTTGGACACCTCCTAGCAGAAATAGTAGCAGTCAAAGACAAACACACAACAAAAAGCATAGAGGTCAGCAGACCTAGCAAAACTAACAGAGAACGGCAACAGAGCACCAAGCTAGCTCAAGAGTAGTAAATACAATGAAGTCCAGCAAAACCAGGAGGGCGGAGCCGGATTAAATAGGCAAAAATGGTCATGTGACCAGCAAACTAAAAAAACCTAACAGGAGAGTTCTAACATTAACATCGTCAACTATAGATGCCTGGATTCTCCTAGGGCTCATCCAAACTTTGAACAAAAATAAAGCTTCTCATTTTGTTGGGTTTTTTTTATGATTCAAATCCACCGTCAGCCTTTAAAATCAAGACGAGGCTTTTATTTTTCTGCTTCAATCCCCATCTACAAGTCATTACACTCCGACTATTCTTATCATAGGTGTGTTTCGTAAGCTCTTAGCACCCAAGAGTACAACAACAGAGGAGAACTGGCAGCAGACAATGCAATGTTATCGGAAATATATCATGTTTTATCTAAAATCTGATGTTCTCGGGGCTTTACTTGGCTTACGCCTTATGAAAGAAAATGTGATTGTAAGATATCACAAACAGGATTTTGGGTTTTACGGCTTCTATATTGGCCTTTCTCTTGTTTGACAGTGACAGGTTTATTGCTCAAATATTGTAATACATCTAACATGGAGATGCAATGAATTGTGTTATGTCTTCTGCTGCTAGAAAATCACTTTAAAACCAGATCCCAGCTCAGAATATGCTGAATAATAGAGATGTAAGATGTGGTTTATAGGAAGTTGTATGTCTGGGTAACTTTTCATACAGAGATTTGCCATAGAGCTTTAGTGCAATAAAGGAAAAATAAAGTTGCATATTTATATCATTTATCCTTTATAATATTGCACCATTGTGCGACTTTAGCCTCTGATATCATTACTTTATCAATGGCAGAGTTATAAATGGATAAATGGTCTCTGTACTTTCTTACAACTTCATCTCATTTTATAGACAATATGTTTAATAGAATATCCATAAATCATTTAATTAAAAAATGATGCAGTCTTACTGTCAGGTATGACAGACAGTCATTCTGGATCCAACTGTAGAAGGTCATTGCGTTTTGCTCTGTAGGCACCTTCTTGATCTTTTCATCTCTGTAGTGTAGTGATATCCTTCTCCCTCTAGGACCAAGCAGTGACCTCCATCTTCTGCTGCTAATTGACACACCCTTACTGGATGTTTAAATACCTTCAGTCTCTCCAGAGAGTCACCGGTGATAGCTTTATTTTCCTCTGTCCAGGCTTGATGTACTAGTAGTTGGCTTGTGTCTCCTTGGAGTTCCCTTAGAGGATAGTTGGTGTTATCTCTCTGGTGTCTTTTAAAGCTGAGTGTTTCCCTTGTCTGTTTACCTGTTTGTCTTTAGTTGCAGTGGGGCCTGACTAGTGCTCACCCCATCCCCTCCCTACCCTGGGCCTATTGCTAGGGGCAGTCAGGGATTAGGTTTCCTGCTTGGCGATAGGTGCGGAACCTATTTAGGGACGTTAGCGGAGCCAGAGTGTTGTCAGATCTGCTTAGGGGTCTCCACTCCCCCTTTCCCTAGTGTTTGGGATTCCTCCCCCTCTTCCCATTGTTGTGCACTTAGTCTTTCCCTCACCTTGCGTGACACTTACCCCTGAAAAATCAAGTTACGACGAGTAGGTGTCTCCCTTTGCTGTCACTTGCCTGTTGTTAAGTGTAATCTGCCTTCAGCAGAACCTCTGCTCCTGCTCTCCTGTCTGAGAGACCCCCACTGATCATCAGAATGGGAACTTCTGAAAGAAGCTGAAGTGCTCATGCTTGAACTTTGCTCCATTCATTCTCTTTGGGATCAGTGAACAAAAACATTGAATTTCATTCTTTTTCTAATCTATTCATTGTTTTAGACATTACTCGAGAGAGGTCTTTACTGGTTTTGAGCCTCTGTATAGAAACAGGAATGTCTCTATTCACTGACTGCAAGCAGAAACTATCGGTTATCAATCATAATTATGTCTATGGTACTAAAATAATAGGTTAATGGAAAATGTTGGGTTGGGACATTTACTGGATCTGCATGGTAGGCTACAAACTACAGTGGACCAGAAAAAGCCAAATAGTACCCAAGTGGCTTTTTACTTTAGAAAGTTAAAAGGACCTGTAAATATTTCTTTTTTACCTGCTCTAATTACCGCTGTTCTCCTGAATCCGGCGATGCTTTTCTTTTGTTTCTGCGCCTCTCTGTTCCTGAGATATGGCCCCTTCTTTTCTGTATGTAAAGCTAGTCTTGTTACCAAGCGGGCGTGGCCCTCTACTGGATTTTGTGGGAGTATTGTTTTGAGAACCACGCCCACTTGCCTAAAAAGACTAGATTTATATACAGGGAAGAGAAGGCCATATCTCAGGAACGGAGAGGCGCAGAAACAAGAGAAAAACATCGCCGGATTCAGGAGCTCAGCGGCCATTACACCAGGTACGAAAAACACATTTTTATGGAAAATAATAGGTCGTCCATAAAGCCCTATTTTTTGGATGTTGACGTTAGTTATATGATGTTACTGTCTGCAGAAGCAGAGTCCTAGTAAATATAGCTTTGCTTCGGCTGAAGATATATGAATGTTTTTTTTGCTATACTACATATTGTCCTTTTTTGACCAATTTTAGGTTTTAGATCTTTATAAAATGTGCTGAAAGGTTATAGATATAGGGACGCATGGAGGAAGATTTAGCTCGGATCATACTATAGAGTACAAGAAAGAGAAAGAAAACCCAACTAATTCCAAATCTCATCCAAGCACGTGGAGCTTCCGGAAAAGCCCAGGCTGGATGGCTGCCAGGAGGCGTCTCGAGATACTATCTCATCTCGAAACAAGAAGTCTAATAATCTCGCTAAGCACAAGGAGAGAAATGAAGTATAAACAGGGCAGAAATGCATCAAAGTAATGTCACTTTGTCGCCGCGTCCTCCTCTGTTTAGCCGCCTGCGTCGCACTCAGCGCTGCTGATTAAGATGTGCACCATTCATCTTGCATTTCTGCTTTTACCCAGCAACGTTTCAAGTCGGAGGAATTCCTTAGTTCATGATGAGTCTTAAGCGCTCTATACATCAAGATGTTTCAGATGCATTTATTTACTCGTGTAGGAAATTTGGAGTCAATTTTGCCCTAAAGGGACAGACTTGAAAAAAAAGTGAAATTGAAAAACAGGAAAAAATGGGGGTATAGAAAGAAGGCGGTTAAGGGATTGGAGTCAGGCTGGTCGGACTGGCCGACCGGGGAACAGGTAAATCCCTAGGTAGTCCCCTTTACTTCTATATGAGCATTAGTTGGCACAATAATACACTTCATTTAGTATGTAAAGACAAGAGTGGCATCTCATGATGTAATATTTGCATATAACTGAACATTGGAGTGCCAGAATCACTGAGAAGTAGGTGACCTGAATAAATAAGTTTTACCCTTTAAAGGGCTCATCTGTCTTTTAGGATCCCACAATATTTAAAGGGTCCCTGAAAATAGGGTGATCTCTGGGTGTCCTACTGCTGACATCGACAGTGATGAGCTCTAATCTGCAAGCAGTAAATGTTAAATTTCCCTACAGCGCTACCACAGGTGAAATAAAGTATTACATGGTTAAAATTTAAATTAAAGGGGAGGGACAAAAGAAGCAAAGGATTAGGCTCACCCAAGTAAATCTCAGGCCAATTAAACTTTTTAACTGAATAATGGTGGAAAACAGAAGTAGACGTGTTGAATTAATTAGTATTGACCTTTAAACAGATTATGCACTTTTTCAATCCATAGTGATCAGTTCTAATCTGTGGGCAGTAAGTATTTAATTTCCCTACAGCACCACCACAGGTGAAATAAAGTATTACATGGTTCTAATTTATATTACGAGAGGGGCAAAAGGAGAAAAGGAATTGGTCCACCCAAGTAAATCTCATGGCAATTAAACTTTTTTGGAGGCACAGAGAAGTAGGTGACCTTAATTAATACAGTTTGCCTTTTATAGGGCTTCTCCACTTTTAAGATACCAGTAGTACGTGTTTGATTTCCCTACAGCACCCCCACAGGTGAAATAAAGTATTACTTAGCTCTAATTAAAAGTAGCAAAGAGGGAAGGGCAATATAATCAAATAATTTTCTCATGCCAGATGAGCTTTTTTATCTGAATAATGGTGTCATATTGAAGAAGGTGACTTGAATTATTCAGTTTTGTCCTATAAAAGGCTTATCGATCTTTGGCAATCCAATTTTGTTTAAAGAAGCCCTGAAAATAAGCTGATCACTGGGTGTCCTGCTGCTGAGATCTTCAGTGATCAGCCCTAATCTGTGGGTAATAAGCTTGGGTTGTAAGTGTTTCACTTCCCTACAGCTTCCCCACAGGTGAAACAAAGTATTACATGGTTCTAATTAAAAGTAGCAGAGATGGAAGGGCAATAGAATCAAGAATTTGGCCTGCCCAAGTAATTTTCTCAAGTCAGATGAGCTTTTTATCTGTATAATGGTGGCATATATACAAGCAGGTGACCTGAATTATTCAGTTTTGTCCTATAAAAGGCTTATCTATCTTTGACAATCCCATTGTGTTTAAAGAATCCCTGAAAATAAGCCGATCACTGGGTGTCCTGCTGCTGAGATCTTCCATGATCATCTCTAATCTGCGGGTAGTAAGTGTTTGATTTCGCTACAGCATCCCCACAGGTGATACGAAGTATTACATGGTTGTGATTAAAATCAACAGGATATCCGTGTAATGCACATGCTTCTGAGGTCCTCCAGGGAGGAAGACGCTCGTTGCAGGAGGAACAATCCCACCTCTTACCCACTCTAATAACTCATAATGGCCTAATAGGGTGTTTGAAAACTAGTTACTAATATAGCAGCCGGACCGTGTAGTGTGATTGATTTAGTGTGTGATCCCGAATTCATTAGTATTTTAATTATGCACAGATTTTGTAAGGCAGGCAGTTCAGTTAAACATCTCATTTCCGCTGCCCCAGTGATGTATCACAGCTACCTCGATGTTCTCCTGTATCCTCGGCTGGTTTTACTGTACAATGTCTCTTTCTTGCATCTCTCGCAGATAGCGAGTAATGCAATTTTAATGTTTATTAAGGCACTTAGTTCATCACTTTGATGCAAAGGACTTGACGGCAGACAAGAACCAATTGACCCATCTAGCGTGCAGAGCTTCCTATTTGCTTTAAAACCCTTCACATCATTAGATCGCTGGCCTTGTTTCACGTTCAATAGAGAGACGGGTAATGAGCTATAGTACCGCGCTCCTAAAGAAAAGTTTTAAAGGAATCTCCATCCAAATCTGTTTTTTTTCTTTCTCTTAGAATTTTTATCATGATTGGCACTTTGCATGCCATTTATATAAACCCATTATATCTATCACATTCATTTTAATTATGAAGTTACCAGTCATTTGAAAATTTACTCTATTCATTATACTCTCCTGTTAATTTCTGGATTTGAAGACCAAGATCAAGTCTTTATAATAGTTGAACTCTGCATTTTTCTTTAATGCACAGTGCCAACTTCCCTTGCTGTCAGGCAAGGTGTGGGAAAGACTAAGTGCAACACAAAGGGAAGAGGGGAAGGGAGCACATACTCTAGGGAAAGGGGGGAGTGGAGACCTCCTAGGCTGATCTGATATCACCCTGTCTCCCCTACCATACCTATATTGGTTCTTCACCAGTCGCCGCACAGGAACCTAAACCTTGTACTTCGCTAGCACTTGGCCCTGGATAGGGAAGGGGGGATGAGCACAAGTTGATCCCCACTAACAACTAAACACAACAAGGTAGACAGACAAGGGGGAAAAATAACTTAGCTTGAGCCCACTTCAGAGAGATAACACACACATCCTCTTAGCACCAGAGAGAAAGTAAACAGACTGCGCTCGCTCCAAGCTTTCACCAGGAAACATGTGAATATCACCGGCACCGCCCTAAACTATTTAAACACCCAGTCAAGGGTGTCAATTAAATCAGGAGGGAGGTAGCCGCTGGGTCCTAGAGTGATACAGCTAAGAAGGTGTCTGTAATGCCAAACGAAGAGATCTTCTGCAACCAACTGCAGGGCGACTATCTGTCACACCTGACACACCTGTGACACTTGCATTGGCATAAAACCAAATGTTAAATTTCTAGATTTCTTTACTCACCACTAGGGGAAGCTTAAGAGCTTACTGCATACTGTTTATATATTAACCTAATAAGTAATAACTCAGTATGAAACCAAACTTCCTCTAGTGGTGGCTGCTAGTAACTACAATTTTATTTTTGAACAGATTTTTACAAAGTATTTTGCACTGGAGAATGGAAAATATATTAAGAGGTGCAAATGTCTTAAATTTAGTGGGTATTTTTTGTGATTTTGTCAGAAATTGGTATCTGCTATAGGTGCTACATACATTTTTGCCTGTTAGTCAATTAGTAAGAGAATAAAAAAACTACCCATAATATGAGAAGGAGATTTCTAAATATAGTCTATGAAATATCGCGATTATTAATTATGTTTTCTTCATTAATGAGGGCAAAGGTCTGTAGCTCCAAGGTCTAAGATCATCATGTCACGGTCTCTTTAATCTCTCCGGAGCATATTTCTTGTATGTCGATTTTGATAATGAACACGTTGGATTCTTGTTGTGAGCCCATAAATCATTTAGAGGGTGACCTACTTACCGAGGAGCTCTGGCCAAAATCCCAAACCAAATATCAGAACGAAGATTTGACTTTTAAAATTGCAGCGTAGACACGAGGTGAACAGGGGGGTATATATATGTACAGTGTATATATACATAGATATATGATCGTCTTCGCATTATTTAGATGTCAGCTAAAAACAAAAATTGCCTATGAAATTAGAGTCAGATTAGAATGAATAATGAATAGGTATAAAAGGTCTTTCCAATTTTTGGAGAGTTGAATGTGAGTTCAACCTTGGAATTCTCCAAAGTCTATAAGGTCATCAACTCTATAAAGTTGACTTTCTAATTTTTTTTTTTTTTTTAACCATGGCTGATAAATATTTAAATCCCTTTCCTAATATTGAACTGGAGGAGATAGCAAAATGTTTAATCTTTAATATTTAAAGGGTCTAGACTAAAGGGGCTGTAGCTTCAGATATAACCCATCTGAGATTTCAGCCAGCAAATTTCAGCGAGAGATGCCTAGCTTTAAGTGTTTAGGGCATTGTTCCCCAACGCCGGTCCTCAAGAGCCACCAACAGGTCATGTTTTCAGGATTTCCTTAGTATTGCCAGGTGATAATTGCATCACCTGGACAGACAAGAATTCTTTCACCTGGGCATTACTAAGGAAATGCTGAAAACTTGACCTGCTGGTGGCTCTTGAGGATCGGAGTTGGGGAACACTTGTATAAGGGCTTCACAACTTTTCCATGACTTTATACGGCTAGGAAACAAAATGGATTGGGCATGTTGAATTTCAGTGCTGAATTATTTTGCTCTTTTGGTACATGAGGTGTCGGGCATCAGCTCACTCCTTCTTGAGATGTCAAGCACACCATAGCTCCCCATACATATCAGATACGTGTAGAGCATTCGGTTGACATCTGTCCCTCTTAAGTCCCCCATACACGGGAAAACTCTGTGTAGCCCAAAACTCCTGTGTTTTCTATGAGAGACGCACTGACAAAGGATTATCTCCCGGAGAGCAAAAGGTTCCGCTATCAGCAATTCGATGTGCCAGATCCTTCTTTTCCCCCACGACATCATCTGTGGGTGGAAAGTCAGGGTGTCCCTATACAAAGTAGAATGTTGGCCGATACCACAGATACTGAAGGGTTCAGTTGACTTTAGTCTAATGTGTCTTTAGCTGAACCGATTGGCCATGTCTTTGGATGGGTTGGAACAAATGGTTATTGGCTGAATGAGCGTTCGTCTGAATGAGCGTTTGTCCAAAAAATATTGAAGGTTTTCGAGCCCACATGAAGACACTTATATCTGCAGAGAAGCTGAGAACATCAAACAATAAGAGATTTTAGTTAAACTACTTAGCCAACAAACATGGACCAATGATCACCAATCCTAGAGTAATATTCTGGTTTATGCATTGCCGTTCTGTTGGATTGATAGATATAGCCAAGTGCCATATGCACTTTCTCCATCAGTCCTGTAGATTTTCAGTGGAGCAGTAGAGCACACATATGGAGGACATGAGACCCCTAATCTCGTGATCATAGAGATCCAAACTAAGCAATCATATATTTACAACCTAATCTGTGGAAAGGTAATAAATAGAGCTGGACAATTCGTTTTTTGTTGCCCTGGTCTGAACTTCCATGGCATCCTGCTGCTTTCTAAGCTCTGCAAAGCCTTGACCTCATGACATCATGAGGCTTAGTAAGCGTTAGAGATGCCCAGGATGCCACAAAAGTGAGGACCGGAGTGGATGATGGACCAGGTCAGCGCAAATCGAATTTCTCATCTCTAGAAATAAATGTTCGAGGCCAACCTTTTTAAGACTATTGCAATGGTTTCCATCCAAGTTCCTCCATCATCCATGGACTATGTCTGGTATTGCACCTTAACCTCATTAAGGGGCTGTTCTACATTACCATCAACAGCCTATAGATAAAAGTGGCGCTGTTTCCAATGTTTCTTTTTCTACTTTTCCTTCCTTTCATTGCTCATCCTCACAGCAATGGTGGTCATAGCCAGTAATGAATTAGGCCCATATCTTGATCATTTCATGAAAGGTTGAAGGATTTTCTTATTCATTATTCATCAAGGTGCTCGTTATAATTAGTGCAGCTTATCTTCCAAATAAGTGTTCATCGACCATAAAGAAGCAATCCCTCCTTACTGTACTGTGTGCATGTTAAACATGGGATGTTGGGACACGTCTTGATTACAATGACAGAGAATGATTGCAATTAACAATTCCAAGCGATAAAACCAATGTTTTATTAATTCTGACAGCAATGTTTCCCCAGGCAACTGCATGTGTACTGCTTATTCCTAGCTGGGCGCCTCGTTCATTTTCTGTTCTTAAAAGTCTTGGTAATTGAAAGAGCGCGATGAGTAAAGAGAAAAAAAAAATCAATCTTCATGAAACCATACTCGAGTTACGAATTTAATAGCTTGAGAATGTAGCTACTGACACAGCAAGTACCAAACAGACTTCCTAGGAAACCGTCAATAGTTTTGTCATTTACAATATTACCTTGCCTGCTGGAGCCTAATGATTGCCGGGGCACCACATGTTGTAAATGGATTATTTAAAGGTGTCAACTATAGGCAAACAAATGGGATACCTAATGTGATTATACACTCACTGTTATGAGTCTCAGATGGGCTATAGAAAATAATAATAATATACGCGAGTTTATTAAAAGGATGACAGCAGCAGAAGGAGACTATGTTGATTTTTGTTGGAAGTCAGTGACCTGTTCTTTTGTTATGTTAGTGAAGACAAGGCTGTATGTGATAGGTTTATAGTCCTAAAGTGGGTGGGGGATAGAACACTGCAAGCCAATCAGATCACAGTAACAGCTGGGGATGAGTGTTTTGATCTTGCAGGACACAGTGACCCATCCATTCATGCCATTTTGTTCGCAATAGGGCTGCACGTAACAGGTATATCGTCATGAAGTGATGGTGGAGTATTCCAAGTCAGTTGGATCATGGGAACGATTATAGCCGCAGAAGAGAACTGTTTGGATTTTGTTGAGGCTAGTGACCTGTTTTTTCACTTGAAGACTAGGCAGCATATGATAGCTGTATAGACCTAAAGTGGGTGGGGATAGAGATCTCTAAGCCAATCAGATTATGATAACAGCAGAAGATGAGTTTTTTTAAATTGCAGGACACAGTGACCTAACCACTTATGCCACATTTTTGTAGTAGGACTTCATGTGACAGGTATATAGTCATGAGGTGATGGTGGAGTACTCCAAGTCAATTGGATCATGGGAATGATTATAGCAGCAGAAGAGAACTGTTTGGATTTTGTTGAGGATAGTGACCTATTTTCCCACGTGATTATGTTAGTGAAGACTAGGCTGCATATGATAGGCTATTAGTCCTAAAGTGGGTGGGGATAGAGCATTCTAAGCCAATCATATCTTCATAGCAGCAATAGATGAGTTTTTTTTTATCTTGTAGTATACAGTGACCCATCCATTTATGCCATTTCATTTGTAATAGGACTGCATGTGACATCTATATAGTCAAGAAGTGGTGGTGGAATATTGCAAGTCAGTTGGATCATGGAAATGATTATATCAGCAGAAGAGAGGACTGTGGGGATTTTGTGGAGGCTAGTGACCTGTCCACTCATGTAATTATGTTATGAAGGATTAGCCGCATGTGCAGGTATATTATAATGGAATAGAACACTAAAACTAATCAGCTCATTAAGATGATGATAACAGCAGGAGATGAGTGTTTTGAATATGTTGGAGATAGTGACCCATCCAGTCATGTCATCAGGTTAGTGAAAAAAAGGTTTCATATAATCATGAAGTGGGTGGGGATAGAGAATCATGATCAAATCATATCATTGAAATCATGGAGCAGCGGGAGATGAGTGTGTTTTCTTTTGCTGGAGGCAGGGACTTCATCCATATTACATTAGTGAGGACAGGGCTGTAATGGGGAAATGTTTCTAAGTCATATACTAAGTCATAAACTCCAGCTTCTAATTTAGAAAGGTAGTGTGTTGATTTTAGGGGGGCAGGGACATGTCTGATCTAAAATGATGTTTGTTTGTAATACTTAAATGTGTTCGGGGAAGTTAAAATTTGAGGAGTGATGGAACCACATAGATGTAACAGCAGAAGGGACAGGACACAGAACCTAGCAGTGAAGTAAAAAATAATAAGTATTGAGCATGATGATTTTCCCTTGTTGTGGATTGATTGAGCGCTTATAGGGAATGGGGGTCTTCTATGCTCTCTCTAAACGTAGCCCCAACCATAAGAAATACTTGGTAATATTTATGTGCAGTATGAATGTGCCTTAACCCGAATCTCTCTAAATCCTTAAGATCCTTTGTTTTTGTGATGGAAATGTCAGAATTCCGCGAGAGATGTGGCATCGAGTCTTTTCTGACTGACACTTTTGAAGTCACTGCCTCATATACAGTTCATTGAAGGATCTCTTATCGTGAACAATTTCAGGTTTCATGATTTGCTCAGGGAGATAGAAAAGGAGACTTTTTCCTTGTATAATATTTAAAGGTAGTCTGTTAGCAAAAAATTACTGTTCAAACTAAGCACAGTCACTGGGTGCACCTATGCCATGGCCAAACAGTTTAGTGTACCTTTCCTTCTATTGGTTATCCATCTATTTCCAACTTTTTCTTCCTTGAATGACAGCTCTGAATTTACAGGAGCAGAGATAGATGGAAAACAAGTAGATGGGAATGTGTTGGGCCACGTCAAGGGTGCACCGAGGAGTGGTGCTTGGTTTGAACAGTTATTTTTGTGCTGACAGACTCCCTTGAAGACTTTTTTCCTGCATCCATGAATTGCCATATATTGGATCCCTGTGGCATAGTCCCTTACCATTTTGTCAAAAGCTTACTATTGGCTTGTAATGTACTTCTGTATGCCTTTGATTTTACCTAACAAATTCTATAAATGAGATATTCACCACTAGAATCAATAAGGGCACCATGTAGAATTACAGACCCATGAGGTGTGAATAGGTCTGTAACGCAGACCCAAGGACCTCACGTGAATGAGCTTTGCGCAAATGAAGTTGGAATAGACCATACCATGTGTGAAACAGTCAGGGGAATCATATGCGAGGGATGGTATGTATCCTCCACGATGCGCATAGAGGCATATTGAACCCACTGGAGTGCATTGCAATCACAGACACAGCTGTGGTTGCAGTGCAGAATAAAAGTAAGTTTAGACTTGGTCAAGCTATTTGACCAAGTCAGATTTAAGAAAACCCGACACGAGCTTTTATTTTTGGAGTGATCTACAGGATGGTAGTGGGGCGGATCACTCCCTCCAGCCCGGGTCTTACAAGTGGCTCACGGCCACAGTTTTCATTTAAACTTTCAGCAAAGGTTTGGGTGTGTCAGTGTTGGGATTGCTAGCAGCAGAGTAGGAAGCACTGTGCACTGCAAGCCTGTGTGAAGGCTGAACACAGGCCTGAGAAGGCAACATAACTGATGTACCCATGAGGGACATGGCGGTGCAGTGTCCCACGGCAATGAGGTTGTTTTGTACAAACGGTATTGGAGGATCCGGCTGCGATCCAGAGGATAAAGCTGCCTTGAACTATATGAGCTTTTGGACAATAAAAACTTTAAGTTGGACATTCTTGGGTCACTGCCTGTTAAATTGTATAGTGTGAACAAAGCCGCACTACACATGTTATATTCGTACTAACACATGATGTAGCTTTTAGGAGCATTGGTTGCCCCCAGGTCTTGATGCCATAAGCAGGAACCAAAAATTATCCATGTTTCACAAACCCAAGAACAAAAACAAAAATGTCTCCTCTTGTCCAAAAATTATCCATTAACAATGCCCATGCTCTTTCTATAGCTACATCTGCCCTATTCATACCTATATGCACACTCACTTGGCTGAACATCTATGTGTTCTCTATGGTGAAAGTTAGAAATTGTTGAATTTTCCAATTAGTGAAAGGGAAACTCTCCCCATAGAGAACACATACACGCTCAGCCAAGTGAGTGTGCATTTAGGTATGAATGGGGCAGAAGTAGCTATAGAAAGAGCATGGGCATCATTAATGGATAATTTTTGGACAAGTGGAGATATTTTTTTTGTTCTTGGGTCTGTGAAACCGACCATGCTCGTTCATCCTTATTCCCCACCTTTGCTCTGTTGTGTATTAGCTCCTTGAGTCCTGTCTCTTCAAATCTAGCAGCTGTCTGATGGTCCTACATTGTGGTTCTAGATTAAGATTTCATTTTTCATTTGGATTTGTGTATGGCCACTAATCCTATACTTATGTTGCCTCAAAATATAAGCTTTTTTGGGGAGACATGTTCTACGATATAAAGATTAGATTGTTTGGGCAGCCGCACTGGTTATGTCATTTAGAGTAATCTCTCGCATTACAGGAATAGGAAGTTTGGGCTGGGTAATGGTAGAGCTTTTTGGCAACAGCAAGTAGGATGAACTTCATTGGCACTTCATAAAATATTAAACATTAAAAGGAATAACAAGGAACGGCCTAAGTGCATCTGTTGTGCAATTAGATAGGATATCTGCTCCGGAATACATAGCATGTGTTAGTGTCCATAGCTCTGTAGGGGGCAATGGCTAATACAACAGTTGCTCGGAAGCTGGAATTTTCCCAGAATTGACACTTGTTGTAAAGTAGCCAAAGTGACCCGTGTTGTTACTCTCAGATTTCCTTGGCTCTAAAACTGATATGACGAAATCAACATCATTGTTCAACCAGATTCTAGACGAAATACTGTACATTTTCTCCTGGGCAGCACCAAGAAGACACACAGATCCAAAGCTGACCGTGCAACGATCCGAACAATGACTTTTCATTTTCTGAAACTTAAGAAAGTTTTCAAAGTCTTTGTTATTGGTTTGAAGATGAAAATCTGTTACATTGGACAAAAATTCTAATGTCTTTTGGCCAAACCCCTTGGTCTTTTGGTGCCCTTCCCCTATGGCACCACTGGCTTTTACCAAACCATTTATTGTCCCTCAAGATTAATGTTAGTGACTCAGGTGATATTGGAGGGAGAGAAAGATCCGGTCCATTGGATTTTAATTGGCTGATCCTTTGTTCTCTGGGAGATAATCCAGATCTCTTACAGATAACACAGGAAATCTCAGCTGATCTGAGTTTTCCTCTGTATGGGAAAGTCACTCAAATGGTAATTTGTTCGACAGCTATCTAATTTGTAAGGGGGCCTTTACTTTTACTGATCAGCTAAGATATTTATTTTTCTTACTTATACAGCGCAATTAATTCCACAGTGCTGTACAGAAATTATTATCACTGTCCCCATTGGGGCTCATAATCTAAAGTCCCTATCAGTATGTCTTTGGAGTATGGGAGGAAACCGGAGAACCAGAAGGAAACCCATGAAAACTTGGGGAGAGCATACAAACTCCTTGATGTTGTCCTTGGTGGGATTCCAACTCAGGACCCAAGGCAAGGCTACAGTGCTAACCACTGAGTTGCACATCCTTTCTTCATGACTGCAGCCATATATTGAGTGGACTTCACTTTACAAAGCCCACTGAATCCCATCCTATTACGAATATCCCTTTTAAAGGAGTTGTTTCATGAAAACACCCCACTTCTCCAAAGACAGTTGCCTTGGCCATCTGCTAATCACCATTTGTCCAGGCACTGAGACCGGGAATCTTTATTTGGCCATACAAGGAAAATGTAGTCTTAAGACCAGCCCAGTCTAATGAAAGAGCAACCATGTAGAAAATTAACAGGCTAGGTCCACCAATGGTCCACTCTATAGGTGACAACTGTTGGACTTTGGGGATCACTAATGTGGACCTTGTCTCACCTGCTTCAACTCAGCCGCAAGACCTTGAGCAGAAGGAATTGAAATGAGCCCTGGTTGTGCATGTGCCTTGCCACTCCATTCTGTCTAGTAAGTAACAGGATGTCTCTGAGAAGGTCTTCATCAAGTTGAGGTGGCATTGAGGTGGAAAAGGTGGTCATCACCAGACTCACAAAGAAATGTTATATTTAACCATTTCCAATGAGTATTTTGCTAGATATTTTGACCTAAAGCTTGTGGATCAACTTTATCTGTAAGTATTTTTGACTCTTGTGCTCATTCACATGGGACAATCCCTAAACCAACGCTCTTAAGAATAGCGTTAACTTATCCTCAGCCGCTGGTAATGGCTTGTAAGCTATAAAAGTCCATTTTGAACATCTTCCCAGTGTTTTTCCCCTCCCAACTCACAAAGTTTATCTCCACGCACTGTTGAGTTCACCCGTCAGCAGCTCGCTGTATCGATTTGATGAATTCCATGCGGTGTAACGAGAGTTGCTGCAGCTGACATCTCCTTTCGCTTTGTATCTTCTCAGATTTTACTTTATTGATCTCGGCCATCCAAACTGTTCATCTTACTGCACATCCATTATTGGAATTGTGCTTCTTCAAGCTCAGACATATTTTAATGATCTTTTGGGTTATCTTATCACTTCAAAGTGTGTAGACCAGATTGTGGAAAGGACAAAATATATAAGGAAGGAAAGATCTAAGTTAACCCCACAACTGATCTGTGGCCATATTAATGATACTTAATCCTCTGTAAAATCTATAGGAAAGATAGCAGAGAACTAAAACCTTGGCAAAACTTTACCGATGTAGTAAAGACACACTGCAGACTTTTGTGGCAAACCTTAAACTTCTAAGGACCCAGGCCACTCTTATAACATGGACAAAGCTATGTCTGAAACCATAAGATAATGCAATATTTAATTTTTTGCACTTTTTAAATGTGCTACATTAAAAATGTTGGAAGTATTTTAATCCGAATTGGCTGAAAAATCCAACATTTCGCTGTACGTTCGAATACTACATCAAGCAGGAGCGGTGTTTCCATGTTGGGGGTTTTCAAAAGAGCCAAAATTAGGGTTAACTTGTTATTCCTATCACTCTTAGGGTGTCCCTTATTTATGGGGTAAACTAATATTTCAGTGCAGTGGAAGGTGGACCTCTTATATTGCCCAATCTATCAGTCCTATCTCGGGTCCCGAAGTTGTAAATGTTTTCGTTGATTTACGAAAGGTGGAAATCTCTTCCCTTAATGAAATTCTACTTTTGTATTCCATGCTGAGAGGTATTTGACCATAAAAACAGTTTTTTTCCTCCAGTCCATTATTTCTAGATTCTTGAATAGTTGGACTGACCCTTCCGACTACCAGATGGTGCTCGAGTAAATTTTAGTTCCTGTTCAGTCTTGGGCTACTGGTCTTCAGATCTTCAGCTCAATACCAAGTTGGCCATGAAAAGAAGGAAGAGAAAAGAAAGCTTTGCAGTACTCAAACCAAGGTTTTATTTATTTTAAGGCCATATTGATCAAAACTGGATTTGCAACTACTTGATTCACTACAAAAAGCAAGTACTGTAAAGCCTCAAATTGCCCTAAAAAGATGTATGTAACGTTCTGAGGTCTCCTAGGACTGTATTCAACCCCTCTCGAGCTCTTTAACACAAACACAGCCATAGTATTGTCAAAGTGACCTCAACAAATGTGGCTGTGGGTAAAGGGATGGTAACTGCTCTTCACTTCTGTGCTGTCACACACTATCTGTACAGTTTCATTAGTATTTTATGGCATTCTCTCCCTAAGCTGCGAGCTGTGACGTCCATTCACTATCCAGATTAATCATAAAATGGCATCTATGGCTATGTGTAAACAGATGGTAACTGTTCTTTGCTGCTGTGCTGTCACACACTATCAGTACAGTTTCATCAGTATTCTATGGCATTATTCCCTATCTCTATGACTAAGCTGTGACGTCCTCTCACTAACCAGATTTATCATAAAATGGCATCTATGGCTATGTGTAAACAGATGGTAACTGTTATTTACTGCTGTGCTGTCACACACTATCAGTACAGTTTCTTCAGTATTTTATGGCATTTTGTCCCTATCTCTATGACTAAGCTGTGAGCTGTGACGTCCCCTCACTATCCAGATTTATCATAAAATTGCATCTCTGGCTATGTGTAAATGGATGGTAACTGTCCTTCACTGCTCTGCTGTCACACACTATCAGTACAGTTTCTTCAGTATTTTATGGGATTTTTCCCTATCTATGACTAAGCTGTGAGCTGTGACATCCTTTCACTATCCAGATTCATCATAAAATAGCATCTATGGCTATGTGTAAACAGGTGGTAACTGTAACTGTTCTTCACTGCTGTGCAGTCACACACTATCTGTACAGTTTCCTCAGTATTTTATGGAATTTTTTCCCTATCTTTATGACTAAGCTGTGAGCTGTGACGTCCTCTTACAATCCAGATTCACCATAAAATAACATCTACGGCTATCATAGTCCCTCCTGATTGCCTATGCTATGCCATGTGATATGATAGCTGATATCTATTGAGTCTTCTCTTGCAGTCACAATTTTTTTGTCTTGCTTAAAATGGCATTGGTAGTATTTTTTGCGATTCACGCAAATTGAATTACCAATTGGACTTCTTTAACTTCTACCATGCTAGACCCCGTTGATCAAGCTTATCTCTGATTGCCGAGCATTGACTACAGATAGGAAGTCGAATGCCATCTTCTCAACCGAAGAGCAGCCGCGAAAACGATTCGCGTTTCTCCGTCCCAATGCCAATGAACATAACCTCACCAATTGACCTTGTTAAAAAACGCTGCTCTTTCAGAAGCGACCTGCCTTGCCTCATAAAGCCGCAAATGCTTTAGGACGGGGTAATGATGCAACCTGTTTACATTATTATTGCATATTCCACATGCAGTTTAGATTAATTGGCGAAGGAATAAATTAAATAGCAAAGCTCCTGTTTAGAGTAATCGCTTGGTGTCATTAAAACTTTATGATGTCATAAAATCCCCACAGAAATGCCTTAATAATAAATGACACACGGGGCGAAAACCGCTGAATTACAACCTGTTTTATACGACTCGGCTGTTCCGCCTTTTAATGTATTTTACTTTATTCTTTTTCTTTTGTATATTGCGAGATATTATGTTTGGATTAGATGGGATTGATTTTCCCATCTTCAATCCCTTTAAAGTTGTCTCGTATCATTGTAAACCATTTAATATCGACAAAGGTGTTTTGTCGGCTTTAGTGATTTTGCTTTTTGTTTTTTTTACTTTGCCTGCGATATAAAATGTTTGTAGTTTATTATGTTTATTATGTTAATATATGGTGTAATGGCGGACTATGGTAGAATAAGAATTTACATAGACCATATGGTCTCGGTATAATCAGCTCTGGTATGAATGGAGCTTTTATTGTACAGAATATCTAATTCTATAGAATATTTATAGGGCTACAAGGTTATTGCAGAATTTGTGTGTATGATGTGACTGACTTAGCGCTTGTCGGTGACATTGTACAGTCCTTGATATATGCAAGTGAGTATCGACAAGGAGATATTAACGAGTGCTGAAACTGTTCTGCGCTCTGATACCCTCCCCGGTTTCCTTCAGGTTTTTTTTTTTTTTTTTTACTTTGCAATAGATGAGAAAAGAATGGAAACTGAAAATGAGATGGCATAAAAATTGACCCACTTGCGATACCTGAACAATTTTTTTCCAAAGCTGCAGAGTGGATGTGATTTAACTCCCTCACACTTAAACTTTTAATGTGTCTGAGAATAAAAAAAAAAAAGAAGAATATTCTACTTAATTAATATTTCCTCCTTTTAAAAATCAGAAAATATCTCAATTATGCCCCTAACCTGGGAAATGTACTGTATGAGGGAAACCCCTGTTGTTCTCTTCTGGAGGACTCATGTAATACCGCACTTCTCCTGTAGTGGCTGCTGTAGGAAAAATGTGCAGCTGCTCACAGCTTCTCCAGGCGATCAGATCTGATTGCCAGGAATCTGGACCAGAACTGATCTTCAGCGGCATGTTAACTGGAGAAGGGGCTGTTTAGAAGATGTTATGCACCTTAAAAATTTGTTTTTTTCCTCCCAATAGTCATAATTAACATGACCTAAAGGCCATGTGGCTACATAACTCTAAGAATACTCAATCCATAACATTTTTTGTTAATTTTCGTTTTGTTTCTTTTTGCACAATTTGCTGGCAATGTAATATCTATCGGGATGCCCGACATGTCAATGTACCCTCTTAATCTTTAAATAAACATAAGAAACATCTAACTCCCAGTTAATGCCTTACAGATGTGTCCATCGGATAGTAGCTGTTCTTCACTGCTGTGCTGTCACACACTATCTATACAGTTTCTTCAGGATTTTATGGCTTTCTCTCCTTATATCTACGACTGAGCTATGAGCTGTAACGTCCTCTAACTATCCAGATTCATCATAAACTGCCAGCTACATTCCCTGCCTTTGCTTTTTTACAGCTTTGCCAAATAATTCCAAATATTTAGATTTGCAGCTAATCGATTGGCTACAAATCTCAAGTACTACAAAGCCTCCAATCCAGCTCCCAGTTAATGCCCTACATATGTGTCCACTAGAGATGAGTGGATCTTTTGAAATTAGAATTTACCAAATTATTCCAAAAACGTTCAATTTTCATCTAATCGATTGGCTACAAATCTCAAGTATTAGAAAGCCTCCAGTTGCCCTAAAAAGATGTATGCAAACACAAATTAGTAATGTCAAAGTGACCTCAACATATAGGGCTATGGGTAAACGGATGGTAGCTGTTCGTCACTGTGCTGTCACACACTATCTGTACAGTTTCTTCAGTATTTAATGGCTTTCTATCCCTATCTTTATTACTGAGCCGTAAGCTGTGACGTCCTCTCACTATCCAGATTCATCGTAAAATGGCAGCTACATTACCTGCCTTAGCCCCATCTGATTGACTGTACTATGCTATCTGATATCATAGCTGCAACACATTATGGGGACGCCTGATGTCTTTTGAGCCTTCTCTGGCGGATTCAATCTTTCGTCTTGTTTAAAATGGCATTTTTTTAGCTATTCACGTGAATTGAATTGTCAATTGTTCCTCTCATTTCTACCGACCACTCTTTCTGGAAATTTTGACTCAATTTTTACCACAATATAAATTCAATACATAGTAACAGAATGTTAGCAAACTCTCAAAAGTCTGGAGTTCACATCACTACCACTGAGTGGTCAGATACAGATACATACAATATAAACATCTCCCAACAGAATATCACAAAATTATGTTTTTATTCGAAGCTGCTAATCTTGCACCACTTGTCTTGGAATATGTCAAGCCAGGATGTAATTTAAGGATGGACACATCTGTACTTTAGTTTATTGAATTTATATAACATATAGTAATATGAAGAATCACAGTTAGGTAGCTATTTTTTGAGTCACTGTAATAGTCACAACAATCTGACCTCTCTCCTCCCTGTTTTGTTGGATTATGGGTAGGGATGAGCGGACCCATGGAAGTTCGGGTTCTGGTACCCGACTTAAATATTAGTCCAAAGTTCGATTCGGGTAACAGAATTGTACCCGAACTTGAACCAGAACCCGGACCTCATTGAAACCAATGGAGATGTGAACTTTGGATCTGGAAAAAAATTCTCCCTCTCTCTCTCCCCGGAACGCCAAACTTTGCAACGGACTTCCGGGAGAAGTCCGTGTTGGGCGTTTAGCACCGGACACTAACTGTCCGGTACAAACCCCGAACTTCTCTAATTATAGGTTCCAAAAGATATTCATAAAAGGGGTTGGCCACCATTTTTGTTTTAAGAACATCCCACCATGGTCAAACGATAAAAAATAATGCATATACATTTACGAATCCCCCACTTCTCCCCTCTTTTTGCTCTCAGAGCTTCACTACTGAGACCAGTGACTTGCTCGATCACATCAATGTCCAAAGAAGAAGGGACCGACAGCATTCTGCAAATTGAATGCCCGTTGACTCCAAGGAACCAACTTGGAAAAATTGCAGCATATAAAAGGAAAAACAGCATCCAATCTAGGGTGTTCAAGGTATAAAAATTGTAGTTTATTCCGCCAGATTACAACTTTTCGACCATTCGCCGATCTTTATCAAGTATGATATAGATATGATTTTGATACCTTAAACACCCTGGATTGGACTCTGTTTTTCCTTTTATATGTTGCTCAATCACATGTCCGTACGGCCAGACCGGGATGTATAGGGATGATCTCCTTACTTCCTGTTCTATCTCCATGGAAATGTCACCACTGCAGCCAATCATGTTAACCCAATTGGAAGCTCTAAGATCAGTGCTTATTATTTGTTTTTATCTTATTTTTTTTTTTTTTTAGTCTGTGCCAGGTATTTTTATTTTCTTTTTTTAACCAACAACAAGAACAAGGGTCAACAACCAAAAATTGTTAACCCAATGAAGCTTGGATTTATAGCAAAAAACAGCAGTAAAAAGCAACAAGCTATGGATAAAAAAAAAACAATGCCGATAGAAAATACTGCCGCTACCATTTATATGTGAATTGTTTTAAGTGACGGGAGAGTAATCGGTAACTCTACCACCTTGTATTGCTCTTCTGAAATCATTTCCACCTTTACTGCACATTGTTATGGTCCTAAATGGAATTAAAGACCATACTTTATGAGATACCACAAACCCAAAAGTGACCTGTTTTAGGAGGCTTCTGTTAGTGAAGAAGACGTTATAACTCTTCTAATATGAGGTGCGTTAAACAAAATGTTTATTTTTTTTCAGATAAGAGCAAGAATAAAGCTATATCATCTATCACTGTTCCCAGGCTGGTTTTCTGTTCCATTATATGACCGAGAAATTTAACATGGCATATAACAACATGGCAGACCCTTTAAAGCGTCTTATTGCTGCAATAAATATGTTATTTTATACTTTCGCTGACAGAGTGAAATGAAAAATGATATAATGTTGGGTTATAGGTATTACTGTAAGTGCTTACTTAGCAGAATATATGTCGTAAGTGTAGTTTCTTAGACCAATTGTTATCTACTGGGAAACAAAGCGATCTCTGACATGTTAAACGTGCGCCGAAATTTATGGAGTTTAGTGGATGAAAGGCCTGGTTAAGAAGTATAACTTTCATCTGGTACTACTTTCATGTGATAACTCTTTGTAAGTGTCGATATTACTCTGAGTCGGTCAGCAAATGCATTATTGATTACCCTTCCATAGACAAAGATGCCCAACAAACTTAAAAGTTTGGTGTTCGAAACGCAGAGCAGTCCTTTTTAATGTTCGGAGTTCTGGGAAAAGTCTGGACGAGAGATAGAGAGAATTTTTCTAATCCAACGTTCGGATTCCCGTTATTTTCAATATGATTCGGGTTCTGGTTCAAGTTCGAGTAAAGTTCTGGTAGCCGAACCATACTTTAGACTAAAGTTCAGGTCGGGTACCAGAACCCGAACTTTCACGGGTCCGCTCATCCCTACCCAACACTTCTTCCTTATCGACTTCCATTGTCGTCTTTTCCTTCATCCTTCTTCATCATCATAACTTCTCCATACTCTTCTCCATCGTAAAAGTCTCATCACCAATAGCTTCTCCAGCCAGATATGAAAAATGCTCAGTCTCATGTATATAGAGGATAATATTATGGTATATGGTAGTCCTGAAAAAGCTTCTCAGATTAGCCGCAACCCTCTATACACATGAACTCTTGGGGCATCCATGTGTTTTCATTGGCACACAATAGCATATCTAGTAGTGGCTTATTTAACCCTGAGAACAAAGGTTTGGGAGTTGAAAATCAACAGCCCGATTCTTCTTTCTACTGATGTCATTTATCGGGAGAAAGTCCTCTTTACGATTAAGAGGGCCATTCGGCAATGTCAAAGTCAACAGTTTTGTCCAACTTTGCTCAGATGTGTATAGGAACCTTAAAAGAATCATCTCCCATCAGATGAAAAAATATTCTGTTACCCTCCATCTCTCTTCTTCCCCACATGTATTTTCTGAGCAATTACAAGGTTCCACTATTGATATCACACAAACTTATTCAATGCAAATCACATTTTTAGGGAAAATTTGGCGAAGTTGGCAAATTTGAAATCTTAAAGATCTGCGCACATCTACTCTTCTCCATATATAATGTCTCATCCTTTGTATATTAAGACATGTCCACCAGTGGACATAACTTGAGGCTGTGAAGTTCCAGTGCAAATTCTCCAACAGGACCCCCAACTATCACAATTCTTTAGTAGTATTGGTCTTCTATATGGGCCAAAGGACTTTTTGGGTCATGCAAGGCTTCATGACCAAGTTGCGTCTACAACCTCTGTACCCACTATAGGTACACCCCTGGTGTCTACCTTAACTTCCTGTAAATTTCATTCAGGACTAGTGATGAGTGAGTATGTTCTGTGAACAATTTCGGCGAGCATGCTTCGGTGCTCGCCGAGTATCTTCATCGTGCTTGAGTGTTATGTTTGAGTCACTTCGTGTATATGATTTGCGGCTGTTTGACAGCTTTAATACATGTGAGGAATGCCTAAGAAACAGATATTCCTCACATGTATTAAAGCTGTCAAACAGTCGCAAATCATGCGCACAGAGTGACTCAAACATAACACCTGAGCATGCTGAAGATACTCGGAAAACACCCGAGCATGCTGTTAAATCTCGAGTAACGAGCATGATCTCTCATCACTATTCAGGACCCCCATTTGTCATGATGTTTAATCAATACATTATAATGACATAATTCGGAAAACTCTTGACAAGCTTGCAACTCGCATCACAATCACTAGGTGGCCATATATAGATATATATTGCATAAACATCTCCTGACAGAGTATTGCAAAATCATGTTTTCTTTAAAACTGACCACTTATCTCAGGATATGTTGTGCCAGGAAGAAAGGTAATGAGGGACAGATCTGTAGTTTTCCTATATACTGAATGGACAATGTAATGTCTTAAATGAACGTCTCTCTTCAGAACAAGTTTATTTTATAACACAAGACTGTTTAATGAAGCAAAGTTTTTCACACCTTTTGATCGGCGCTGTAATTAATTTGAACTTTGTAGTGACACATCAGTAACAGGGAGATTCGAAGGCTAAAGCTCGCTGCTCAATTCTCAGCCACTTCTAATGAAATAATTGCCCACAACACGTTCTGTTGTGCTATCAAATCTAATTAAATTGCAAAATGTTTAAAAAAAAAATTCAATTATTTCTCAAGGTTTCATCGTTTCTATTACTGTCTTTTAACTTAATCCAAACCTCAGACACTGGTTGACTTTAGAACATATTGTGTGCACTTTACAAAGTAGATATGTTGAACCGTATTTGTCCTGGATTGGAAAAAAAAGTAATTTTTTTAGTTTTTTTGCAATAGGCACTTGCCAACGGTTTGTATTTGGTAGCCCAGTACAATTCCCTTCAAGTGAAAAGGGCTAAGCTGCAATACCAGATACAGCCTATAGGCAAGAGTGGTGCTCTTTTTGGAATGAAAAAAAACAAACAGACCCCTTCTTTTCTATTTGTGGACAATCTCTTTAAAGGGAACCTGTCATGTCCCAAAATGCTATTAACCTGCAAATATGGGGTTAATATATAGGTTAATAGCATTCTAAAGCTGCCCGGCCGTTGCACTGAATGCCCTACAAGGCTACCAGGAAGAAATTAACTTTGTTCCTCTTGGCAGCCTCCAGTTTTCAGTCATAGACGAGCAGTTCGTATCGGGTGGCGGCTGTGCACTCCAGCACTAACTGACAGCCAGCTTAACAGTGTATTAGTACAGAGCTGGCTGTCAGTCAGTGCCTGGGCGTGGATACAATCGCCGCTGCTGCCCCCACCAGTACCACCACTCAGTATAATTGGCTTACACCAGCCCCCTAATCAGCATGATGGCCCACACCAGCCCCCCAATAAGTACGATTGGCCCCCTCCTGCCCCACCACTCAGTGTTATGGCCCCACCAGCCCCACCACTCTGTATGATTGGCACCCACCACCCCCCAAAATCAGTTTAATTGGCCCCTTTCAGCCCCCCATTCAGTATGTTTGGCCCCCACCACCCACAATCAGCATAATTTCCCCTCTCCAGCCCCCTATTCAGTATTATTGGCCCCCATCATCCCCCAGTCAGTATGATTTGCCCCCTCCAGCCCCTTATTCAGTATTATTGGCCGCCACCTTCCCTCAGTCAGTATGATTGACCCCCTGCAGCTCCCCATTCAGTATGATTTCCCCCCCACCCACAATCAGTATGCTTGCCCTCCTCAGCACCCCATTCAGCATAATTGGCCACCATCCCCCCAATCAGTATGATTGGCCTGATCAAGCCCTCCATTCAGTTTGATTGGCTCCCTCCAGTCCCCCGACACACTGCTTTTGTCTGTGCAGTGTTAGTACTGAGACTCCACACTACAGGAATGATTTAGCGTACAGAGTCTCAGACTCACAAGCGCAGGCTGAATGGTGGATCAGGAAGATTTCAGGTGCATGATTCACCATTCTATTATCCGCATCCTGAGGTTTCGGATACCACTGAAATTTTGATGACAGGAGAGGGGAGTGTGCCCAGTACTGAGCAGCACTGAGCCCTCTCCAACTCACAGGCCTCAGACCGGCTAGATAGGCTGCCACTATGGACGGCGGTCCTAAAGGTGGGACGTATGTTTAGCATATGCTGTTGATATGCCGTAAATATCCAAATTGTGTAACACCCCTTTGAGACAAATAATTATCGCTTGCTATGTACAACATGGTTTTGCACAATTAGCAGTAGAGTTTTGACACATTTTAGAAGATTTATTCAAATTTACCAAAATTTTAAACTATCAAAGGCAGCAAGAATCCGTGGAAAAAAAGTGGAAATAAAAATGGAAAATATTCTGGGTAACACAATTATTATGTGTGACAAAGTTGTACCATTCTGTATAATTATGAATTTTAACACTTTTTAAAAATCTTACCCATTGTGCTCTTTAATAAAACTTTCAGAAGATTTATTAAAATTTACCAAAATTTTAAAGTATAAAATGCAGCAAAAATATATGGAAAACTTGTTTACAAAAAGTAGGGGAGTATTCTGCACAACACTTTTATTATAAGTGATACATTTGAACCGTTCTGCACCACCACCACCAGCTCCCCAATTAGTATGATGGCCCCCTCCAGGCCCACCACTCAGTGTTATGGCTCCCACCAGCTCCACCACTCAGTATTATGGCCCCCACCAACGCCATCACTCATTATGATTGGCTCCCACCACCCCCCAATCTGGATGTTTGGCCTGCTCCAGCCCCACTACTCAGTATTATGGCCCCCACCAGCTCCATTACTCAGTATTATGGCCCCCACCCCTCAGTATGATTGGCCCCACCAGCCCTCCATCAGGATGATCGCTCCACCAGCACCTCAGTGTGATTGGCCTTCTCAAGCCCCCCAATCAGTATGATTGGCCCCCTCCAACCCCACCCCTCAGTATTATGGCCCCAACGAGCCCCACCACTCAATATAATGGCCCCCATCAGCTCCACCACTCAGTATTATGTCCCCCACCCCTCAGTATTATTGGCCCCCACCTGCCCTCCATCAGGATAATCGCTCCATCAGCCCCTCAATCAGTGTGATTGGCCTGCTCCAGCCCCCCAATCAGTATGATTGGCCCCCTCCAACCCCACCCTTCATTATTATGGCCCCAATGAGCCCCACCACTCAGTATTATGGCCCCCATCAGCTCAACCACTCAGTATAACGGCCCCCATCAACTCCATCACTTAGTATGATTGGCCCCCACCATAAATCAAAAGATTCATTAAAATTTACCAAAATTTTTAATTTTTACATGCAGCAATAGTCCTTGGAAAAATGCAGCAAAAAAACTGGTCTATCTTGTGCAACAAGTTTATTATGTGTGATAAATTTGTGCCGTTCAGCACTGTTGATAAATTGTCCCCATTGTGACCTTTAATAAATACATTTCAAAAGATTTATTAAAATTTACCAAAATTTTAAATGATCATATGCAGCAATAGTCCTTGGAAAAATGCATAAAAAAGTGGGACCATCCTGTGCAACACGTTTTATTATGTATGATGAATGTGTGCCCTTCTGTCGATAAATGGGGCCCTATGCACCACTATTCAGTAATGCCCATTTTGCTTAGGAAATCTCTCTCATTGGCTCTCATAATGATACCTCTCTTCATGGCTGCTGGCACAGATATAGATATTCACTGAATGACTGTGACACAGTGAATATTCTTTTTGTTTAAACGGAGTGACCTTGTTCTTGAAGCGCCTTGCTGCTGCCAAATCATCCGGCGGAGATAAGTTACTGGGTAATTAATACCCTGGAACATATTCCTTTCAGCATTGCGAGAATTTACCAGTATGTGGTGTATGGGCATAAAAAGCATTCTGCCCCGACACATGCTACATATTTTCAGCCTCTTCCTTTTCTTCTTTTTTTTTTTCACTTTTCCAATTTGCAATCTACTGAAATGTATTCAGGTGTAAAGAAATATATAAATCATTCCCTACCAAACCCATAGAGTTCCACAATAAAGAAATAAATCACAAAGGCTCAAAATGGAAATTAATATTTGAAGGTTTTTTTTTTATTTTCCAAGCATCTCTGTGAAACCAATTGTACCAGTAAAAATAGTCTGTACTATTATCCTGCTGTTATACATCACACCTTCATTCAACTTTTACCAACTGATTAAACATCCCTTTAATCCAGCCTCTGATAGTCTGTATATTCCTATAGGTTGTGGAAGATAAGGCAGAGGAGCTGGCTTTAATCACACAGCCTATTAATTTCAAATGGAATACCTTGTAATACTTCATTATTCCTGCGGGAGTGCTGTAGGGAAATCAAACTCTTGTGCTTGAAATCTCCCACACTGCTGGAACTTAGAGCAACCAGTTAATATTGCTTAGGGGAAATTGTCGATGACATCTCTCTAGGTAAAATGTGGTATTAGAGGGTTCCCAATGAAGGACCAGAAAATATTCTTTACAATTGCAAATTGAAGTTGTTTAATTTGGAGTACCAACTCTATGATATATCATGGAATCTTAAAAATCTCCATGGGCCCATATGTAAAATTGGACAATAGAGTTCTACAGCTGCTATATTACTTATCCCTATCTTACTGATTTGGAATAGAACCATGTTTAATATCTCGAGAAATATTTTAAACTTCCTGTCCTCTGGAAGGAAGGTCCCTAATCAAGTCTATGCAATGTGAGAGACAGTCTCATGTACATCAGACAGGACTTCCTGTCTCTACCATAAAGTATATGTAGTCATATGTATTGAAGGCCTATCCAGACAATCTCTTTGAAGTCATGCCATATTTCTTAATGGTAATATGTCATCAGAAAATAACTTACTATTTAAATCTTTTTTTTATCATGTATTTTTAAAAATATATACATATGTATATATTTCATATTATGATCTGTATTTAGAAAAAAAAAAAGATCTTGTAATTTTCTGGCTGTGTAAGGGCTATTTGACCAAGGAGGAGAATGATGGGGTGCTACGCCAGATGACCTGGCCTCCACAGTCACCAGACCTGAACCCAATCGAGATGGTTTGGGGTGAGCTGGACCACAGAGTGGAGGCAAAAGGGCCAACAAGTGCTAAGCATCTCTGGGAACTCCTTCAAGATTGTTGGAAGACCATTTCCGGTGGACTACCTCTTGAAGCTCATCAAGAGAATGCCAAGAGGGTGCAAAGCAGTCATCAAAGCAAAAGGTGGCTACTTTGAAGAACCTAGAATATAAGACATATTTTAAGTTGTTTCACACTTTTTTGTTAAGTATATAATTCCACATGTGTTAATTCATAGTTTTGATGCCTTCAGTGTGAATGTACAATTTTCAAAGTCATGAAAATACAGAAAAATCTTTAAATGAGAAGGTGTGTCCAAACTTTTGGTCTGTACTGTACATCTCCAGAATCAGGATCTCTGCCCCTTATATCATGCTTCTCTCAGATTAGGAAAAATCTGGTGACAGATTTCCTATAAGGTCCCTTTTAAAAGGTCCTGTCATTTGTCATAAATGAGATTGCACACCATTCTCACCCCAGCTCTGACAAAGTTGATGGGGAAGGAGTGTGGCGACCCATGCTCGTCAAATTCATGATAATCGACGACTTTTGTCTACACCACAAGTCGTATTCCAGCAGATGCAGGAGTAAGATTTGTCGCGAGGCACAAATAGCGGCACATGTCACTCCGCGCCTCGCCTGATTCATTAAGAGGTGCGTGCCACCACATCAAGACCGGTAAGAGAATCTCTGGTGTTGATGAAACGCTTCCATTATCACAAGGAGATGAGGGCAAAAATGTACCCAAAGAGTTTATTGGATAAGGTCTTTAAGGGGTTGTCCACTACTTGGACAACCCCTTCTCATTCCTGATGTTTGGCCCCGTTAAAATAAAAATACCTATACTCACTTCTGGTGCTGGCGCCATTCTAGCGTTGTCGGCACTCGCCCTCCCAGGGCTCACGAGAGGTTATCATGTCACGTGAGCTCTGCACCCAATCAGCACTATCCCTGCTTTCAGACAAATCGAAAATCAAGAGGAAGTCAGCAAGTAGCCACAGTCCAGAAGGCAAGGATAGTGAGACTGGCGCTGATTGGGCTCTAATTCACATGAGCCCCGGGAACGCGAGTGCCAAAACCGGTGGAATGGTGCTTACATCGGATGGGAGTACAAGTGTTTTCATTTTAACGGGGCCAAACATGAGGAATAAGAAGGGGTTATCCAAGCAGGAGACAACCCCTTTAAAGGAACCTTCCTGGTGTAAGAGTTTATTGGATAAAGTCTTAAAAAAGCCACTCTGGAATTTACTTTAATATTTTATTGGACCCCCAAACACCAACACTGATATGTAGAGGTTTTGTAGGACCAGCTCTAGCAGACATAATAGGCTATGACTGTTCCTTGTACTACAGCTTATCTCAAGCTACGCCACCCTTACTTGAATAGGGTGAGTCATGGTGCCTGACAGATCCACATGCAATTATCCCTCTTAAGACATACGTGTCAAACTCCAGCCCGTAGACCAAATCTGGCCCGCAAGGTGGTTATATTTGGCCCACGACACCGGAACCACCACCCTTATGTGAGGTCCATTATTCTGTATGGAGGACTATGTGAGGCCCATTATACTGTATGGAGGACTATGTGGAGCCCATTATACTGTATGGAGGACTATGTGGGGCCATTATACTGTATGGAGGACTATGTATGGCCCATTATACTCTAAGGATCACTATGTGAGGCCCATTATACTGTATGGAGCACTATGTGGGGCCATTATTCTGTATGGAGAACTATGGGGGGTCCATTATACTGTATGGAGGACTATGTGGGGCCATTATTCTGTATGGAGAACTATGGGGGGTCCATTATACTGTATGGAGGACTATGTGGGGCCCATTATTCTGTATGAGGGATTATGTGGGGGCAATTATTCTGTATGGAGGACTTTGTATGGCCCATTATTCTGTATGGAGGACTATGTATTGCCCATTATACTGTATGGAGCACTATGTGAGGCCCATTATATTGTATCGAGGACTATGTGGGGGCCATTATTCTGTATCGAGAACTATGGGGGGTCCATTAGTCTGTATGGAGGACTATGTGGGGCCTATTATTCTGTATGAAGGACTGTGAGTATCCTTGCTCAAAATCACAATGTTGAATAAAATGTCTTAAGAAAATAAATCACGGATCAAATAAATTTTGCTTCTCATTGGAATGAAAAATACGCACCTCTGTATTGTAAGGCAGGACTAAGCCTATGGCTTAGTTGCGGCAGCAGCACAATTGCAGAGCTGCAGTCAGTGTCATTGCAAGCTCAGGTTTTATTATCCCAACCAATCACTGTCTCCATCAAACCGATTGCGGAAAATTCTTAAATGATGGTGGGAAGGAGATAGATTGGAAGGCCTGGTACTGCGGTTGTAAATATTCACCCTGCCGCACTCGTTATTTCACTCTAGTGGCTTTAATTTATGTATAAAATTATACACCGTAGTAGTGACATTGATCTCGCATTGATAAACTGGCCAATATTTGTGTGGCGTTTGTGTAGACTTCATCTTGTGGCTTGGTAACATTAATCTTTGGCGCCAACGTGCATGTTATACATACGTACACATTTTTTTCCTCCGACTTTTGATTAATAGAGAGTAGATTGAGTGGGCAGGTGACAAATTCAGCACTATACCCTGTTCAATATTTCCACTTTTGTGTCTACTTTGCAGATAGAATTTGACTTAAAGGAACACTTCGCTTCACAGCATTTTTATCTTAGCGTTTGATTCTTAAATGGTACTTTGTTTTATATACCGTATACCATATTTACCTTTCATTTTGTGATTTTTTTTCATCTCGCTAAATACTAAATTTTTCTGGTTTCCTATTCCTTCTCCTGGTTTCTATGGTCTAGTGAACTATGGTAACTTTCTCCTTAGAACCTCATAGATCTGATATTTTTGACCCATTCTGACACCTGGCACCCCTACCGATCAACTTGTGCCATTGCCGAAAGATCAAAGTATGAAAAACCACAGTTCGATATGTTGTGAAGTGACCGATCTTGACTACTACAGCTCAGTTCCCGATCTTGACTACTACAGCTCAGTTCCCGATCTTGACTACTACAGATCACTTCCCGATCTCGACTACAACCGCTCAGTTCCTGATCTCGACTACTACTGCTCAGTTCCCGATCTCGACTATTACAGCTCAGTTCCTGATCTCGACTACTGCAGCTCAGTTCCCGATCTCGACTACAACCGTTCAGTTCCCGATCTCGACTACAACTGCTCAGTTCCTGATCTCAACTACTACAGCTCAGTTCCCGATCTCGAATACTACTACCACTCAGTTCCTGATCTTGACTACTACCACTCAGTTCCTGATCTAGACTACTGCAGCCCAGTTCCCATTCGCTTCAACAACCACATTCCACCATGACATAATTCCATCCCTGCCATTGACTTCTTAGTAGCCGTATAGTCTCACTTTAGACATTTACTGTATACTCACTGTTCCAACTTATCAGAAACATTGGTGTCCCTTCCTACCCATTTGCTAAATCAAAATCTTTTCCATTAGAGCTTTTCGAATAAATTTCAGTGAGTTCTACTTGTATTTTATAGAAATTTGTATTTTCTAGAAGGCAGATTCTTTGTAATTCACTCCACACGAATTAGGCAAAATGTTGACTAGCTGGCTGCCATTTTGCTGAAATATGGAGAATCGGCAAAAGTTTAAAAAATTACTCAAAATACGAATTCACATCACCGCTTTCTTTTCTGGCCACCTCTACTTCTCACTCTCCATTGTACGGTCCTTGGTGCCTCTTCTTACCGCTGCTGCGTAGTTAAACTCCAAGCATCTTCACAATAGGCCATGACCTCTGGCCACAACTAGGCCCGGATGTCCCTGCGCATGCCCTCCAGGGTAAGTCACGGTCTAGAGTGTGCGTCACAAGGTCGTGACGCAAATTGGCGCATGCTAGGCCGAGACTTCTGATATAGAGTCAAGATGCTATGGTTGGAGTGTGAAATTGCGGCAATAAAAAGACCTCTGGGCAACAATGAGCAGCGGACGTGAACAATGAACTATTAATTTTTTTTATTGTTTTTTTCTACATCTTACATCTTTTATGCTCTGGGGTCTCTCCAGACCCCAGACCATAAGGGACATTAAATTTGTGGAAAATAATCTTGTTGCCAATCAAATTTCCCAATTTCCCAGATTTGGCAAATCTGAATCCGCTCATCTCTAGTTTCCATAACTTTCTCTATTAATGGGGAAAAGAGTAGTCACAAATCTACTAAGGCTGCTCCTTTATTTTTGGCCTTTTCCATTTAATGGACCGCCATTTTTCACAAGAGAGGTGATAAGTGTGGATACCACTTTGAGTCAAACCCATTTTTTGTGACGTTGTGGCATCATTCTTGTAGAGAGTAGAGTTGCATCTGAGCTGTGGAGCCTAAGCCCTCAATGAAGAGACCATAAATGATGATGCCAAGTTGGTGGCCTTGCTACAGATTGGTCATTTCACTCGTAGAATCCCATAAAATGTTTATCTCAAACCCAAACATTTTGTAGAAAAGTTGGACCACTATCTATCTTATGTGTATGAGGGTTCCTATGGGTGCTTCTCTGATAGATAATGTCTGGGGACAGAAGGATCAGGATTGTTGAATACCAAATTCTATTCAATAGGTCACCCCAAGGGTGTTTGGTGGCGGCTCACTCTCCCCTCCCCATATAAAACACATGCACATTCAGCCGAAAATAAGCACGCATATATATGGGAAGGGTTAGGAGGTATAACTGTTGGCCACAGCTGCGTAAGATGTACAAGCACTTTAAGACTGTTTACTTTGTCAGTAATATGTTTTGTTTTCCATTTACAATTATCTTCACCGGCCTTTCAGAAATAAAAATGTTGCTTTCCGCAAAATAAGCTGTTGCCTTAAACTTGATGGAGCTCATTTTTCTTTACTCTCAGAAAAAAATTGAAATAATTGCTGTAATATCCTCTGGTCTGGGTTTTACGCATAGCTTCCTTTATAGTCCTTGTGGTCAATTACATCGGTCTTTTACTTAAAATAAGGGGGAAATGTGCAGTGAAGCAGTAGGGCCACTTAGCAAGTTATATTAAAGGGCCATAAAAGAGAAATAGGCACTCAACTGAAAATCTGTAGTCACGTTCTCCGTGTCATAATTTAATCAGAATTTTATAGCATTTTGAGGGCTTCACGTAAAAAAAAGTCATCCTTCAGAAGAACTATTTGACAGGTTTGAGTTCTTACAACTATTTTCTCAGAGTTTAATATTCAACCTAAAAAATGTGAGTGATTGAGTAGTAAATTAGAAAGCAATTGTAACTAAATTCCTATGGGAGCCATTACTTCAAATCCAATTCTCTCTTGATTTACAGTAGGCAAAGTCTTTAGTGATAAATGGCAGAAGAACTTGTAGAGGCGAGTAGGGGATAAATGATTAGGGGAAAACTCTAGCCAACATAAAAAAAATTACCAAAAAATATGTTGCGAGAATATCTGAATCTGCTCCATCATAGAGCTGAGAACTGGGCCATGTAAGGAGATTTTCCAGAATGTTAGAAAGTTTTTTTTATTTTTTGTCACTAGCTTTCCATTTTTGGAAGTTTGAGACTATATCTCAAGATGTCCAAGGTTGGGCATATGTCCAACCAATAGCTGAAGTTTAGGTGCCCGTACCCATGGCATGTTCAACTGACCACTATCTCTCCCAACCACTCCATACACATGAACGCCCAAATCAGTCAAGTGCTCATGTTTTCAAAGGGGATATGGTAGGACATTGGTAGCGTTATCTCCCCAAAAAGGAAAAAGATCGAGCAATTAAATTTAAACCTGATTTTTCTACCTTCCTTAACATTTGACCGATGAAAGTCAGGGAGCCTCCGTAAACAAAACATGGTTGGCCGATCAGAAATCATCAAGTCTTTGTCAAACATTTTAATTGAAAGTGTATGAGGACTTTAAGTATGATGTTTACATGTCAATGGTTGTCCAAAATTGACTATGGACAGTCAATCTTTGTGTGCTTGCTTTGTCATTGTTTCCTATTTGGGGAATTTCCACCCACAATTCTAGTTTCTATTAATATGAGTAGCACCATTTTAGACTAGTCAATTGGCTGAAACATTATTGTTGATAGTATGTTCTAAGAGGCACAGAAAATTAGGCCAATCTTCCCACCTTCCCACCCAACTAAAAATTGTGTGAAGACATAATCATTCATTCTGCCAATGGCTTCTTTCATTTTGGGATGACAAATTGAAAAGGAAAGGAGGTTAAACATGGCGTGGTGCTAAATTTTCCTAGTGCTTAATAGCCGTAAAGGAAGGATGCTACTGAAGCTGGTTGCCCTACTGCCAGACACAGAATTGTAGGAAGGAGATGTCAATTTGTGTAACAGTCACAATAGGACCAGACGAGAGGACCTGAAGGGAGAAATTACTAGGGAGGTGAGAGTGTAATAAATTTAGGTTTCCTTTAAAACCTACCCAGTCTTGGGGATTTTTGACTGTGGTGTTTTGACAAAAAGAAAAGAACTCCATCTGTGGCCATCTTTAAACTGTCAATTTTTTTTACGTAAATTTGTATGTTAGTGTAAAAAATATTATGTTGCATTGTGAATATAATTAACCATATAGAAAATCAGCAGTAAAATCATTGAATGTTTTCTATTTTTCTTTCTTCTAGCTCTGTGGCTGTGGATTGCTAGGAGTGGGAATATGGCTTTCTGTATCGCAAGGAAACTTTGCAACATTTTCACCCAGTTTCCCTTCGTTGTCGGCAGCAAATCTAGTTATTGCCATTGGCACAATTGTCATGGTGACTGGTTTCCTGGGTTGTCTTGGTGCTATAAAGGAAAACAAGTGCCTCCTCCTAAGTGTAAGTTACTATAATTGAACTGTACATAACATTATGTCATTGTGGAAGTCATTTAGAATGGATGATAGAAATAGTGGTGTAGCCTGTTGTTATGACCTTGTTATGACTTACGGTGTAGTCATTGGACCATTTGTATGGGTATGACCAATATTGTCACTCTCAGCAAGGGGTGTAGATATTTTGATGCTATTTTCACATTGAACTTAATTAAAATATAATATGCAGTGACCTGTTAACCCCCCTCCCCTTTAGGTGGCTACACCTAGACAAAATTCTTAGAGTTCTTATGACTAAATATGTTAAAATTTACTTTAAGCAGCACATTTATTTGTTATCGGCCAATTCTAGAATTTTTGCAGCGTTCTACAATCCAGCTATCATTAGAATTTTTTTTTGTAACATTCTCTGATCTGAATTTCGCATCAGTAGACTTTCTTGCAATATCCCCTTGCAATATATAATCACTAGTAAACCTTTTTGGTCACATTACTTGATCTGACCATCAGTGGACCTTTCTGTTTGCATCTCTTGATGTGACCATCATTAGAATTTTTTTTGTAACCTTCTGTGATCTGACTATCGATAGACCTTTTTGTTCGCATCCCTTGATCTGAGCATCAGTAGACTTTTTGGCAATAGCCCCTTGCAATATATGACCACTAGTGGACATTTTTGGTCACATTACTTGACCTGACCATCAGTAGACTTTTCTGTATGCATCCCTTGATCTGACTATTGTTAAATATTTTTTTGTAAAATCATTTGATCTGACAGTCAGTAGACCTTTTTTGCAAAATGCCACGGTCTTACTGTTCGTAGACCTTTTTTGGAACATCCCCTGATCTGACCATCGGTAGACCTTTTTTTGAAATAACATCTGATCTGATCATCTGTAGACCTTTTTAATTACAGTTATATGAAAAAGTTTGGGCACCCCTATTAATCTTAAGCTTAATGTTTTCTTAAAATTGGTGTTTTTGCAACAGCTATTTCAGTTTGATATATGTAATAACTGTTGGACACAGTAATGTTTCTGCCTTGAAATGAGGTTTATTGTACTAACAGAAAATGTGCAATCTGCATTCAAACAAAATTTGACAGGTGCATAAGTTTGGGCACCTTTATCATTTTCTTGTTTTAAATACTCCTACCTACTTTTTACTGACTTACTAAAGCACTTTTTTGGTTTTGTAACCTCATTGAGCTTTGAACTTCATAGCCAGGTGTATGCAATCATGAGAAAAGCTACTTAAAGAGGCCACTTGCAAGTTGTTCTCCTGTTTGAATCTCCTCTGAAGAGTGGCATCATGGGCTCCTCAAAACAACTGTCAAATGATCTGAAAACAAAGATTATTCAACATAGTTGTTCAGGGGAAGGATGCAAAAAGCTGTCTCAGAGATTTCACTGTGAGGAACATAGTAAGGAAATGGAAGAACACAGGGACAGTTCTTGTTAAGGCCAGAAGTGGCAGGCCAAGAAAAACATCAGAAAGGCAGAGAAGAAGAATGGTGAGATCAGTCAAGGACAATCCTCAGACCACCTCCAGAGAGCTGCAGCATCAACTTGCTGCAGATGGTGTCACTGTGCATCGGTCAGCTATACAACGCACTTTGCACAAGGAGAAGCTGTATGGGAGAGTGATGCGAAAGAAGCCGTTTCTGCAAGCACGTCACAAACAGAGTCGGCTGAGGTATGCAAAAGCACATTTGGAGAAGCCAATTTCTTTTTGGAAGAAGGTCCTGTGGACTGATGAAACCAAGATTGAGTTGTTTGGTCATACAAAAAGGCGTTATGCATGGCATCAAAAAAAACACAGCATGCCAAGAAAAACACTTGCTACCCACAGTAAAATTTGGTGGAGGTTCCATCATGCTTTGGGGCTGTGTGGCCAATGCTGGCACCGGGAATCTTGTTAAAGTTGAGGGACGCATGGATTCCACTCAGTATCAGCAGATTCTTGACAATAATGTTCAAGAATCAGTGATAAAGTTGAAGTTACGCAGGGGATGGATCTTTCAGCAAGACAATGATCCAAAACATCGCTCCAAATCTACTCAGGCATTCTTACAGAGGAACAATTACAATGTTCTGGAATGGCCATCCCAGTCCCCAGACCTGAATATCATTGAACATCTGTGGGATCATTTGAAGAGGGTTGTCCATGCTCGGCGACCATCAAACTTAACTGAACTGGAATTGTTTTGTAAAGAGGAATGGTCAAAAATACCTTCATCCAGGATCCAGGAACTCATTAAAAGCTACAGGAAGCGACTAGAGGCTGTTATTTTTGCAAAAGGAGGATTTACTAAATATTAATGTCACTTTTCTGGTGAGGTGCCCATACTTATGCACCTGTCAAATTTTGTTTGAATGCAGATTGCACATTTTCTGTTAGTACAATAAAACTCATTTCAAGGCAGAAACATTACTGTGTCCAACAGTTATTACATATATCAAACTGAAATAGCTGTTTCAAAAACACCAATTTTAAGAAAACATTAAGCTTAAGATTAATAGGGGTGCCCAAACTTTTTCATATAACTGTACATTCCTTGATCTGACCATCAGTAGAACTTCTTGATCACATACCTTGATCTGACCATCGGTAGACATTCTTGATTATATACCTTGATCTAACCATTGGTAGATGTTCTTAATCACATTCCTTGATCTTACCATCTGCAGACCTTTTTTGTAACTTCCCCTGATCTGGTCATTGGTGTACCTTTTTGGTCACATCTCTTCATCTGACCATTGGTAGGCATTTTTAGAACATCCCTTAATCTGACCTTCTGCAATTCTTTTTTGTGACATCCCCTGATCTGATCATCTGCAGACCTTTTTTGTAACACCCTCTGATCTGACCATCTGTAGACCTTCTTGATTACACACCTACATCTGACCATCAGTAGAGCTTCTTGATCACATACCTTGATCTGACCATCGGTAGAACTTCTTGATTGCATACCTTGATCGGACCATTGGTAGACCTCTTGATCACATACCTTGACCTTACCATCAGACCTTTTTTGTAACTTCCCCTGATCTGGTCATTGATAGACCTTTTTGGTCACGTCTCTTCATCTGACCATCGGTAGACATTTTTTATAACATCTCTTGATCTGACCATCGGTAGACCACTTTGGCCATGCATTCTCAGAACATTAAAAGCTTTAATGTTGGAGTTGTTTTTTTTTTAGCTAATTCTCTCTCGTCCTACCAACCAAAAATCTGATATTTTAGAAAAAAAATCAGAAATGATTTGAAGTTCCTCAACCCAGTAATGTAATTAATTTTTTTTTTGCAATTAGATTATTGTAAAATATATCATTTTTTGATTAAAATATTAATGGCAAAAATAAATTCTCTTTCTTTTTTTTTCAGTTTTTCATCATTTTACTGATAATTCTTTTGGCTGAGCTGATATTGCTTATCCTATTCTTTGTCTATATGGACAGGGTAAGTAATCTGTTTTTCTTTTCAATTTCAGCAAATTCATATTGGTCTTAACTGTTCTATCTGGAATGAGATACAAAAGGGTTTAATTTTTTCTTTTCCTAAAATTGCGCCCTTCGTGGGCTATGTCTGGTATTGCAGTTCAATTATATATTGTGCTGTAATACCAGACACAGCCTATGAAAACAAAAGTGGCACTAAAAGCTAATTTTGTATGTTTTTTTGTTACCTTTTAACTTGCTCGGAGGATCTTGCGTTTCTGTATAACATTGTTTTACTGTTTGTGTTTTTTTTGTGGTAAGAAGGTCTTTATTCTGTGCAGGTGGCTTGGTGGATTCCTAAATTGTCGTACCCAGCTGTATAAAATATAAATAAAAATATCAAATGTAAAATTTTAATTTGGTATCCCTTTAAATTATCACTCTCCTCATATTAATAACCTGGAACAATAGGGTAGACAGATGTTATATGCCCTGAAATTGGACTCAAAACTTTGTTCTCTGTTCATTTCCAACATGCCGAAAATAATAAACAGCTGTCACTGAAATATGCTTTATTGGATTGTCTTTTATGAAATGAGGCCCCGTTATTCAGTATTGTAATGGTGGGTATTAGCATTTTAAATACCTATTGAGAGGATTAAACCACTCCATAAAACTGAGCCGATTCCACTTGTGTGATGTGAAAGCGTTCCGTTCTCCAGTGACAGAACATTTTATAGGCCTTGTGATTAATAGTCGGCCGGAGTCGTCTCACATTAGACAGTTTATCAATCCTATGAAGCCATTCAATGACACTGAAAATGTGTGTTTATCAGACATTAAACCCTATAAACCGAAGTCTCCATGCCACTTGGACAACCTTTCCATATTTAGTAGACACCGAAGAATATAGGGCAGAATTACCAAAACTGTCTAGAAAAAAGATTGATAAATAAGGCCCTATGTAATATATATTCTTCTGCTACAGTAACACTACTTTATAGAGGACCGCTCACTTGCTCAGGAGAAACAAAGTTAAATGTCTTATTAAAAAAAATTCCTGAGCTCCCCTGATTCTGCCGCTCTTTTCCGTTTTGTGCTATGTTGTTCCATTGCAGAGATATTCACATTTGTTGCTCTTGAAGCACACTATGTGAAATCTCTGCTTGTAGCGCAACTGAGTGTTTCTTCAAAGTTATCTCTGGGGGTGTGTGTTTTAACCCCTCCCTCCCAATTACAGTCCTAGCAGTCAAACAGTTTCAGATGCTGCTGAGCCGTGATTGACAGCATCAGGGAGAGAGGGGTAAAAGGTCACACCCCAGAGAAGATTTTGAAGAAACACCCAGTTGAAATCTGAAATTTCACATAGTGCGCTCCAGGAGAAACAAATGTAAATATCTCTGCAATGGAGCGACGTAGCGCAAAATGGAAAAAAGAGTCACAATCAGGGGAGCTCAAGGATTTTTTAACTCTAATTTTTGGACTAAGGTCCTCTTTAAATCAGCATCAATAGGACCAGGTACTGTCTTATCAGTATCAGTATAGTACAATTAGCAAAGAAAATTAGATACAACTCATAAAGTAGAGAGCCTTTAACCCCTTCATGACCAGGAAATGTTCTGTCTTTGCTCTTTTTGTTTTTCTCCTCTCCTTCTTCCCAGAGCCGTAAGTTTTTATTTGTTCTTCAACATCGCCATACGAAGGCTTATTTTTTATCGGACGAGTTATAGGTTTGAATGACACCATTCATGTTACCATAAAATATACTGAAAAAACGGGAAGCAAATATCAGGTGTGGTAAAATGATGAAAAAAAAAGACACCGCGATTCTGCAATTATTTTATGGGTTTTCGTTTTTTCAGCATTCATTAGCCTTCTTCATACACCTGCCACGACCATGTGATGTAATTTTATGTGTCACAAAGGGGGCAAAAAGAATGATTAGATAAAAAAAGGATTTGGGGTTCGATAAGTACAGATCTAGCCGCTATCTGTGCGGAGGTGGCTGAACATATGTTTTTCTCTGTTGAATACTGTGGGAGTTCCCAAACCAGAATTCCAATAACACTGAAGTCAATATAGAGAGCTGAGAATTCGTGACCACCTCTCCACTGACAGTGGTGACAGCACGAAGCAGCACCGTGATTTGACCCCTCCCATGTTATCTGATGTTGCTGTTGGCGGAGAGGTGGCTGTCAACAGGGAAAAACAGCCTAAAGGTGGCCGTACATATTTGTATCTCTGTTGACTGCTATTGGAGTTCCAAAAATAAAGCCTTGAACTCCAATAATACAGAAGACAATTAAAGGAGTCACACATGCACCGCCGCTCCAGATGACATTTCTCATATATAGATAGTAGATACCCTACCTGGTGCCCTTGGTTTGTTTCCCACTGCCTCGTTCGCTCACATCGGCATTCTGTTTCCCCTTCTTCCAAGGTGGCATGGCAAGACTAAAACATGTCTTCCCTGAGTTTCCTGTGCTGTGGAGTAGAGAAGGCAGGGGAGGCTTGGCTTAGACTTACCAATGTGCTCTCCGTGCCACTGTGGTGGCCCTTCCTATTGTCCTCCATTTGCTTCCCGCTGCCTCCTCCGCTCACATTAGCATTCCGTTCCCCCTTCTTCGAAGGTGGCATGGCGAGACTAAAACATGTCTTCCCTAGCTTTCCTGTGCTGTGGAGTAGAGAAGGTTTGGATTAGACTTACCAATGTGCTCTCCATGCCACTGCGGTGTCCCTTCCTGATGTCCTACATTTGCTTCCCGCCGCCTCCTCCGCTCACATCGGCATTCCATTCTCCCTTCTTCCAAGCTGGCATGGCGAGACTAAAACATGTCTTCCCTGCCTTTCCTGTGCTTTGGGATAGAAAAGGCAGGGGAGACTTGGCTTAGACTTAACAATGTGCCCTCCATGCCATTGTGGTGGCCCTTCCTGATGTCCTCCATTTGCTTCCCGCTACCTCCTCCGCTCACATCGGCGTTCTGTTTCCCCTTCTTCCAAGGTGGCATGTTGAGACAAAAAAATGCCATTGTGGTGGTGTGACGCTCACAGCCCTCACCCTGGGAAGTGGGGCCGTCCTGGAGCAGCCCCAAAAGAAGGAGGTCCGCTGTGAGCGCCTGGAGGTGCGGACCAAGGCCGCAAAGTCGCGGGCACTTTCCAGATAGATCAGGATCACCTGTTGAGACCCCTCTGGTGTGTGTGTTCCTCTCCTTGGTGAGTTCTCCCACTAAGTCTTCGCTTGACTGTTTGTGTGGTTAGAACTAGGTGTAAGGCCGGGTCCCACTGGATAAACGCAGGTAGAGAGGTACAGGTGGCGTATGCCGCTCCGTCCGTATCCCTCCTGGGATCCACTAAGCCTCCGGGCTTTTCTGACTGAGACGTTAAGTAGCAAAGTCAGATATCGGGGGCCGGTCACCCCTCTTGCAGCCGGAGTGCCTCTGACTAGGCCAGAATAAGAAATACAGGTGGCGTATGCCGCTCCATCTGCATCCCCCTGGGATCCTTTTGCCTGTGGAGCTTGCCTCCTCTGCTCCCCTCCAGGCCTTCTTGGGTAGGGACCTTGACCGGGTAGAGACAGTGGTTAACTCTGACCCGCTCCCCGTCTCAAGGCCAGAGAACGAGGATCATGTATCTTCAATAGGCTGCAGGTTCTTAGCAGAAAGCCACATTCAGCGATGAAGATCACAATCAAAGACCTTGAACTTAAGATGGCTGAAGATTAAATATGAATGGGTAAGTGTACTCTAAAAGTGTGTTCTCCACCCTCACCCACTACATGGTTCCCCCTATCTTTGGTAAACACCCATCTCCTATATCCGGGACCGGGGCAGCACCCTGGTGCATTTAGGCCCCCTACAGGACAGGAGTGGTGTAGTGTTGAATGGTGAAGTAGGGTCCTGAGAAGTGCTCCATCCTTACCTGGAAGAGGAGATACCACACCTCAACTGAGGTGCAGTACCCCTGTGGCGACTGAACCCTCAGGGGCGCCACAGTGGCCCTTCCCGATGTGCTCCATTTGCTTCCCGCTGCCTCCTCCGCTCACATCGGCATTCTGTTCCTCCTTCTTCCAAGGTGGCATGTTGAGACAAAAAAATGTCTTCCCTGCATGTCCTTTGCTGTGAGATAGAAAAGGCTGGGGAGGCTTGGCTTAGATTTACCATTATGCTCTCCATGCCACTGTGGTGGCCATCTTGGAGGTAGGAGGAAAGAAATGTCGATCTAACTGAAAGAGGCAGCTAGAGGCAAATGGATTGCACCAGGTAGGGTGACTATACTTGTGAAATGTATAGTTACTTTTCCATCCCAGGGTAGAGAGTCACTTGAACTAGGGCTTTTTTTCCTTTTATGGTGACCACGGAGTTTTTTCTTCTGCACATATTTTTTATACCATTTTTATAACCGGTTGAGTGTTTTTTTTTCTCTGTTCAAATGGCAAAGTTAATGATGTAAAATGGAAGAAAAATTAATAAAAAAAATGTAAATCCATTAATTAAAATTGGAAGGATTTGAAATATTAATATTAATAATAATACTTAGAAAAAAAACTTGAAGAAGATGTACAGAGAGAGACCTAAATTTTCCATGTAGGTTTTAATAATAACAATAATAATACTTATTATTATTATTATTATTATTAATAATAATATAAAAACCTACATGGAAAATTTAGGTCTCTCTCTGTACATCTTCTTCAAGTTTTTTTCTAAATAATGGAAACCATGATGCAGTGCTGAATTGGCGATATGACATCTACCAATGGCACCCAACAAGTTTGCTTTTTACCAAAGTGCCCAGCATTTTGACCCAAAAAAGTGATTTATTTTTATTTTTATTTTGTTTATAAAATGTGATAGAATCTGCAGTGTGGGCTTTATTAGGATCTTCCCGTGCAGATGTGAACGGAGCATAGTCTGATAAGGAAAAAAAATGTCTGTTTTTATATTCTGGCATATTTAATCTCAATAATTTATTTTATTAAAAGCAAAATTATTAAAATTTGACTTAAAAAATATTTTAAAAATTGGCAAAAAAAACCTTGATGTGATAGTTTTTATCATCTTTTTTGACTCCTTTTTACCAACTAAAGATGTAATTATGAATTAATATCTTGAATATACTTGATGAGTGCTCAATGACAAGCGACTGAAGATTTATGTTAATATACCAAACAAAGCCACTGCATTCATTTAGAGGAAGAAACAGAAAATGGCTTGCACTCATCTGTCTTATAGCTTTTAAGATCTTTCTTAGTTAGAAACAAGTGCTACTGAAAAACAAACACTTTTCTTATCATTACCTACCGCTCCGTCTTTTAAGTAGTGTCTCATTTGCATTTCAAAGTGGAAGCCTTTTTGTAGGGATCTCTTATTTGGAGAAGCAATTGCCAGGGCGTCTAACAGGATTTGAGGGACTTAAAAATTGCTTGAGAAGAACTTCAAAGTTTGTACAGAAGATTCCAAGGAAAAGATGGAGTTTGTAATAACGGTAGAAGTAATGGGTCCTATTTAGGCCAATTAAAAATCTTTTTAATCTTCTGGTTGGTAGCTAAAAAATCATAAAGACTGTATGCACATGACATCCTCCCAACTTGTACCGAGTTGGAATACAGCATCCCTCATTGGGTCAAATTTGTAAGAAAAAATGGAGGAATTCTCCTTAAAGGGGTTGTCGACTACTTGGACATCCCCTTCTTGAGCTAAATGTTTGGCCCCGATAAAATAAAAAAGCCTATACTCCAACAGTGTCGGCACTCACGGTCCCGGGGCTCTCGTGCTGTTGTTGTGACACGTGGCGCCGGTGCCCAATCAGCACTGGTGTCAATGTCCCCACCTTCGGACAGATCAAACATGAAGATGAAGTCCGGGCTGTGGTTGCTCTCTGACTTCCTCTTCATGTTCAATTCGAGAGGAGGTGGGGGCAGTAACGCCAGCACTGTTTGGGCGCCGGCCTCACGTGTCACAACGACAGCATGGGGGCCCCAAGGAGAACAGTGCAAACACGGGAGGTGATTATAAGCTTTTTTATTTTGTCAGGGCCAAGCGTGGTGGATGATAAGGAGTTGTCCAAGTAGTGGACAACTTCTTTAAGATGTTATATTACAAAGTAAAGGAGTAAAGCCCCCCATACATAATAGATAACTGTTGTCCAAATGATCATTTGCTCAATCATTCGTCCGGCAGCTATTTCTCCCGATAGCCCAATACACAAGATTTCTTGTGTTCTCTATGAGAGAGCCGATGCCATACTCTTCTGGCCGTGGCTTATCAGCCGTCAGAAATCTGGTGTGCCAGATCCTTCTCTCTCTCCCAACATCATTTGTCGGGGAAGAGTTGTGAGACCTCATGTACATTAGATTATTGGCCGATCAGGTGGGTACAGCTGATGTTAGTCAAGTGTGTATATGGGACTTACGGTACAACCCCATATGATTTCCAGTTCTTTGTTCACCTGACTGATGAGGCCCATGATTGGCTGCAGTGGCCTGCTGACTTGAAAGGAGCATCATTACTTCCTAGGTAACTCCGGCCGGACAGTAAGCAATGATGTGCTGTACCAGTCACTGGGGACGCAGACAGAAAAAGGCCCCTGTGCTGGGACAGACCCTTTGCAGTCCAATAGCTCTTCACAATTCCACCTACTTTGAAGGTGGAAATGGGCCCCCTGACTCCTTGGGCCCCTGTGTGGCCGCACAGGTTGCAGCAATGGTATGTTCGCCCCTGGTACTAGTCATCTGACTGCTTCAGCCAGCCATGGACCTCAAAATGAGACGCCATTGCTTGCTGACCCGCCAGAGACACCCCGAACAGCCTGCTCTGAAACCATGGGAGTTAGATCTTGTAATTGAGAAACCCTTTAATAATTTTTACCTATCCAATTATTCCGTAAATTATTTTTAAATTGGGCAATACCTTTAATGATCAATAAAAAAGAAATCCTACATATCACGCCCATCCATCAATTAACAAGGACACTTTTTTTTATAACGGTGACCCATCCAGCTACGAACAGGTCAGTGTGAAATAGGAATAGATTTTTATTCCTTGCAAAGGTAATTAAGTGTTTATAGACACAACTCCCAAAAAGAGTTGTGGTATAATCCCTTCCCCAAAATCCAGGCAGTGACAGGGAAGTAGCCAATGAGCCATTTGTGTTGATTGAATAGTGTTTATAGTGACTTCCCTACCTTAACTATAGACATCTAGGTCAGTAGAACTATCATTAAACCTGTAAACTTATAATGAGGTGACTCTGCTTATGGTGTCAAAGTCTACACGGTAAAGTTGGGCTGGGCATTTAGTCTATATAGCTTTCCACGGGCAGGTGTCTAAACAGTCATGCCTGGGTCCTGCTCTGCCCCCCATCTATTGAGGCCTGCTGGCACATAGAGAGGTTTAACACTAGAAATAGGACTATCCTGATTGGGTACACCTTGTCGCGGTGGGATGATTTTATGCTTTTTTGATCAAAATAGTGTCAACTAAGTACCCGCTCTTACTTACATGCACTATAACTATGTACCTTTTTATTTATTGCAGTGTACTTGCTCATTTTGGGTGAACATGCACTTACAAATTGCAGCTATACCAATATGAGCTCCAGCTTTGCTTTTCCAAAGTATTGCTGAAAAAGTAAAAAAAAGTGCTCTGCAGAGAACAAAAAAGTGTCAGCCTAGTTGACAGTGAAAAAAACTATCATGGAAAAATAAAAAATTATAATAAAAAGCTGATTTTCTCATGAGACATTTACTTAAAGGGGTTGTCCACTACTGGGACAAACCCTTCTCATACCCCACACTTGGCCCAGATAAAATAATAGAGCTTATACTCACCTCCCATGCTGGCGCCATTCCAGTAGTGTCAGCACTCGCTCTCATGCGATGTTGTGACATGTGACGCGTGAATTCCTGTCGAATTGAACATGAAGAGGAAGTCCAGGCTGCGGCCGCTCTCTGACCTCCTCTTTATGTTCAATTCGTACGAAGGCTGAGACAGTGGACACTAGCACTGATTGGGCTCCTGGCTCACGTGTCATAACACCGCATGAGAGCGAGTGCCGACACCGCGGGAATGGAGCCTGCATGGGAGGTGAGTATAAGCTTTTTCTATTTTATTGGGGCCAAGCATGGGGTATGAGAAGTAGTTGTCCTAGTTGTGGACAACCCCTTTAAAGAATTACTTTTAACTATGCAAATATTTCCCATTAGGCTATGTTCACACATGTTGGGTTTTTCAGCATTTTTTGCTGCAGATTTTTATGCAAATTTTCAGATGCATTTTGCAGTACCAGCAAAGTCAACAAGAAACCAGAATTCTCTGTTCACACATCTTGGTTTTTTTTTTGCTGCGTATTTTGTGCCTTGGTTGGGTTTTTGGAAAATAGAGCATGTCACTTCTTTCAGCATTTTTTCACCCACAGGAAGTCATGGGTGGTGAAAAGAACGCTCCAAAATTTGCAACAGCTTTTTTTTCCGCATTTTTAATGCCAAAATAGAACGGGGTTCTTTTTTTTCACAGAACATTATGTACATGCATAAATAGAGACAGAAGAACTGAGAAAAAAACGCTGAAAAACCGCTGTAAAAACGCACAAAAAGCGCATCAAAAAATGCAGCAAAACCAGTGTTTTTGACGCAGCTGATTTCCTGCCAGAGATCAGTTATGTGTGAACATAGCCTAACTCCTCAATGAATTGGATTTTACAAGTTTTCCCCAGAAAAAGGATTCTAAAAAAAAAAGAATAAAATAATAATGAAACATGGACTTCATAAAATCCAGATGTTTATTGTCCACAAGTGGAGAGCAATGCACAATTGGTTTTTCATATCAGAAGCGCTTGTTTCACAGACCTTGCATTACGCACGCTCTACTGCACATTAATTGAGAAACACTCCTTTGACGACGCTGCAATCGAGAGCATTAGCCGGGAAGAAATGTAGGTTATATACAATTTTGGATGAACCGTTGCCCTCTTTTAAGCAACCAGTTATTTTAAAAACCCATTGTGGAAAGTATTCACGCGGTCACAGCTCATATATTTGACTTTGTCAAGTTGAATAAAGGTCATTCTGTGCGGATTTTTTTTACAGTGCTTGTAAATCCGGTCATATTTTTGTGTAAGGCGTATTATTATTTGCTTTCTCGTTTTCCCATAACGTTAAGTGATGAATTTGTTTTGTGAACCCATAATTGACTGCAAATCCGAATCCCATATATAAATCAGATCTCTCCCATCTATCAATTGTCAATGGCACTTTTTATTTACAAAGGTGACCTAACCGGCTATTAACAGGTCAGGGCGAAATAGAAATAGTTTTTTTTTTTAGAAAAGAGGTAATCTGTCTTTAGTGATCCCTTTTGTCAGAAGAGTGTGGCGATACATCTTATAATCTTAATCAGCCAGACGGTTAGATTTGTTAAACCAAGAGAAATACATTATTGTGTTTCTGTTGACTTGTAAATGTATGTGTATTTCTGTGGCTGGTCAAGAAGGACAGTGACTCAGTGTGGAACAATAAATGTTTGCTAAATATGTTGAATAACCTTTGTGTGGACCCTGTGGCTTGTTGACTCACAAAACAGGAGGACAAACTACGCAAATTCATTAAATGCTCAAACAATGAGACCCTTTCCTCCCAACCTGTGAATGATGACCTTACACAGATGTAAATATAAACAGGGTTGTCTGTAGCGCTGCAAGCAGAATCAATGAGAATCAGAAATACTTTACAAGGAGAATGAGAGCCATCCTTCAGGACAGTAGACGGATAGCACGACATCTCCATCCAAAGAGACACGGATTTGGATTCTACATGATTCCGGGTTAAGGGTATATGGCCCTGACTGGAAAGATATGGATCTGCTCCACTGACCATCAGAGAGCCCATAGATACATTTGGGGAGAAAAGGTTGGGACGATGAAGTCACCTGGCCCCATGGTAATGTTGTTTGGGATTGCCAGGTGGGACCCTCCGGTCACCTGGAACCCATGGAGACATTCGGAGAAGCCAGATTGGGACCAGCCGGTCATCTGGCCCCAAGGAAACTCTTGGAGAAGCCAGGGTGGGACCCTCGGGTTTCCTGGCCTTGTACCTCGATGGATTGCTAGCTTCCTAAGTTTGCCACTACCTTTTCTCTGTGGGGGCCCTATAGAAGCAGGGGGCCACTAGTTGAGATAGTTGGCCCTGGAATTCACAACTGTTCTATCCCAGGTGGGCCAGCGTAAGGATGAGGACTGTGTAATGTTGTACCATCTTGATTATTGGCTGGGACTGCTCTGTGTGTTTATTGTCCGCTTTGTGGTTCAATAAAGTATTGCCACACTGTTTTACCCTCACCCTGTGTTGTCTGAGTAGTATTACACCCACGGAAGACCCTGGGTCTTCACAAAGAGTTTCAGGAAAATAAGCTGCTCATAAGGTATCTCTCTAGGACACGAAGGAATCATCCATGTCCTGCAGAAGTTGCAGTTATTCGGTAGTGCCCCCGAAGAGAAAATTAAGTATTGCATGTGGGGCGCCAAGGAATCATCTATGTCCTGCAGGAGCGGCAGTTATTCTGCAGTGCCATCGAAGGGAAAATTATGTATTGGATGTGGGGCACCAAGGAATCATCTATGTCCTGCAGGAGCGGCAGTTATTCTGCAGTGCCATCGAAGGGAAAATTATGTATTGCATGTGGGGCACCAAGGAATCATCTATGTCTGGCAGGAGCTGCGGTTATCCTGCAGTGCCCCCGAAGGGAAAATTAAGTATTGCATGTGGGGCACCAAGGAATCATCTATGTCCTGCAGGAGCTGAAGTCATCTTGCAGTACCCTCGAAGGGAAAATTAAGTTTTACATTTCCATTAATATCGGAGCCTTGTAGTACACAGATGTGCCAAGTCCTACAGAAAAAGATGCTCTTCCTCGTAGTTTATTGATCAATACCCCAAATAAAGAGTCTCCCTTTTTCAATATATTGAGCCTTAACAGTAGCCATAACTATCTTTCTTAGCTTCTTCTCTAGTGCACTCCCATTCCGTTTAGACGGGAAAATAATAGCAACATTTTTATCTATCATTTGGTAGCTTGTGGGAAGTCCAAGGTAGGAGAACTGCTCGTTGCATCTGTTGAGTCATATGTGTGGATTTTCCTCTTTGGGACCACCTTAAAGATTTTATAAGAGAGTTACATTGACAGAAATGAAGCAGTGCCTGACATCGAAAAGTGGGAGCTCTATGTTAAAGATCAATTTGGGCCCATACAGTGTAGGGTTTTACCACCGAGGACTTATAGAATATTGGAGTTGGAATGGACCTCCAGGGTCATCGTGTCCAACCCCCTGCTCAATGCAGAATTCACTAAACCATCTAAGACAGATGTCCGTTCAGCCTCTATCTGAAGACTACCATTGAAGGAGAACTCGCCACCTCTCGTGGCTGCCTGTTCCAATCATTGATCACACTTACTTAATAAAATGAGTTGTTGTTTCCCCCCCTTTACACTCTTTTCAGAACCTTTGGACCAATTCCCCACCCTGAACTTTGCATTGTCTAGAGTGGTGGTCATGGTTGCTCATAGAGTCCCCTTTAAGAAATGACTTAAAGTCCTCTACTGTGGCTCCTCAATGGCAGTACACTGAAGATAGATGCATCAAATATGTTAAGAGGAATTGTCAATGTGTCAAAAAGTGAAATCTAAGCCAGCTATGAATTGGTGTAGATTTGTGGTATAATTTGTGTCATTTTGGGGCCATATCCCTCCCTCAAGCTCTGTCTACTTTTATCAAGTCTTTTTGAAAACCAACAGGAAAATTCTTTTTGCAACAAAAAAAATAGCTTTTGTGTGTCAGAAAAATTGAATTCCTGCCTGAAGCCTTTCGTTCTTTTTCTTCTAGGTCGATGAGAATGCCAAGCAGGATCTGAAGGATGGTTTATTGCTTTACAATACGGAAAATAATGTTGGGCTGAAGAACGCTTGGAACATTATACAGGCTGAAGTAAGTTTTTGATCTTCATGTGTGCATTGGATATTGTACATTTTGGTGCACGTCGGGGAGATATTTATGTGGTTTTATCGGGTTGATTTCAGATGCACTGTTGTGGAGTGACAGATTATACTGATTGGTATCCAGTGCTGGGAGACAACACAGTTCCAGATCGATGCTGCATGGAAAACTCTCAGGATTGTGGACATAATTCGACCAGCTTAGTTTGGAAGACAGTGAGTAAAATTTGCAAGTGATACCTTGGGTCTAAGGGATAACGTTTCTCCTTGTGGAGAGTGACATGCCAGTGTGAGGAGACTTATAGGCCATTCAATGCTCCTCTGGCAAAATAAATATGCCAAATTGGAAGTATCAATCCTAAAAGTCAATATCAACCTTTTAACGAGCCTTGCCACATCAGAATCTCAACTTGCAGACACTTGTTGCAGGGTGTTGCCTCTCCTTAGTGCAAAGCATGAGATTTGATTTGGCTGTATGAGAGACCTCTGACTGAGGTCTAAATGGGTAACGTTTCTTCTTGTGGAGAGTGACATACCTGACATGCCAAGGTAAGGAGACTTATAGGCCATATGATACCTTAAAACATTTTTCCTGACATAGTGCTCTCAACTCCAACGCTCAAAGCAAGTTTCACAGACATTTGCGTGAGACCCTTAGAAACTGCACACCGCATGACCTTTATGTTGGACCATCTGTATCTAGACTTTGCCTATCATTAAACTTATCTAATATTACAAGATAAACTTTTGACCATTCACCATCTGTAGACAAAAAAATGCATAAATATCTATGGATCAGAAACATTTTGTTATTCTCATTTCAAAGAGTAGAATATTATCATCTTTGTGTCCTCCAGTTGGATCTCCAACCTTTATATTGTTGGCTTTTTTTATCACAGTCCAATGGGTGGTCCTATTTAATGATGGACTATGACTGTACAAAGCAAGAGAAAATAAGCAGATTGCTGAAATCGCTGTCAATCATGAAATCATTTCAAGGGTGCCAACACTTTTGACCATGATTGTATATCACACACTGCCAAAAAGACAGGTCTACATGTACAATGTAGTAATCTAAAGTGCATGTGGATAAGTAGATAATGCAAAATCAAGAACATCAAAAGATATCTTCAACAAATAACTGGACGCGTTTCAGCCCATCCAAAACTTTCATCAGCAGGCAGTCAATTATTAAAGAATGTAGAGATGGTTGTGAATCCATAGCTCTATTCATTTGTATCAGAGATATGAAAATTGATGACCCAACACATATATCTCAGCAAATTTCGGAGGCACCATTTAAATGAATGGAGGAAGCCAGGCATGCGCAGCCTCTTCTTCATTCCTCACAGAGCTTGTCAGGTTCCTGTTTTAGTGGTTGATCCAACCGAAGCAACTTTTGGCTCAACCAAGCTCTCCTGTGTCCTCTATGAGACAACTGCTGCCAGAACCATTGGCATCGGCTTATCTTCTCTCCGAACAAACCACTGGTTCCTTCTCCTCCTCAATCATCTCTCAAGAGAGAGTTGGGAGTCACCCATACACAACAGATTCCCGGCCAAACTTGCCAAAATTGACTTTTATCTAATGCGTATGTGAGTCTTTAGAGCTGTCAACTGTTCAAGTAAATCCTGTGAGCCAAGAATATAAAAGCTAAGTATATGTTAGTTATTATTCTATATATTTTTGAACTCTTTTCCACTCTTGGGTATATTTGTTCTTTGTAGATATAGTATTTTCTTGAACATTTTAAGCCTTTGCTTATTTGTAAGTACAAGAAAATGAAACAGTTCAAGGATGACCTCATTTTCCCATAGAGAAACATAACATCTTATATCAATTAACTTTGATGTTTGCTTTGGTCGGTAGGGTTGTTATGAGAAAGTGAAGATGTGGTTTGCCGACAACAAGCTTGTCCTTGGGACAATTGGGATGTGCGTCCTCATAATACAGGTATGTAAGCTGATTTTTTATTATCTCATCCAATACTGTTAAAGGCATATGTACATCAAGCAGGGTCAACTGATCATTCAAAGTACCAAAGAACCCTTCCCAAGGTCAAGGCTCTGACAGTAGTGGATCCCAAAAGGTCCATCATAACAAAACTCCATTTAGAGCTCACTTTGAAGCCAATCACTTGCCACTAGAGAATTTGTTATGGGATGGTTTACAAATAACCCATTATTTGTAGCTGATCACAAAGTGTCCTTTTGCTGCAATTACTTTGGGAACCTGACAGCTCGACTTCAATTTTCTAGCAGCTCTTCCAGAGGGGAAATGAAGCATTACACTGTTGTCCATTAAGGATGAGTAAAAAGACTCTGAACCAATCAAATTAGTTTAGAATTTCCCCAAATTATTGGGACTTCGATTTTTGCTTATTGAGCAGCTTGGCAACAAGTAAAGAGATTAAAAGAGAAGAAAGTATCATACTCATCTAGCCTCTCACCTGTCTCTACAGCTCCCTGTCGGTCCTCCACTCACTTCCTCAGGCTCTGATCTCTCCACTCTTCTCCAAAGCTTCCAGTTTTTCGTTAAAGGTATTGTCCAAGCTTAAGGTTCAAGTCTGCAGTCACTCTATGTAATTTCAGACTTGTGAATCCTCAGAGCTCACTGTCATGATTCTCCAGTGCTGGCGCTGGGTGTGGGTGAGCATGTAACCACGACTATGTGATTTGCATAGAAACAGTCACCTGCCTACTAGACGTGCACGGCCTCACTCAATGCAAGTGAATTGAGTGAGGCCGGATACGTCTAGTTGGAATGTGGCCAGAACTATGCAAATCACATACTTGTGGTTACATGACTGCCCGCTCCTGCCACTGACACAGGTGGATCCTTACAGAGCGAAGTGTGCACACTGTGAGGATTCACAAGTCTGCAGTCACATAGAATGACTGCAGACTTGAACCCCAAGCCCTTTAAGTTTAGACGAAGGTTCTGACATCATGATAACATGCACCGCCCAAAGCAGTCACATGGGGCGTTGCATGTCATGACACGGGGCATCGCATCACATGGGGCGTCGCATATCATAACATGCTACGTCCCATGTCATGACATGCGTAGTGCCAGCGAAGAGGGAATAGGAGACCGAAGCTGGTGCAAGTGCCTTAGAAAGCCAACAGAGGACTGGTGGGGAACAGTGGTGGCAGGATCAGGTGAGATAATTATGATGTTTTATAGTTTTTTAACCCATTCCTGATCTGATTATTATGCTTTGCAGTCAGGAGAGCAAAGTGCATAGAAAACAGTTTTTTTAATGACAATCAGAGCTAATTCAATTCATATAGAATAAATTTGATGCATATTTTCTGGCCGAATACGATCAAATCTGCCAAAATCGAATTTTGACCGATTTGCTCACCTCTATTGTTCATGAAATGCAAATTTATCGCCGCTCTCTTATCTGGATAATAGATGAGGTTCATCTATTTGTTATTGGTCAGTGGTCTCCAATGTAATGATGCAAAACCTAGCCATAATCTTTCTTCTTCTGTATGGTTCCTGAGATCCTGGGTCGATATATACTAGATAGATACAAGGTATACGCAAAAATTGAATATAGGAATTTTTGACTGCATTACTGCTATATAGACTGTACTTATAAAATTGGCAAATGATGATATAAAATGGCCAATTCGCGTGCCCACCAAAAACGGCAAGGTGACCTTTTCTTGGTGAGACTCATATTCTCTCAGTCATGGACCAAAATCTTACAAGGGCAAGTAGGATCCAGCGATATATAACAGCAGCTTTAGACTGTCGAGAGCCTCAACATAACCCTCACCTGAGAACATCCCCCCTAAGCTTTGTCCCCTTGTAATATTCACACGGGACGCACAGAATCTTTGGTGGATGGATTTCAGCTACAGCTTTTATTTTGATTTAATGTGTATTAACTCATTTATCAACAACCAACCAAAATTCAACCAAAATTTCCTTAAACCGGATTTAAAGTCATAAGTCAACCTCTGGCCTCCTAAGGGTTTAAGTCCACCATCAAGTCTTCAAAGGATATCATTTACTGACCTCCTGCTGTGACTTAAAAGGAATCTGTCAGCAGGATTTCACACCCAAAACTATTTATATGCGCATGTAGATCTTTCAAAGACAAGTCCAGCAATTTCTCTACATGGCCAATTCATTTCTCCGTTACTGAGAAGTCAGCATTTGAATTGATATGCCCGTGAAGTTAAAGTGCTATGGTAGATCTGAAGCCTCTGTCACTCCAACTCTACTCCTAGCTGCCTCCTCCTGCTTGACTGACGACTCCTTTGCCTGAAGTCACACAGTATAAAGGTTATCAGTCAAGAAGGAGGAGGCAACACATTAGAGCTGGAGTGACAGAGGCTTGAGATCTACAAATAACTCTTAAGCCTCATTTCCATATCAATTCAAACTCTGTTTTTTCAGTAACAAAGGAATGGGCTGGTAAATGATGAAAATCCGATCCAAAACATTAATGAAAATTGGTCTCTCCACTGAGAGAAGGGAGAGGTAGAGAAGCGAGAGCTGTCAGAACCAGAAGCGGAAACTCTGAGGCATTTTTTTTAACTTTTTTTGCTAGTTACTCAGCTAAAAGAACTTATAGACGCTTTGCTGAAGCAAAGTGGAAGACATTTTTTTAATAAATGTATTTTAATTAAGACTAATTAGAAAGAAAGCAAATGCGGAATAAAAAAAAAAAAAAATGCAAAGGTGTTTTATCGTGGACAGTCACAGCTTTTATCATGGACAGTCCAGAACTGAAAATGTTAAAATAAAATATCTAATATAAACTCCCCAGTAAAGTTTCCATTTATAGAATGTTGGATTTTCACAGAGAAATCAGTTTAGGGGGAACGAAAAGTGGTTGTTACCCTCTGCAGATATAATTTCAGATTATAGCTAGCACAGCTGCTGTACAAGCACAAGGCAATCAGTTATAGGACAAAGAGGTGGTATTAAATATATTCCCTTAAGCGTTGTTTTTACACAGGAAGCCAATATGGTCGGTTACTTGTTCAGCAAGATGATGGATGGACAGATAGATACTAAACAGATAGACAGATAGATAGATAGATAGATGATAGATAGATAGATAGATAATAGATAGATAATAGATGATAGATAGATAATAGATAGATAATAGATAGATGATAGATAGATGATAGATAATAGATTGATAATAGATAGATAATAGATAGATAATATATAGATAGATAATAGATAGATAGATATAAAGGATATATAGATAATAGATAGATAGATAATAGATAGATAATAGATAGATAATAGATAATTGATAGATAATAGATAGATAATAGAAGATAGATACTAGATAGATAATAGATGATAGATAGATAATAGATAAATAATAGATAGATGATAGATAGATAATAGATAGATGATAGATAGATAATAGATGATAGATAGATAATAGATAGATGATAGATAATAGATAATAGATAAATAATAGAAGACGGATAATAGATAGATGATAGATAGATAATAGATAGATAGATAATAGATAGATAGATAATAGATAGCTAATAGATAATAGATAGATTATAGATAATAGATAGATAATAGATGATAGATAGATAATAGATAGATGATAGATAGATAATAGATAGATGGATAATAGATAATAGATAGATAATAGATAGATGATAGATAGATGATAGATAGTTGATAGATAGATAATAGATAGATAATAGATAGATGATAGATAGATAATAGATAGATAATAGATAGATAGATATAAAGGATATATAGATAATAGATAGATAGATAATAGATAGATAATAGATAGATAATAGAAGATAGATACTAGATAGATAATAGATGATAGATAGATAATATATAAATAATAGATAGATAATAGATAGATGATAGATAGATAATAGATAGATGATAGATAATAGATAGATAAATAATAGATAGATAATAGATAGATGATAGATAATAGATATATAATAGATAGATAATAGATAGATGATAGATAATAGATAGATAATAGATAGATAGTAGATATATAATAGATAGATGATAGATAATATATAGATAGATAATAGATAGATAATAGATAGATAGATAATAGATAGATAGATAGATAATAGATGATAGATAGATAATAGATAGATGATAGATAGATAATAGATAGATCATAGATAGATAATAGATAATAGATAGATAATAGATAGATGATAGATAATAGATAGATAGATAATAGATAGATAGATTATAGATAATAGATAGATGATAGATAATATATAGATAGATAATAGATAGATGATAGATAGATGATAGATAGATCGATAGATGATAGATAATAGATAGATAGATAATAGATAATAGATAGATAATAGATGATAGATAATAGATAGATAATAGATAATAGATAGATAATAGATGATAGATAGATAATAGATAGATGATAGATAGATAATAGATAGATAATAGATAGATCGATAGATTCTGAATAGAAGGATATATAAATTCTAGATGAATGGATGCATTGTAGGTAGTTGTATTTTCTACATAACAAGGTCTATCCTGCTGCACTGTTAATGAAGTACATGTCGGCAGATCCAGCGTCCTTATTATCTCTTACATGTAAGGAATTATATATTTCCCCTTTAGTGCTCCTTCACCGGTCTTAAGGGCAGATATAACCGTGTCTCTGTAGGGTCGTCTTTGCAAAGTTGCTGACTTACGTATTATCCTCCCATCATTTTTTGTCATTTTTTTTTTTAAATAGGTCATTTTGTCTGTTTTATTGCAAATTGTTCCCTGAAATATAACTGCCCTACAGGCTCCTTAGTGGCGATGCCAAAGGTAGGAGCTATATAATAAATGCTCTATAAACCCGGATAATCTTTATGGTACAAAACTGGGTCATGGTGCATGGGTGACACCTTTTATACATTGGCATTTTTGAGAAATATTTGGAAAGAATTAATACATTCTTAAAAGAGAGATCAGCAGGTCGCCTCCTTCTGCAGAGAAATATTTGCACAGTATTAGATTTAATTGCAATATATTGCGGTTATATTTATGTGACAGTATAGGACGTTAATGTCCGCGGTTGATTGGGTTTACAGCACCTCTGCAGATAGCGTTATTTAACTTTGTTGAAATCTGGCCTCAATGGAGCAAGAACGGTCTGAAATTTGCCTAAAGGCTCTCACTTTTTTATTGTTCCTAAGCTCAATTAAGCTTTATTTAAACCCAAATACCTTAGGTGTAAAATGTATATGGAGCATACGACGGTCAGCCGTGTATCCGCAGCTCGCGGAGGGGTAATGCATGCCTCATTTAACCTTTGCAAAGATGAACCTTTCCACTGATACATTTTCTAAAGATAGAAGCGGGTTTCTTTGAAGAGTTACGGCAGACGTTACTTCACCTCTGAGCTGCGACAATCATGTAACGTTATGGCAGAGGCTTATAGTACACGTGTAAGGAGACTAGCTTTCATTTTATAGGTTACTTAAATAGTCCACCCTCCCACCCATCCCTTCCTTAAAAAACCCAATAACTTGGCGTAACAAAGAGCATTTGATAAATGAGACGCCATCTGTCATTTGCAACAACTGCTCCTTTAGGCTCCGTTCACATTAGTGTTGGTGGTTCCGTCACAGATTCCATCCTATTTGCTAGAAAAAGAAAAAAATAGCATGGCATGCGTCACTTTTCCAGTAAAAGACCCTCAAAAATGCCGTATTTTAGGTGTAACGCTGTATTTGTTACAACAACTTTGGGCTCTGTTCACATCCATCAAAGCTTGGCCACAGCAGCCTTTATTAAAGCAAACAACATAAATAACAAAAATCAACCATATTGAAAAAAATGGAGGATGGTCCTCAAAACCCCTGAACTATGACGGGAAGTATATGAACACATTTGCTCATGTCGTATTTTACCTCTAGCCGTTTTTGGCACCAACTCAGAGGCACCTGTTAGCCAACCTGGCGATTAAACATGAACGCACTGTCCACGGGCCCTTCCAGCTCTTAACTCGATAGTTTCACTACCCATCATCACTTAATTGAGTTCACTTGGGATGGGGTATAACCTTGTGGGCTCCCCACCCCCCAAGCATGATCCGCCATTAACCATCTCCACCAACTTCGAGGACCTCTCCCCTCGCCCCACTACTGTGACAGAAAGACTGAAATTCTCCCAACTGATCAAAGCATAATAAAAATGGACACGATTCTAAATCTGAACCACCCTAGTGAAAAGAACCCATTTAACAAAGGGAGGATGGGTTGTAGATTGTTCCCCTCAGGGCTGTACCTAAAATGATTGCCCCCTGCTAATGGTCCCCACCCTTTTAACCCCCCTCCAACGCCTATGTTCCTCCCACTCTGATGACACCCCTCATCAGTTCAATTAACTTTTCCTGTCCCCAAACCCCCCGAGGGTTCGGTCGCTACAGAGGTATTGCATCTCACCCAGAGGTGTGATATCTCACTTCCAGGTAAGGATGAAGTACTGCTCAGGACCCTAACACCCACATGCACTACACCACATTTCCGGGGGGCAGGGCGACAATGCTCCCAAGAGTGAGCACAACTGTCCCTGTCCCTGGCTGGTGTGGGGGGAGGGAACACCTAGAAAGGGGGAACCCGGTAGTGTGTGGGTGGGGAGAGTAGATCCAGGGTGCACTGTATAGAAGATATATAAGGTGGGCACCATCTTAGAGTCAGAGTTCAGTTCAGTCAGAGGGAAGAAGTGACAGAGAGTGGCCTCTGTGGAGCTCTGCTCCGGAGGCGGGCCTAGCCTGTGAGGCCCTGCCAGGACTGAGAGAAGAGGAGAGAAGGAGGCTGGGAGCAGGGGCTCTGTATGGGCTCTGCTCCGCAGGCAGGCCAAGCCTTAAGGCCTGGGCCTGGAGGAGAAGGAAGCAAGGGAGAAGAACGGAGGAAGCTCTAGGAGAAGACTGAAGGGACCCCAGGGGTGCGGACCGGCCAGCCGCCACCGCACGCCCGCCGCTACCAGAGTAGGGGGGTCAGGCCAAGAAAAGGGAACCGGATCCCTCATCTAGTGGAGGAGAGCAACTACCCTCAGCTAGTAACCGGAGGCCGTGGCATTGCACGTGTTACGGCCCCTCACTACACCTGTTAGGAAGGCACCACATAAGGCCCAGGGAAACGGAACATACGTTTGCCCGCCAAGGCCCGAGGCAGCTGGACAGAAACGTGGTCAATTGTGGGGTACAACAGGCCAGAGAAAGGACACACGAAGGGGGTCCTGAAAAGCATTCAAAAGGTACCTGGGAGTTGGCCGAGCCCCTCACCTGGTGAGCACAGCACGACGTGGGCAGCCATTACCTACAGAAGTGGCTTGGAGTGTAAAACTGTGAGTAAAGACCCTGGACTGCATCACTGGACTCTGAGTCATTACTGTTGCTCCCACGCACCATCACCCCCACCATCTGCGCTCACTGCCTTGAGGCTATACTCCTCCCGTGGGGAGTTATACTACCCACTGCTGCGCACACAACATCAGCCTCAGCGGTCTGTCCCGCAGCGGCGGTTCCTAATAACCGCAATCCACGGGTGGCGTAGTCGGACAGTTTAACATTAAAAACCAAGTAAACAGATCCGCCACTGGTTTGACCACCCTGAGCCACGGGACCGGGTCGCCGCCACGGAGACTACAACCCCTGACATTACACAGAGACCCGGCTCCGGTTATTCCCCCACACACGGCCCAGGGGGCGCGTCAGTATCAAGCCATTGGGTTGATGGTCTTCTTCTTTGCCTTGTTTCTTCTATTCTTTTGACCATGATGTCCTTTTCCATATGATGTGTCCAAGGTAGGCAAGTCGTAGCTTGGTGATCCTTGCTTTGAGTGACATGTCTGGCTTGATTTGTTCCAAAACTGATTTGTTTGTTATTTTTGCCATCCGTGGTATTGGCAAGTATAGAGCCTAGTCTGACTCTGCGTTTAGCCTTTTCCCAGTCTGAGATGCCTGATTTCAAGGAATATTAGATTGAAATCAACAGTTTATAAATAGTGATGATGCCACCCAACCGGATTGGCTAAATTGGACAACATGGTCACAGTCACAGCACTTCTGTACCACAAAGAGCACTAATATGACCACATGTTTCATCTCAAACTATTTGTCTCAAACTATTTAGTCTAGGAGGTGCCATAATTGGGGTACCACCTATGTTTTTGAATATGACAACGATAGCAATTAAGCCTAAGCATCGGGATCAGCTCTTATTAGTAGATATGGTCAGAATTAATTACACCGCAAACAAAATCGCATTTGTAAGAACTTTCATGTGCAAGATTTCTGCATTTTCTGTTTTACATTTTCAGGCTTTTGCTATTTTAGCGTACTGTCAGCATTTGTGACAATCAGCATTTATGTGCAGGAAATGATCTTAATCCCTCTGGCAATGTAAGGTCTCAACACATCTACATTATTTTTCTTACTTAATTCTAACCTTCTTGAACAATCAATGCAGCCAGTGCGGCTCTCTGCTAGCATCCGGAATATAGTGATCGTGGCTAATTGGAGCAAATGACAAAATGTTATTATTATAGTAAATAGAAACATCAGCCCTCGCTACTCACATGCCATCGACCTCAAAACAGAATTCTACAATACCAAAAGTATTGATTGGACCATTGCCGAAATGTTCATAGAAAGGACAGGTAGCCCAGAGGATTATTGTGGCCTACTTGATGGCTGAAGTTCAAGGCAAGAGACAATCTGCCCAAAGGTTCAGAAATGTAAATACGAGTCTACCACTACACAACAGTACAACCCTATATCCATTGCTTTTCACTCAAAAACTAATCCAATGAGACACAGTCAGAGACAAATTTAGGCCTCTAGGTAGCCCTGAGGATTGGTGTGGCTTGCTTGATGTCTGAAGTCCCAAGACACGAAACAATATGCCCCAAGGTTCAGAGATCTAAATACACAGCAATACAGCCCTGTACTCATTTATATTCACTCGAAGGTCTAAAGCAATGGGACACAATCAGATCCAAATTAAACTGTAGGTACAAAAGATCTTTGGATGGTCTTGTGGGAAGGAGTGGCCTACATGTTTGGGGGAGTTCAAGGCACTAGATAATTTGCTCACAGGTTCAATTTTCAAGCTAGATGATGGTAAGAGTTGCACCAATCCCCCTAAATCCACTTCATTTACGTCAAAGTCTATTTCATTGGGACATAATTAGACTAAGATTAGCTGTAGGCACAATAGACCCAGGGGGAAAGTTTGGCTAAATTATGGTAGAACCTACAGAGCTAGTCATTCAGCTCATAGGTTTGGAAACAATGTACATAATATTAGCCAAAAGTTGAATTTATAGAAACTAATTCCCAGTCCTCCATCTTTTCTCATTGTGGTCAACTGAGCTGAAAAGTTCATTTGGGTTATGTCATGGTGGTTTCATTGAAATGTAAAGCTTCTTCCCTTGTATAGCAGAGAGGTTAGGATAGACCTACATCCTCAAAACCTTAGCCACTCTCTTTAATCCGGTGATCACTAAGCTGTATCTCTGCTACCATTGTTAGTTTTATTTATTTTCCTCAACAGATGTAATAAAAGACATGTCATGAAAGGATATCTTATCAATCTATTTTTGCAGAAAGATATTTGAGACCCTTTCATTTTAATGCATGTACATTTTACTTGGGGGAAGATATCATTTTCTGGTTTAGGGTCGGACAGAAGAACGCATTCTCACATTTTGCAAGGTCGGATTTCAACTTCCGAGCCAAGAGAGAAGTTATTGTTGTCCTTTTATATCAAGTACTTGAAATAATTGCACAAAGGTCTTTCATCCAACCATCTCCGGATCAATATAATTACAAGGGTTCGAGGGAATTAGGAAAACTTTTGACGGACGCATCTTTTTTTAAACTTGATAAAGACGTTACTCGGTAAACAGATTTTACTGTGCCTTGGATACCAGAGTCGGAACAACGGGCCATGAAAAATAAAGTAATCCCGTTGTATAAATTGAACCTGTTTATCCACAGGAGGTTTCTATCTGCGGGATATAATATTGACTTAATTCCATTTGTTGTCTCTTTCAGATACTTGCGATGGCCTTTTCTATGATCCTCTTCCAGCAAATCCACTGGACTGGCAAAAAATACGACGCCTAAGGGCGTCTAAAAAAAAAAAGACCTCTGTATACAGTTAATAGAATACACTTTGCCATAAAACAATGTCAAGAACCAAGGAATCCGAACATTGGTCACCAGACTACCGTCACAGCCGAAACTTTACCTGACTTATGTTTTTACACCTGCTATTAATTTGCCAAAGAAGAAAGGAAATGTTTAGAGCCAGTTTCCCCGCTCTAAAACTCTTCTTGAACGTCTGAAAAAGAAAAGACTGAGCTTTGCTTACTAATAGACTTAAGACTTCTACCAATACATGACGGATATGCTTATGCTTCTGGAACATTTTTGAATTTCGAAAAATATAGATCGAAGAACTCTACAAAAATGGATGACTTAAGAAAGCCATTGAAAACTGGAGCCCACCACATCGGTGATATGGGCCAGTTTGCATGGAATGGACAGAGAAATTTTTTTGTACCTTATGGGACACGTTTCTTTTGTTACTCCGATTAGAACTAGCGTTTTCGTTGACATGTTTTTGAACTTTTTTGTCTTTCTTTCTTTCTTTTTTGGTCATTTACCACAAAATTACAGAATTCTGTATGATCTTTAAAGGGTGCGCCTGCAGTAAGTAGGGTCCGAAATGACCATTAGTGTTTCTATTTCAGATACGGTGTAAAAATTGAGAAACTGTTTTTGGTTTATATACCGTAGCCAAGTTACCTTTCAGCTAAACAAACGTAAAGTTTACATCAAAGATGTCACTGTTTTTTACAATGTAAAGGTATATTGATTATATTGAGTTATTTTTATAGACATGTATTGAATTCAAATGTTCATTTTGTCATTTTAAAGTGTCGTTCCACCTAAATTATATTATCAGGCATGAAAAAGTGATCGCTATTCTGAGCACAAAATGTGTCCTAAGTGATTGTCCGCCACAGAGCAATAATGTGTTTCGATCACCTTGGACTGAAGGACTCTAAGGGTATGTGCACACTGAGGTTTTTGTGGAGTTTTTTCGGAGCCGTTCCACATCAAAAACCATTTGAAATATCACTAAAAAACTGATTCATTTCTATTGTAAAATCACTTTTCTGTTCACACTTGCAGTCTTCTAAGCATTTTTTTTCCTATTCAGCTTCAGGAAAAAATGACCGGTGAGAAAAAAAAAAGTGCTTCTCTGAAGCAGCTCTCGATGAAATCCGCCCCAAACTAGGCATGGTCCAATCAAAAGGCTTAAACAAAAAAGTTTCAGGAAAAACTTTTCCAAAATCTTTCAAAAACTCTTCAAAACCACTTCAGGAAACAAAAAAATGCCTCCCAAAATTCTCCAAAGAAGAGGCGTTTCCTGAAGCGATTTCTACTACAAAGCTCGTCATTTTTGACCTTCTAAAAAAAAAACACTCTGTGTACACATACCCTAAGGAAACCTGAATGTGGCTCTTGCCTCAAAGCATTTTTGCTAGAAATATCATTGTAATTATAGTGTTAGTGTCCCTATTATTGCCACAAGACAACCCTTCTACTCCCCTTGGATCAAGTAATGTTCTATAAGAGGATGAGTATTTGCAATGCACACCAAAATTTGACTGCATTATGCATATTTACTGACATCTACATAAGTAAAATTTAAGCCCTTCTCCAGGACTGACCTGAGAATGACCCAAAAAGAGTGGGCACTCCCGCTTTTGGGCAAGGTTTATGTAAACCCACACCCCTTTTCAGACCAGAATTGCCTGAATTTGCTAGGATTCTTTCCAAAAATGTTGGACTTTCTTTGCAAATTCAGAAATGTTGGCAAATATAGTTACGAATGTAAAAATGGCTCCTAATTCTGTTTTGACATCTCTTCGGATTGTATCTCCGTAGACATATGATTTGGGTGGAAATTCACTTTAAAGCAGCAATCCATTTGCGATATTTCATAATCTCCGAGAGGCATTATCATTACAGTGGATACTTGTCATAATAAGTATTATGTACCTGAGGACAAAAAAAGTGCACGTTATTATTCCAGAGGGACTCGGAAAGAAGGTCTTGCGAATCTAGACCAGAGGTCCCCAACCGCCGGTCCGCGGACCAGGACCGGGCCGTTGGGGTTTTTCAGCCGGTCCGCGGCGCCGCTGACAGCTAGCTCCGCGGCCCTGCGCCTGGTCAGAGCTCGCTCTGTGTGGATTTATAATGTTTTCTGCCATAGCCGTGACAGCTCGCAGCTCCTGGCAGAGAACATTATGCAGGACGGGGTGGGGCGTCGGGCGGGTCTTAATGACGCGGCCCTCCACAGCACAGCATGGTGTGTTCCTGACGGGGTGGGGCGGCAGGCTCTCCTCACTGACACGCCCCCGGCAGAACATGTTATGTGGGGCGTGCTGGGGCAGCAGACTGGCTTCAGTGACGCGGCTCCCGGTACCGGTGTTCAGTGTGTAGCGCTGCTAAGCAGCAGCGCTGTATACACTGACGCTCAATGTACAATGCTGCTACTTAGCAGCGCTGTACACCGAGGTCCCGCCAGCATCCTCCCCATACAGCTCCACCCCTCCATAACCCCACCCCCATATGACCAAAGCCCCGCCCCCACCCCCACCGGGCCATGGAAAACTGGTCTTCCTTATAGCCGGTCCCTGGTGCAAAAAAGGTTGGGGACCTCTGATCTAGACAGTTAGCAAATAATTGGGTAGATGATGTTGGCACTGATGAAAATACGTTTCTGTAAGTCGCAATTCATGATGTACCGAGCTGATGTTGCATCGAAAGAAACAATGACTTTTAGCTATGGAGGAAGTTTTCTAATGGATGTCTATGTTCAAGGAACCTAAAGTACGTTTGGAGCCTAAAATTCGGTGGTAGGCTCAACCAAATGTCATGACCATGAGACCTATCATGAAGTCTGAACCAGTAGTGAGGCACGTGAAGTCAATGGATTTTCTAGGAACTGATGGGGTAGTCATTTTATTTACCTAACCAGTATTCACAAGAATGTATCCTATCCGCTCACTAGTAGTCAGCGATACCTCAAAAGGTGACCACGAGTGGCCAGATTCTACAGCTAGATCAAGGTCTTGTAGAGGCAAACATCTGAGAACGATACTTTTCTGAAAGGAAAAGGAGAATGTTTGTGGCTCATAATGGCCACAGTCGAGCAGATGTTCTTTGTCCATCAGTTTTGATACGATATCTGCTGGCCACCATGAGAAAAAAGCATGTGGAACCGTTTGCATGGATTATTGCTCTATCACATACCAAATACAGATGCGTCTTTCCTTACCTTTCCTCTTGGCTCGATATATCCTGAAACGAGTTAAAAAAAAAAATTGTGATACTCTCTCGAGAAATGTTTATAGTATATGTGTGTCATTTTGTGTTACTCTGTCGGGAGATACTTATATTATATGTGTGACTTTCAGCCCGGGGAGGGTTTTGCTAGCATGTCATGCTCGCGATAATGTATTGAATTTGCATTTTAAGAAAATCGAGGAAAGGTAAAGGAGGACAAATCTTTATGTAGACAGACACTGACCTGTTTTTTTGCACACATTCATTTCCAATGCATTTACAAACCGTGTAATATATTTCAAAGGACATTCCTGCTAAACACTTCACCACATACCTCTAAGTCTCATTGCTGCTTCTTTTAACAATGCCCGTAATTTGGTCTGTTGTGTGGGCACTGCTTACGTTTTGCTGCTTTACAAGCTCATGACAAATGAGCGAGAAGAAATAAGCAGCTTCTGTTGATGTTATTCTATTCATCGTGGATTTGCCGTACATCGCAGCTTTTATCTATTCGAACTCATGAAATGGAATGAGTCATGTACCGCGTTAAACGGATAAGGAAAAACATTGCAAAAAAATGTAATTAACTCGAAAATATGTGACATTTTGAAACTTGTTTATCTTCTTTGCTACTGAGAATATGACTGTGTTACTAGAAGCTTCCAGTCACATGGTGCTCTGGGTGGTGTTTTCTCATGTGACTCCAGTCGTAGAATCCTCGTATTAAATGACATTCCAACGTAGAGGTGAAATTGAAATAATTGCTCAGCAACTAGTCATTTGCTTAGCAGTACAAACAGCATACCCTATATTGACATAGCTAACAATTAGATATGTTGACCTAAGCAAAATGCTTCGGATGACCCAGGTCTAGTGGCAATGACGGTAGTCCGTGGTGGCCAGAACAGAGCACTACAAACTTCCTACTAACTGTCGGCATACTGGGCGCCTCTTCTGATTAGCAGGCTTGGAACATCATATTGTCATGTCACACCTCACTTGAAGATGTTGCAGGGGTCTACAAACCAGAAGAGGAGCCCAGGACACCGGCAGGCAGGAGGAAATTCACAGGGCTCTGGTCTGGCTGACACATACTACCAACGTAGTACCAACGTACCCAATCAAATTCCAGAATGCTCACTTTTAGTCTGGGGTTGTCGGGGTTTGGCACAAAAGTCTGCAGTCACCCTGTGTGGCTGCAGACTTGTGAATTTTCAAGGCATGAAAGAGTGTTCTGCCAGGATTTTCCGAATTCTGGCATCAAGAGCGGACCTCTCTAGACATGCGCTGCCTCGCTCAGTATACAAGTAGATAAACCCTTTAAAGGAAAATGATCGCTTTGAAAAAATCACGTTATTTATATTTGTTGGAAAACATTCAGTAGAACTAATAATATATTCATTATTTCTTCACTTTGCTTACTATTTGTTTAAAAAGTCCAGTAGGCGGTTCTATTCCTACTGAGTAGGACCGCCTACTGGACTCCTAACCACAGAAGAAGGGGATTTTTTAATGAATAAATTACTAGTTACACTAAATCTTTTGCCATTAATGAATTTCAATTTGCTCAGCTTCTCTTGCTCTATAACATGCTGCATGCAAATTGAATTGCATTTTAAATAAGATAGGGTCCCTTTAAAAAAAATGGAGGGTGGAATAAATTCTATAAAATGCTAGAGCCAGATGGTGATTGGCAGGAGCTATTGGGCAATTCTGCACCTGTCAAATGCAATGAATGGCACTAAAAGTTGTACGTTACGCAAAGAGCTCCGAAGAGAGAATTCATGCCCTAAACTTGGCATAAGACACTTTTGCTGAGCGTGTTCCTTTAACATCGAACAGTTGTTAATTAGGATATTCCATTTTATGTCATTCAATGCACCAAAAAATAATGTAGATAGATGGAAATGCTTGCAACATGGCCTGACATGTAGTCAACAGAGCTCAAGTAATGATATGTGAATATCTGCCTTTGAACATCATACCATTTTTAGGTACAGCATCTCGTGCTGATTAATTTTCCAATATATCTTTATTATCTCGGGAGCTTCGCTTTTCTAATACAGAGGTCCCAATCCTCTGCACACAAATAGAGCTAAATCAATTTTTTTACACCTAAAGCCACCACTAGAGGGAGCCTAAGAGTTTAATGCGTACTGTTTTATTATAGAGTTCCTGAGCTCCCTCTAGTGGTGGGTAGACAGAATATTTTTCATTAACTCTAGATATAATAAAAACATAATCAGCACAGAGCGTTGGACCTATGTAGAAAAAAAATGGCTTTCAAGGGTGGGAATTTACTGAAAAGCGTACCTAACAAATAATAGCTTCACAACAGTATGATGTGAATGTATTTGGATAAATTATAAATCAGACGTGTCATAATCATGTTATCAGGGGGTTGCCACAATTGGGAATGCATGGCCACCTCTCTATTGTAAGCTGACAACAGGAACTCATCGTTTTCAGAATTATTTAGGAAACTAACTGGGTCACAAGATCAGCAGTGACTTTTTAGGGCCAAGGATAACCGTTCTAAAAAAACATACTGCAAAATTGTAAATGTTTTAGAAAATACTTTTCAGGAACTTAGTGGGAAGTGACTGGTATTTCTTCTTGTATAAATCTAGCATTCCTTTGAAATTCCGAATATTGTTTGGAAGAAAGAGGTAAAGACGTGTTATTAAAACTACATCCACAATTCTGTGCTAATTCATTTTCCATTCTGTCCACTAGAGGGAGCTTAAATAAGTAGACAGTCAGCTCTTACTCTCCCCCTATTGGTGACTACAGGCAGCCAGAATTTATTCTTTTATCATATATCTATGGCTATGTTGAGGGAAACTTCAAACCTTAAAGAGATATATTAGAAAATCTGTATAGAGTGTTGGACCTAAGCATGAAATGGTCTTAAAAGGTGGACATTGACTCTAAGAGGGGTTTTCTCAAAATCATAAATGGTTAAAATTGCAAAGTGCTTGTAAACACAGGCAATTTTAAAATGTACTTCTTATTAAAAATCCTATTGGATTTTTAATTATGTTGTTTACTGCTCTTTGCTACCTCTAGTCTATCAGCAGTAGATGGTTTCCAAAGCAAGGAGCACAGCGCTTACAATTTCTTTTCTATAGAGTTTGTCAGCGCTTCTCTGAAGCTCGCCGGATTGCTAAATCCAGCCAGGTTCATTCGATTGCTTGCAGCATCAGAAAGCACACAATTCAATCAGGTTGCCGGTCAGGAGCACACCATCCCAAGCAAGCAAGACGTTGGGAGACAAGGGAATGGTGCGCTCCTGAAGATCTTTGTAGAGAAAACCCCTTTTAAGTACCATACCACCAAGAATATGTTTTTGGTGATTATAATGTTGGTCAAAGATCAAAAACACAAAGCAAGGCATAGAGTCATAACCAGAAAGGTTTAAAATACAGTTTACTTTAAATTTTAAGTGTTATTAAAAAAATACATAAGAAAATGGGACCATGTCAAATTTACATTTTCACAATGTAAACTGACGTAAGCATATTTGCTGCTAAAAATAAATTTATTTACTGAGGTCGAGGCCTAATTTAGAGTCTTCTCTAAAATAGAACTTTTTCTTGAACGAGATTTTTAGATAAACCACTGTTGGCGTCTATGCCGACCCTTCACCATTTAAAGGAATTGTCCTTTAAAACCTATAGAGTTAATAAAGAGGGTTCCTTATTCAGGACTCCCTACAAAGAGCACTTTGCTCTCAGGAGGACCGTGCACATCCATGGATTAAATAGACAGCCCAATGTTTTCATGTGCAATACTTTGTTTCTCCTGTGGTGTTGCTGTAGAAAAACTCTACGCTTACTGACAAGTGATTACAGTTGATCACTGATGATCAACTTATCCTTGGAGGACCGGAAAACAAAAGTAGATTGGAGAACCTACATCAAGTTGACGTTATTGATTTAGTTATAGACTTACTTGACTAGTCCTTCATTTTTAACCCTTTTTAATCAAAATACCTTTACATTTTTTTTTTTGTCTTTGTAAATTACCCCATAAAATCAGATCTTTTGACTAGATGTTGTGGCAGACCCAGAAGTTCCATAGAACCTTCTCTCACTCCGGGCAAAATTTGGTTCATCAAACCACCCATGCACCTAATTACCCGGGCCAAGACAGAGTTTCTTGTTAGATGTGGAGTGGAGTTGGGGGGTGGAAGCACTAACATCCTGGGAACATGCTCTCTTTCCACCATCAACTATACCCCTGGTCAGACCCATGTAATCATTACCTGGGAGGTTAATGAGTGGACTAGACAACATTATCTAGATAAATCGCTCACAAGTTAAGGGTTGGTTGTTAAAGGTGTTAAGTTTAAGGGGTTGTATGAGAAATAGCACCACTCTTGTTCATAGGCGGTGCCTGGTATTGCAGTTCCGCCCCATTTAAATTCAATATTAACATATTTACATCTAAAATCTGGTAAATTTTCTAAAAAAAAATAAAATAAAGTTAGACCTTAAGAATATTATTGTTATATTATTAGTATTTGAGTTACAGTATTGATCCTTTTTGAAGTTCATCAAGATACTTGATAAATCTGAAACGTACCTACCGGTTGGTTTTTGTAAAATGTATTTATGTAACACATTCTTAAGAAAAAAAAATGTAAATTTACAATGATTAAATTGCATTTCTTTCAAATTATTTTTATAACATTTTATTTTGCTGTGGTGGAATAACCTATTTATTTTTTTGCATTTTTTTTTTTTTTTTTTTTACAAATTAGAAAATGTTTTTTGTTTTTAGAAATTGTTAAAATAGAATTAGATAGGTCGCCGGGATGTTTTTTTTTTTTTTTTTTCCGGCATGTTAGATTTTAAAAAGGTACAATATTACTTATATACAGTGTACTGTAAAATAACTGAATACATAGAATCACAAAAACCAACCATACAATATTTTGTAATATTTATCACGTGAAATATGATTTTAAATATGTTTAGATTATTTCTTAGATTATGCATTATTATTATTTTTTATTTTTAAAAAATTGCACCTTTTGCTTGTTATTACAGTGCTTAATGGTTTTAAAAAAAATACAAAAAAAAGGAAAAATTTTCTTGGTATTTTAAGCATTTTTTTTTCCAGTTTTTAGCATGTTTTTGAGTTCATTGATCGAGTCAAGGTACTTTACAATAAACATATGTTGAGGATATATTCACAGGTCAAACCTTACCTTTTTCAATTTTCAAAATTTAGAGATATTAACTTTTTTTCAGTACTCAAATTGTGAGAATTTGTTACCTTTTGTTATTTAAAAATTATGGCTTTTGTTCAAAATGGCACTTTTTTCCCCTTTTTTTTCATTAGGATTCTGCTGTTTTTGAATAATGCACTCAAAAACACTGGAAACCTGATGGAAAGCTGATGGACCCTAGTCGGTGGGATCAGCAAGGATCAGTTGGGATCCATTACAGCTGTGCTGGCTCAATTATAAAAGGAAGTTATGGCAGTAGTGTGAACAGAGCCTAATTCTGCTGCCTGTAAAATTATTTTTCTAACAATTAAAAATCTAAAAAAAAAATAAAAAATATGTAAATACAGCATCTGACAAAAGAAAAACTGAATATTTAAAGTGGATTCTTAAATTAAAAGTATTGAAAAGATGAATCTGTAAATTAAAAAGTCTAGAAAACAATTAATCTCTAACATAATTGCCGCTACAGTGTTCCAAAAAATACATTAAATAGTCCAAAATTAATAATAATCAACAATTGTCTATTCAGAATTTTGGAAGAATTATTTTACATTTGCAAAAATAAGAATATATTTTTTATTTTTTTGAATTTTCAAAAGAAATTCCTTGATAACATAATTGTATTCTGCACAGTTATATATTAGATATAGCAATTATTTAGAGGCTGCAATAACAAAGTTATTGGGTAGTTTTAGAATTTCTAGAGATAATAGAATTGACTGAAGGCAAATCAAATTCACCTCCAATTTTACAAAAAAATTAGGTTCACTAAAATCTAATTTTTTTTTAATTTCTTTTGGCAAATCAAGAGCTGGGAAGGCATGTGAAACACTTTTTTACTCTGCTGGAACTTCTCCGTACCTATTCCACCACTGCCGGTCCTCCAATCGGGACTTTTGTCTATCTTCTACTTTCTTTTTGGCCAGGTCTTCGATTCACTAGGCCACAAGTCGTCATGTGGAACGTGATGCATGACCGCATGCGGCGCGATGCATGTTCTCGGCGTGTATCACACCTCATTTGATGATGTAGAGCCTGATGAATGGAAGACCCCATCAGAAGGGAGATAGAAGACAGAAGCTAGAAGCGTTGATCTGGTGGGGGAACAGGAGAGCTGAGGAGAGATGACTATAAGATTTTTCTTTTAACTTCTTCCCTACACAATTCAAATTTATTCGATGCAAATCAAATTTTTCCCCCTAGGCTAAGCAAATCTGCTCAAGTCGAATTTGGGGGAAATTAGCTGAACTCTACAAATTACATGTGTTATAAGAGTTTGCATACAATGTGCTCTTAATTATTGCTTTTACCACCAGATATCATCATTCACGACATTCGTCATGATTTTTTTTTTATTATATTTTACATTTTCAGATTTATTTTAATGAAAAGTAAAATCAACAGAATGATTTATTTTATATGGGATTTTGTGTAAGATGCAAACGTAAAAGGGCATAGTCAATTATGGAGCACTGATTTTTTTTAATTTGACCCAAAACTTTAAAGAGTAATTCAACTTTCATTTTTTTTTTTTAATCATTTTTTCCTGCAATGGAAAGTTATGAAATTTGCAAATGACTTTATTAGGGAATTTGTCTTCAATCATGTAAGTGGCTTCCAAACCCCTGCTTTTCGTCAGTCTATTTGCCTGTTTCAACTGAATTTATATCAGAACGTTCTCATCTGGAGTACGGATGATTGCAGTGAAGCGGTCATCACCTGTTTCCTTTTCTGACCCTTTCACTGCCATCATTTGTACTCCAAATGAGAACGTTCTGTTATAAATCTAGTTAAAGTCAGACAAATAGCCTGGGGAATAAAGATAAATTAATCCCCAAATAAAGTGAATTTGCAATGTATCATAATTCTAAAAAATAAAGTTTAGTTACTATTTAAAAGCTAATATTTTAAGGAGTCCTTTACTCCTCAAATCATAACTAATTGATAATTACACTAACAAAGCTGATATATAGGATTAGAAATGTTATTATTCTGGTTCAAGTAAATCCAATCAAACCTTAATGACTGTTTAGAAGTTAGGAGAACCTTTCACATGGAGCGATGATCGCCAAAGCGAATGGTCGTTCCTGATCCTTTGCCAACGTGAATCTGCCCAGCGATCAAATGAGAAAAAAACGTATTTTTTCAATTGTTTGCATCCTTTATGCAGGCATGGGTCTGGATATTGACTGTAGCATATCCCCTCATGTCAATAGGGGACATGCTGCAGAAAATAATGTAAAAACATACGACGGGAGGGAGAATGAACGATCGCGCAAACGATCATTCGAAAGAACCTTCCTACAGATGATTGTTGCTGTAGATGGAAGCAAACAAGCTCATATATCATCAGTTGGCTTGCTTGTGGGAAATTTAGTGGTCAATGTAAGGCCACACTGCAGCTGCTTTTGACCATTTGTATTACAGCCGAAATAATCAGACAAAACTTTGTTCAGTTCCATAGAACCATAGAAAGTCTGGGTATTGTTGCCCCCTCTGAATTGGCATCATTTTTTATACGTTTTTAATAAAGAAAAAAATTATAATTTTTACAAAAAAAATGCACGTGAAAAAAACATAAAGATCACTTGACTAATTATCACAAAAAGTATGTAATTCATTATTTAGAATGTTGGATTTATTTCATATAGCTTATAGCTGCCATCTACAAATTACTATATATTTTTTTCACATTATTTTTTTATTTTATTTTTTTTTCTGAGGGAGGATTCTGCAATCAACTGAATTTATTTTTTTTTCTTGCTTAAATATCTGTTGAGCTTTTATTTCATTTTACCAATTTACACATTGTTTGTGCATTTTATCATGCTATGCATGCTGCTACTCTATTTTTAAGCTAGCCCACTCTCTGCTTGAGGATATCCTTTCCAATATAAAAGGCATTGTTTGCTAGGTTTATATTGAAACTTATTTATAAAGAATGTTTTTTTGTTTTACATGTCCATAGATATTTTTATAGAAATTAGTTAAAATTTTTTGCCGGTTTGGTCAGGACTAGAGATGAGTGAATCTGGATCAAAATTCGAATTCTCCTGTTCGCGTATAATTTCTCGGGAAATTCGATTCTTGGAAAAGTTATTCTTCTTGAAGTTAATTTCCCTTATTATGCTCCGGGGTCTGCAAAAGATGAAATCAATATATATATCACCACTCACCTCTCCGGCCTCTCCTCTCCTCATCGTCACCTGGCCGGTCCTCATCACATCTTCAAAATGTAGCTGTTCATGTATACTTATGGGTATGATGAGGCCCAAGAGGGTTCTGCACAATGACGCATCAAAGTTCATGGCGTCATGGCGTGCGAAGAGACCTTCCGGCCTTATCAAACCCAGAAATCCAGTGTGAGAGCCCCAGGGAATTCAACACGATCTGAAGATGCAACAAGGACCAGACGGGTGACGGTGAGGAACGGAGGGGCCAGAGAGGTGAGCAATAAGGTAAGTTTAAGAATTTTATGTTTTACATTTTGATGACCCTTGACTGTCACAAAAAAGAGCGGCCAATTGTGCCGAATTCAAAGCAAATTTTTAAAAATCTACAATTTTGGGAATTTTAATTTTTTGTCAAATTTGAGTAGAATTCAATTACACTCGAATATACTCGCTCATCTTTAGTTAGGACACATTAAGTAAATGGAATTGCCGGATTAGTATTGGCTTTTTAAAAAAAAATGCAGAATTGATTCACCCATATTGCTTTATTTTATGGAGTAATACATTTCTTAATGGGTGAATGAGAAAAAATTATTTGGTCTTCTATATTTTTATTACTTATTGTGCTTCTTTCGTAGGGACAGCTGTTTTGGAGGCAAAAAGTGCTGTGCAATTCCATTTTATAATGGGGCAAAAAGTTGCAACTAAATTTGTTAAAATTGCAAGTTTCCAATTTGGGGGATAACCATGAGGTGGCTTGCAACTTTTTTTTTTCTTCATAGGTAAAAGTTATCACAGTTTACTGCCATTGTATTTCATGGGGTGCATAGATATTAGTGTAACCATTAGAAATTGCGGCCATAATGAACTAAACTTTAAAGTATAAAGAAGAAACTGTATTTGCACAAATAGGTATCACAATGCCTAATTCTACTGAAATTATTACAAATATTCTGTTAAATATAATACAAAAAAACGGGATCTTTCAAAAATGTCAAATTTGTAAAGTCGTTCAGTTCTGTAAAATTGGTCCTACATAAAGTGTCAAAAATTGATTTGATAAATAAATTGTTCTCTATAGGTAGCATTATGAAGGTTTACGAAATCTGTCAAGTATATCATATGTGATATATTGTACAGATTACATTGGATTGGCTCATCTAAAAAAAAACAACCTAAATTAAAAAAAAAACCATCAATCCTTTAACTGGGTAGTACGTTTAACCCTGTGTATAAAAGTTGAAGATATTTTTGTATGCCCTGCCAAATTCAATATTTTTTTTGATCTGGTAGATATTAGGATCCCAATGTGCCATTCCATCCAAGTTTTCTTTCACTCCAGTGTTCCTTCTATGCAATACTTACGTTAGCCTTTGTACAAATTATTTTGTATTAGTAATAATAATGATAAGAAAAAAAAAATAAACCATGTGGTATAATAAGTTTGATGGTCAGAGTCTATTTTTAACAAGCTGTATATATTCTCAAATTCAAGCTGCAAAATTTAAGGCGATTTACTAACAAAAATTGTCATATTTAGCCTTGGTTTACTTTTACATTTGTGAGATTCACTGTGCTTACAGAGGATGATGGATAGACAAGAAGGTCAGACCTTTTACAAAACAGAAGGTTTTGCAAGATGTTCCTGGTATGAAGTGGTTAGTGCCAATTTAAGATGGGAAGGATAAACCTGTGAATGGTCAACGGGGTCAGAGATGCCAACCAAAGGACATTTAGTTCAGTTCCACCAAAAATCTATTAATGGTCACGTTGGTAGTCTGTGATCGTGGAGTCTTGAAAACCGATATTTAAGAAAGATAAGAAGATGGATCCAGGCAACTGCCATCCATTAGGTTTGACATCAGTGGTGTGAAAAATTTTTGAGGGCATTATAAGAGATGACCTGCAAAAATATATTGCAGAGGTTAATATATCTGACAACCAACATGGAGTCATGAAATATAAGACATGTCTGACCAACATGCTGGGTTTCTATGAGAAGGTAAGTGCAAATCTGGAGGTTAGTCATGCGTCTGATGTGATATATCTGGACTTTGTAAAGGCATTTGATACTGTACCACACAACAGCCTTGTACTGAAGCTCCAGAAGCAGAGACTGGGGGACACTATATGTAGATGGGTATAAACATGAAAATGGTACATTATCTAAATGGTCTAAAGTCAGCAGTGAGGGCCACAAGGATGAACAGCGGGAACCACAAGGATCAGTGTTAGGTCCATTTCTTTTTATTCTCTTTATTAATTGTTACGCTCACGCCTGGATTTTCTGGCGTGAGCGTGGTTAGTGGTCCCACTGGGCCATGAACCGAGGAGTGCCTGAAGGGTCGTGACTAGGGGCATCGCCAGATCCCTTAGTCAACTCCATGAACCAAGGAGAGACGAGGGAGGTGACCCAGGTGTTACTCCAGGGCAGACCCCGGTCACACAGCTGTTGACCCACACCGGGTACACAGGTACAGGCAGGTTTGACTGGTGAGCTGGCAGACGGGCACAACTGGCAAGCAGGCACCACTGGTATACAGGCAGGCAGGTACTGGTGGGCACGGCTGGTATACAGACAGGCAGGTACTGGTGGGCTTGGCTGGTATACAGACAGGCAGGCAGGTACTGGTGGGATAGGGTCCAGTAAAGACTGGGATACTGGAGCAGAGCCCCAGGTGCAGACGGGGGAGCGGGGCAGAGCAGAGCCACAGGTGTAGACGGGAAGCGGGGCAGAGCAGAGCCGCAGGTGCGGACGGAAAGCGGGGCAGAGCAGAGCTGCAGGTGCAGACGGGAAGTGGGGCAGGGCAAAGCAGAGCTGCAGGTGCGAACAGGAAGCGGGGCAGTGCAGAGCAGAGCTGCGGGTGTGGACGGGAAGCAGAGCAGAGGCGCAGGTGTGGAAGGGAAGCGGGGCAGAGCAGAGCCGCAGGTGCGGACGGGAAGCGGGGCAGAGCAGAGCCGCAGGTGTGGATGGGAAGAGGGGCAGACCAGAGCAGAGCCGCAGATGCGGATGGGAAGCAGGGCAGAGCAGAGCCGCAGGTGCAGACGGGAAGCGGGGCAGAGCAGAGCAGATCCGCAGGTGCTGACAGGAAGCAGGGCAGAGCAGAGCCGCAGGTGTGGACGGGAAGCAGAGCAGAGCCGGGGAACAGACAGGGTCAGGAAAGCGCAGGTAAATAGCTAGAACACAGGATATATACAGGGGCAAGGAAATGGGACAAGCAGAGCCAGATACACACAAGGTACTTGCAATGAAGTGGCGAGTGGACACAGAACTCACAAACAGAAGTACAGAAACAACGAGTTGGAGTTAGGTACTGGTTCAGACACTGCAGATAAGGAGGAAGGTACTGGAATAGACACAGGAGGTAGAGGGAAGGATCTAACATAGAAGCAAAATGAAAGACAGGCTAGGACACAATTCAGACTGGAACAGACACAGGAATGAGATACAAGTACGGGTCTGGGTACTCAGCCTCCAGGGTGGCAGAGCTAGATAGCGACAGGACTGGACCTGGCAACTCAGTGGTTGCAAATAGCACACTGAGATAAAGTGTTGCTCAGGCACCTCCGACTGAGTGGAGGTGCATTAATTATCCAGTGACTCACAGCAATAGGCTGGGGGTGCATTAGGAATGCGCGCACTGTTCCTTTAAGAACCAGGAAGTTCCGGCGCCGCTGCCCTAAGCCAGCAGACAAGAGACATGCACATAGTAAGTAGAAGAGCATAGTGCGCAGCCTGGACTGGTAGGTAAGTTGGTGGTCTTGCATGGTGGGAGATGGTAAGCCATGCCAGCACGCCGCCAGGGATGTTACATTAATGACCTTGTGGATGGGATTGAGAGTAAAGTGTCAGTCTTTGCTGATGACACAAACTGTGTAGGATAATAAAAACTGAGCTTGACAGTGTAATATTACAGAATGACCTGAATAAGATGTCTGCATGGGTAAACATGACGCGCCCCTGGGCCTTCTGTGTCGTGCGGCATCGCGTGCACGGGGGCTTACCCGGAGCCAGATCAGATGGGGGTAGTAGTCTCGTGGCGGTGACCCGGTCCGTGCCCAGGGAGTCAAACTAAGTGGCGAGTCTATTAGCAGTAGATGTTGGATGACTACGCCACCCGTTGAATGCAGCTTTGGAGCTGCCGCTGCAGGGCAGACCGCTGAGGCCGGTGGAAGGATGGTGCAGCGGGGATGGTATAACCCCCAACGGGAGGGGTATGGCCTCAGGGCAGCCGAAGTGGATGATGGGGGTAGCAGGAACCACTCAGAGACGATGCGTGTAGTTCAGGGTCTTTACTGGTGACAAAGATAGACCCTCCCGGAGTACTTGCTAGCGATCGGGGCCTGGTCAGTCCTTGAGCAGATGGGATCTCCCCTGGCCAGGCGGAGTTGTAGGCCTTCCCAGCTAACTGTACTCTTCTGGCTACCTTGCTAGAGGCGGGTAAAAGTAGCCCACATCCCTGAGTGTACCGTGTGGTGCTCACCCGTATGGCCGGTGACTCGGGGCCTTCTAATGGCTTCCGCTCCACGATGGCGGTGCTGGTCCCACGCGTGCGACCGTGCCTTCGGGTTTCTGGGCCAGAGGACCTGCAATCCCCTGCCGGTCGGTTTCTGCTGCTGGGTAAGGATTAGTCCCCACAGCCTCGGACTCCGGGTCCGGTGATAACTTCTCAGTCAGGGCGAGCTCTGCAGCTGCCAGCCCCTGACTCCTTGTAGCACTGCTCCCACAGAGCTCCTGTTGTTTCTTCCTATGCTGCTTCTCTTCTCTACTCTTGTTCTCTCTCTCTCTCAACCCTGCCTCAGCCCCAGGTTTTTATAGGGGAAGTTCTTCCCCTCCCAGGACTGGGCAGGAGGTGTGGCATGCATAAGATCCCTGACCAAGAGACCTCCCACCTGCTCTCAGACATAATATTGCTATTATTGTGGAGACCAGACCCCTGGGGTGCCACAAACACATGGCAGATGAAGGTTAATGTTGATAAATGCAGAGAAATGCACGGCGGCCAGGGTAATCGTATTGCTGCATATACTAAGGATTACACAACAAGAGAAGTTACAAGTAAGCTAAGCAGCAGTACTCAATGTCAGGCAGAAGCTGCAAAAGCAAATACAATTTTAGAGTGTGTGAATAAAGACGTAAAATCCCATGATCCAAATGTATTAGTCCCCCTCTATGAAACATTTGTCAGGCTAGAACATTTTATCCAGTTTTGGGCTCCACATTTTAAAAAGGATATTGGGAAGTTAGAGTTGGTTCAAAGGCGGCATCTTGATTATTACACGGGATGGAAGGCCTCTCCTATGATGAGAGGTTATAAAAGTTACAATTGCTTAGCTTACAAAAAAGACACATCAAAAGCAATCTCATTTATATGTATAAATACATGTGTGTTAAATACAAGGGCCTAACATATAACTTATTTTTTTCATAGTTTCTGCATCTCCCTGGCAGAAAAAACGCATGCAGATTTTACATGCGTTTTTTCAGCCAGGGACAGGCGTATGTCACGCTTTTTGCACATGCAATTTCGCATGCTGGTTGTCAAGCGCTTTTCCAGGCGATTTTAGCATCACTTGGAAAAGTGTTTGACAACTTGGTCACACTATATAAATCCATGCAACCAGCATATATAGTGTGACCAAGTTAATAGTTAAAAAAAAGAATAAAATGGTAAAAAAATAAAAAAAAAACATTATACTCACCTTCCGATGGCCCCCGGTCTGCTTCTCCGGTCTCCCCGGTGGCTCCTCGCAGTGGTGTAAAAGGACCTTCCATTATGTCAGTTAGTCATGTGACAGGTCACGCGACCGCCGACGTCAGCGGTCACGTGACCTGTCACATGACTAAATGACGTCATGGAAGGTCCTTTTACACCATTGCGAGCCATCAGGGAGCCTGGATGCACCGTGCATGAGACCAGGGGCCATCAGAAGGTAAGTATAATGTTTTTTTTTAATTTTAAATTCTTTTTTTTTACAGGTACTATGGTACCCGGGTCTGGAGGAGAGTCTCCTCTTCTCCAGACCTGGGTACCATCCGCACAGTGAATCGCTTAATATCCGCATGTGCACATGCAGTCATGCAGATATTAAGCGATTCAATGCAAGTCAATGGCGGCAAATACGCTGCGTGTACGCAAAATTAATGGACATGCTGCGGATTTTTCCGCAATGATAATCCGCAGCGGAAATTTCAGCAGCATGTGCACAGCACATGTGGATTATCATTGGGGAATATTGCAGACCTTCTACCAAGAGTTTTTTAAGTGTTTTCGCGGCAGAATTGCCGCTGCGGAAACGCTTAAAAAACACATAGTGGGCACACAGCCTTACAGTTAGAGTAGTCAGACTGTGGAATGCCCTACTGCAAGAGGTAGTAATGGCAGATACTATACCCGCATTTAAAAAAAAGATCTAGATGCTTTTCTCACAACAAATGGCATTGTGGATTATAAACAATCTAGCGATAGAGAATGTATAACTGGTGAAAAAAGGTTGGAGGTTTTTTTCAACCTATGTAACTATGTAAACCTTCTCCTACCTGCTGGCAACTATGACTAGTTGGCTTGGCATGACGTCATTGTTGGGATCGACACATGAACCGGGATCCTGGGAATCTTTTTGCTCAACTCTAGTTGTGAACACATAAAGCAAGGCTGCATAGCCAGAGACCAGTTAGAGTGCCCATGCTGAGCCCTTTTCACTGCACAAAGTTTCTCCACCTGACCATCAGTGTGATGTGCTGGGAAAACAACCTAAACCATGGAAGTACCAAAGTGCAAGTTAGAAGAATTACAGAGTCTACTGCTAACATCTTAATGCCTGATACTACCGGACTCCTTCAGAGATCTTATCGAGTCTTTGCCCCAATGGGTCAAAGTTGTTTTGTTGGCACAAGGAAGACCTCCTCAGTATTATACAGAAGATTACATATTACGCATAACGTGGCTCTGTCTGGGTTGCCTGGTATCTCGAAATATGGGGCTTCCTTGGACAGGCTTTGTGTTAGTTACTCTGACTATTAGGTCTCAGGGTAGTCCTAGTCCTCATCCTTTAACACCTGTACAAGGAATGTGAAGTTATATAATGGGTTTGGGTTGAGTCCTCGAAGTAGTTGCTGGTCTGTGGAGTGGCCTGACAGGAATGGTCAGATTGCAAGTCAGAACCAGGAGAGCAAACAAAGGACAATATCTTTCAAATAGCCAGTAAATGAGCTGAAGTCAGAATGGAGAACAAGATTCAACCAGGCTGAGCAGGAGCAAAACAACAGAAGTGAACCAGAGCTAGTTTAAGCTATAACTGGCAGTGGAAAAGTGAGACTAACCCCACCCAGGGCTAAGCTAGTCAGGAATTAACCTCAAAGCTTTCAGGCTGGGAGGTGCCATAAGTGCCATAAGTAAAACATAACTTCTGTGTTGTAGCCCCGCGTCACCCTATCTAGATCTTAAAGTGGTTGCAGAATGAGGTCTGACAGCCCCATTTCTTGACAGTCAGTGGTAGGGTATTCATAGGTATGTCATGACGTTCCTCTTAAAATTTTTCTCAAAAATTAATATGCGTCTAATTTACGCAATATACAATAAATTATTATAGCCACATTGGTTTTACTAAGAGACAAATTGCTGTGGTACCACCGCTCAGTAACTATATTTAAGAGACCCCTCGCTATGAATGAATAATTATTTATGGTCTCTTTAACTTCAAACAATTTATCTAATCCCGAAAATAGCACCGCGGATCCATGTCAGAGGCAGGAGAGATTCCCAGCCAGCCAAATTAGGATGAATGACACTACCGTAAATAATGAAGATTGCAAACACTGCCTCCATATAATTAACAAACAGCGTGATGCAATCATAGATGCAACTGACGGTATTATGGATACGCGAGAGGTGGGAAAAAAAATGAGGAAATTTAATTCATCTCATGTGCCCCGTCCTCATTCACGAAATGTTAGGCTCCCTGCCTCGCAAAATTTGTTTGATGAGAGCTGGCTTTTTTCCAACCTCGAGGCGTTTATGTAAACACAATATTTCCGGATCCTGCATAGTAAATTAATCACAGAGACAATACGATTATAGGATAAAATGTTTTTGAAAGAAAAATTAAAATTACAGCAAAAGAAATTCTCTATCAAAATGTTTTACACAACGTTATTTCCAGGTCACCTTTCCCCTTGTGAGGACTGGTGATTTCTGAGTAGGATTTCCGTTCTTTCAGCTGCAGCTGCCTAATCAATTATATCTGGATCTGGGCCGATAGTCTAAGCCCCCAGGTGTTTCGAAATGTGGTTGATAGCTGATTTAGGGAGCCTTCGACCGGAAAACTTGTCAATCATCTGCAGACTCTTGGGTTGTCTGTTCAGCTTTATGCAGTATTCTCACTTTATTACTGTAACATTATGGAGTAGAACGTTACCTCATATTCTGTAATATAAGGGGGCAGAACGTTACCTCATATTCTGTAGTATCAGGGGGAAGAACGTTACCTCATATTCTGTAGTATCAGGGGGAAGAACGTTACCTCATATTCTGTAGTATCAGGGGCAAGAATGACTCGCCCAGGGGGATATGGGGGAGACTCGGTACCCAGGCCTTTACCTTCTGGGGATGTGACGGCAGTCGGCTCCCGGGCCCGTACTCTGGGGTCACTCTTTAAAAGGAGGTTTGTTAACAGTTTGTCTTGTTACGCCACCTGTGGCTCCTGGTAATGGGTACCACTGCTGCGGCAGACCTCCGGGGATGATGGGATGGCAGCTGGGATGTTCCTGCTCCCCACAGGTGGAGCGGGCCCCCGGGGCAGGGTTGATGGAGGTGATGCAGGTGAGAGGTGGCCCGGTCGGGTCAAGGGGAATGACGGACACGCACTCTCCCCAGTGAGCGGGTATAAGGCCTCCTGATCCGTTTCTTCCAATCCCTAAAGCTTCTGGCCAGCCTGGAACTTGGCCTAGCTTCTATGCTGTTTCACTTTATCACCTGTCGGCTTGGTAGTAGGACTTTTCTCTGGCAACCACTATCCCTGGACGCTGGGGCCTTCGTGGTTCCTAGTCCTGTAACTGATGGTAGATTCAGGATGACCAGGGGTCTGGAAGCCTCCTGGTATGCCAGTTGTCCCTACTGGGTGTAGAGAACCCTGTAGGCACGGACCCGGTGTTTGGCTTGTGTCCTGGGGTGAGCCTGAGATGCTCCTCTGCCCCCTTAACTCCTCTCTCCTCTCTCCTTGCCTCGACCACACTCGGGGCCCTCAACACAGCAGCAGATGTGCTGCTCCTTCACTGATCTAAGTGTCAGCACCCTCTCTCTCAGACTGCTCTCTGACTGAACTGCCTAACTCCACCCTCCATATATATATATCCCTAACAGGGCTCCCTCTGGTGGTATGAGGTGGAAGGGTGGAGGTGTCTGTTTGTAGTGAGGGCCTCTTGTGGAGAAGTCCATCCATGCACCCTTTTTGGGTCCTGTGGTACCTGTAGTAGCAGGGTGCCACATTCCCCCCTAGTACAATTCAGTACTCCTGGACTGAAGCATTTTAAACAGGTAACGAAAAGTAACAATAATAACTACAATAACAATGTTACAGTAAGTCCCGTCACCAGGTGTCCATTTCACTGATGAAGGTGCAACATAAGCAGCATGAGGGACCTGTCTGAAAACCCTCAATGTAGGCCCTGGGCGTGGCTACAGGGCCTAGGTAATCTAGGTCTTGGACCACGTCTTCGGCCACGCCAAATGGGTTTTTGTTCTGTGGTCTTTTTATGAAACAAATAAGGGGGCACTTTGATAAGTGCAACTATTTACAATGGACAGTTTTTGGCTGCTCACAGTCCTCAGCCTACAAGTCTTTATACCCTTACGGGTAACTAAATGAACACATTATTTTCAGTTCACACAATAAATAACAGTAGGCAATACCCAACTGGGTAACTATTTACAATGTAGGCATTTTGTACTTATTCCCTATACCTGGCAGGGATTTGGCCTTGTGTGCTGCGTGTGGACCTTCGTAGCACTGGGGTGATGCTGGTGTCTGTGCATGCAATCTCTGTTAACCTATCAGATCTACATGCGGGTAAATTATAAAACTGCCCCAATCTCTCTATGGGACTGGCAAGTACACTGTTTATTGGGCCTTCATGCTCTGCTTCAACTGGTGATCCTCCTCTTACTGGGGACTCTTCCTGTTCCTGAGCAGGTTCTTCTAGGACGCTCATAGGTTCTTCTGGTGGTCGACAGAAGTGTATTACTGGTATGATAACTGCTCCATCGAGTTGAGGCCAGTCCGCAGGGAAGTCTCCTAAAACTGTATGAACTACATCTTCCTTGGGTTTTTCCGGTACTACAAGAGGTGCTTCTTCCTCCTGTGTCTTCAGTAGACCTGGGCACAATTTCAAGTGGTCTCTTGAGACTGTTACGGTTGTCTTACCTCCATCCTTGCTGATCAGTCAGGTTTTGGTGTTGTCAAATTTGGAATTTAACACTGTGTAGGGCTCTCTTTCCCACTGGTCATCGAGCTTGTGACCTCTTCTTTTCCGCTTTAGCACTATTTCTCCGGGCGCCAAGGGTTCTGCTGGTGCGTGCCTGTTATACTGATCTTCTTGTCTTTCCCTGACTTTGTTTAGGCTGTCTTTAACACAGGCCTGTACTTTCCTGTACTTCTCTTGCCGACTTGTGTCCCAATCTTCAGTGGACGTACTGTATCTGCAGCAGGTTCTACCACTCCGAGCTCCAGGTCCATGGCCAATTTTCCAGGTCTTGCTCTCATGAGGTACGCTGGGGTACAATTAGTAGAACTCATGGGTATGTGGTTATACAGGTCCACTAGGTCAGATAGTTTGTCTGGCCACTGGTTCCTCTCTTCCAAAGGTAGGGTTTTTAACAGGTCTATAACGATGTTATTTATTTTCTCGCACATACCGTTGGTTTGCGGATGATATGGCGTAGTCTGGATCTTCTTGCACCCATACAGGTGACAGAATTCTTTGAATAGCTCAGCTTCAAAAGCAGGGCCTTGATCTGTTAGCACCTTGTCCGGATATCCATGGGGTCTGCAGAAGTAGGCTTGGAACTTTCTTGCTGCAGTTTCTGCTGTCAGATCCTTGACCACCAGCAACTGGGAATAGTGATCCACCATGGTCAGGGCATAGGAATAGCCTGATTTGCTGGGTGACAGTTTGACGTGATCCAGAGCGACAATCTCCTGGGGTTGGGTTGTTTTGATGGACTGCAAGGGTGCTTTCTGGCTGCCGTAGTCTTTCCTTCTGAGGCTACAGGGCCCACAATTTCGGCACCACCTTTCTATGGAACTCCGCTTTCCAACCCAATAGAATCGGTCCTTCAGCAGGGTTTCCAGCTTCTTCCAGCCAAAATGACCTGCTTGGTCATGGTAGGCCTCTAACACCATCTGGATATCCGTCCTGGGTACAACAATCTGCCACACCATTTCATGGGTTCTGGGGTTGACATACCTTCTGCACAGCTTTTCTCTGTAGATGAACAACCTGCTTCTCTCATTCCACAGGTGTTTGGCTTGTGGAGGAGCATCCTTCTCTAGATGAGAACCTTCTTGGGTTATCAGTTCTTTGATGAGGCTGACAACCGGGTCACTGTCCTGGGTCGCCTTCCAACTGTGATGAGGTAAAGGGTTTAGCGTCTTACCATGACGTCTTCTAGAGGTGTGTTGCTCGTGGACCATTCCATTTCTGAGGAAAGCAGGTAATTCAATTTCTTCTAGGTCATCCACTTCATCCTCAGTGTCCGACTGGTGGGGCATTCTTGACAGGGCATCAGCATTGGTCCCGGTACTTGATTGTGAACTGATAATTCAACAACCTGGCCACCCAACGCTGTTCCATGGCTCCCAACCTGGCTGTCTCCAGGTGTGTCAAGGGGTTATTGTCGGTAAAGGCTGTGAATTTAGTTGAGGCTAGGTAATGCTTTAATCTTTCAGTGATAGCCCAGACCAAGGCCAGGAATTCCAGCTTGAAGGAACTGTAATTCTCCGGGTTCCTCTCAGTAGGGCGAAGTTTCCTACTGGCATAGGCAATTACCTTTTCTCTGCCGTTTTGCTTCTGGGACAACACAGCTCCCAGTCCCTCATTGCTGGCGTCGGTGTACAACAGGAAAGGTTGGCTGTAGTCGAGGTAAGCCAGGATTTCCTCACCGGTTAGGACCTCCTTCATTGATGCAAAGGACTCAGTCTGCTCTTTGCCCCACTGGAATGGGGGACTTTTACCTCTTTTGGACTGTCCTACCAGGAGATCTTGTAGAGTTGCTGCCTTTTTGGTATAGTCCTTAATGAACCTCCTGTAGTACCCGACCAATCCCAAAAATTGACGTACCTCTTTGATGTTCCTTGGTTCAGGCCACTTCTGGATGGCAGTGACCTTTTCCGGGTCTGGTACTACTCCCTCTGAGCTGACTACGTGTCCCAGGTACTGAACCTTCTGTTTGAGCAGGTGGCACTTAGAAGGCTTTAGTTTCATCTCATACCGGGACAACGCCTCAAATACCTCCGCCAGGTGCTTTAGATGGTCTTCATACGTCCTCGAGTACACGATAACGTCATCCAGGTATAGCAGCACTGGATCAAAGTTCCGGTGTCCCAAGAAACACTCCATCAACCTCTTGAACGTTCCGGGTGCATTGCAGAGTCCAAATGTCATTCTGTTGAATTTGCATAATCCCATCGGGGTGGTGAAGGCTGTCTTCTCCCTGTCTTCCTCAGCAACAGAGACTTGCCAGTACCCACTAGTGAGATCCAATGTAGAGAAGTAATAGGCAGGTTTTAGGGCAGCCAGGGATTCCTCTATACAGGGCAAAGGGTATGCATCTTTATGTGTTATTCGATTAATTTGTCTGTAATCTACACACATCCTCATGCTACCGTCCTTCTTTCTGACCAGAACCAGGGGAGCTGCCCAGGGGCTACAGTTATCCCTTACTACCCCTGCCTTTTTCATGTCATGCAACATTTCTTTGGCTTTTTGGTAATGTGCTGGTGGTATGGGTCTGTAACGCTCCTTAATGGGTGGATTATTACCGGTGGGTATGTGGTATTGTACCCCTTTAACCCTTCCAAAGTCAAGTGGGTGTTTACTAAACACCTGCTCATATTCCTGAACCACTCTGTAAACACCGTGTTTCTGATGAACAGGAGAAGCATCAGTCCCAACATGGAGCTGTTGACACCATTCCTCCAGCTGAGGTTCGGAGTCATTGTCCTCCACTGCATCCGGTGGGGTCAAGGATTCCACTGTGTGTATGGCATCATTATTCACACTATACAGTCTGGCAACAGTGGCGTATCGTGGCAATTTAACTTCCTCCTCCCCACAATTTAGGAGACATACGGGTACCCTCCCATTGCGTACATAAACTACCCCTCTAGCAGTTAGGAGTGTAGGTCTGTGCTCTAAATTGATGGGCTCTACTACCGCCTGGTAGTTCTGTCCCTTGAGACCGATTGCTGCCCTACAACAAATTAGCATTTCACTTATTGGGGGAATCCCAATGGATATCGGGTCTGTCACCCGTACATTACCAATCTCACCACATGTTAGTTTTACCTGTTGCAGGTACAGGAGGGCGTGAATTTCCTTCTGGAGTACCTTCCTCTGCCCTGGTTTGGCAGTGTCAACAATCTATTGGACTAAGAACAACACTTCTCCCAAACAGTTACCAAGAACATTTGTACCAAGTATCATATATGGATTTGTATCACCAGGGTTAGACTCTATGACAATCAGTCCTTGGTCTTTTAGTTCCACTCTCCCCACCTTCACTGTCACGTCCTTAACCCCTACTAGGTTAAGAGGAAGGCCATTGGAGCCATACACAGAGAGATTTGAGGCTGGCGGGTGGAGTTCATCTATGGACCAGTACCTTTTGTAGAGGACATCAGGTATGATGGTTACCTGTGAGCCGATGTCCAGTAGTGCAGGTGTTGCTATGCCGTCCAGCACTATGGACAGGAAAGGCCTTCCTCCTACAAACCGGTCGTACCAGCTTGATGGGCCTGGTTGATCTACTCCTGGGTGTCGGCCCTTGGCCCCAGGGTTTACCCGTTTATCGGACAGATCCATGCAGTGTGGCCTGCCTTGTGGCAATGGTAGCAATGAGTTCTCCTGGAGGGCGACGTTGGTCATTGGTCCTCCCACGGGGTGGCGTTGTCCTCCTTCTTCTCCTCATCCAGGGGACATCCTCAGGACTGTCGGCGAATAGGATCCTTCCATTCGGCTCGGGCTCCGTCTGTAGCTGCAGGGCGCTCAGGACTAGTGTTGAGCCACCCCCGTAGTGTTCGGGTTCGGTTCGGTTCGTCGAACACCGGGATGTTCGAGGAACTGTTCGTCGAACACCGTTAAAACCAATGGCAGGCAAACAAAAACACATAGAAACACATAGAAAACACCTTCAAAGGTGTCCAAAAGCTGACAAACTGCTCAGAAAACGCTTTCTTTAAAAAAGCCGGCCGGCAATTCAGCAGCGGCATACACCGGTACCCGACAATTTAGACAAGAAGGAATAGAGCCTCACACATAGATTAGATAGATAGAAACATGTCAGTCACACATATAAGAAGCACAGTGACAGTGTTGCTTACTGTACTTGTCATTTAGTGTAAAGGATTTATTAAAAAATATAATAGTGTTTTCATGCACCGTCTCTTTAAAAAAGCCGGCCGGCAATTCAGCATCTGTACCCGACAATTTATAACAGACAGAATAGAGCTTCACACATAGATTAGATAGATAGAAACATGTCAGTCACATATATATGAAGTACAGTGACAATGTTGCTTACTGTACTTGTCATTTAGTGTAAAGGATTTATTAAAAAATATAATAGTGTTTTCATGCACTGTCTCTTTAAAAAAGCCGGCCGGCAATTCAGCATCTGTACCCGACAATTTATAACAGACAGAATAGAGCTTCACACATAGATTAGATAGATAGAAACATGTCAGTCACATATATATGAAGTACAGTGATAGTGTTGGTTACTGTACTTGTCATTTAGTATTAAAATAAAGGATTTATTATTAAAAAAAATTGGCGTGGGGTTCCCCTTAATTTTAGTCTCTAGCGGAGGTTAAGCAGACAGCTGGGGCAGATGTTTGAAGCCTGGGAAGGGGGTAATACCCACGGAGCTTCCCAGGCTACTAATATGAGCCCCCAGCTGAATACATAGCCTTTACTAGCTATTAAAATGGGGGACCCCCCCAAAAAAATGACGTGGGGTCCCCCCTAATTTAATAGCTAGCAAAGGCTAGGCAGAGAGCTGGGGGCTGATATTAATAGCCCAGGAAGGGTGCCATGAATATTGGCCCCCTCCCAGGCTAGAAACACCAGCCGTCAGCCGCCCCAGAAATGGCGCATTCATAGGATGCGCCAATTCTGGCACTTAGCCTCGCTCTTCCACGCTGCCCTGTAGCGGTGGCAGGGGGTAATAGGGCTGGGGTTGATGTCAGCTTATAATACCAGCTGACATCAAGCCCAGGTTAGTAATGGAGAGGCGTCTATAAGACACCCCCATTACTAACCCCATAGTCAAAGTTAAAAGAAAACACAAACACCCAGAATAAAGTCCTTTAATTGAAATAAAGACACAATCCTTTATTGTTCTAAATTAAACCATACTTACCATCACGCCCATTCCAGCTGAAGCCAACGATCTCCTGCAATAAAAGAAAAATAATAAAGCAACATCATCCTTACCTTTCCATGGTTCCCACGACAGCTTCAGCTCTGCTACATCGAGATGACAGGCTGGACCACAGCAGAACGCTGCCATCCAGCCTGTCATCCCGCAGACACTGAGAAGCGCAGGCATGCTTGCGCTCTGCAGTGTCTGGCTGTGACGGCATAAAGATGAGACGAGTTCATGTCCAATGAACTCGGCGCACCTCATGCACGTCACTGACAGCGTGGGAAAATTCTCACGCTGAAGCGCTGAGTGCAGGAGAATTCTCCCACGCTGTCAGTGACGTGCATAAGGTGAGCTCATGTCCAATGAACTCAGCTCACCTCCTGCACGTCACTGACAGCGTGGGAGAATTCTCCTGCACTCAGCGCTTCAGTGTGAGAATTCTCCCACGCTGAAGCGCTGAGTGCAGGAGAATTTTCCCATGCTGTCAGTGACGTGCATGAGGTGAGCCGAGTTCATTGGACATTAACTCGGCTCATCTGGATGCCCTCACAGAGAGACACTGTGGAGCGCAAGCAAGCCTGCGCTTCTCAGTGTCTGCGGGATGACAGGCTGGATGGCAGCGTTCTGCTGCGGTCCAGCCTGTCATCTCGATGTAGCAGAGCTGAAGCTGTCATGGGAACCATGGAAAGGTAAGGATGATGTTGCTTTATTATTTTTCTTTTATTTCAGGAGATCGTTGGCTTCAGCTGGAATGGGCGTGACGGTAAGTATGGTTTAATTTAGAACAATAAAGAATTGTGTGTTTATTTCAATTAAAGGACTTTATTCTGGGTGTTGTGTTTTTTTAAATACTTTACTAGAAATTCATGGTGGTCATGTCTAATATTGGCGTGACCCCATGAATTTTGGGCTTAGGGCCAGCTGATAATGCCAAGCTGGCCCTAACCCCTTTATTACCCAGTGAGCCACCGCATCAGGGCCCTGGATGAGTTGGGTACAGCGCCAGAAGATGGCGCTTCTATGAACGCGCCATTTTCCGGGGTGGCTGCGGACTGCAATTTGCAGCGGGGGTGGCCCAGAAAGCTTGGGCCTCCCTGCGCTGCGGATTCCAGCCCCCAGCTGCATAGTTGTACCTGGCTGGACACAAAAACAGGGCGAAGCCCCACGTCAATTTTCTTTAAATTATTTCATGAAATAATTAAGAAAAAAAGGGCTTCCCTATATTGTTGTGTCCGGCCAGGTACAAATAGGCAGCTGGTGGTTGGGGGCAGCCCGTTCCTGCCTGCTGTACCTGACTGGACACAAATATAGTGCGAAGCCCCACGTCAATTTTTTTTTAATTATTTCATGAATTTCCTGAAATAATTTAAAAAAATTGAAGTGGGGCTTCGCACTATATTTGTGTCCAGCCAGGTACAGCAGGCAGGAATGGGCTGCCCCCAACCACCAGCTGCCTATTTGTACCCGGCCGGACACAACAATATAGGGAAGGCCTTTTTTTCTTAATTATTTCATGAATTTCATGAAATAATTAAGAAAAATTGACGTGGGGCTTCGCCCTATATTTGTGTCCAGCCAGGTACAGCAGGCAGGAACGGGCTACCCCCAACCACCAGCTGACTATTTGTACCTGGCCGGACACAACAATATAGGGAAGCCCTTTTTTTCTTAATTATTTCATGAAATAATTTAAAAAAATTGATGTGGGGCTTCGCCCTATATTTGTGTCCAGTCAGGTACAGCAGGCAGGAACGGGCTGCCCCCAACCACCAGCTGCCTATTTGTACCTGGCCAGACACAACAATATAGGGAAGGCCTTTTTTTCTTAATTATTTCATGAATTTCATGAAATAATTAAAAAAAAAATACGTGGGGCTTCGCCCTATTTTTGTGTCCAGCCAGGTACAACTAGGCAGCTGGGGGCTGGAATCTGCAGCGCCGGGAGGCCCAAGCTTTCTGGCCCCCCCCCCCGCTGCAAATTGCAGTCCGCAGCCACCCCGGAAAATGGCGCGTTCATAGAAGCGCCATCTTCTGGCGCTGTACCCAACTCATCCAGGGCCCTGGTGCGGTGGCTCACTGGGTAATAAAGGGGTTAGGGCCAGCTTGGTATTATCAGCTGGCCCCAAGCCCAAAATTCATGGGGTCACGCCAGTATTAGACATGACCGCCATGAATTTCTAGTAAAGTATTTAAAAAAACACAACACCCAGAATAAAGTCCTTTAATTGAAATAAACACACAATTCTTTATTGTTCTAAATTAAACCATACTTACCATCACGCCCATTCCAGCTGAAGCCAACGATCTCCTGCAATAAAAGAAAAATAATAAACCAACCTCATCCTTACCTTTCCATGGTTCCCACGACAGCTTCAGCTCTGCTACATCGAGATGACAGGCTGGACCGCAGCCATCCAGCCTGTCATGCCGCAGACACTGAGAAGCGCAGGCATGCTTGCGCTCCTCAGTGTCTCTCTGTGACGGCATAAAGATGAGCCGAGGTCATGTCCAATGAACTCAGCTCACCTCATGCACGTCACTGACAGCGTGGGAAAATTCTCACGCTGAAGTGCTGAGTGCAGGAGAATTCTCCCACGCTGTCAGTGACGTGCATGAGGTGAGCTCATGTCCAATGAACTCAGCTCACCTCATGCACCTCACTGACAGCGTGGGAAAATTCTCCTGCACTCAGCGCTTCAGCGTGAGAATTCTCCCACGCTGTAAGTGACGTGCATGAGGTGAGCCGAGTTCATTGGACATGACCTCGGCTCATCTTTATGCCGTCACAGAGAGACAATGTGGAGCGCAAGCATGCCTGCTCTTCTCAGTGTCTGCGGGATGACAGGCTGGATGGCGGCGTTCTGCTGCGGTCCAGCCTGTCATCTCGATGTAGCAGAGCTGAAGCTGTCCTGGGAACCATGGAAAGGTAAGGATGAGGTTGCTTTATTATTTTATTTTTATTACAGGAGATCGTTGGCTTCAGCTGGAATGGGCGTGATGGTAAGTATGGTTTAATTTAGAACAATAAAGAATTGTGTGTTTATTTCAATTAAAGGACTTCATTCTGGGTGTTTGTGTTTTTTTTAACTTTGACTATGGGGTTAGTAATGGGGGTGTCTTATAGACGCCTCTCCATTACTAACCTGGGCTTGATGTCAGCTGGCATTATAAGCTGACATCAACCCCAGCCCTATTACCCCCTGCCACCGCACCAGGGCAGCGTGGAAGAGCGAGGCTAAGTGCCAGAATTGGCGCATCCTATGAATGCGCCATTTCTGGGGCGGCTGACGGCTGGTGTTTCTAGCCTGGGAGGGGGCCAATATTCATGGCTCCCTTCCTGGGCTATTAATATCAGCCCCCAGCTGTCTGCCTAGCCTTTGCTAGCTATTAAATTAGGGGGGACCCCAAGTCATTTTTTTGGGGGGGTCCCCCATTTTAATAGCTAGTAAAGGCTATGTATTCAGCTGGGGGCTGATATTAGTAGCCTGGGAAGCTCCGTGGGTATTACCCCCTTCCCAGGCTTCAAACATCTGCCCCAGCTGTCTGCTTAACCTCCGCTAGAGACTAAAATTACGGGGAACCCCACGCCAATTTTTTTAATAATAAATCCTTTATTTTAATACTAAATGACAAGTACAGTAACCAACACTATCACTGTACTTCATATATATGTGACTGACATGTTTCTATCTATCTAATCTATGTGTGAAGCTCTATTCTGTCTGTTATAAATTGTCGGGTACCGCTGCTGAATTGCCGGCCGGCTTTTTTAAAGAGACGGTGCATGAAAACACTAATATTTTTTTTTAATAAATCCTTTACACTAAATGACAAGTACAGTAAGCAACACTGTCACTGTACTTCATATATATGTGACTGACATGTTTCTATCTATCTAATCTATGTGTGAAGCTCTATTCTGTCTGTTATAAATTGTCGGGTACAGATGCTGAATTGCCGGCCGGCTTTCTTAAAGAGACGGTGCATGAAAACACTATTATATTTTTTAATAAATCCTTTACACTAAATGACAAGTACAGTAAGCAACACTGTCACTGTACTTCATATATATGTGACTGACATGTTTCTATCTATCTAATCTATGTGTGAAGCTCTATTCTGTCTGTTATAAATTGTCGGGTACCGGTGTATGCCGCTGCTGAATTGCCGGCTTTTCATGTTTCACTGTTGGCACTGTTCCCATCGATTTGGGCAATCACTGTAATGCCACAACCACCATGGCTGTGGCATTACAGTGAGTGGCAGACAATCCCTGCATGATTGGTGCTCTAAATAGCACCAGACATGCAGGACACGCTTTTGGTACACGAACAGTTATCGAACATAACCTCGAACAGCCGAATTTTTTGCAAATCGTTCGGGTTCGTCGAACAACTCGAACACCGCCCAAAACAGCTCGAATTTGAGATTGGCGAACAGTTCTAGTCGAACACCGCTCATCTCTACTCAGGACAGTGGTCAAGGTTTTACTTACCTGACGCACTTCAGAGCGCAGGCTGTCCAGCTCGCTAGGGGGCGCTGTTTGCACTTTTGTCTCAGCCGCTAATGAAGGGGCAGTGAGTGCTGTGGCCATTGGGGTGGCCCCACCCTGGTAACGCTGGATAGTAGTACCTGATGTTTCCAGGAGCTGAAGGCCCTTAATAGCCATGTCCTTCAGGGTGTCAAAGGTGGCATTTGGATGATCTAAGGCTCACCACCGTACAGTTCGGCTCTCCTCCTGGGACCTTAACCCCCGGATGAATTGTTCTATCAGCATTTTGTCCTCATCATGTATGCTGGCTGGATTAACCTGTTTCAGGGCCCACAGGGCCTCTTGTAAACGCCAGGCATAGTCCCCGATACTGTCCTCAGGCTTCTGGGTACAGTCGTAGAACCTCATCCGAAGATCTGTCTCAGTGCGGTTTTCAAAGACAGTTTGCAGTCTCTTAAATATAATGGATACTGATTCCTGGTCTGCGGCTGGCCAGGTTTCAACTTCCCGCTCTGCGGCACCAGTCAATTGTCCCCGCACAACAGCGGCTCTCTGTTTACCAGTCATTGAGTACATGTCCAGTACACCGCATATTTTTCTTTTGAATCCAGACAGGGTGTCTGGTTTGCCGTCATACTGGGGAAGCCATTTCGCTCCGGGGACGTACAGCAGGGCCATGGGTATCACTGGAGTAACGACCCCTGCTGGTGGGGCAGCCGCTCCGGCCTGAGCAGCGCCGGGTGCAAGTTGAGCATCGAGAGCGTTAACCGGTGCTCCGGCGTCTTGCTGGTCATCGGCCATGGTTGCGCCCCCCCTGGTAAACCATAGCCTACCTTCTTTACTTTTATCAGGTAGGCCGCAGCTCCGCAGATCACGGTCTCCTTCCAGGATCTGACGCTTCCTGTTGCTGCGTCAGAGCCACGCCTCTGTGGTTCTCGCGGTTACGCCTCTCTTCTTCCCGCGCGGCGACGCGGTAATGGCGGCGATGTTCACCACAGTTTAAACACAGTTCAAACATGGCACACAGTACCCGGTGACAACGGGCATAAAATCCTGTTCGTGACGCCAGGAAGAGATGACTCGCCAGGGGGATATGGGGGAGACTCGGTACACGGGCCTTTACCTTCTGGGGATGTCACGGCAGTCGGCTCCTGGGCCCGTACTCTGGGGTCACTCTTTAAAAGGGGGTTTGTTAACAGTTTGTCTCGTGACACCACCTGTGGCTCCTGGTAATGGGTACCAGCGCTGCGGCAGACCTCCGGGGGTGATGGGATGGCAGCTGGGATGTTCCTGCTCCATAAAGGTGGAGCGGGCCCCCGGGGTAGGGTTGATGGAAGGGATGCAGGTGAGAGGTGGCCCGGTCGGGTCAAGGGGAATGAAAGACACGCACTCTCCCCAGTGAGCGGGTATAAGGCCTCCTGATTCATTTCTTCCTCTCCCTAAAGCTTTTGGCCATCCTGGAACTTGGCCTAGCTTTTATGCTGTTTCACTTTCTCACCTGTCGGCTTGGTAGTAGGACTTTTCTCTGGCAACCACTATCCCTGGACGCTGGGGCCTTCGTGGTTCCTAGTCCTGTAATTGATGGTAGCTTCAGGATGACCAGGGGTCTGGAAACCTCCTGGTATGCCAGTTGTCCCTACTGGGTGTAGAGAACCCTGTAGGCGCGGACCCGGTGTCCGGCTTGTGTCCTGGGGTGAGCCTGAGATGCTCCTCTGCCCCCTTAACTCCTCTCTCCTTGCCTCAGCCACACTCGGGCCCTCAACACAGCAGCACACGTGCTGCTCCTTCACTGATCTAAGTGTCAGCACACTCTCTCTCAGACTGCTCTCTGACTGAACTACCTAACTCCACCCTCCATATATATATCCCTAACAGGGCTCCCTCTGGTGGTATGAGTTGGAAGGGTGGAGGTGTCTGTTTGTAGTGAGGGCCTCTTGTGGAGAAGTCCGTCCATGCACCCTTTTTGGGTCCTGTGGTACCTGTAGTAGCAGGGTGCCACAAGAACATTACCTCATATTCTGTAGTATCAGGGGGCAGAACGTTACCTCATATTCTGTAGTATCAGGGGGCAGAACGTTACCTCATATTCTGTAATATCAGGGGGCAGAACGTTACCCCATATTCTGTAGTATCAGAGAGCAAAACGTTACCTCATATTCTGTGGTATCAGGGGGCAGAACGTTACCTCATATTCTTTAGTATGAAGGGGAAGAACAATACCTCATATTCTGTAGTATCAGGGGGCAGAACATTACCTCATATTCTGTAGTATCAGGGGGAAGAACGTTACCTCATATTCTGTAGTATCAGAGAGCAGATCGTTACCTCATATTCTGTAGTATCAGGGGGCAGAACATTACCTCATATTCTGTAGTATCAGGGGGAAGAACGTTACCTCATATTCTGTAGTATCAGAGGGCAGAACGTTACCTCATATTCTGTAGTATCAGCGGGCAGAACGTTACCTCATATTCTGTAGTATCAGGGGGCAGAACGTTACCTCATATTCTGTAGTATCAGGGGGCAGAACGTTACCTCATATTCTGTAGTATCAGGTGGAAAAACGTTACCTCATATTCTGTAGTATCGGGGGACAGAATGTTACCTCATATTCTGTAGTATCGGGGGGCAGAATGTTACCTCATATTCTGTAGTATCAGGGGCAGAACGTTACCTCATATTCTGTAGTATCGGGGGGCAGAACGTTACCTCATATTCTGTAGTATCAGAGCAGAACGTTACCTCATATTCTGTAGTATCAGGGGCAGAACGTTACCTCATATTCTTTAGTATCACAGAGAAGAACGTTACCTCATATTCTGTAGTGTCAGGGGCAGAACGTTACCTCATATTCTGTAGTGTCAGGGGCAGAACGTTACCTCATATTCTGTAGTATCGGGGGACAGAATGTTACCTCATATTCTGTAGTATCAGGGGCAGAACGTTACCTCATATTCTGTAGTATCGGGGGGCAGAACGTTACCTCATATTCTGTAGTATCAGAGCAGAACGTTACCTCATATTCTGTAGTATCAGGGGCAGAACGTTACCTCATATTCTTTAGTATCACAGAGAAGAACGTTACCTCATATTCTGTAGTTTCAGGGGCAGAACGTTACCTCATATTCTGTAGTTTCAGGGGCAGAACGTTACCTCATATTCTGTAGTATCAGGGGCAGAACGTTACCTCATATTCTGTAGTATCAGGGGCAGAACGTTACCTCATATTCTGTAGTATCAGGGGCAGAACGTTACCTCATATTCTGTAGTATCAGAGCAGAACGTTACCTCATATTCTGTAGTATCAGAGGGCAGAACGTTACCTCATATTCTGTAGTATCAGCGGGCAGAACGTTACCTCATATTCTGTAGTATCAGGGGGCAGAACGTTACCTCATATTCTGTAGTATCAGGGGGCAGAACGTTACCTCATATTCTGTAGTATCAGGTGGAAAAACGTTACCTCATATTCTGTAGTATCGGGGGACAGAATGTTACCTCATATTCTGTAGTATCGGGGGGCAGAATGTTACCTCATATTCTGTAGTATCAGGGGCAGAACGTTACCTCATATTCTGTAGTATCGGGGGGCAGAACGTTACCTCATATTCTGTAGTATCAGAGCAGAACGTTACCTCATATTCTGTAGTATCAGGGGCAGAACGTTACCTCATATTCTTTAGTATCACAGAGAAGAACGTTACCTCATATTCTGTAGTGTCAGGGGCAGAACGTTACCTCATATTCTGTAGTATCAGGGGCAGAACGTTACCTCATATTCTGTAGTATCGGGGGGCAGAACGTTACCTCATATTCTGTAGTATCAGAGCAGAACGTTACCTCATATTCTGTAGTATCAGGGGCAGAACGTTACCTCATATTCTTTAGTATCACAGAGAAGAACGTTACCTCATATTCTGTAGTTTCAGGGGCAGAACGTTACCTCATATTCTGTAGTATCAGGGGCAGAACGTTACCTCATATTCTGTAGTATCAGGGGCAGAACGTTACCTCATATTCTGTAGTATCAGGGGCAGAACGTTACCTCATATTCTGTAGTATCAGAGCAGAACGTTACCTCATATTCTGTAGTATCAGGGGCAGAACGTTACCTCATATTCTTTAGTATCACAGAGAAGAACGTTACCTCATATTCTGTAGTTTCAGGGGCAGAACGTTACCTCATATTCTGTAGTATCAGGGGGCGAAATGTTGCCTCATATTCTGTAGTATCGGGGGCAAAACGTTACCTCATTTTCTGTAGTATCAGGGGCAGAACGTTACCTCATATTCTGTAGTATCAGGGGGCAGAACGTTACCTCATATTCTGTAGTATCAGGGGCAGAACGTTACCTCATATTCTGTAGTTTCATGGGGCAGAATGTTACCTCATATTCTGTAGTATCAGGGGCAGAACGTTACCTCATATTCTTTAGTATCACAGAGAAGAACGTTACCTCATATTCTGTAGTATCAGGGGCAGAACGTTACCTCATATTCTGTACTATCAGGGGCAGAACGTTACCTCATATTCTGTAGTATCAGGGGGCAAAACGTTACCTCATATTCTGTAGTATCAGGGGCAGAACGTTACCTCATATTCTGTAGTATCAGGGGCAGAACGTTACCTCATATTCTGTAGTATCAGGGCAGAACGTTACCTCATATTCTGTAGTATCAGGGGGCAAAACGTTACCTCATATTCTGTAGTATCGGGGGCAAAACGTTACCTCATATTCTGTAGTTTCAGGGGGGAAGAACGTTACCTCATATTCTGTAGTATCAGGGGCAGAACGTTACCTCATATTCTGTAGTATCAGGGGGCAAAACGTTACCTCATATCCTGTAGTATCGGGGGCAAAACGTTACCTCATTTTCTGTAGTATCAGAGGGTAGATCGTTACCTCATATTCTGTAGTATCAGGGGGCAGAACGTTACCTCATATTCTGTAGTATCAGGGGCAGAACATTACCTCATATTCTTTAGTATCACAGAGAAGAACATTACCTCATATTCTGTAGTATCAGGGGCAGAACGTTACCTCATATTCTGTAGTATCAGGGGGCAAAACGTTACCTCATATTCTGTAGTATCGGGGGCAAAACGTTACCTCATTTTCTGCAATATCAGGGGGCAGATCATTACCTCATATTCTGTAGTATCAGGGGGCAGAACATTACCTCATATTCTGTAGCATCAGGGGAAGAACATTACCTCATATTCTGTAGTTTCAGGGGGCAGAACGTTACCTCATATTCTGTATTATCAGAGGGCAGAACATTACCTCATATTCTGTAGCATCAGGGGAAGAACATTACCTCATATTCTGTAGTATCAGGGGGCAGAACGTTACCTCATATTCTTTAGTATCACAGAGAAGAACATTACCTCATATTCTGTAGTATCAGAGGGCAGAACGTTACCTCATATTCTGTAGTATCAGAGAGCAGATCGTTACCTCATATTCTGTAGTATCAGGGGGCAGAACATTACCTCATATTCTGTAGTATCAGGGGGAAGAACGTTACCTCATATTCTGTAGTATCAGAGGGCAGAACGTTACCTCATATTCTGTAGTATCAGCGGGCAGAACGTTACCTCATATTCTGTAGTATCAGGGGGCAGAACGTTACCTCATATTCTGTAGTATCAGGGGGCAGAACGTTACCTCATATTCTGTAGTATCAGGTGGAAAAACGTTACCTCATATTCTGTAGTATCGGGGGACAGAATGTTACCTCATATTCTGTAGTATCGGGGGGCAGAATGTTACCTCATATTCTGTAGTATCAGGGGCAGAACGTTACCTCATATTCTGTAGTATCGGGGGGCAGAACGTTACCTCATATTCTGTAGTATCAGAGCAGAACGTTACCTCATATTCTGTAGTATCAGGGGCAGAACGTTACCTCATATTCTTTAGTATCACAGAGAAGAACGTTACCTCATATTCTGTAGTGTCAGGGGCAGAACGTTACCTCATATTCTGTAGTGTCAGGGGCAGAACGTTACCTCATATTCTGTAGTATCGGGGGACAGAATGTTACCTCATATTCTGTAGTATCAGGGGCAGAACGTTACCTCATATTCTGTAGTATCGGGGGGCAGAACGTTACCTCATATTCTGTAGTATCAGAGCAGAACGTTACCTCATATTCTGTAGTATCAGGGGCAGAACGTTACCTCATATTCTTTAGTATCACAGAGAAGAACGTTACCTCATATTCTGTAGTTTCAGGGGCAGAACGTTACCTCATATTCTGTAGTTTCAGGGGCAGAACGTTACCTCATATTCTGTAGTATCAGGGGCAGAACGTTACCTCATATTCTGTAGTATCAGGGGCAGAACGTTACCTCATATTCTGTAGTATCAGGGGCAGAACGTTACCTCATATTCTGTAGTATCAGAGCAGAACGTTACCTCATATTCTGTAGTATCAGGGGCAGAACGTTACCTCATATTCTTTAGTATCACAGAGAAGAACGTTACCTCATATTCTGTAGTTTCAGGGGCAGAACGTTACCTCATATTCTGTAGTATCAGGGGGCAAAATGTTGCCTCATATTCTGTAGTATCGGGGGCAAAACGTTACCTCATTTTCTGTAGTATCAGGGGCAGAACGTTACCTCATATTCTGTAGTATCAGGGGGCAGAACGTTACCTCATATTCTGTAGTATCAGGGGCAGAATGTTACCTCATATTCTGTAGTATCAGGGGCAGAACGTTACCTCATATTCTTTAGTATCACAGAGAAGAACGTTACCTCATATTCTGTAGTATCAGGGGCAGAACGTTACCTCATATTCTGTACTATCAGGGGCAGAACGTTACCTCATATTCTGTAGTATCAGGGGGCAAAACGTTACCTCATATTCTGTAGTATCAGGGGCAGAACGTTACCTCATATTCTGTAGTATCAGGGGCAGAACGTTACCTCATATTCTGTAGTATCAGGGCAGAACGTTACCTCATATTCTGTAGTATCAGGGGGCAAAACGTTACCTCATATTCTGTAGTATCGGGGGCAAAACGTTACCTCATATTCTGTAGTTTCAGGGGGGAAGAACGTTACCTCATATTCTGTAGTATCAGGGGCAGAACGTTACCTCATATTCTGTAGTATCAGGGGGCAAAACGTTACCTCATATCCTGTAGTATCGGGGGCAAAACGTTACCTCATTTTCTGTAGTATCAGAGGGTAGATCGTTACCTCATATTCTGTAGTATCAGGGGGCAGAACGTTACCTCATATTCTGTAGTATCAGGGGCAGAACATTACCTCATATTCTTTAGTATCACAGAGAAGAACATTACCTCATATTCTGTAGTATCAGGGGCAGAACGTTACCTCATATTCTGTAGTATCAGGGGGCAAAACGTTACCTCATATTCTGTAGTATCGGGGGCAAAACGTTACCTCATTTTCTGCAATATCAGGGGGCAGATCATTACCTCATATTCTGTAGTATCAGGGGGCAGAACATTACCTCATATTCTGTAGCATCAGGGGAAGAACATTACCTCATATTCTGTAGTTTCAGGGGGCAGAACGTTACCTCATATTCTGTATTATCAGAGGGCAGAACATTACCTCATATTCTGTAGCATCAGGGGAAGAACATTACCTCATATTCTGTAGTATCAGGGGGCAGAACGTTACCTCATATTCTTTAGTATCACAGAGAAGAACGTTACCTCATATTCTGTAGTATCAGGGGCAGAATGTTACCTCATATTCTGTAGTATCGGGGGCAAAACGTTACCTCATTTTCTGTAGTATCAGGGGCAGAACGTTACCTCATATTCTGTAGTATCAGGGGGCAGAACGTTACCTCATATTCTGTAGTATCAGGGGCAGAACGTTACCTCATATTCTGTAGTATCAGGGGCAGAACGTTACCTCATATTCTGTAGTATCAGGGGGCAGATCGTTACCTCATATTCTGTAGTATCAGGGGCAGAACGTTACCTCATATTCTGTAGTATCAGGGGCAGAACGTTACCTCATATTCTGTAGTATCAGGGGCAGAACGTTATCTCATATTCTGTAGTATCAGGGGGCAAAACGTTACCTCATATTCTGTAGTATCGGGGGCAAAACGTTACCTCATATTCTGTAGTTTCAGGGGGCAGAACGTTACCTCATATTCTGTAGTATCAGGGGCAGAACATTACCTCATATTCTGTAGTATCAGGGGGCAAAACGTTACCTCATATCCTGTAGTATCGGGGGCAAAACGTTACCTCATTTTCTGTAGTATCAGAGGGCAGATCGTTACCTCATATTCTGTAGTATCAGGGGGCAGAACGTTACCTCATATTCTGTAGTATCAGGGGGCAAAACGTTACCTCATATTCTGTAGTATCGGGGGCAAAACGTTACCTCATTTTCTGCAATATCAGGGGGCAGATCATTACCTCATATTCTGTAGTATCAGGGGGCAGAACATTACCTCATATTCTGTAGCATCAGGGGAAGAACATTACCTCATATTCTGTAGTTTCAGGGGGCAGAACGTTACCTCATATTCTGTATTATCAGAGGGCAGAACATTACCTCATATTCTGTAGCATCAGGGGAAGAACATTACCTCATATTCTGTAGTATCAGGGGGCAGAACGTTACCTCATATTCTTTAGTATCACAGAGAAGAACGTTACCTCATATTCTGTAGTATCAGGGGCAGAATGTTACCTCATATTCTGTAGTATCGGGGGCAAAACGTTACCTCATTTTCTGTAGTATCAGGGGCAGAACGTTACCTCATATTCTGTAGTATCAGGGGGCAGAACGTTACCTCATATTCTGTAGTATCAGGGGCAGAACGTTACCTCATATTCTGTAGTATCAGGGGCAGAACGTTACCTCATATTCTGTAGTATCAGGGGGCAGATCGTTACCTCATATTCTGTAGTATCAGGGGCAGAACGTTACCTCATATTCTGTAGTATCAGGGGCAGAACGTTACCTCATATTCTGTAGTATCAGGGGCAGAACGTTATCTCATATTCTGTAGTATCAGGGGGCAAAACGTTACCTCATATTCTGTAGTATCGGGGGCAAAACGTTACCTCATATTCTGTAGTTTCAGGGGGCAGAACGTTACCTCATATTCTGTAGTATCAGGGGCAGAACATTACCTCATATTCTGTAGTATCAGGGGGCAAAACGTTACCTCATATCCTGTAGTATCGGGGGCAAAACGTTACCTCATTTTCTGTAGTATCAGAGGGCAGATCGTTACCTCATATTCTGTAGTATCAGGGGGCAGAACGTTACCTCATATTCTGTAGTATCAGGGGCAGAACATTACCTCATATTCTTTAGTATCACAGAGAAGAACGTTACCTCATATTCTGTAGTATCGGGGGCAGATCGTTACCTCATATTCTGTAGTATCAGGGGCAGATCGTTACCTCATATTCTGTAGTATCAGGGGCAGAACGTTACCTCATATTCTGTAGTATCAGGGGCAGAACATTACCTCATATTCTTTTGTATCACAGAGAAGAACGTTACCTCATATTCTGTAGTATCGGGGGCAGATCGTTACCTCATATTCTGTAGTATCAGGGGCAGAACGTTACCTCATATTCTGTAGTATCAGGGGCAGAACGTTACCTCATATTCTGTAGTATCAGGGGGCAAAACGTTACCTCATATTCTGTAGTATCGGGGGCAAAACGTTACCTCATTTTCTGCAATATCAGGGGCAGATCATTACCTCATATTCTGTAGTTTCAGGGGGCAGAACGTTACCTCATATTCTGTATTATCAGAGGGCAGAACATTACCTCATATTCTGTAGTATCAGGGGGCAGAACATTACCTCATATTCTGTAGCATCAGGGGAAGAACATTACCTCATATTCTGTAGTATCAGGGGGCAGAACGTTACCTCATATTCTGTAGTATCAGAGGGCAGAACTGTTGGCATATGCAACAGATTAGGACTTATTGTAAGCGAAAGGAGGACTTTATGCTAACCAGACAGCAGATGGCGATAGTGTGTATAGTTATATGCTTGCTGTAATGTAGGGGGGAAAAGCTCTCAATTGTTGGTTGTTTTTACTTCCTGTGTGTTTTCTTTCTTTCCTGAATGTGTAAGCAGCACATGGACTGTGTGACACTGAATTGTATCTCATGTTTAACCAGCATGAAGTAAATACTGTTTACTCAAGATATCTTGCTGATTGAAGCTCTCGTAAGTACAGCGGTGACTGTAAGAAGATGCACTCTGCGACCGGTTATGGGCCCAGGCCGGAACCCAGACACTAAAGCCCAGACACTACAGACCCACACTACAAGAGGATCCTGGTTTATAACCCCAGATAACGGAGCACACAGATAAGCTCTGTAAGCAGAAGGAAATAAATCCAGATACAGAGTGACAGAGGAATTCATGATCCCAGGAGCTGGATATAATTACAGAGAATTCAACACAGGCAGGACATACAGGAACTATCAGCAAGAAGAAAAAACAGGAGAATATCTTCAGTAGAACTCTCTAAACAAGTAAGACTATATAAAGATGATGAGTAACACAGAACTGAAATTCACAGTAGCTAAACTGAATAGTGAAAATTATCAGTTATGGAAATTCAAGTAGAGATGTTGTTATCTAAGGATGATTTATGGGAAGTAATTGTTACAGAAAGACCAGAACAAGATAATCAGACATGGGATAAGAAGAATAGACAAGCGAGAGCCACCATTAGCTTATTAGTGGATGATGCTCAATTAATACATATAAGAAATGAAGAAACAGCTAAAGAAATGTAGGAAGAATTAAGAAAACTGTATGAAAGACCTAGCTTGAAGCACAAGTTATTTTTATTAAGAAAGCTAAAAAAAAAAAAACCTACAAAAGACAAAAGACAAAAATATATCTCATACCCTACCATCATTATATATAAATGTAAAGCAAAGTTGCATAATAAATATAGGGTACTTAGTGAACTATTTTTGATCAAAAAAAGTATACAAGCCGTCCCACCAGCGGCAAGGTGACCCTAAATTGGGACGGTACCTATACTGCCTATATTAAAAACCTTACTGTATATCAAAGTTGAAGCAATGCATATAAAAGGGTAGACAAATAGGACCGGGTCCCAACTCCAGACCACCCAGGCCCGTGGTAAGCTACATATATACCAGTCAGCTCAACAAAGGGGATGCCACACCCTTAAATTGCACAGAATGCAAACAAGACAAAAAACCAGGCAATGTGAACTGAGGTCTAAGATGGTAGACATGCAAGAAATAGGAGCATGTTCACACTAGCAAAAAAGAAACAAAACCTACAAAAGACAAAAGACAAAAATATATCTCATACCCTACCATCATTATATATAAATGTAAAGCAAAGTTGCATAATAAATATAGGGTACTTAGTGAACTATTTTTGATCAAAAAAAGTATACAAGCCGTCCCACCAGCGGCAAGGTGACCCTAAATTGGGACGGTACCTATACTGCCTATATTAAAAACCTTACTGTATATCAAAGTTGAAGCAATGCATATAAAAGGGTAGACAAATAGGACCGGGTCCCAACTCCAGACCACCCAGGCCCGTGGTAAGCTACATATATACCAGTCAGCTCAACAAAGGGGATGCCACACCCTTAAATCAAAAATAGTTCACTAAGTACCCTATATTTATTATGCAACTTTGCTTTACATTTATATATAATGATGGTAGGGTATGAGATATATTTTTGTCTTTTGTCTTTTGTAGGTTTTGTTTCTTTTTTGCTAGTGTGAACATGCTCCTATTTCTTGCATGTCTACCATCTTAGACCTCAGTTCACATTGCCTGGTTTTTTGTCTTGTTTGCATTCTGTGCAATTTAAGGGTGTGGCATCCCCTTTGTTGAGCTGACTGGTATATATGTAGCTTACCACGGGCCTGGGTCAGTCCAAGAACCAAGCATATTGATGTGAAATATCATTTCTTGAGAGATCATCAGGAACAAGGAGTCAGCAGACATCTTCATGAAGGCGTTGAATGCTGATAAACACCAGAGACTAATAAAAAAGTTGGGTTTGATTGAATAAGTCCTTACTGTTGAGAAAGGGTGTTGGCATATGCAACAGATTAGGACTTATTATAAGTGAAAGGAGGACTTTATACTAACCAGACAGCAGATGGCGATAGTGTGTATAGTTATATGCTTGCTGTAATGTGGGGGGAAAAAAGCTCTCAATTGTTGGTTGTTTTTTCTTCCTGTGTGGTTTCTTTCTTTCCTGAATGTGTTATGTCAGCAGCACATGGACTGTGTGACACTGAATTGTATCTCATGTTTAACCAGTATGAAGTAAATACTGTTTACTCAAGATATCTTGCTGATTGAAGCTCTCGTAAGTACAGCGGTGACTGTAAGAAGATGCACTCTGCGACAAGAACATTACCTCATATTCTGTAGTATCAGGGGGCAGAACGTTACCCCATATTCTGGAGTATCAGGGGGCAAAACGTTACCTCATATTCTGTAGTATCAGGGGGCTGAACGTTACCTCATATTCTGTAGTATCAGAGGGCAGAACGTTACCTCATATTCTGTAGTATCAGTGGGCAGAACATTACCTCATATTCTGTAGTATCAAGGGGAAGAACATTACCTCATATTCTGTAGTATCAGGGGGCAGAACATTACCTCATATTCTGCACTATCAGAGGGAAGAACATTACCTCGTATTCTGTAGTATCAGGAGCAGAACGTTACCTCATATACTTTATCATTATGGGCAGAACTTTGTCTCATATTCGGTATCCCATCACACAGACTGTTACCTCATTCATTATCATTACTGGGCAGAACATTACCTCTTTATTTTAATCTGTGAAGACAATTGTAATGTCCTATAACTTTCAGAATGATGCAGGGCGTTGCTATGCAATAAGGTTTGCCTTTTAGAAATTTGTCCTACTTCTCTCCCTGTCTGCCTTCCTAGCTCCGATGTCAGTAACCCCTCCCTTCTTCCTTATCTCTGTATAGCAGCCATCTGAAGAATCTCATATCTTGCATCACTGGTTCAGAATAGTCTTTTTTACCTTGTGCAGCTGTTGAAGCTACTGCTATTGTGTATAACTACAAGAATTCAGTTTGAAAATAAACCTTCTTCTGGAATCTTTATACAGGCCTCTATAGTCGAGTCAAGCTATCTGATGAAATATCTTCGTGTAAGTACTGGTACATAGAGACAGCCCAGTGCGCCCTACACTTGCAGCCTAGTTATGGAGTCAGAATAACAACTATTATAAAAATAGTTATATAAAACCAAAGATGAGGACAGAGATGATGAGAAAACCAAAATGGGTTGAACAATATTAGAACAATATTAGAAAAACATGACTACTGCATGGGTACATCATTCATTTTAGCGTGCCATCCTCTTGTAAGTTTACCTTGCACATCGGTAAACATTGATGAACATAAAGTGTTGACATGTCCTGGAGACATGTCCTGGAGACAGGGCCGGCGTCACCACACGGCACACCAGGGAAAGTGCCGGGGCCCTGAGCAAGCGGGGGGGCACTCACCATCGGGGACAACGGCAAACTATGGGGCTTGTGAGTCTGAGGACCTGGTGACATTGGGTGAGCGAGCACTGGCACCGGGCTTTAAACAGTTTGAAATACTTACCTCTCCTTGTTCCTCCGAAGCGCCGGTGTCTTCCGCGTCTTCTGACTGTGACATCTCAGGGCAGAGGGAGCGATGATGTTACTACAGCGCGTCCTCTGTACTGAGCAGTCACAGTGCAGAGAGCCGGAAGACCCTGAGAAGTCCGGAGCAGCGGCAGCAGGGAATGAGGAGAGGTGAGTATTTGATTTTTTTTAATGTATGGAGCATTATATGGGGCCCATCTGTATGGAGCATTATATGGGGCCCATTCTGTAAGGAGCACTATATGGGGACCATTATTCTGTATGGAGCATTATATGGGGCCCATTCTGTATTGAGCATTATATGGGGCCCATTCTGTATGAAGCATTATATGCTGTCCATTATTCTGTATGGAGCAATATATGGGGTCCATTATTCTGTATGGAGCATTATATGGGGTCCATTCTGTATGGAGCATTATATGGGGCCCATTCTGTGTAGAGCGCTTTATGGGATCCATTATTCTGTATGGAGCATTATAAGGGGTCCATTATTCTGTATGAAGCAATATATGGGATCCATTATTCTGTATGAAGCAATATCTGGAGCTCATTATCCTGTATGGAGGACTATGTAGTGCCCATAATTCTGTATGGAGGACTATGTAGTGCTCATAATACTGTATGGAGAACTTTGTAGTGCCCATAATACTGTATAGCGGACTTTGTGGTGCCCATAATACTGTATTGAGTACTATGTGGGACCCACTGATCTGTATGGATGACTATGTGGGGTCATTATTCTGTATGGAGCACTATATGGGGTCATTATACTGTATGGAGGACTATGTGGGGCCCATTATACTGTATGGAGGACTATGTGGTGCCCATAATTCTGTATTAAGGACTACGTGGTGACCATAATACTGTATGGAGGACTATGTGGTGCCAATATACTGTTTGGAAGACTACACTGTGTGCAGAATTATTAGGCAAATGAGTATTTTGATCACATGATACTTTTTATACATGTTGTCCTACTCCAAGCTGCATAGGCTTGAGAGCCAATTACCAATTAAGTAAATCTGGTGATGTGCATCTCTGTAATGAGGAGGGGTGTTGACTAATGACATCAACACCCTATATAAGGTGTGCATAATTATTAGGCAACTTCCTTTCCTTTGGCAAAATGGGTCAGAAGACAGATTTGACCGACTCTGAAAAGTCCAAAATTGTGAGATGTCTTGCAGAGGGATGCAGCAGTCTTGAAACTTCCAAACTTTTGAAGCGTGATCATCGAACAATCAAGCGTTTCATGGCAAATAGCCAACAGGGTCGCAAGAAGCGTGTTGGCCAAAAAAGGCGCAAAATAACTGCCCATGAATTGAGGAAAATCAAGCGTGAAGCTGCCAAGAAGCCATTCACCACCAATTTTGCCATATTTCAGAGGTGCAATGTTACTGGAGTATCAAAAAGCACAAGGTGTGCGATACTCAGGGACATGGCCAAGGTAAGGAAGGCTGAAAAACGACCACCTTTGAACAAGAAACATAAGATAAAACGTCAAGAATGGGCCAAGAAATATCTTAAAACTGATTTTTCAAAGGTTTTATGGACTGATGGAATGAGAGTGACTCTTGATGGGCCAGATGGATGGGCCAGAGGCTGGATCAGTAAAGGGCAGAGAGCTCTACTCCGACTCAGACGCCAGCAAGGTGGAGGTGGGGTACTGATATGGGCTGTTATCATCAAAGATGAACTTGTGGGACCTTTTCGGGTTGAGGATGGAGTGAAGCTCAACTCCCACACCTACTGCCAGTTTCTGGAAGACATCTTCTTCAAGCCGTGGTACAGGAAGAAGTCGGTATTGTTCAAGAAAAACATGATATTCATGCAGGACAATGCTCCATCACATGCATCCAACTACTCCACAGCGTGGCTGGCCAGTAAAGGTCTAAAAGAAGAAAAAATAATTACGTGGCCCCCTTGTTCACCTGATCTGAACCCCATAGAGAACCTGTGGTCCATCATAAAATGTGAGATCTACAGGGAGGGAAAACAGTACACCTCTCGGAACAGTGTCTGGGAGGCTGTGGTGGCTGCTGCACGCAATGTTGATCGAAAACAGATCAAGCAACTGACAGAATCTATGGATGGAAGGCTGTTGAGTGTCATCGTAAAGAAAGGTGGCTATATTGATCACTAATTTTTTTGGTTTTTGTTTTTGCATGTCAGAAATGTTTATTTCTAAATTTTGTGCACTGATATTGGTTTACCTAGTGAAAATAAACAAGTGAGATGGGATTATATTTAGTTTTTATTAAGTTGCCTAATAATTCTGCACAGTAATAGTTACCTGCACAAACAGATATCCTCCTAAGATAGCCAAATCTAAAAAAAAACACTCCAACTTCCAAAAATATTAAGCTTGGATATTTATGAGTCTTTTGGGTTGATTGATAACATAGTTGTTGATCAATAATAAAAATAATCCTCGAAAATACAACTTGCCTAATAATTCTGCACACAGTGTATGTGGGGTTCATTATACTGTATGGAGGACTATGTGGGGTTCATTATACTGTATGGACGACTATGTAGTGCCCATAATACTGTATGGAGCACTATGTGGTGCCCATAATACTGTATGGAGGATTATGTGGTGCCCATAATACTGTATGGAGGACTATGTGGTGCCCATAATACTGTGTGGAGGACTATACTGTCCAGTCTGCACTGTGCGCTGCGAAGATTCACCGGTTTCTGAGCTATTGTAGAATTTACAATAGATATCACTCATATGATGTAAGAAGTAAGTGAAATCTTTGGCACTGTACCATACCTATATTTCTCTGCCATGTCTGTGCATCAAAAATCGTGGTGTGTGTTAAAGGGGCCCACTGAGACTCTTTCGCCCGGGGCCCACAAGAGAAGTTTGTTTTAAACTTAGAGCCATGGTTTCAAAAACTGGCCATAAATATAAGTACAAGTATCAGCAATAATGCAGTAGATCTTACATACATTGGATCATTTGTGCCATCAACATTCCAGACTAAATGGCAGATCAGGGGGACAATTTAAATATAAATATCAAAGTGGTCCCTTATGCAACATAGCAATGATAGGCAATAGAAATGAGCAAATGTGGTCGCCACTACTCAGTACTCACCTGAGCGTCACTCGGCGAGTATTTCCGGGTTGCTCAGGTGGGAGCTCGGGTCCCCGCCCTGCATGTTTAGCGCTCTTTAGAGAGCCAATGAACACGCAGGGATTGCTTGCTACGCACTGTAATGCCATAGCCATGTTGGTTGTGGCATTACAGTGATTGGCTGGCCGCATAGCATCATCCGGTCTATTTAAGACCCGGTGGCGCTAGGCTCGACACAGTCTACCCGGGAAGCAGGCAGAGTAGGGAGAGCTGCTGCTGAATTAGGGAGAGATTTGCTTCTTTATAGTTAGTAAAAGTATTCCACAGTATATCTATATATCCATCTGAACAGTCCTTCTGAGGACTAATCCAGCTGCATATATTCAGTGGTGACAGCAGGAGTTAGGCAGGTAGGCAGGGTTTGTGGCAGACTGCAGTGCATATAGAATAAGAGGGTCCTTTGCACATTCTGACTGATCCTGCTGTTACAAATATTTGCAGACATACCCCAAGGCATCAGGGGCCAGGGATATTTTTTTTATCTTAATCCTGATTATTTGCTTAAAAAGTAATCCAGAGTACACCATTTTTCTGCTCCATTTGCTTGTTAGCACTGCAGAATACAGCCAGATCTTTTCCATATTACAGCGATAAAAATCCAGAAATTTGTAGTGAACGTGTAAAATATTGGCCTCCATTTACAGCTTGTTGCAGTATGTCAGTGAAGCTATTCACACATGGTCGCTGTGAAGAATAGTAACCTACAAGCCCGCTATTTAAAACCGTGGTTGTCAGTCAGACGTATCACTTATAACTGCGGTCCAAATTCAGCCATTTCTGACATCCATTTACATTTTGTTGCAGTGTGTCAGTGAAGCTATTCACACGAGGTCGCTGTAAAGAATAGTAACCTACAGGCCCGCTATTTAAAACCGTGGTTGTCTGTCAGACGTATTACATATAACTGCGGTTCAAATCCAGCCATTTGTAGTGAACGTGGAAAATGTTGTCCTCCATTTAAAATTGGCAAGGCACGTGGCAAGGGACGGGAAGTGGACGTGACGGTGATGGTGCATGCAGAGGTCGAGGCCGAGGCTGTGGGCAAGATGAAATTGTGCCACAACAAACACCCACATCTTGTCGCTCGTCCTTCCTGTCCCAATTACTAAGGGACCGCAGCACACCACTATTGAACAAAGAGCAGTGTTAAAAGGTTGTTGGTTGGATAACAGATAATGCTTCCAGTCACTTTTCCACCACCACCACCCTGTCTTCCACACGGTCAAGTCTCAGTAGCCGTGAGTCTGGACCACATATTCCTCATCCTGATCCTCCTTCCTCCCACCATGCCGAGTGCCCGGAGGCAACTGATCCCACACTTGAACACTCCGAAGAGCTGTTCACTTTTCCATTTATAGATCCTAAAAGCTTCAAGTGGGTCAAGAGGAGAACACGTGTAGCGATGCCCAAATATTTAAGCAGCCACGGTCACATGAATGCAACGGTGGGAAAGTGCAAATACTGTTGCAAGAGATGGATGATAATGAGATACAATTGCCAGAAAGTCAGGAGGAGGACCAGGGTGCGGAAGTGGTGGATGATATAGTAACTGACCCAACTTGGCAGGGGGACAGGCAGAGCGATAACAGCAGCACACAGGGGGAGTGAGGCGTAGCACAACAGGCAGGAAGAAGCACTGTGGTGGTCGCAGACAGAAGGCGGGAAAGCATTTCCCGTAACACCAACACGACGGAAGTTGCCAGTACAACTGTTAGGTCGCATATGCCCTCATGCGTGGGGTACTCTCACAAGGAGGGAAAAGTTTGGGAAGATGCTGAGGGAGTACCTTGCCGACCGTACCAGTGTCCTCCGTGATTCCTCCGTGCCTTATAATTATTGGGTATCCAAGCTGGACACATGGCCTGAACTGGCTCTCTATGCCTTGGAAGTCCTGGCCTGCCCTACCGCTAGCATTTTGTCAAGAGCGGGTTTTTAGTGCCGCTGGTGGAATTATAACTGATTGGCACATCTGCCTGTCAACTGAAAATGCTGACAGGCTGACTCTTATAAAAATGAACACGGGCTGAATTAGGCCAGATTTCTCAACACCACCAAATGATAGCAGCGTAACATAAACTCAAATCAAGTGTCTTTTTTTGGGAGGTCTATTCCCATGCACCTCTTCACACCCAGACATGGGTATACGCTTCCTGATTTTGTCTATTTGCTCTTGTCCTCCTCCTTCTCCTCATCATCCTCCATAACCATATCATTCACCACCATATCTACCATATCACCTCCTATGTCTCTTGCAAGGGGCATTGCAGTGCCTCCAAATTTTTGGCAGCCGTTGCATTCACCTCATAGGCAAACAGTATGGGAGATCCACTTCCTAATAATGGGAACATTATTTTCAGGAGGCCCTCCTCTACGTCTCTTCCAAGGGGCTCTGGAGTGCCTCCAAATTTTTGGCAGCTGTTGCAGTCACTGAACAGTATGGGAGACCTGCTCCTTTCTAATGGGAACATGTCATTACTGAGGCCCACCTCTATGTGTCTTTAAATTGTTATTGGGGTTTTTCCCAAATTTTGGCAGCCATTGTACTCACTGCATACCCTATAACTGTATAGCATACCCGTTCCTTTCTAATGGGAACATGTCATTACTGTGGCCCAGCTCTATGTGTCTGTAAATTGTTATTGGGGTTCTTCCCAAAATTTGGCAGCCCTTGCAGTCACTGCATGGACATTACCACTATAGGAGACCCACTCTTTTATAATGGGAACATTTTTTTTACTGAGACCCTCCTCTATGTCTCTTCAAAATGGTATTGGGGTTCGTCCAAATTTTTGACAGCCCTTGCAGTCACTGCATACGCAATAACAGTATAGGAGACCCATTCTTTAATAATAGGAACAACAAAGCATAGCCGAATGATGGCCCTCTAACAATAATGAGGGCCGACTGCTGGCCCTTTAAAAATAGTCTTTGTGAATTTTAGAGTCCCTCCTTCATAAATGAAACAGGATGTGTCTGATGATGTCTCACACACCACATGGCCAGATAAGGTTGTAAAATGTTAAAATGACATTTACCGGTGAATGCATTTTTCACAGTTGAAAGCAATGCAAAACTGCAAAAATGCTTCAAAACCGCCACGTGTGAACATAGCCCAAGGTGTGGAGGAGTATTTTTGTTTTTGCTTATTTATTTTGCCTTATATACAAGTCATCACCCTGGAAAGGATGTTCCTTAACATTTTTCCCAGGAAAATCCATTTTGGTTTCATTTTTGTATGTTTTATTGTGAGTCCGTAAAAGTGACGTAATACTCTGACAACGTTGTTGACAGCAGTGATCTGGGAGTCAGAAATGCTTCCAGGGGTCTTCCCCATGCTGTACCCATGTAATTTGAGCACTGTTCCCATCGATTTGGGCAATTTTTAGGCCTCTGCAGACCGCCGGGAGGAGCCGCCTGAAAAATGCTCGAGTTTCTCATACACTTACATTGGGCTCGTTGTTCGGTCGAGCACTCAAGTATTTCAATGAGCTCGACCCGAGCAACGAGTACCCGAGCATTTTAGTGCTCGCTCATCACTAATAGGCAATGATCAGCCGATAATGCCATACATGTGAGCTTTACCTCCCCTAAGAAATCTCTGGTACCCGTAAAACCTACTTCTTTACTCAACTCTTGTCTGCTCGTAACACAAGACTTCTCCAGTTCATCCACCATACTTTATACACCCTAACCAGTCAGACTTTCACTCATCATTGAATCTTAAAATCCATCCTGACAGATCACATTTTTGATAGACAGTAGTCAGTTTTTTGTCCATCACAAAATATTTTCTAAATGGTGTCAGGCCAAAATTGTCCATTTTGTCTGACTTTTAGCTTATTTGTAGGGGCTGCTTTAAGAGGATGTGTCATTACAAAATGACCTATTGTTTAAACCATGTTTTTATGTGGAATATATATTTAAAAAACAAGCAAACAGTAATCTTGCAATTTTCAAAATGGTCACTAGGCTTAATTCTAAAAACCCACTTCCTTCCAGAGTTTTCTGCTCACGCTCTGAGCTGGGAAAAGGTCATTGTGAAGGGAGGAGGAGGATGTGAGCTGTGACATAACCTATTGTGAATGGTGGATCCTGTGTTATCTACTGTATATAGAGGTGTTATCAGTCATTGTACAGGAGGAGGAGGAGGTGAGCTGTGACATCACTTATTGTGAATGGTGGATCCTGTATTATCTACTGTATATAGAGATGTTATCAGTCATTGTACAGGAGGAGGAGGTGAGCTGTGAAATCACATATTGTGAATGGTGGATCCTGTGTTATCTACTGTATATAGAGGTGTTATCAGTCATTGTACAGGAGGAGGAGGTGAGCTGTGATATCACCTATTGTGAATGGTGGATCCTCTGTTATCTACTGTATATAGAGGTGTTATCAGTGATTGTAGAGGAGGGGGAGGTGGTGAGCTGTGATATCACTAGTTCTGAATGGGGATTCGGTGTTACCTACAATGTACAGAGGAGTTATCTGTCATTGTAATCCTGTCTGTGATGATAATGAGACTGCTGAAAAGTTTTCTGTACAGAACAAGGAGTGTGAGTCTAGTATTAAGTCCTAGTGGTCAGCATGAAAATTGCAAGATATATATTTTTTTAATATAGATAGTGCCATGGAAAATTGAAGAAAGAAAAGTATTTTTTTTTTCTTTCTTTCAAATGTTTCAAAATACATTTAATATAAAAACCTAAGTTATTTTCTGGTGACAAATTCTCTTTAAAATATTGGTCTCCAAAAAATGACAATTCCCACCATAACTTTCAAGCCAGAATCATTATTTGGGGGCTAGGAAGTAAAGGATTAGAAAAACATGGTTGCTTTTTTCCTTATTACAGCGGCACATTTGTCTGCTTAATCTGCAAAGTAATTGATCTAAGACACGATACCAGACACAACCATGGTCAGGAGAGGCGCTGTTTCTGTAAAAGAGCAGCCATGTTTTTTTTTAATCCTGCACAACCCCCTTTAAATTTCACAGCATTATTTAATAATAAATGAACAATGTGAACACATTCGATTTATTTTCCAGCTACTTGTATCGTTGACTTTCCACCTTAGACCCTAGCGAAAAGATTTACGGTAATTAAATCCTCCCCTGGTTCTTCTCTGTCTGCAGTTTATTTGAGGAGTTCATTTTATTTCGGACGATACATAACATTTTGCATAGTCTCGATTTGGCAATTATAGTGAGAAAGAGACAGATACAATATGAAGAAGGATATATTCTGAAATGTGGAAGAATAATGAGAGGCAGGAGCCGTTATTTAGGGCCCGGGAGATTTACACCCGCTGATAAATCTCGTTGGTCATCACCTTTCGTGTTCTGACAAAGAAGGTCAGAGAGTAATAGGAAAAGTCAGGAGAGTTCCGTGCGTCAATACAATATATATCGTATCTGTAGAATATATAATGTGCCTTATATCTGTACACACCTCAGCTGCTACAGGACCTCATAATACACACCTCAGCTGCTGCAGAACCTCATAATGCACCTCAGCTTCTGCAGAACCTCATAATACAGCTCATCTGCTGCAGAACATGATAATACACATTTCATCTACTGCAGAACCTCATGATACACCTCAGCTGCTGAAGAACCTCATAATATACACCTCAGCTGCTGGAGAACCTCATAATATACATCTCAGCTGCTGCAGAACTTCATAATACACCTCAGCTGCTGCAGAACCTCATAATACAAACCTCAGTTGCTTTAAAATCTCATAATACACATCAGCTGCTGCAGAACCTCATAATATACTTCATACTGAGAAAACATCATAGTGATAATCAGTGGCGTAACTAGAGTCCGATGGGCCCTGTGCAAAATTTGGACCTGGGCGGCCCTACCCTGCATGTTTGTCAGATATATGGGCCCTTGTAGCGTTCTAAATACTATAAGGACATACATGTTGCTTTCCTCCCCTATTATGGGTATACTAGATGGTGGCCCGATTCTAACGCATCGGGTATTCTAGAATAGGTATGCGGCTGACCGGGCGCAATCAGCAGAACGTTGTTTAAATTTGGCGCCAAAATCGCTGATTGGTCGCTGCCGGCAACCGCGACTAATCAGCAAAACGGTGTTTAAATTTGGCGGCAATATCGGTGATTGGTCACGGGTGGCGGCCGCGACCAATCAGCGAACTGTGTTAGTGAGGACCGGAGAGCTTGTTTAAATTTGGCGATAAAATCGACCAATCAGCAGAGCGTTGTTTAAATTTGCCGGCAATCTCGCTGACTGGTCTCGGCCGGCCGGCGGCCGTAACCAATGAGCAGAGCGGTGTTTAAATTTGGTGCCAAAATCGCTGATTGGTAGCGGTCGCCGGCCACCGCGACCAATCAGCACAGCGGCGTTTAAATTTGCCGCCCATCTCGCTGATTGGTCGCGGTCGGCCACCACAACCAATCAGCACAGCGGCGTTTAAATCTGCCGCCCATCTCGCTGATTGGTCGCGGCCGGCCACCGCGACCAATCAGCAGAGCGGCATTTAAATTTGCCGCCCATCTCGCTGATTGGTCACGGCCGGCCACCACGACCAATCAGCAGAGCGGCGTTTAAATTTGCCACTCATCTCGCTGATTGGTCGCGGTCGGCCGGCCACCGCGACCAATCAGCAGAGCGGCCTTTAAATTTGCCGCCCATCTCGCTCATTGGTCACGGTGGCCGGCCACGATTAATCATCAGAGCGGCGTTTAAATTTGCCGGCCATCTAGCTGATTGGTCGCGGTGGCCGGCCGCGATCAATCAGCAGAGCGACGTTTAAATTTGCTGCCCATCTCGCTGATTGGTCGCGGTCGGCCGGCCACCGCGACCAATCAGCAGAGCGGCGTTTAAATTTGCCGCCCATCTCGCTGATTGGTCGCGGCCGGCCACCGCGACCAATCAGCGTCGTATTAGTGTGGGCCTGGGAGCGCCACTGCTTGTGCGGCTCCGTATTAGCGAGGACCGGGGAGTGGCGCTGCCTGTGCGGCTCCTTCTGCTTCGAGAAGCCGGGAGATGAGCGGCTGCTCGCAGCAGAAGCATCCCGACCGGCGGCGCCGCTCCCCGGTCCTCCGTTCACACTTGCTGTCGGGAGATCAGCGGGCCAAGCCGCTGATCTTCCGACGTTAGCCGCATGGAGGTCAGCGGCGCCGGTCGGGGTAGTTGTGCTGGTAGCACCGCTCATCTCCCCGCTGCATCGCCGCTGACCTCCGTCCGCCAGATGAGCCGCTAACAGCCGCCATCTTTTTTCAGAAATCCCGCGGCGCTGATTGGCCGCTGCCGGACCAATGAGCGACGCGGGATTTCCAGGACAGACAGACAGGCAGACAGAAAGACAGACAGACGGGATAAGACAATTATATAGTAGATATATCCCCCATCCTGAACCCATCTGGGTATATATGTCCCCCATCTTGTGCCTATTCAGGTATATAGTTGTGCTCAAAAGTTTACATACCCCGGCAGAATTTTTCCTTTCTTGGCCTTGTTTCAGAGAATATGAATGATAACAAAAAAACTTTTTCTCCACTCATGGTTATTGGTTGGGTAAAGCCATTTATTATCAAACTACTGTGTTTTCTCTTTTTAAATCTTAATGACAACCAAAAACATCCAAATGACCCTGATCAAAAGTTCACATACCCCGGTGATTTTGGCCTGATAACATGCACAGAATTTGACACAAATGGGTTTGAATGGCTACTAAAGGTAACATCCTCACCTGTGATCTGTTTGCTTGTAATCAGTGTGTGTGCATAAAAGCTGAGTGAGTTTCTGGGATCCAGACAGACTCTTGCATCTTTCATCCAGCCACTGACGTATCTGGACTGTGAGTCATGGGGAAAGCAAAAGAATTGTCAACAGATCTATGGGAAAAGGTAGTTGAACTGTATAACACAGGAAAGGGATACAGAAAAATATCCAAGGAATTGATAATGCCAGTCAGCAGCATTCAAACTGTGATTAACAAATGGAAAATCAGGGGCTCTGTAAAAACCAAACCACGGTCAGGTAGACCAACAAAAATTTCAGCCACAACTGCCAGGAAAATTGTTCGGGATCCAAAGAAAAACCCACAAATAACATCAGCTGAAATTCAGGACTCTCTGAAAACTAGCGATGTGGCTGTTTCAAGATGCACAATAAGGAGGCACTTGAAGAAAAATGGGCTGCATGGTCAAGTCGCCAGAAGAAAGCCATTACTGCGCAAATGCCACAAAGTATCTCGCCTACAATACGCCAAACAGCACAGAGATAAGCCTCAAATCTTCGGGTACAAGGTAATTTGGAGTGATGAGACCCAAATTAATTTTTTTGGCCACAACCATAAACGTTACATTTGGAGAGAGGTCAACAAGGCCTATGATGAAAGGAACACCATTCCTACAGTAAAGCATGGAAGTGGATCGCTGATGTTTTGGGGATGTGTGAGCTACAAAGGCACAGGAAACTTGGTAAAAGTTGTAGGAAAGACGAATGCAGCATGTTATCATCAAATACTGGAAGCAAATTTGCACTCATCAGCCCCGAAGCTGCGCATGGGACGTACTTGGATGTTCCAACATGACAACGATCCAAAACACAAGGCCAAGTCGACCTGTCATTGGCTACAGCTGAACAAAGTGAAGGTTCTGGAGTGGCCATCTCAGTCTCCTGACCTCAATATTATTGAGCCACTCTGGGGAGATCTCAAGCGGCAGTTCATGCTAAACAGCCCAGGAATTTACAGGAACTGGAGGCTTTTTGCTAAGAAGAATGGGCAGCTTTTTCATCTGAGAAATTAAAGAACCTCATCGACAACTACCACAAAAGATTTCAAGCTGTCATTCTTGTTAGAGGGGGCAATACACGGTATTAAGAACTGGAGTATGTGAACTTTTGATGAGGGTCATTTGGATGTTTTTGGTTGTCATTAAGATTGAAAAAGAGAAAACAAAGTAGTTTGACAATAAATGGCTTCACCCAACCAATAACCATGAGTGGAGAATTGTTTTTTTGTTATCATTCATATTCTCTGAAACAAGACCAAGAATGGAAAAATTCTGCCGGGGTATGTAAACTTTTGAACACAACTGTATATGCCCCTTATCCTAGGCCCCATCCTGATATATCAGTGGCCCATCCTGGTATATATGTTCACGATCTTGGGCTCATCCTGATCTATATACAGTACAAACCAAAAGTTTGGACACACCTTCTCATTTAAAGATTTTTCTGTATTTTCTTGACTATGAAAATTGTACATTCACGTTGAAGGCATCAAAGCTATGAATTAACACATGTGGAATTATATACTTAACAAAAAAGTGTGAAACAACTGAAAATATGTCTTATATTCTAGGTTCTTCAAAGTAGCCACCTTTTGCTTTGATGACTGAAAAATAAATGATGGTCCAACTAAACGCAAACCAGATGGAATAGCATGCCGCTGCAAGATGGTGTGGTAGCCATGCTGGTTCAGTATGCCTTCAATTTTGAATAAATCCCCAACAGTGTCACCAGCAAAGCTCCCCCACACCATCACACCTCCTCCTCCATGCTTCACAGTGGGAACCAGGCATGTAGAGTCCATCGTTCACCTTTTCTGCGTTGCAGAAAGACACGGTGATTGGAACCAAAGATCTCAAATTTGGACTCATCAGACCAAAGCACAGATTTCCACTGGTCTAATTCCTTGTGTTCTTTAGCCCAAGCAAGTCTCTTCTGCTTGCTGCCTGTCCTTAGCAGTGGTTTCTTAGCAGCTATTTTACCATGAAGGCCTGCTGCTCAAAGTCTCCTCTTAACAGTTGTTGTAGAGATGTGTCTGCTGCTTGAACTCTGTGTGGCATTGACCTGTTGACCTGGTCTTTAATCTGAGCTGCTGTTAACCTGCGATTTCTGAGGCTGGTGACTCGGATAAACTTATCCTCAGAAGCAGAGGTGACTCTTGGTCTTCCTTTCCTGGGGCGGTCCTCATGTGAGTCAGTTTCTTTGTAGCGCTTGATGGTTTTTGCAACTGCACTTGGGGACACATTCAAAGTTTGCCCAAGTTTTCAGACTGACTGACCTTCATTTCTTAAAGTAATGATGGCCACTCGTTTTTCTTTACTTAGCTGCTTTTTTCTTGCCATAATATAAATTCTAACAGTCTATTCAGTAGGACTATCAGCTGTCTATCCACCAGACTTCTGCACAAGACAACTGATGGTCCCAACCCCATTTATAAGGCAAGAAATCCCACTTATTAAACCTGACAGGGCACACCTGTGAAGTGAAAATGTAGCGCCCCGATGGTTCGGTTGCTACAGGGGTATTGCACTTCAACCAGAGGTGTGATATTCCACTCCCAGGTAAGGATGGAATGTGGACCAGGGCTCAGTTAGCTGCATACACACACTCACCCCATTTCCGGGGGACAGCTCGACGGTGCTCCCATTTTATGCAGGCACAACTGACCATGTCACTGGCTGGAGTGGGGAGGGGGGAGAGAACCCAGTGATGTAGGAGCAGAAGGGGACGCTTTCTGGAGCATAGTAAGGAGCTCATTGGGTGCAGGTCACCTGAGCTCAAACACAGAGAAGCAGATAAAAGCTGGGAGCCATCTTTAGAGTTGAGTTCAGTCAGAGTAGGAGGGAGAGAGAGAGCTGACAGGGAGCCGAGGCTCAGCCTGAGTTCAGCTCCACGAGGCAGGCCTAGAGAAAAGGCCGGGGCCAGAGAGGAGAAGAGAAGAAGGATAAGGAAGAAAGGAGAAGAGACAGAGGAGTGGAAGGGCTCCAGAAACAAGAAGGCAGAAGGGACCCTAAGAGAGCAGAACGGACAGCAACCGTTGCATACCCCATTATACCGGGTGGAAGGGTCAGGCCGTGGAAGGGTACCGGATTCCCAAGTTGGTGGAGGTAAATCATCCCTCAGTCAAGAACTGGAGGTCATGATCATTTATTGGAGCGACCCCCCGCCAAACCTGCTAGGAAGGCACCATATAGGATAGCGGGAAGTGAAGGCCATCGCTTACCCGACATGGTCCGCGGTAGCTGGACAGAAGTTTGGTCACTGGTGGGGCACGAGAGGCCAGAGAAAGGACAGAAGGGGGTCCTGTGCCATACTCCTGAATTGCCTGGGGGTTGACCGAGCCCCTCACCTGGTGGACACAGCACGGTTTGGGCAGTCATTGCTGACAGAAGTGACTTGGATAACAACTGTGAGTAAAAGACCCTGGACTGCATCATTGGACTCTGTGTGATTTCTGCTGCGCCTGCACCATCACCCCCAGCATCCACTTACACTGCCCTGAGGCTAGACTCTTCCCGTGGGGAGTTATCCTACCCCTGTGCTGCACACCAACACCAGCCTCAGCGGTCTGCCTCGCAGCGGCGGTTATCTCTGACCGCAATCCACGGGTGGCGTATGGCGTAGTCGGACATTCAAAACACTGATAAATAGACTGTCGCCATTTGGTCTGACCACCCTGAGCCATGGGATCGGGTTGCCACTACTACCCCGAGCATCGTACAGAAGCCCGGTTCCGGGTACCCAACGGCCCAGGGGGCGAGTCAAAAACCATTTCCGGTGACTACCTCTTGAAGCTCATCAAGAGAATGCCAAGAGTGTGCAAAGCAGTCATCAAAGCAAAAGGTGGCTACTTTGAAGAACCTAGAATATAAGACATATTTTCAGTTGTTTCACACTTTTTTGTTAAGTATATAATTCCACATGTGTTAATTCTTAGTTTTGATGACTTCAGCGTGAATGTACAATTTTCATAGTTATGAAAATACAGAAAAATCTTTAAATGAGAAGGTGTGTCCAAATTTTTGGTCTGTACTGTATGTCCCCCCATCCTGAGTCTATCCTTGTATATATGTCCACCATCCTGGTATTTATGTCTCCTATCCTGGGCCCATCTTGGTATATATTATAATGTCCCCCATCCTGGTATATATATATCCACCATCCTGGTATATACACTACCGTTCAAAAGTTTGGGGTCATTTAGAAATTTCATTATTTTTGAAAGAAAAGCACATTTTTTTTCAGTGAAGCTAACATTAAATGAATCAGAAATACACTCTATACATTGTTAATGTGGTAAATGACTATTCTAGCTGCAAACGTCTTGTTTTTATTGCAATATCTACATAGGTGTATAGAGGCCCATTTCCAACAACCACCACTCCAGTGTTTTAATGGTACATTGCGTTTGCTAACTGTGTAAGGAGGCTAATGGATGTTTAGAAAACCCTAGAAAACGCTTGCACAAGTATGTTAGCCCAGCCGAAAACAGTTTGGCTGATTTGAGAAGCTATAAAATTGACCTTCCTTTGAGCTAGTTGAGAATTTGGAGCATTACATTTGTTTGCTCTATGAAACTCTCAAAATGGCCAGAAAAAGAGAACTTTCATGTGAAACTCAACAATCTATTCTTGTTCTTAGAAATGAAGGCTATTCCATGCGAGAACTTGCCAAGAAACTGAAGATTTCCAACAACAGTGTGTACTACTCCCTTCAGAGGAGAGCACAAACAGGCTCTAACCAGAGTAGAAATAGAAGTGGGAGGCCCCGCTGTACAACTGAGCAGCAAGACAAGTACATTAGAGTCTCTGGTTTGAGAAATCTACGCCTCACAGCTCCTCAACTGGCAGCTTCATTAAATAGTACACGCAAAACGCCAGTGTCAACGTCTACAGTGAAGAGGCGACTCCGGGATCCTGGCCTTCAGGGCAAAGTGTCAAAGAAAAAGCCATATCTGAGACTGGCTAATAAAAGGAAAAGATTAATATGGGCAAAAGAACACAGACATTGGACAGAGGAAGATTGGAAAAAAGTTTTCTGGACTGACGAATCAAAGCTTGAGGTGTTTGGATCACACAGAAGAACATTTGTGAGACGCAGAACAACTGAAAAGATGCTGGAAGAGTGCCTGACGCCATCTGTCAAGCATGGTGGAGGTAATGTGATGGTCTGGGGTTGCTTTGGTGCTGGTAAAGTGGGAGATTTGTACAAGGTAAATGGGATTTTGAATAAGGAAGGCTATCACTTCATTTAGCAACGCCATGCCATACCCTGTGGACAGCGCTTGATTGGAGCCAATTTCATCCTACAACAGGACAATGACCCAAACACACCTCCAAATTATACATGAACTATTTAGGGAAGAAGCAGGCAGGTGGTATTCTATCCATAATGGAGTGGCCAGCACAGTCACCAGATCTCAACCCCATTGAGCTGTTGTGGGAGCAGCTTGACCGTATGGTACGCAAAAAGTGCCCATCAAGCCAATCCAACTTGCGGAGGGGCTAAAGGGAGCATGGGGTGAAATTTCTCAAGATTACCTCAGCAAATTAACAGCCAGAATGCCAAAGGTCTGCAATGCTGGAATTGCTTCAAAGGAGAATTCTGTGACAAAAGCAAAGCTTGAAGGAGAAAATTATTTTTTCTAATAAAAATAATTATCTCTAACCTTGTCAATGTCTGGATTATATTTTCTAAACATTTTGCAACTCATTTGATAAATAAAAGTATGAGTTTTCATGGAAAACACAAAATTTCCTGGGTGACCCCAAACTTTTGAATGGTAGTGTATGTCACCCGTTCTGCCGCTGTTCTTTAACTCATAAAAAAAAATAAACGATTCTACTCACCTTCCTTCATTCTGTTGTTGGCGAGAAGCCGGCAGCTGACTTCAGCATGCAAGTGACAGGCAGCACATGACGTCACTGCCATGCGCCGCCAGTGACTTTTCACATTGACGTCAGCTGTCGGCCTCTGTCTGATTGGCTGACAGCTTGTATTGTGTGCAGGTCTCTTTGCCGCAATGCATTATAGCTCATCCAACTAAAGTATGGGCCCCCCTCTCGTACGGGCCTGGTTGCGGTGGCACCCTCTTACGTTACGTACCCGGTGATAATCCTAAAACAGCACACAGTAAACTCTTTAGTGCCGCTTGAAGTGGTTATAGGCAAACAAAGTTATTTAAAGTTACATGATGAAATTTTAAGTGGTTTAAAAATGAATAATTCCTTTAAATTTCCCAACATCAAAAAATCCTTGTCTATTACAATCGCGACCTATCAGGGTGAACTTTGGGAAGATGACAGCCAATGCATGACGAAGACCCGGTCCTTGTCTCTGAGGTCTATGTAATTTAGGAGAGGAGCATTGGGAATCCAAGACTAATGGCTGACATGTAATGACATAACTGAGAATGATAAGTTTTCATTATCACCACATAATTAAAAGACACAAATTATCTTATGCAAATCACTGTTTACCAGCTGTTTTCCATAGCCGGCAATAATACTTTTTCTTGTATTCATTTCTTTACCCTGCTGCATTCACTCTTCTGTAGACCCGTCTGTACATCGGGTAATTTATGATCCCTGCACTTAACCTTTAAAATCGAAATTTATGGGATGGAGACACCACAAGGATCCATCTGTCTTACCATTTCAGCGCAGGTAAATGAGTATACAAGGTCTATGATTTGCAAATGATCTTATTAAAAATGTATAGCTTCCTTGTATGAATTTATATTCGCCCTTTACTATGCTAATAGAGAATTAAAGGTATTAGGCGTTTGTCTTAAATTTGCTTCCTATGGGACAATACAAAATTTAGATTTAGATAAGACGCAAGCGAAATACGGAGACTTATGAAAACTGTTTTAAAAAAAAAAACATATCCTTGTTGCCCATAACAACCAATCGCAGCGCTGCCTTCATCTCTTGAAGAATGAAAGTTGAGCTGTGATTGGTTGCTACAAGCAACTTGGCAGTTATTTTTTTAAACAATTTTCAAAAATCTGCCCAAAGAATATAGACCTCATTTGCATGGTTGGAGGTCCCTGAGTAATAAATTTGGGTCTACTGGAAGCATAATCATAGAAACGTAAAGGCCTATCCCCCCCCCAAAAAAAAGTCATTCTCCATCCTCAGGATAAGGGTTAACTTGATGATCGCTGCTGGTCTGACTGCTGGAACCCACAACAATCCCAAGATCATGGCTCTGGAACTCTGAGAATGGGGCTCTTCATCCTCATCCTGAATGGAACATAGGTGTGTCTGCTCGGCTTTTACTCCATTCATTGTTTATGAGTCTACTGGAGAAAGCCGAACACAGTGGGTGGCTTTCCCTGGCAGTCCCATAGAAATTGAATGGAGCAGAGGTCAAGCATGTGACTCGCCCTCTGGGCCGTGGGGCACTCGGAAGCGGGCAATAGGGAGACGATGGGGGTAGTAGTGGCGACCCGGTCCCGTGGCTCAGGGTGGTCAGACCAGTGGCAGTCTTTTAGATGTTTTAGATAATGTCCGACTACGCCACCCGTGGATTGCGGTTATTAGGAACCGCCGCTGCAGGGCAGACCACTGGGGCCGATGATGTATGCAGCTGGGATGGTGTGACTCCCCACGGGAAGAGTGCGGCCCCAGGGCAGTGTAGTGGATGGTGGGAGTGATGGTGGTGAGAGTCCCAGTACCGTTAGTGCTGGAGGAGCGAAAGAGCACACAGACAACGTACTGCAGTCCAATGTCTTTTACTCACAGTTCAGGTGCTCCGGGTCACTTCTGCGCAAGCAGTGACCACCCAAGCCGTGCAGTGTCCACCAGGTGAGGGGCTCGGTCAACCCCCAGGCAGTTCAGGAGCATGGCACAGGACCTCCTTCAATCCTTTCTCTGGCCTGCCTCACCAGTGACCCACTTTTGTCCAGCTGCCACGGACTTGTGCGGGTAAACGTGGGCCCCGTTCTCCGCTGTCCTATATGGTGCCTTCCTAGCAGGTTTGATGAGGTGTCGCACCAATAAATGATCACGACGTTCGGTCTTTGGCTGAGGGTAGTTTCTCCTCCACCAACTTGGGATCTGGCACCCTTAATCTGCCTGACCCTTCACCCTGTATTCTCGTGGGTTCTTAGGGTCCCTTCCACCTTCTTGTTCCTGAGCCCTTCTGTTTCTCTGTCTCTTCTTCTAGTTCTCTGTTCCTTCCTGTTCCTTTCTGTTCCTTTCTCGTGGAGCTGGGATGAGACTTAATCACAGCTCCCTTTCACCTCCTCTCTCTCTCTTCCACTCTCCTCCTTGGCCTCTATCTAGGCCCACTCTGGAGTAGAGCTCCTACAGAGCCTCTACTCCCTGTCTTCTCCTCTCTCTGCACAGACTGAACTTTGATCTAAGATGGTGCCCACCTTTTATACCTCCCTCTGACCATGAGCCCAGGTGACCAGCAACCAATGGGCTCCTTCCTACGCTCAGGAACCAACCCCTATCTGCCCCTACAGCACTGGGTGTTCCACCCCCCTCCCCACTCCAGGCAGGGACATAGTCGGTCGTGCCTGCACTTCTGTCTAATGGGAGCACCGTTGAGCTGTCCCTCGGAAATGGGGTGTGTGTGCTGTATGCAGCTAACTGAGCCCTGGTCCATACTCCATCCTTACCCGGGAGTGGAATACCACACCTCTGGCAGAGGTGCAATACCCCTGTAGCGGCCGAGCCCTCGGGGCGCTACACATGTGCACCTCCATTCCATACGGAATGTGCTGAAAAACCCAGTTCTTAGAATTCTAGACCACGATCTTGGGCTTATTGTGGGTCCCAGTGGTCAGATGCTCAGTGATCAGCAAGTTAGCCCTTATCCTATGGGATAACATACTATTTTGGGAATAACCCTCTAAAGGTATCCAGCTGATTTCTAAAGGATTTAACGATAGCCTAATAAGTACCCGAGAAGCCCCCCTGTCCTAATGTCTGAAAACGTCTTGTTGTTTGTACCTGTCAAACCTCCTGCAGAACCTGTTCCTGAGAGGTTTTCTTCTGTTGGCAGGTGTCGCCATATTCATTCTGCGGGGGCCGCTGGTGATAGAAGATATGATGGAACCAGAAGTTCTGGACGGCGCAGGCTCCGTTATCCATTTAGATTAGGGTGACTGGGATCTGCATTGCTTTCCAGTCTGGCAGTGTGTGTGTGTGTGTGTGTATGATGTCCAGCTGGAGTTATCAGCTCTCTGTTCCAGCCAATTGGAGAGCACCACACCCTACTTAAGCTTCCAGCTTACTGCTGGAAGCTGCTAGATATAGCCTTGTGCTCCTCTGGTTTAAGCCTTTCTGTTTAGCTCCTTGTTGGTCATTGTTCCTTGTTTTGTCTTCAGCTTGTGTTTCTGACTATTATTTTGGATTCTGATTTTCTACTTTTCCTGCCCTCTTGTTTCTGACCTGGCTACCCACACACTCCTGCCATCCTGCACCACTATACAGCAGCTTATTCTGTGATCCCAGGGGTTAAAGGGTGAAGGCCAGGGCAACCCCTGGGATCTGGTAAACAGAGTGGCTTATGGTAAGCCTGTCCATAGGAGCTATTTTAGAGCTGACAACAACTGACAGAACATCTTTACAGTATCACATCTGAACATTTATCATCTTGGAAAAGTGGAGATCTCCCTGACTCCTGAAAGAATTTTCAAATCTCCTGGATGGTACCGAAACCTCCAGGAAACCAGTTCTGGAAAATTTCTTGTCACATTTGCACATTAAGGGGGTGAGAACAGCCTATAGGGTAGGTGGGAATTGGTTTGGCCTCTGAAAAGATGTGGGGCTTTTACCACAACTTTTGAGCAACACCATGTCTGATCCTTCTGGAGAAAGGTAGATCTCCCTGAAAATTGAAAGATTTTGCAAATCTGTAAGCCACCAAAACCTCAGAGAAACCAACAATTCTGGAAGATTTCTTGAGTCAATCACACATTTGGAGGAATATAATGAGCCATGATGGAGGTGGCAATGGCCAACTTTTCTGTGACACTTTACCTGATCATTGTCATCCATATGACTCGCCCCCAGGGCCGTGGGGTATTTGGCAGCCGGGCCTATGGCTGCTTGCAGGGGATATCACCGTGGCTGGCCCGGTCCGTGACCCAGGGCGGTCAGTGCAATAAGGGGATATTTATAGCGGATTTGTCGTGACGCCACCTGTGGTGTCTGGTGAGGATCACCAGCGCTGCAGCAGTCCTCCGAGGCAGGTGTTAGGGCAGCTTGAGATGGAACGGCTCCCCACAGGTGGAGCGGGCCTCAGGGCAGCGTGGGGGTAGATGGATGGTGGTACAGGGGAGAGACGGCAGGACGGTTCCGGAAGAAAGGACAGACACTCACACGGGGGTGCGCTTCAGTACCTTTACTAATGGTGATGCAGGCACGGTCCAGGGTACTCCAGGCGAAGGGTGCACTTTTGGACTTCTCCCCAGTGAGCGGGAATAGGGCCTCCTGATCGTCTGCCTCCACTTGTTAAGCTCTGACCTGCCTGGAGCTAGGCCTAGCTTGGTTACTGTCCCTCTCTTGCACCTGCTGACTTGGTGGTAGGGCCTTCTCTTTTGGAGATCACTCTCCCTGGTCGCTGGGGCCTCCGTGACTCCTAGCCCTGGTAATGCAGTCAGCGTTTGGCAGCCTGGGACCTGTAGTCCTCCAGGGATTCCGGTGATTCCTACTGGGTATAATGAGTCCCTGTAGGCGCGGACCCGGTTTCCGGTTTACAGTTCAGGGTGAGCCTGGTATGCTTCTCTGCCTCCTTTGTTACTCCTTCCTTCTTCTCGCCTTCGGCCACACTCGGGGCCCTCACTAGGCTTCAGTGCTGCTGGAGGCCTAGCTTGCCTCACACAGCAGCCTGCGTGCTGCTCTCTCTCTGAACACGCTGCAACACTCACTGAGACTAAACTGAAACTAATCTGAGCTGCCTGGCTCCACCTTCCCTTTATATATCCCTATCCGGGCTCCCTCTGGTGGTGTGAGGTGGAAGGTGGAGGTGTTTGTTTGTAGTGAGGGCCTCTTGTGGAGAAATCCATCCATGCACCCTTCTGGGTTCTGTGGCACCAATGCGCAGCAGGGCGCCACACATAAAATAGAGTTCTTCCCCAACTCCTTGAAGAGTTGGCAAATATAGTCACCATCCAAAACAGCACTTCTGGAAGACAACTTATGCCAATCGCACATTTGGGGATGAGAACAAACCATGAAGGAGGCGGGAATGGGTTTGGTCTCTGCAAAGAGACGTGGCAATGATTACAAGTTTTACGTGGTACCTTGCCTGATCATAGTTATCTCGAAAATAAGAGAATCATCTCTGACTTCTTGAAGAGTTAGTAAACCTCCTAGTAACCATCAAAATCAGCATTTCTGGAATATTTCTTGTGCCAATCACATAGTTGGAGGAAGATAATGGGCCATGATGGAATTGGGAATCACCAACTTTTCTGTGGGACTTTGCCTGATAATTGTCATCCCTAAAATCAGGGATTCCTCTCCAGCTCCTTGAAGAGTTGGCAAATCTCCTAGTCAACATTAAAACCAGTGCTTCTGGAAGATAACTTATGTCAATCACATATTTGGGAGCGAAATGAGCTATAGAGGAGGTTGGAATTGTTTGTTCTCTGAACACATTTTTGTTGACATCCTTTACACGCTAAAAGCCTAAATCTCCAAGTTGGCAGCATGTCATTTGATCAACTGTGAGATAAGTTGAGCAAGATGTATCAAGCCGCTGCTCATTACCTTCTTACTCTCAAAATCAGATTGTTTTATTGACCACCAGATCTGCTTCTTTTCATAGTGCCGACAGTGTACGTATATGACCATCACTCCATTCAAACTCCCCTTGAATGGGGACATATTAATTTATCATCTCAACTTATAATGATATGCACCACGATTCTCAATCTCGTTCTCATCTGTTGAGATAAATGGTTATTATTTTAATCAACATTGGCATGTAACTAGTGATGGGCGAGCACTAAAATACTCGGGTGCTCGATGCTCGGGTCGAGCACATTGGAATACTCAGGTGCTCGACCCGAGCAACGAGCCCAATGTAAGTCTATGGGAAACTGGAGCATTTTTCAGGCGGCTCCCCCTGCCCAAATCGATGGAAACAGTGCTCTAATGACATGGTAACAGCATGGGGAAGACCAGTGGAAGCATCTCTGACTCCCAGGTCACTGCTGTCAACAACGTTGTCAGAGGTATTACGCCACTTTTACGGACTCACAATAAAACATACAAAAACGAAACCAAAATGGATTTTCCTGGGAAATATGTTAAGGAACATCCTTTCCAGGGTAATGACTTGTATATAAAGCAAAATATATAACCAAAGACAAAAATGCTCCTCCACACCTTGGGCTATGTTCACACGTAGCGTTTTTTATGCGTTTTTTCACTTTCGCATTGCGTTTAACCGTGACAAATGCATTCACCAGGAAATGTCATTTTAACATTTTACAACCTTATCTGGCCATGTGGTGTGTGAGATATCATCAGACACATCATGTTTCATTTATGAAGGAGGGACTCTGAAAGTCAAAAAGCCTATTTTTATAGGGCCATCAGGCGGCCTTTACTATTTTTAAAGGGTCAGCAGTCGGCCCTCACTATTCTTAGAGAGCCATCAGCCGGCTATGTTTTATTGTTCCCATTACTAAAGAGTAATCCTATACTGTTATTGCGTATGCAGTGAGTGGCAGGGCTGCCCAAAATTTGGACGCACCCCAATACCACTTTGAAAATTTGGACACACCCCAATACCCCTTTGAAGAGACTTAGAGGAGGGCCTCCTGAAAACAATGTTCCCATTATTAGGAAGCAGGTCTCCCATTGTGTTTGCCTATGCAGTGAATGCAAGGGTAGCCAAAAATTGGAAGCACTCCAATGCCCCATGGAAGAGAAATGAAGGTCAGAGGGGCTCCTGAAAACAATGTAACCATTATTAGGAAGTGAGTCTCCCATTGTGTTTGCCTATGCCGTGAATGCAAGGGTTGCCAAAAATTGGGAGGCACTCCAATGCCCCTTGGAAGAGACGAGGAGGTCAGAGGGCCTCCTGAATTTTTTTTCCCTTTATTAGAAAGTGGGTCTCCCATTATGTTTGTTTATGCAGTGAATGCAAGGGTTGCCAAAAATTTGGAGGCACTCCAATGCCCCTTGGAAGAGACGTAGAGGAGGGCCTCCTGAAAAAAATTGTTCCCATTATTAGGAAGTGGGTCTCCCATTGTGTTTGCCTATGCAGTGAATGCAAGGGTTGCCAAAAATTGGGAGGCACTCCAATGGCCCTTGGAAGAGACGTGGAGGAGGGCCTCATAAAAAAATGTTCCCATTAGAAAGGAGCGGGTCTGCTATACTTGCAATGTCCATGCACTAAGTGTATGGGCTGACAAACATTTACCCCTGGGGGGTATACATGAACATACTGTATAAAAGAATTTTTATGGGCATCATAAACACCCTTTTGAAAAATTATGTGGATGTTGCATCACGGACCACGATCACCCTGGTGATATGGTGGTGGAGGATGAGGATGAGGAGAAGGAGGAGGACAAGAGCAAATAGCCAAAATCAGGAAGCCATGTGTGGGTGTGAAGAGGTGCATGGGAATACACTTCCCAAAAAAAGACACTGGATTTGAGTTTACGTTACGCTGCTATCATTCGGTGGTGTTGAGAAGTCTGGCCCAATCAAGCCCTTGTTCATTTTTATAAGAGTCAGCCTGTCAGCATTTTCAGTTGACAGGCGGATGCGCTTATCAGTTAGAATTCCACCAGCGGCACTAAAAACCCGCTCTGATGAAATGCTGGCGTCAGGGCAGGCCAGGACCTCCAAGGCACAGAGAGCCAGTTCATTCTACGTATCCAGCTTGGATACCCAATAATTATAAGGCACAGAGGAATCACGGAGGACATTGGTACTGTCGGCAAGGTACTCCTTTAGCATCTCCCCAAACTTTGCACTTGTTGTGAGAGTACCCCGCGCCTCAGGGCTTGTGCGATGGGAGGGGCTGAGAAAATTCTCCTAGAACTTTGACAGTGTTCCCCTGCCTCTGCTGGATTGAAGTTGTGTCTCTCTTGCCTGAGATGCTCGGAGCTCGCCGAGTACTTGCGCGATGCTTGGGCTTGAGCTCGGGTCCCCGTTCTGCATGTTTGGCGCTATTTAGAGCGCCAATCATGCAGGGATTGCCTGCCACTCACTATAATGCCACAGCCATGGTGATTGTGGCATTACAGTGATTGCCCAAATCGATGGGAACATTGCTCACAGTGAAACATGAAAAGCCGGCAATTCAACAGCGGCATACACCGGTACCGACAATTTAGAACAGAAAGAATAGAGCATCACACAGATTAGATAGATATAAACATGTCAGTCACATATTTAATAAGTACAGTGACAGTGTTGGTTACTGTATTTGTCATTTAGTGTTAAAATAAAGGATTTATTAAAAAAAAAATGGCGTGGGGTTCCCCGTAATTTTAGTCTCTAGCAGAGGTTAAGCAGACGGCTGGGGCAGATGTTTGAAGCCTGGGAAGGGGGTAATACCCACGGAGCTTCCCAGGCTACTAATATCAGCCCCTAGCTCAATACCTAGCATTTACTAGCTATTAAAATGGGCGACCCAAAAAAAAAATTACGTGGGGTCCCCCTATTTTAATAGCTAGCAAATGCTAGGCAGACAGCTGGGGGCTGATATTAATAGCCCAGGAAGGGTGCCATGAATATTGGCCCCATCCCAGGCTAGAAACACCAGCCCTCAGCCGCCCCAGAAATGGCGCATTCATATGATGTGCCAATTCTGGCACTTAGCCTCGCTCTTCCCACTGCCCTGTAGCGTTGGCAGTGGGGTAATAGGGCTGGGGTTGATGTCAGCTTATAATGCCAGCTGACATCAAGCCCAGGTTAGTAATGGAGAGGTGTCTATAAGATGCCCCCATCACTAACCCCATAGTGAAAGTTAAAAAAGACACCAACACCCAGAATAAAATCCTTTAATTGAAATAAACACACATTCCTTTAATGTTCTAAATTAAACTCTACTTACCGCATCGCCCATTCCTGCTGAAGCCAATGTCTTCTGCAATAAAAGTAAAATAATAAACCAACCTCATCCTTACCTTTCCATGGTTCCCAGGACGGCTTCAGCTCTGCTACATTGAGATGACAGGCTGGATTGCAGCAGAGCGCTGCCATCCAGCTTGCCATGCCGCAGACACTGAGAAGCTCCTCAGTGTCTCGCTGTGACGGCATCCAGATGAGCCGAGTTCATGTCCAATGAACTCAGCTCACCTCATGCACGTCAATGACAGCGTGGGAGAATTCTCCTGCGCATGTGGTGTCGGCAAATGACGTCACCGCTTGAGCAGGAGAATTCTCCCACGCTGGGATGGCATAGAGATGGCAGGCTGGATGGTATCAGAACGCTGCCATCCAGCTTGTTATCCTTCAGAGACACTGAGAAGCTCCTCATGCTTGCGCGCCGCAGTGTCTCTGAAGGATGACATCCATGTCCACTCCTGAGGTCTTATGTGTGGAATCAGAACTGAATACCGACTGCCTTGTTGATGCTGGTACTCAACAACTGCCCTTTTCTGCTCACAAATCCCTCCTAACATCTGCAGTGTAGAGTTCCAACGCGTGGGGGCATCACACACCAGTCTGTGAGCCGGAAGCTGCAAACGCTGCTGAAACACGGAAAGGGCGGCGGAAGCTGTAGGTGACTTTCTAAAATGGGCACACAGGCGGCGTAATTTAACAAGCAGATCTGGCAGCTCCGGGTAGGATTTGAGAAACCGCATGAACCACGAGGTTAAGCGCATGGGCCAGGTATGGTACGTGTATGAGCTCGCCTTGAACCAGAGCCGCCACCAGGTTCCGGCCATTGTCACACACGACCATGCCTGGCTGTAGGTTCAGCGGTGTGAGCCACAGATCTGCCTGTTCTTTCAGAGCTGTCCACAACTCTTCAGCATTGTGCGGTTTGTCACCTAAGCATATTAGCTTCAGCACAGCCAGTTGCCGCTTGGCCGAGGTAGTGCTGCAGTACTTCCAGCTTGTGACTGATGTGGTCATTTAAGAGATGGAGGCTGAAGAGCAGGAATGAGGCTGAGGAGGATGAGGTGAAGGAGTTGTAGACTGTGGGGGAAACCCTGATTGACCTAGGGCCCGCAATCCTTGGCGTCCGGAGGACGTGTTCCATCCCAAGGTCCAACTGGGTCCCAGCTTCCACTATGTTAACCCAGTTTGCCGTCAGCGAGATGAATCTTCCCTGCCGACAAGCACTTGTCCAAGTGCCTGTGGTTAGGTGGATTTTCCCTATAACTGCGTTGTTAAGGGCATGGCTAATGTTTTGGGACACGTGCTTGTGTAATGCGGGGACGGCACACCGGGAGAAAAAGTGGCGGCTGGGGACCGAGTTCCGAGGGATGGCCGCCGCCATCAGGTTGTGGAATGCTACCGTCTCCAGGATCCTAAGAGGCAACATTTCGAGCGCAAGCAGTCGTGAAATGTGGGAATTTAGTAGTGTGGCCTGTGGGGCGTTGGCTGCATATTTGCGCTTGCGTTCCAAGGACTGGGGTATGGGCAGCTGAACACTGTGCTGAGACAAGGACGTGGACGTGCTTCCTGATGCTGCTACTTGAGAGTGTGCAACGACAGGTGCAGGCAGGAGGCATCTTCACATGCACCATGGACGGGGGATTAACTTGCATGCACAACAGCGGAAGAAGCAATGGTGCCACCCGCAGACACTGTTCCTGGATCCTGGGGTTCGGCCCACAAAGTTGGGTGCTTTTCTGCCACGTGCCTGATCATGCTGGTGGTGGCCAGGCTGCTAGTTTTGCCACCCCTGCTGATGCTGGCCTGGCAGGTGGTGCAAATGGGGTTATCGGCAGAGTCTTTAAAAAACAACCAGACTCGGGAAGACCTAACAGTTGTACTGGCTACTTCCTTCGTGTTGGTGTTACGGTAAATGGTTGCCTGCCTTCTGTCTGCGGCCACCACACTGCTTCTTCCTGCCTGTTGGGGTGCTCTGCCTATCTCCCCCTGTGTGCTGCTGTCCTCACACTGCATGTCCTCCTGCCAGGTTGGGTCAGTTACTATATCATCCACCACCTCGTCTTCCACTTCTGCACCCTGGTCCTCCTCCTGACTTTCTGGCAATTGTGTCTCATCATCATCCACCTCTAGTGACACTTTCCCACCGTCGCCTTCTTGTGATTGTGACTGCTCAAATATCTCGGCATCGCTCCTCTTACCCCACTTCAAGTGGACCGGGCGAGAGGCCAGAATCTATAAATGGAAAAGTGAACAGCTCTTCAGAGTGTCCTCGTGTGGGACCAGTTGTCTCCGGGCACTCGGCATGGTGGGAGGAAGGAGGATCAGGGTGAGGAATATGCAGTCCAGACTCACAGCTACTGAGACTTGACCATGTGGAAGACAGGGTGGTGGCAGTGGTGGTGGCTAAGTGACTGGAAGCATTATCCACTATCCAACCAACAACCTTTTGACACTGCTCTGGGTTCAATAATGGTGTGCTGCGGTCCCCTAGAAATTGGGACAGGAATGTCGGGCGAGAAGATGTGGGTGTTTGTTGTGGCACAATTTCAGCTTGCTCATGGCCTCTGCCTCTGCATGCACCATCACCATCACGTCAGGTCCCTGTCCCTTGCCACACGCCTTGCCCATTTTAAATGGAGGACAATATCTTCCATGCTCACTACAAATGGCTGAATTTGGAGCGAAGTTATATGTAATCCATGTGATGGAGAAACCACAGTTTTAAATACCTGGCTGGTAGGTAACTATTTTGAACAGCAAACCGGTGCCAAAGACTATGCTGACACACTGAAAAAAAAATCAGAATGGAGGCCAAAAATGGCAGTATTTTCAGCGCAATTATATGTGATCCATGTGACGGACAAACCACAGTTTTAAATAGCTGGATTTTTAGCGCTGTAATATGGAAAGGACCTGGCTGTATTCTGCAGTGCCAACAAGCAAATGGCGCAGAAAAACTGTGTTCTCTGGATAGCTTTTTAAGCAAATAATGAGAATTAAGATCTCCAAAAAATTATTCCTGGCCCCTGAGACCTGGGCCTTTGTCTTGAAATATCTAACAGCAGCAGAAGGCAGAACTGGAATGGAGCCTCTTGTGCTATATGCACTGCAGTCTGCTATATACCCTGCCTGCCTTTATACACTGCCTGCCTGATATCTCTGCAGATGGATTAGTGCTCAGAAGGACTGTTTGTTGAGATGGATATGTGTAATGTACTTGTTTTCTCCCTACACTACCTAATACACAACCCAATCTCTCCCTAGCTCAGCAGCACCTCTCCCTACACTGCCTGACTGCAGAGTAGACTGATAAGCATGGCGGCAGATGACGCAGTGCAGCCAGCCAATCACTGTAATGCCACAACCAACATGGCTGCATCATTATAGTGAGTGGCAGGCAATCCCTGCTTGTTTATTAGCATTCTAAAGAGTGCCAAACATGCAGTGAAGGGACCCGAGCATCCGCCAGAGCGTCTCGCAAGTACTCGGTGAGCTCCGAGCATCTCGAGTACTGAGATGCTTGGGCGAGTACTGAGTACTTGCGAGTATGCTCGCTCATCACTACATGTAACCACTTTTTTTTAAACCTCCGGGGACTCTCGTTTTCTACGAGTGTCAACGATAAGACTGATTATCCTTTAGCTCATCACTCACTGTTTCTTCCCTTGACCTGAAAATATTGCTTAATTAATATTAAAGGCTTGAGATTGACTCTGGGTCTTGAGAATCAATTTAATTAACTTGTACATTGGTAACGCCATCTTATTGATTATGCAATCCGACCAGCTTCTTCAAACAATGAAGGCTAAATTAAACTGGACAAAAACAGAAGAATAATCAAACACAATTAAAATTGTCAAAATGTCATTTGTTTGGGTAATGTGGAGAAATCAATGCAATGGCTATAATGAAATTTAGCACATGGGTATCATTGGAAAACCATTTCTGTGTATTTTGGTTCCACTTCCACACAGAACGATAACTAGGCTTTATCCAAGGCAAAAGTTAAATTTTTTGCCCTAGCTTTGTACTCTGGCCGAGGCTTCTTGTCAACCCCTCGAGTACTCAACACCAGTGACTCCCGCCCTGGTAGAAACCACCTCTGCCTCCAAAATATGCTTGTCCAAGCAATCAAGCTCCAAAGAAGCTTAGACTGCTGAAGTCTGGGGCCACCTAATTATTTATACCCAAATCGAGAATGGCAGGAGACAAATAATTACATATGGACATTTGGTCTTCATGCCATAATTTTCACATATGAATTCATTTAATATTAGTTTTAAAAAATAATAACATGGAGACAACATGTTTACTGACAATTTTATTTTTTGAGAAAAAAATAAAACAATATCTAACCATTAGACAGTCAAATTCTGAAAAGCTAAGTCAACGTTCCTCAACTGATGGCTGTTTTCTTAGTTTTTGGAAAACACTATCATGGCGTATGTGAGTAAATGTGTGTTTTTTACACTTTTTGAGAAAAATAAAATATATTTTAGAGCTCATGGTTTACTCTTAGATACATTACAACCCCTGGCAAAAATTATGGAATCACCGGGCTCGTAGGATGTTCATTCAGTTGTTTAATGTTGTTGAAAAAAAGCAGATCACAGACATGGCACAAAACTAAAGTCATTTCAAATGGCAACTTTAGGGCTTTAAGAAACACTAAAAGAAATCAAGATTAAAAATGTGGTACTCAGTAAGGGTGATTTTTTGCAGACCAAGCAGAGGGAAAAAATTATGGAATGACTCAATTCTGAGGAAAAAATTATGGAATCACCCTGTAAATTTTCATTTCCAAAACTAACACCTGCATCAAATTAGATCTGCTCGTTAGTCTGCATCTAAAAAGGAGTGATCACACCTTGGAGAGCTGTTGCACCAAGTGGACTGACATAAATCATGGCTCCAACACGAGAGATATCAATTGAAACAAAGGAGAGGATTATCAAACTCTTAAAAGAAGGTAAATCATCACGCAATGTTGCAAAAGATGTTGGTTGTTCACAGTCAGCTGTGTCTAAAATCTGGACTAAATACAAACAACATGGGAAGGTTGTTAAAGGCAAACATACTGATAGACCAAGGAAGACATCAAAGCGTCAAGACCGGAAACTTAAAGCAATATGTCTCCAAAACAGGAAATGCACAACAAAACAAATGAGGAACGAATGGGAGGAAACTGGAGTCAATGTCTGTGACCGAACTGTAAGAAACTGTCTAAAGGAAATGGGATTTACATACAGAAAAGCTAAACATAAGCCATCATTAACACCTTAGCAGAAAAAAACAAGGTTACAATGGGCTAAGGAAAAGCAATCGTGGACTGTGGATGACTGGATGAAAGTCATATTCAGTGATGAATCGCGAATCTGCATTGGGCAAGGTGATGATGCTGGAACTTTTGTTTGGTGCCGTTCCGATGAGATTTATAAAGATGACTGCATGAAGATAACAAGCAAATTTCCACAGTCATTGATGATATGGGGCTGCATGTCAGGTAAAGGCACTGGGGAGATGGCTGTTAGTACATCTTCAATAAATGCCCAAGTTTACATTGATATTTTGGACAGTTTTCTTATCCCATCAATTGAAAGGATGTTTGGGGATGATGACATCATTTTTCAAGATGATAATGCATCCTGCCATAGAGCAAAAACTATGAAAACATTTCTTGAAAGAAGACACATAAGGTCAATGTCATGGCCTGCAAATAGTCCGGATCTCAATCCAATTGAAAATATTTGATGGAAGTTGAAGAAAATGGTCCATGACAAGGCTCCAACCTGCAAAGCTGATCTGGCAACAGCAATCAGAGAAAGTTGGAGCCAGATTGATGAAGAGTACTGTTTGTCACTCATTAAGTCCATGCCTCAGAGACAGCAAGCTGTTATTAAAGCCAGAGGTGGTGCAACAAAATACTAGTGATGTATTGGAGTGTTCTTTTGTGTGTTTGTTTTTCATGATTCCATAATTTCATGATTTCAGAATTGAGAGATTCCATAATTTTTTCCCTCTGCTTGGTCTGCAAAAAATTACCCTTACGGAGTACCACATTTTTAATCTTGATTTCTTTTACTGCTTCTTAAAGCTCTAAAGTTGCCATTTGAAATGACTTTAGTTTTGTGCCATGTCTGTGATCTGCTTTTTCCAACAACATTAAACAACTGAATGAACATCCTCCGAGCCCGGTGATTCCATAATTTTTGCCAGGGGTTGTATAATAGATTTGGATAATATGTGTAACACCCCTTTAAGCTGAGTCTGTGGGCAGGTTGTCCGGTAGTTCTCACCTCAATATGGTGCAGTGCCGCCACTCGAATTTTGCTGGCAGCTGTTGTGTGATGCAGAAGGGTCTTCCTCTTCTGCCAGGGGTCGACTCTGGAAACCCCAGTCCACACTCTGTACACACTCACAAAAGATGATGTTGAAACAACACGTTTATTTACAGAGGAATAAATGATGTTAAATTCAGAGGGCATAACAATGAGCAGCAAAACATATAATATCACACAATATATGATACAGCTTCAAAATGTGCTTTGCAATAGGTCTGAATGTTAATGATGATATTTCCCTTTTAAGTGAAAGCAGACACACTCCTAACTAATAACACCCAATAATGGCTGCAGCAATGCCAGTAGCACAGTCAAATGATGGGGCCCAGTTGTTAGCGTGCTTTGCAGAAGCCGTTCATGCATGAAATGCAATAGGAATAAGATCCCCTCAGCAACAGTTCTCTTATTAACTCCTCAACAGTAGAACCACAAGTCACATAATAGCTACTCACTACTTGATGTAGCAGATTTGGGTTCACACAGGGATCCAGCTTGGGGCTGCAGGGTACGGATGCCTTAGACACAAGGGATGGATTGTGGACTTGTTCCCTTAGCTAGGCCAGGCAGCTATGGAAATCCCCTGGTAACCTGGCTGGTATGCAGATGTGTTTTGAATGCAGGATCATCTCCACTCACACACTGAGTGGCTGGTCACTCTGTGCCTCTGTCCCCTGCCCTCCTGGATCAGACTCTCACATGTCTGTAATGGAGGATTTCATACTTTTCTTCCCCTGCTGCTAGCTCCACCCTTCTTCTCCAACCTGCTCAGCAAATCAGTATTTTCCTCTGCTGCTTCTCCTCCCCTATGATGCAGAAAGAAGCAATGTCTACTGGGAATTGTAGTCCAGGTCAGAGCAGCAAGAGAATCAATAATGTCTGCTGCTGTGAATGCCTGTGTGATTCCAGCAGCTCCAATCTCTGTATGCATATTCTCTCTGCAAATGTTACTCTCCCCCTGGTGAGTCGCTGTAGGCCCCAAAGCACAAAATGATGACTAACCACCTGAAATAGAAACTTGTGGTAAAGCATCCTGACTAACACCATAACCAGTCACATGTACCTTACTCCCATGACTTATGGGTAAAGAGAGGAAATATAGCCACATACCATTGAAATACGGGGGTACTAGTCTGGAAGCTTCAGTAATATGACCAATCTGGTCATGTGTTACCATTGTGGGGTGCCTAGTGTCTTGTTTGGGACGAGTGTGCATGACAGGGACTCCCTCATCGACCCCCAACTCTTGACTTGCAGGCTCAGGTCCCATAACAGTCACCTCTTCCCTTGGTAATTCTGAATCCCCTGAACTCTCCCCCAACTGGGGACGGCAAGATATTTTTGGTTGATACCAAACCATGTTCGGCCTTACAGGCAGTACAAGCCGATTAGGATAAGTTTTGGCGGTCCCTCTTTCATTCTTGGGCTTCTCAACTTGTTGCCAAAGTCTTCTGCCATGGTGAGTTTCTTGTCGACACGCCAAGTGCAGGATTTACAATAGTCCTTAATGTCAGCTCTCATTCTTGGCCAGTAGAAGTGAGCGGCTATACAATCAATGGTCTTCTTAGCATCCAGGTGCTCATGGTCATCAATCAGCACAGCAGTCTAATGACCATCTTCTGAAACAGAGTGGGAAGCACCAACTGTCTACGAACTCCTCCATTTTTACGCTTGACCTCCCAATATAGCAGTCCATTTCTCACAACTAGGGACTACAACAGCAGATTCTTCTGTCTTCAAGGCGTTCCTCTCAGGCCTTTGGCCCTTTTTCACAGACCATCGATTTACTCCTATAAAAGGATCTTCCTGCTGAGACTTCTCAACCTGGCTTCGCATCATTGGTGGCAGAGAGAAAGTATTCACCTTAGCCAACTGGTAGGACAAATGTGCAGATGGTTCCTCTGAAACTCCAGACAGCTGAGCACTGTCCCATGATGGAACGTTCTTGCATAGGATCTGGTGAAACATGACTTCAGTCCCAAGGCTAGGTACTTACAGTTTGGAAGGGGAGCCAGTACAGTATTCTTCATCTCTAGACAACCATTTCTCATAGTGGGGGGAAGACCGGGACGTCTTTAAACCCCACCGTTTTGAGCACTGACGAGCCATGTGATTGGGATTCCCACAGACAAAGCATCCCTTTTCTTCTGCATCTCCGATCCAACGCTGACAATCATTCATCCATCTTGAAGACTGTTGTCTTTCATTAGCTGATTCAACAATTAGTTTTAGCCACTCCACTTCCCTAACCTGGGAATTTAGAAGTTGGGCAATTTGCTCCATTTGCTTCTCAATGATCTTCAGGAGTGTCGCTGGCTTGACTCTGGATTTACAGTGACAGCAGCCACTTGCTTGATTGTCTGCTCTCTGGCTGCTAGAATAGCTTCCCCTTATCGCACCTCCTTAAGCAACTGATGGAAGCAACGGAGTATCTGCGCTTTATTACAGCACCTCAGTCATTGAGCAATTGAATCATGGGTCAGAGCCCCCCATAGCACTTGTTCCAGACGACATTGGTCAACTTGTTCAGGGCTAAGTCCAACCTTAGATACTATTCTGTGCACCAGTTTGTCCAGCCGATAAAGATAATCTGACATTTTCTCGCCAGAGTCCTGGTGAGTGGTGCAGAGTTTATATAGGAGGTCTATGGCATCCTCTGAAGATCTTAAAGCATCTTCTAGGGCAACCATGTAGTCTTAATAGGAAAAGTGTGGCTGGCTTTGCCAAGCAGCTTGTACCACTTCCATAGCAGGACCTTTTAGTCTCTCGACAATTCTGCTTCTTCACAGCCTTGGTGTACTGCCATTCTTCTAGGTACTGCAGAGCAGCATCCCTCAACGTGTCATACCCTTCTTCACCAGCTGGGATGGGAGTGAGACCTGAAAAAGTTCTCAGATGATAGTAGGCCCGTTCAGGCAGCAATTTGGTAAACTGGGCAACTAACTTCTCCATGGCTGCCACCACCACTTTCACAGTAGTGACAGTTTCTTCAGGTTTGTCACAAGCAGGGGTGGGAGGTGGACATTCAATAGGCTCCCAGGCTGTGTGCTTGATTCTGGAGACAATGCCTCTGCTGCAGGCGTCTCAGGTCAGGTGATCTTCCACTATTGCCCATGTTTAAATTGCTCAGCCATAACTAATGGGAAGTACTTCTTCTCCAGGGTCCTTTTAGTAGTGAAAATGCTGCTGCTGATAATTGACTCCCTTCATTACTCCGCCTGTCAACCACTCTGGGATGAACAACTTCTTGGAGTTGGTTCACGATCCATAGTACCTCTTTATCAGATGCATTCGTGAGTTCACCACATACTGCAAAACTGTGTTTCTCGGTTATGCTCATCTCCTTACACCATGTGGACACTTATTCTTCAGTTAGAGCCTCCATACTTGCGGTACCTGTCTTGATCTATCTCAGCAGTGCCTCCACCGCAACACCCCTTTAAGCCACCTCTGTGGGCAGGGTGTCTGGTAGTTCTCACCTCAATATGGCGCAGTGCCTCCACCTGAATCTTGCTGATAGATGTAGTGGGATGTAGGAGGGTCTTCCTCTTCTGCCAGGGGTCGACTCGGGAAACCCCTGTCCACGCTCCATACACACTCACAAAAGATGAGGTTGAAACAATTAACAGGTTTATTTACAGAGGAATAAATGGTCTTCAATTCAGAGGGCATAACAATGAACAGCAAAACATATAATATCACAAAATCTATGATACAGCTTCAAAATGTGCTATGCAATAGGTCTAAATGTTAATGATGACACTTCCCCTTTAAGTATATATTGAAAAAACGTGGCACTCATATGACTCAATAAATTCTTTCTCAATTTTAATAGAGGGAGTTGAAGTACAAAAAGCAAATGTTTCGGTCACAGTTGACCTTCATCAGTGTACAGTAATATGCAACCAGTGAGTTTGTAATGGACAGGTGTCCAGTAGGTGCGGTAGCTCTAGTGCAGTATAGGAATATAAGAGGAGGTCCTGGCAGTCAGAACACGGTGTCCATCGTTAGTTCCTTTAGGTGCCAGGAACTAACAGTGATTAGTTCCTGGCACCTACAGGTTTCATATTACTGGTTGTGTGGCACCCCAGGGGTCTGGTTTCCCACAGTAATGTAATGTTATGTCTGAGAGCAGGTGGGAGGTCCTTTGGTCAGGGATCCTGTGCATGCCACACCTCCTGCCCAGTCTTGGGAGGGGAAGAACTTCCCCTATATAAACCCGGGGCTGAGGCAGGGTGAGGAGTAGAGAAGAAGTAGAGACGAGAAACAGTCATAGGAAGAAACAGCAGAAGCTCAGTGGGAGCAATACTACTACGAGTCAGGGGCTGGCAGCTGCAGAGCTCGCCCTGACTGAGAAGCTTTCTTACCGGACCCGGCGTCCGAGGCTGTGGGGACTAACTCTTACCCAGCAGCAGAAGCCGACCGGCAGGGGATTTCAGGTCCTCAGGCCCAGAAATCCGAAGGCACGGTCACACGCGTGGGACCAGCACCGCCATCGTGGAGCGGAAGCCATTAGAAGGCCCCGAGTCACCGGCCATATGGGTGAGCACCACACGGTACACTCAGGGACGTGGGCTACTTATATCCGCTTCTAGCAAGGTAGCCAGAAGAGTACAGTCAGTTTGGGAGGCCTACAACTCTGCCTGGCCAGGGGAGATCCCATCTGCTCAAGGACTGACCAGGCCCCGTTCGCTAGCAAGTACTCCGGGAGGGTCTATCGTTGTTACCAGTAAAGACCCTGAATTACACCGCACCGTCTCTGAGTGGTTCCTGCTACCCCCATCTTCCACGTCGGCTGCCCTGAGGCCATACCCCTCCCGTTGGGGGTTATACTATCACGCTGCACAATTCTACACCGGCCTCAGCGGTCTGCCCTGCAGCGGCAGCTCCATAGCTGCAAATCAACGGGTGGCGTAGTCGACACTCAAATAACATCTATCAAGACTGCCACACACTGAGTTTGACTCCCTGGGCACGGACCGGGTCCCCGCCACTCGGAGACTACAACCCTCATCTGATCCGGTTCCGGGTAAGCCCCCGTGCGCGAGACGCTGCGCGACACAGCAGGCCCAGGGGCGCGTCAACTTTGGCGTAGTCGGCAGGATTTCGTGCACGCAACCACCGGGTACTGCGTGCCTGAAAAAGAGACTTTTAAAACTTACCATCCGTGAAGTTTTCCCGCCATCGGTGAAGATTCCCGCCATCCGGCGCCATTTTCAGCCTTCTTCCCGCCATCTGTGAAGATTCCCGCCATCCGGCGCCATCTTCAGCCTTCTTCCCGCCATCCGTGGAGTTTTCCCGCCATTGGACGCCATCTTGAGGACGCCGCGCGGGAAGAAGAGGGGCGTGGACTCCGAAAAGCCCGCGAGAACTGAAGCCCCGCCTCACGTCCGGACGTTGCGTAAGGTCCTGGAAGGAGCCCAGCAGACGCCGACGTCACCGGAGCGCGACGGAAGGTCCTCAACCCTGACGATCCACTGCGGAGCCGCGGCCTACGGAAGAGGATCATCGCAAGGTAGGCCACGGTCCACTAGGGGGGAGAAGGATGTCGGATACGGAGGAGAGCTTCACCGCTTCAACCCCCGCCAGCGCCACCGCTGTCGCGGTCATGCCTTTCACCATGCCCTATATCCCGGGGGCAGCCTGGCTACCCCAGTACTCCGGGGAGTCACATACCCTGCAGGACTTTAGAGAAAGGCTGGATAGCCTCTTCCAGGTGTACCCCCTCACAGAAGAGCAAAAAGTGAGCATCCTGGTGGCCCAATTAACCGGAGCAGCCCGAAGGGAGGTAAAGTCCTGGCCACCTGGGGGGAGGACTGTCGCAGGGATACTAACCCGGCTGAGGGACACCTTTGATACCCGCACCTCAGCCGAGATCAAGCTTAGATTCTACGGATGCAAACAGCGGGCCCATGAGAGTATAAGGGACTATGCCCTGAACCTACAAGAGGCCCTGAGAGCCGTTAAGCAGACCGACCCTGACGGCGTGGGAGACGAGGACAGGCTGTTGACTGAACAATTTATAGAGGGTTTATATTGCAATGCCCACCGAACCCAGTTGCGGGCAATGGCCCTACAGGACCCTCATCTGGGATTTGCACAGTTCAAGGACAGAGCCATCCGGGTGCTCCGAGAACCGGCACCGGATGGCGTTGTGACCCACAGGCGCCCAGCTATCACTTACCACCAGGAGGCGGCGCCCTTGTCGGCAGGGCCTGTAGGGGCTGATGCGCAGGCTTTGAACAATGACCCGGCTCCAGACCTGCACCATCAGGTCCAAGAGCTAGCTAAAAGCGTTGCTGCGTTTACCCGAACTGTGCAGTCTTTACAGGCTTCCACTCCAGGGAAGATCCAGCTGGCATCCGGACCAGAGAACATCCTGTGGCGTCAACCAAGGAGGACCCTACCGGCCAGAGGAAGACCCAGTGACCGGTACAACGAGGACGGACGACCCATCTGCCGCCGCTGCAATCAACCCGGACATATGGCAAGGTACTGTCCTTTAAACTGGCACAACCTGGGGGTAGAGGGCCAACCCCCAGGAAAAAGATCACCAGGCCCATCGAACTGGCGCGACAAATATGTCGGAGGACGTCCAGTCTTGCCTGTGGTACTGGATGGCATCCCTATGAGTGCCCTACTGGACACCGGGTCACAGGTCACCACCATCCCGTACGTGCTCTTCAAGCAGTACTGGAATGACTCGGATATAACCCTCTACCCTGACGACGACTTGAGTATCATCGCCAGCAATGGTCAGCCCGTGCCACAGATCGGATTTAAAGAGGCGACCATTAAAATTGGTAGAGTCGAACTAGCAGCACAGGGACTGATTATTGTAGACATTGACAAACACGAGAGTCACCCAAAGATAACGCTAGGAACTAATGTAATTGAAAATTGTCTTGCAGAGGTGATTTTCCTTTTACAACAGGTTGCCAAGAACGCCAGCTCCAGCGAGCAGCGGGTGCTCCAGAAAGAGATCCGGGCACTGATGCGATGGCAACAGGTGGAACTCTCCGGCGGTGAGATTGGTAGCGTAAGAATGTGTGACCCTTTTCCTATTGCCATGCCCCCAAAAAGTGAAATGATGATTTGGTGCCGGGCAGCTATTGGTCTGAGAGGTAGAGATTACCAGGCAATGGTAGAACCAGTTTACTCAGACAGTAGGCCCACCATCTTGACAGCACGGGGGGTGGTTAATGTACGCCATGGGAGGGTGCCCGTTCGCATAATCAATATCGGGAAGAGGGAAGTGTACCTGCCCCGGTATGCCACGCTAGCCAAATTATATACCATTAACCAAAATGCTATACAATCTGTAGAACCCTTGCCTCCATCTCACCCGGAGGAAGGTAACGGCTCTAAGAAAACAATGGAGGACTGGTGTCAGCAACTACATTTGGGTACTGACTCCACTCCCTCACATCAGAAACAGGGAGTCTATCGGGTGGTTCAAGAGTACGAGAGAGTGTTTAGTAAACACCCGTTAGACTTCGGGCGAGTCAAGGGGGTAGAACACCACATCCCCACGGGAGACCATCCTCCCATTAAAGAGAGGTATCGACCCGTACCCCCTGCACACTACCAACACGCCAAGGGGATGCTTAGAGACATGAAGGAGGCTGGGGTGATCAGGGATAGCTGTAGCCCCTGGGCAGCTCCACTAGTCTTAGTCAGAAAAAAAGACAACACCATGAGGATGTGTGTAGATTACCGGAAAATCAACCGTATCACACACAAGGATGCGTACCCCTTACCAAGGATAGAGGAGTCATTGGCTGCTTTAAGATCTGCTAACTTCTTCTCTACCTTGGATCTCACTAGCGGGTACTGGCAGGTTCCTGTAGCAGAGGCGGACCGGGAGAAGACTGCATTCACCACCCCGATGGGACTTAGCGAGTTCACCTGCATGCCGTTCGGACTCTGCAACGCACCAGGAACCTTCCAACGACTAATGGAGTGTTGTCTGGGCCACAGAAACTTCGAGATGGTCCTGTTGTACCTGGACGATGTCATCGTATATTCCAAGACGTATGAGGACCACCTGAAACACCTGGCGGAAGTGTTCGAAGCTCTGGCGAGTTACGGCCTAAAGGTGAAACCCTCCAAGTGTCACCTCCTGAAACCAAAGGTGCAGTACCTGGGACACGTGGTGAGTGCTGACGGAGTGGCTCCCGACCCTGATAAGATCACCGCAATTAAGGAATGGCCAATCCCCTCCAGCGTAAAAGAAGTGCGGCAGTTCCTCGGGTTGGTAGGCTACTACCGAAGGTTTATTCCCGGTTTCACCAAAAAGGCAGCACCTATGCAGGACCTCCTGATAGGCCAGTCCCGGAAGGCCAAGAACCAGAAACCGCCCTTCAAATGGGAGGAGCTGGAAGAAGAGTCCTTCCGCCAGCTGAAGATGGCCCTCACGGGGGACGAAATCCTGGCGTACCCGGATTATAGCCAGCCCTTTATCCTCTACACCGACGCCAGTAACATCGGGCTAGGAGCCGTACTGTCCCAGATCCAGCAGGGGAAGGAACGAGTAATCGCCTACGCCAGCCGAAAACTGCGACCCACCGAAAGGAACCCCGAGAATTACAGCTCATTTAAGCTAGAGTTCCTGGCCGTAGTATGGGCAGTCACCGAGCGCTTTAAGCATTACCTCGCTTCTTCCCGGTTCACCGTGTACACGGATAACAACCCGTTGACACACCTGGACACGGCAAGACTCGGTGCCCTGGAGCAGAGGTGGATGGCCCGTCTGTCCAACTACGAGTTCACAATCAAATACCGGGCAGGACGCTCCAATACCAACGCTGACTCCCTGTCCAGGATGCCCAACCTGCCGGACGGAGGAGAAGATCCGGAGGGACTGGAAGAAGTTGAACTCCCTGCGTTCCACCGTCATGGGACTATCCAGTATTCCCACCGGGTAAGGAGTAAGCAGGCTGCTACGTTGAACCCCTTACCCCACTACAACTGGGCGGAAACGCAAGACAGCGACCCTGCCGTCCGACTGGTGAAGGAGATGCTGACTCGGCCGGAGGCTCGCCTTGAACCAGACGCTCCGGAGGAAGCCAAACAACTATGGGCAGAGAAGAGCCGACTGTTCCTTTACAAAGGGAAGTTGTGCCGCAGAATGGTTAACTCCCGGACGCATGAATTACTCTGGCAAGTAGTGGTGCCACGAAGAGACGCAGCCATGGTGATGGAGGCATACCACGACGGAGCTGGACACTTCGGGTGGAAGAAGCTGGAGTTCCTGCTGCGCGAGCGGTTCCACTGGGTAGGCATGAGGGGAACCATCGAGAAGTGGTGCAGAGACTGTGGCCCGTGCAACCTGAGAAGGAAGGACCGTGCCAGCCAGAAGACTCCCCTGCAGTCCATCGTCACCCGGCAACCGTTGGAACTGGTAGCCTTGGATCATGTAAAACTGACCCCAAGCAGAAGTGGCTACGTCTACGCGTTAACCATCGTGGATCATTACTCCCGGTTTCTGGTTGTCGTCCCCGTCAAGGACTTAACGGCTCAAACAGCAGCTAGAGCCTTCCAGCAGCACTTTTGCCGTCCACACGGGTACCCGGACCAAGTGCTGACGGACCAGGGACCTGCCTTTGAAGCGGAGGTCTTCCAGGAATTCTGCAATCTGTATGGCTGCCGGAAGATAAGGACGACACCCTACCATCCGCAAACTAATGGACTTTGTGAGAAAATGAACCAGGTGGTAATGGATCTTCTAAAAACATTGCCCCTGGAAGAACGCAGTCTGTGGCCTGAGAAGTTGCCCGATCTGGTGGACCTATACAACCACATCCCGGTAGGTTCCACCAACTGTACCCCGGCTTACCTAATGAGGGCAAGACCTGGTAAGTTACCTGTTGACCTGGAAATGGGAGTCCTGACACCCGAGGACACTTCACCAGAAACAGACTGGGACACAGAGAGGCAGCAGCAGTACCGGAGAGTACAGGAGAGCGTGGAGCGAAGTCTCTGTCAGGCTAGGGAAAGACAAGAGAAAACTTACAACCAGTATGCTCCCGCTGTTCCCCTGGTACCCGGAGAGCAGGTCTTGAAGAGGAAGAGACGGCTCCACAAGTTGGACGACCAGTGGGAGAAGGACCCGTACACCGTACTGCCCTCAAGCCACGAGAACCCGAAGGTTTGTACCATCAGTAAAGACGGAGGGGAAACCACAGCCATTGTATCCCGGGACCACCTGAAGAAGTGTCCCGAACAACTGAGGAACCCTGAAGAGGAACAAGAAGACCATCGACCCGTAGAGGAAAGGGAAGATATGGTTAGTACTGTGCTCGGGGACTTCCCTCGGTCTTGGACTCAAGTCAATGGTGCAGTTGTGGTACCCGTACTCACCTTCCTCCAACCAGCATCCCAAGCACCTACGGAGCAACAGGTAGAGCTGGAAGAACAGCCGGTCCAGGAGGCAGAAGACCCCACACCCGCAGACCAGGAGGATCAACCCTCTGCTTGCAGTGAGCCTGCCATATCCCTAGTGAGCCAAAGAGCCGGTAGACAGCTGCCCAGTTTACCCTTGACAGCTCCTACACCCTGTAGTTCAGGGCTAGACAGTCAGCTCCGTAGGTCCACTAGGGCCACTAGAGGCCAGTTACCCGCACGTTGGAGGATTTGAAGTGTAAAAATTGTTTTATTTATGTTTATCTGTGTATTGTTGCTTGTGTATAATTTTGTGTTTCCAGTTATTTTTAGGAATCCTTGGTGGATTTACCGGGAATCCTTGTACATAGTTGGAGCGTAACCCAGGATGGACTAGAGACTGTTAAGGACTCGGGGTAGGACAGACCCCTACCTGGTTACGTCTCCCTGTTTTGGTGAAATGGACACCTTGCTTTTCTTCAAAGACTACACCCGGTTACGGACATGCCGTGACCACCTTTATGTGTTTCTTCTTATTGTACTATTATTGTTGTTATACCTTGTTATGTTTTTCTAAAAATATGTTTAGTCCCGGAGTACTAAATTTCACTAGGGGGGAATGTGGCACCCCAGGGGTCTGGTTTCCCACAGTAATGTAATGTTATGTCTGAGAGCAGGTGGGAGGTCCTTTGGTCAGGGATCCTGTGCATGCCACACCTCCTGCCCAGTCTTGGGAGGGGAAGAACTTCCCCTATATAAACCCGGGGCTGAGGCAGGGTGAGGAGTAGAGAAGAAGTAGAGACGAGAAACAGTCATAGGAAGAAACAGCAGAAGCTCAGTGGGAGCAATACTACTACGAGTCAGGGGCTGGCAGCTGCAGAGCTCGCCCTGACTGAGAAGCTTTCTTACCGGACCCGGCGTCCGAGGCTGTGGGGACTAACTCTTACCCAGCAGCAGAAGCCGACCGGCAGGGGATTTCAGGTCCTCAGGCCCAGAAACCCGAAGGCACGGTCACACGCGTGGGACCAGCACCGCCATCGTGGAGCGGAAGCCATTAGAAGGCCCCGAGTCACCGGCCATACGGGTGAGCACCACACGGTACACTCAGGGACGTGGGCTACTTATATCCGCTTCTAGCAAGGTAGCCAGAAGAGTACAGTCAGTTTGGGAGGCCTACAACTCTGCCTGGCCAGGGGAGATCCCATCTGCTCAAGGACTGACCAGGCCCCGTTCGCTAGCAAGTACTCCGGGAGGGTCTATCGTTGTTACCAGTAAAGACCCTGAATTACACCGCACCGTCTCTGAGTGGTTCCTGCTACCCCCATCTTCCACGTCGGCTGCCCTGAGGCCATACCCCTCCCGTTGGGGGTTATACTATCACGCTGCACAATTCTACACCGGCCTCAGCGGTCTGCCCTGCAGCGGCAGCTCCATAGCTGCAAATCAACGGGTGGCGTAGTCGACACTCAAATAACATCTATCAAGACTGCCACACACTGAGTTTGACTCCCTGGGCACGGACCGGGTCCCCGCCACTCGGAGACTACAACCCTCATCTGATCCGGTTCCGGGTAAGCCCCCGTGCGCGAGACGCTGCGCGACACAGCAGGCCCAGGGGCGCGTCAGTTGCACTGGTTGCATATTACTGTACACTGATGAAGGTCAACTGTGACCGAAACATTTGTTTTTTTGTACTTCATCTCCCCCTATTAAAATTTGAGAAAGAACTTATTGAGTCATATGAGTGCCAAGTTTTTTCAATATATACTATTGGTTTTGACCCTACTTGTGCACAAATCCACTTCTGGAGTGCGGTAGTTTTTTTGTACACTTCCCCTTTAAGTGACAGCAGACACGCTCCTAACTAATAACACCCAATAATGGCTGTTGCAATGCCAGTACCACAGTCCAACGATGGGGCCCAGTTGCCGCGGTTGTTGGCGTGCTTTACAGAAGCTGTTGATGCAATAGAACAAGATCCCCTCAGCAACCGTTCTGTTAACTCCTCAACAGTGGAACCACAAGTACCATAATAGCTCAGCAACAGTTATCTTATCAACTCCTCAACAGTGGAACCAAAAGTCACATAATAGCAACTCACTCCTTGATGTAGCAAATTTGGGGTCACACAGGGATCCAGCTTGGGGCTGCAGGGTACGGATGTCTTAGACACAAGCGATGGATTGTGGACTCGTTTCTTTAGTTAGGCCAGACAACGACGGACATCTCCAGGTAACCTGGCTGGTCTGCAGATGTGATTTGGTTGCAGGATCATCTTCTCCACTCACACACAGGGCAGCTGGACAATTAGCACTCACACTGTGCCTCTGTCCCCTGCTCTTCAGCATCAGACTCTCACATGTCTGTAATGGAGGATTGCATACTTTTCTCCCCCTGCTGCTAGCTCCACCCTTCTTCTCCAACCTGCTCAGCATATCAGTTCCTTCCTCTGCTGCTCCTCCTCCCCTGTGATGCAAAGAGGAGATATGTCTACTGGGAGTTGTAGCCCAGGGCAGTGAAGCAAGAGAATCATTAATGTCTGCTTCTGTGAATGATACCAGAAGCTCCAGTCTCTGTACACATAGGTCTCACTGCTGGTGTTACATATGATTTCATTAATGTTTCCTATATTAAATGCTTCTTCTAAAAAAGATTGTTTGGCATGGGTGGACTGCCTCTCCTTAAAGAGGAACTGTCACTTACTAAAATAAATAAGTTAAATACCTTGTAAAAAATCCTGATCTCCCCTAATTCCGCTGCTTTTTTTCCACTTTGTGCTGTGTCGCTCCATTGCAGAGATAGTCTCACTTATTGCTTTTGGAGAGAACTATGTGAAATCTCTGCTTGCAGACCAACTGAGCGATTTGTCAAGTCTTCTCAACTGGATCCTATACCTTGAATAACTTGAGTAACCAGACATGGAAAAGATACAATAAAATTGAGACTATACAGCACTTTAAACACTAGGGATGACCAGACATGGAAGATGTACAGTAAAGTGGAACCTTTAACATGGCTGCAAGTAGACTGGGCCCTATATCTTGAGCAGCATGGAAAAAGGTACATTAAATAAGGATCTACAGTATATCTTCTTGTAGTCAAGGGTTGACCAAACATAGAAAACATGCACTTTACTTGGTACTGTACCCTGTATTAAGACCAACAGGTGTGAAAAGAAAAAGGTAAAAGTAAAATTGAATGGAACTGGTACATCAACCTTGAACATAAGAATAATTAGATATGGAAAGTGTGATGTGAATTAGGACATATTCCACAGTTACCATACACGATATTGAAAAATTAAGAATGGGACCTTTACCAACACCAAAATGGGTGACCAGACATGAAAATTGGGCCTACACCCACACCAACATTAATATTCACTGAACAGACATAAAATTGGGGCCTACACCAACACCAACATGTGTGATCAGACATAAAACTGGGGCCTACACCAACATGGATAACTACTGACCAGACATGAAATTGGGGCATACACCAACACTAACATGTGTGACCAGACATAAAACTGGGGCCTACACCAACATGGATAACCACTGACCAGACATGAAATTGGAGGCCTACATAAACACCAACATGGATAACCAGACATGAAAATTGGGGCCTATACCAACACCAACATGTGTGACCAGACATAAATCTGAGGCCCACACTAACATGGATAACTACTGACCAGACATGAAATTGGGGGCCTACACGAACGCCAACATGGATGACCAGACATGAAAATTGGGGCTTACACCAACACCAACATGTGTGACCAGACATAAATCTGAGGCCTACACCAACTTGGATAACTACTGACCCTACATAAAATTGTGGCCCGTACGAACACCAACAGGGGTGAGTGACCATACATAAAACTGGGGCCTACACCAACAACTAACATAGATGACCAGACATGAAAATTGGGGCCTATGCCAACACTGACCTGGGTGACCAGATTTAAAAAATGTACACTGAACTGGGACTATACCTTTTACCTGTCTTGGTGGCCGAGAAGAAAAAATATATAATTGAGGTCTATATTTGACCACTGGTCAACAACTCTAAATTCCAGTACTATTTTATAATGTACGTTACTCAATTACAGAGGGTTGCGTGTAGGATCCAAACGTCAATATCTTCCACCTTTTCACACAACAAAATTTGCAGAGCCATCTATGAAACTAGGTATATTTCTCTATCAGATATTTTCATTACGGGTAATTTACATAAATTTTGTTTCTCTGGCTTGCTGCCTTCTCGCAGGATTCATTGAGTGAACACGGCTCTGTGAGAAATTGAATTTTTCTCTCCCTGAATTAAATAAACAAGGATCTGTACACCGGGAGACAAATAAGATCATTGTACAGAGAAATAAATTGCAATCTTTTTCTGCTCTGATAACTCCAAAAAAGAGTAAATATGGTAACCATTGTACTTGTGTATTATGATATCGCCAGGATTGTATTCAACATAACGGGGTTTCATAGTGAGAGGCATTCATTAAGTGCACAGCGGTTGAAATTGCCCCTGTATTGCAATCTGTATCAGTGGTTATACGAGCGAAGTCATGTCAGGAAGTCTAATAGACTTCAACAGTCCAGGACATTCAGCCATGACCACATGTAGCTCTCAGTAAGCGATCCCTTGTGTCCTTTAAATTGTATCTGCCTTGCTCTATTAGGGCAGAGATCTGTGACTCCAGCTTAGCCATAGTGTTCAGCTTCTGTATAATTTCTGTTGCTGTTATAGGCTCAGGCTATTGCTCCCACCATACTTTACATCGCAGCTTATCTTGTTTAGCTGGGTTGCTGTAAATAAGTAACGGACATATGCGTTTCAATTGTGAGAAGGAAGAAGTCGGCATATCCATCCAACGATAGATAAAATTTGTCAAAAATTTATTGGAAAATCTTTAAAAACATGGATTCCAAGAATATAAAAGCCTGACGCATTTCAGGCATCCAAGCTCCCTTAGTCCTACGACTTAGTCCTACGACTAAGGGCATTTGGATGCCAGAAACTCGTCAGATTTTTACATTCTTGGAATCCATGTTTTTAAATATTTTCCCAAAACATTTTTGACAAATTTTATCTATCGTTGGATGGATGTGCCGATTTTCTTCCTTCTCACAATTCAATTACTTGGCTGCACTTCACCAGCAGGACCACCACCTTCCATACAGATTTCAACTTCCAGCATTGGACTGTATGGCATGGTGAGCTCAGTATCCCTCTAAAAAAGTCTAAAAAGTCCCTAAAGTTCACCCAGAAAAATTATTTCCATTACAGCAATTAAATGACAAATGAAAAAATTATAGTCCGAATTAAATGTATGTTACGTGGGGGGCGGTGGCGGCGGTGGAGCAGGGGTCACAGGAGGGATAGTCCCTTTCTCAGGAAGTTGGCAGCGGCAGAAGTGGGGCAATACTATGGGCCCTGGGGTGGTCCAGCTGTGCGATGCTGCCGGTCTGGTGTCGGCGGGGAGGAAGAGCGGAGTGCATTGCTTTCCCAGTGGAGGGCTTCAGGGAAATGGCCGCCAGAGGAGGCGCATGCGCGGATTGAGATCTCAGCTGGGCCAAGATGCCAACCTGTGCATGCAACGCCTCCAGCGAACCGCAACTTCAGGGAAATGGTTGCTGGGAAAGCAATGCACTCCGGTCTGTTCACCACCGACACTAGTCCTGCAGCCTCAGCACAGTTCTGCCACTGCCAGCTTCCTGAGGAAGGGACCCTGCCTCCTGTCATCCCTCTCCACCACCACTCCAACCCTCCGGTAACCTACATTTAGACTATAAGACGCACCCCCCCATTTTCCTCCCAAATTTGGGGGAAAAAATGTGTATTAGGCTGAGTTCACATGATGCGTATTTAATGCGTTTCCGCTGCGTTTTTGCAGTTGCGTAAACGCCGCGGAAACGCATTAAAAACGCATGGTAGAAGGGCAGCAATGTTCCCCAATTAAAATCCGCATGTGCTGTGCCCATGATGCGGATTTTTCCGCAGCGTAAACGCTGCGCTCAAAAATCCGCAGCATGTCATTTAATTTTGAATAAACGCGGCGTTTTCGCCGCCATTGACTTGCATTAGAACGCGCCAATTCCGCAAGACTGCATCTGTGCTTGCGTAATTGGTGCGTTCTAATGTGCGGATGGTACCCGGGTGTGGAGGAGAGGAGAGTCTCATCCACACCCAGGTACCATTAAAAAAGCTGTAAAACAAGAATAAAATAAAAAATAAATGTATACTTACCTCCTGTCGGCCCGCGCAGCGCTCCTGCTTGGTTCCCGGCACTTGCAGTGAGTTGAAGGACCTGCACTGACGTCAGAGTCATGTGACGGGTCACGTGACGCTGACGTCGGCAGGTCTTTCAATTCAAAGTTGCCGGCAGCCGGGAGAACGGATTGAGCAGGACAGCGCGGGCCATCAGAGGGTAAAGTATACATGTATTTTTTATTTTTACCATTCTCTCGGGTCACACTATATAAATCCATGCCGGTTGTATGGATTTATATAGTGTGACCTAGTTGTCAAGCTCTTTCCAGGTGATGCTAAAATCGCCTGGAAAGCGCTTGTCAATCTGCATGCGGAAACGCATGTGGAAACGCATGTGAATCCGCATGTATTCCGCAGGAAAAACGCGGCACAATCTGCATGCGTTTTTTCTGCCAGGGAGATGCAGAAATGATGCAGAAATTTTCTGCTTCATTTCTGCATCGTGTGCACATACCCTCATAGTCAGAAAAAAATAAAATATTTACTTCCTGCTCACTTTTGGCTTAGGAGTAGTGTTGAGCCACCCCCGTAGTGTTCGAGTTCGGTTCGGTTCGTCGAACACCCGTGTGTTCGCCGAACTGTTCGTCGAACTGTTCGTCGAACACCTTCGAACACCGTTAAAACCAATGGCAGGCAAACAAAAACACATAGAAACACATAGAAAACACCTTCAAAGGTGTCCAAAAGCTGACAAACTGCTCAGAAGACATAACTAACACATGGAAAAGTGACAAGTACATATAGTCATGCGAAAATAAAAGAGGTGGAGGAGTAAAAGGAGGGGGAGACACAGATATAGGCATGTCATGCCCTTCTAAAATCCAAAAAGTGAGAAGCCGACACGGCCAGTCCGCTCCTGCCCGTGCCACCTCCGTGTCGCCGGGTTTGTGCCAGAGCCGCGGTGAACCCTGACGGCCAGCCCCCCTCTCCCAATACTGGTGCCTGTCCGCTGGTGGGTCGAGCGAGCCCCCCTGTGGTGGAGGCAGCTCTAAGCTTTTTAATTTAAATTGTCTCTCTAATTTGAATGAATACACTTTAAATCCATTTACAAGGATCTATTGGAGGGCAAGTCTCATGCCAGCAGCCGCGGTAATTCCAGCTCCAGTAGCGTCCACTAAAGCTGCTGCAGTTAAAAAGCTTTTATAAGGATCGAGCTCGGCTGTCCACCGCAAGGCATCCTACTGCCAGTCCCAGCCCCTATGCCTTGGGGTGCCTCCTGATGCTCTTCACTAAGTATCCCATGGTCCCGAAGCATTTCCTTTGAAAAAATTAAGTGTCTAAACTACAGGTGGTGCAGCTTGCTTAACAGCCGGGATAATCCGCTCACTAGCAGACACTGCTACTAGGCACAAAGTATTTCCTGGGCTAGATGCAGTTAAAAATTTGTAATTAGATACTCTCGTTGGATGCTGAGAAAGCATTCCATAGAGTCTCCTGGCACGCCATATATGATTCTCTTAAAAAGCTTGGGGTAGGGGTCTAGGGGACCCTTTTATAGCCAAAATCACGGCCCTGTATCGCAATACGTCACCTAGGCTGAAGATAAATGGAACTGTAGCACCCTGAGGGCTCGGTTGCTACAGACGTATTGCACCTCACCCAGAGGTGTGATATCTCACTCTCAGGTAAGGATGGAGTGTGGATCAGGACCCGACACCTGCATGCATTACACCACATTGCCGTGGGGCAGGGCGACCAATATGCCCCTGAGATGGGCACGACAGTCCCTGTCCCTGGCTGGAGTGGGGGGAGGGAACACTGAGGAAGGGGAACCCTGTAGTGCAGGAGCAGGGAGGAAGCAGTTCCTGGGTGCATTGAGAAGGGAGTATAAAAGGTGGGCACCATCTTAGTTCAGTGCAGAGAAGTCTGAGCAGAAGTGGCAGGGAGCAGGGGCTCTGCATGAGCTCTGCTCCGGAGGCGGGCCTAGTAACAGAGGCCCAGGCCTGGAAGAGGGAGAAGGAAGGAAGAGGAGCGGAGAAGGCTCCAGGAACGAGGAATGAAGGGATCCCAGGGGTGCGGACGGGCGAGTCGCCACCGCACGCCCGAATCCACCTGCGTGGAGGGGTCAGGCCAAAGGGGGAGACCGGTCCCCGAACTAGTGGAGGCAGGAAACGACCCTCAGCTAGAAACCGGAGGCTCTGACATTTTATGTGGCGCAGCCCCTCGCTACACCCGCTAGGAAGGCACCACATAGGGTCAGGGAAACTGGCGCCAAGTTTACCAAGAGGAGGCCTGAGGCAGCCGGACAGAAGTGTTGGTAAGAAAGGCCAGACAAAGGACACACAAAGGGGGTCCTGTGAAGTGCTCCAAAGTTATCTGGGAGTTGTCTGAGCCCCTCACCTGGTGAGCACAGTACGACGTGGGCAGCCGTTACCTGCAGACGTGGTCTGGATAATAAGAACTGTGAGTAAAGGCCCTGAACTGCATCACTGACTCCGTGTCGTTACTGCTGCTGCCCTGCACCATCACCCCCATCCTCCGCATACACGGCCCTGAGGCTATACTCCTCCCGTGGGGAGTTATGCTACGCTCTGCTGCACCCACAACACCAGCCTCAGTGGTCTGCCCTGTAGCGGCGGTTCACTCTGACCGCAATCCACGGGTGGCGTAGTCGGACATTTAAACATGAAAACCACATAAATAGTTCCGCCACTGGTTTGACCGCCCTGAGCCACGGAACTGGGTCGCCGCCACGAAGACTACAACCACCAGCATCCACCAAAAAGGGTCCGGCTCCGGGTGTCCCAAGGCCCAGGGGGTGCGTCAGAACATTTTCATCACCTTTCACAATCACCAATGGGATAAGGCAGTGATGTCCTCTGTCCCCTCTCTTATACATCCTAGTGACGGAGCACCTGGTCTCATCAATTCGCCATAACCCCAATATTAGGTGGATTGAGGTGGGAGGCACCGAGTACAAGTGCTCTCTATTTGCTGATGATGTCCTAGTATATATCACTCAATCACATATATCCATCCATGCTGTTATGGCTGAAATAGATCACTTTGTTACATGGTAAAATTTTAAAATCAATGCAGCGAAGTCTGAGGCCCTCGATGTCTCCCTCCCCAAATCCATATAGGATTCCATCCAGTCCAACTTTCCCTTTGCCTGGCCCTCACAGGGTATCAAATACTTAGGAATTCCTATTCATAGAGACCTCTCCCATCTATGTTATCTTAATTTTGGGCCCTTTATTGAACAACTCCATACAGACCACGGTTGGCAAGTTAGAACTGTAAGATTCACTACGTGAACCACTGGTGTTTTGTGGAAAAGCACATGTACACTGCGTTCCAAATTATTATACAAAAAGTGTTTAGGAGTGATAAGGGAAGAATTTGTTTGTTTGTCAGTTAAACTCATTGATGGTGATGTGTGTCAGGGCTCTTTATATCACTGTAAGCAATTGCAGACACCTGTGCTAATTAGTTTGGCAGGTGTGTCCAATGAAAGGCAAGACTACTTAAGAAGGCTCTCTCACATTATTAAGCAGCCTACATTTTCTGCCAAAATGGGAAAGAAAAAGGATGTGTCGGCTGCTGAGAAGCAACAAATTGTGGAGTGTTTAGGTCAAGGCATGACTACAATCAACATTGTGCGATGATCAGGATGAAGTGTCTTGGCAATCAAGAAGTATGTAGCTGATTCACAGTACACACGTGTGCGTGCTGATAAGGGCAAATTGAGGACTCTTTCCTACAGGCAATTACGTCAGGTTGAAAGAGCAGCGGCAAAAAAGCCTTGTCATAGCAGCAGACAAGTTTTTGAAGCTGCTTGTGCCTCCAACGTCCCCCGAACAACAAGATGCAGGGTCCTTCAGAGGTTTGCAGCTGTGCATGCGCCATCCTGTCGACCTCCTCTATCCACTTCACACAAGCAGAAACGGCTCCAGTGGGCCAAACATTACATGAAGACTGATTTCAAAACTGTTTTGTTCACGGATGAGTGCCGTGCAGCGCTCGATGGTCCAGATGGATGGAGTGGAGGATGGCTGGTTGATGGACACCCCACGCAAACACGGCTACAGCGCCAACAAGGAGGAGGTGGAGTAATGTTTTGGGCTGGAATCATGGGGAGAGAGATTGTCGGCCCCTTTAGGATCCCTGAAGGCGCTAAAGATGAACTCCATAATGTATGTGGATTTTCTCAAACAGCACTTCCTGCCATGGTTCAAGAAGAAGAACCGTGTATTTCACAGCAAGATCATTTTTCTGCATGATAATGCACCATCTCATGCTGCACATAAAACATCTGCATCTCTGGCTGATATGGGCATAAAAGGGGACAAACTTATGGTGTGACCCCCATGCTCCCCTGACCTCTACCCCATTCAGAACCTTTGGAGCATCATTAAAAGGAGTGTCTATGATGGCGGGAGGCAGTTCACATCTAAGCAACAGCTCTGGGAGGGTATTCTGTCCTCATGCAAAACAATTGAAGCAGAAACCATCCAAAACCTGACAAATTTAATGGACGAGAGAGTTCAGAAGCTCCTTTCGAACAAGGGGTCCTATGTGAAAATGTAACATCACCTAGAATAAAGTTTTGAGTTGAAAACTGTTTGATTTCAGTTTCTAACAACCTGCTAATGCTTATAATTTCAAAAATGACCATTTTTTTGGTCTTTATTAAAATGAAAAGGTTGATCGAAAAGTTTGGGGGATCTAAGAGTGTGGCAACCCAGTAGTCATGATTACTTCGAATTCTGACAATATGAGGGTCATGCTGCAGGTAGTGCAGCAAGAAGGCACTTATGTGCCTTGCGCATCTCGGAGCCCCAAAATTATTTTCCGGGCTAGATGCAGCTAAAAATTATTTTTAATTTTAAATCTGGTGAAGCTTTAGTATAGATGGCCTAATAGGATCAGTGCTGCACACTGCTACAAAGCCCAAATTATTTTCAAGTCAAGATACAGATAAACATGATTAGTAATTTGAAAGCTTAAAACGGTTGGTAGGGTGATTTTAACCAATCATCAAGCTTTTACTCTCCCCAGGATGACACAGGGGTAGAAAAGTCGTTTCGGATCCATGATTTGTTCATCTTTATGAACGTGAGTCTGTCTACATTATCAGTGGAGAGCCGCGTGCGCTTATCTGTCAGCACACCACCAGCAGCGCTGAACACACGTTCAGACAGAACGCTGGCTGCGGGGCATGACAAGATCTCCAAGGCCTAAGTGGCTAGCTCCGGCCATTTATCCAGATTGGAAGCCCAAAAAGAGCAAGGGTCCAGTGACACAGTCGTGGCTTCAATGTTTACTTGGAGATACTCCTGTACCATCGTCTCTAGGCGTTGACTATGTGTCAGACTTCTTGTCTCCTGTGGCCTTGCAAAGGATGGGCTAAAAAAGTGGTGAAATGATTCCGCAAAATTGATGTTACCAGCAGATACTGTGGTTCTGTTACGGTTTGAGTGCTGAACACTTGACGGTCCCACGGTTGGCAAGTTGGAACTGTGAGATTCACTACGTGCACCACTGGTATTTTGTGGAAAAGCACATGTAAGATTCTGCAACAGTCTCTGCTGATACTCCTGCATGCGTGCATCCCTTTCTATGGCAGAAATAATTTCTGCAAATTTACTTTTGTACCGGGGATCTAACAGTGTGGCAACCCAGTAGTCAGGATTATTTCTAATTCTCACAATTCGAGGGTCATGTTGCAGGTAGTGCAGCAAGAAGGCACTCATGTGTGTTGCGCATCCAGGAGCACCAAGTCCCTGTTGTGTTGGTGGCGAGGTAACAATCATGCTTCCTTCCTCTGTCCTCTCCCCCCAACCTCGCACAACAGAAATGTGATCAAGGTCTCCCTCATCTGATGAGTCTTCCATCAGTTCGTCCTCCACTTCTTCCTGGGCTCCTGCACCTTCCTCACTAGTTTGGCTGCTACCATGCGCCCTGGTAAAACCATCTCCCCCACCCTCACATGCCTGCCGCCTTGGTGCTGCCGACCGTCTGGACCTTGCAGATGTTAGCCCTTCCGCATACAACTCCTCCTCCTCTACTTCCTCCACCTCCTCTTGTGCCACCACCTGACTCCGAATTCTGTTTAACATGTGCTCCAGCATGTAAATCACCGGAATAGTCATGCTGATAATGGCATCGTCAGCACTAAACATCTTCGTCGCCATTTCAAAACTGTGCAGAAGGGTGCATAGGTCCCTGATCTGAGACCACTCCTCCAGCGTGATTTGCCCCACCTCTGAATCTCGTTGGCCCAGGCTATACGTCAGAACGTATTGCACCAGGGCTTGTCGGTGCTGCCACAGTCGCTGCAACATGTACAGAGTTGAATTCCACCGGGTAGGCACATCGCATTTTAGCCGGTGAAGTGGTAGGCCCAACGACTTCTGTAGAGATGTAAGTCGCTGAGCTGCGGGATGCGAACGGCGGAAGTGAGCACACAGCGACCGTGCCCTCTGCAGAAGGCCATCTAGTCTGGGATAGTGGGCTAAAAATTGCTGGACAACCAGGTTCAACACGTGAGCCATACAAGGCACGTGTGTGACATTGCCGCGGCGAAGGGCCGCACCCAGGTTTGCAGCATTGTCGCACACGGCCTTCCCTGGTTTCAGGTCCAGTGGAGACAACCATTCATGAAATTGGTTCTCCAGAGCTGACCACAACTCCTCAGCTGTGTGACTCACATTTCCCAGACATTTCAATGTAAAAACCGCCTGATGACGTTGAGCCCTACTGCCAGCATAGTAAGGAGGTGTGCAGGATCCCTTCTGTGCAGTTAGAAAGCTTGTGGCATGACCAGACAGGCTTTGGGTGCAGGGGGAAGACCGAGAGGAGGTTGAGGAGGCAGAAGCAGTGGAGGAACTTTGACATAAAGAGGATTGACGCACAACTCGTGGGGACGGCAAGACTTGGACAGCAGCCCCTTGTCCTGCTGTCACCATAGTTACCCAGTGCCCAGTCAGCGACATGTAACGCCCCTGTCCATGCCTACTCGTCTAAGTGTCTGTGGTGAAATGCACCCTGTCACACACAGAGTTTCTCAAAGAAGCGGTGATGTTGTGTGCGACATGCTGGTGGAGCGCAGGCACACCTTTCTTTGAGAAGTAGTGCCGACTGGGCATCTGGTACTGGGGCACTGCGACGGACATAAGGTCTCGAAAATCCTCTGTGTCCACCAGGCGGAAAGGCAGCATTTCTGTAGCCAAGAGCTTGCAGATGGTGAAATTCAACCTCTTAGCTTTCTCATGGCTAGGAGGAAATGGTCTTTTACTTGTCCACATCTGAGGGACCGAGGGCTGGCTATTGTGCTTAGACGGGGTTGATAAGGGTGTCCCCGGCAAACTGCCGGTCTGTGAGGAAGATGCAGGCGGACATGTTAGGTTGCCTTGATCCAAAGGTGGTGCTATCGATGTCGGACAGCGCTCAACACCAGCTGGTGTTACCACCTCCAAAGAAAATAATGACCTGCCAATCACGCTGGCTGTTGCGGGTAAAGAGGTGGCAGGTCTGCGCCCCAAAACAGGTGTGACTGCTGTCCCCCCAGTCACAGAGGATGAAGAGGCCGCGGATGCACAAGATATGGCAGACGGTGATTGGCCCGGCCGGCTAGGCCGCATTGTAGCACACTGAGCTTCCCACTGCAACTTATGCTTCATGTCCATGTGCCGGTTCATGCATGAAGTACTCAAACTATGTATTTTTTGGCCTCTACTTAGCTTTTGCTGACAAATGTTACAGATAACACGAGTTGGGTCATCTTTATCGATCTGAAAAAATGCCCAGGCTATGCAAGGCTTAGCACCCATGCGACCTGAAGAGCCACCACGACTTGTGGTGAGAGGCAGAGTTGTGTTTGAGGATGCAGTTGTTGACGTGCTTCCAGTACTACGTCTCTGTCCAGGAAGGCGCAACCTGACCTCGTCGTCACTAGCATCTTCCTCCACCTCCTCTGCTGACCTCATCTCTTGGCTGACTGTGGGTTGACAGTAAGTGGGATCTCCGACCTCATCATCATCACCCTGTGCGTTATCACACCCGTCGTCCTCAGAGCCAACCTGTTCCTGCCCTGACAAAAAACTAAAGTTGTCGCTCCAATCAGGTATTTGAGTCTTATCATCGTCTTCCTCATTGTCTCCACCAACAGGAGTTACAGTTTGGGAATGAGGGTCTACATTATGGTCAGAACCTTCTGCGTCTGGTCCTGGATCCGACTCATAAAGATTCTGGGCATCAGTGCAGATCATTTCTTCGCAGGGGCGGACACAGACTGTAGTGGGCCCCTGTGCAAGAAATTTTGGGGGGCCCCCCCTGCCCTTCATAAGGCAACAAAGTTATGTAAACATAACCCCCCATGTGCATCTCTCACCCCCCCATGTGCAGCTCTCACCCCACCCATGTGCAGCTCTCACCCCCCGTGCATCTCTCATCCCCCCCATGGGCATCTCTCATCCCCCCCATGTGCATCTCTCATCCCCCCCATGTGCATCTCTCATCCCCCCCATGTGCATCTCTCATCCCCCCCATGTGCATCTCTCACCCCCCCATGTGCATCTCTCACCCCCCCATGTGCATCTCTCACCCCCCATGTGCATCTCTCACCCCCCCATGTGCATCTCTCACCCCCCCATGTGCATCTCTCACCCCCACCGTGCATCTCTGATTCCCCCCACTCCTAGTTAATTAATTGTATTTAAAAAAAATAAAACTTGTTATACTTACCCCCATGCAATCCCTGCAGAATCCTGGCGCTCGTCCACGTCGCTGCCACCAGGTTCTCCTGACGTTCGGCCATGTGACGGCGCCACATACATAGCCATCAGCTTTTGCTTTGGCCAAAAGATTTTTAAAGCCGCCACCACGATAAGGTAGACTCTTCTGGGCGGGCCCTACTCTAACCTATTAAAATTTTCTTAAAATATCCAATACTCTTTTTAGATATATTTTTATTTAGTTTTCTTTAAGGGAATGTGTCATATACATTTTTTTTTCAAGTGACCAATAATACCACATACAGGGAATACCGCCACACCATGACCAGACCACATATTACCACAACATAGTGACTGAATAATACCACACAGAAGGGAGAAAAACTGCCACACCATGACCAGACCACATATTACCACTAAATTACGAATATTACCACCACATTACTAATATTACCATAAGTGTCATTATACACGGGAGCTCTATACATGGTATGTATAACGTAAGTGTCCAGGTAATCTAGTGATCACCAGTGAAATTATACACAGGAGCTCTGTATATAGTGTCAGTGTACAGGTAATACAGTGATCACCAGTGACATTATACACAGGAGCTCTGTATATAGTGTACAGGTAATACAGTGATCATCAGTGACATTATACACAGGAGCTCTGTATATAGTGTCAGTGTACAGGTAATACAGGGATCACCAGTGACATTATACACAGGAGCTCTGTATATAGTGTCAGTGTACAGGTAATACAGTGATCACCAGTGAAATTATACACAGGAGCTCTGTATATAGTGTACAGGTAATACAGTGATCATCAGTGACATTATACACAGGAGCTCTGTATATAGTCTCAGTGTACAGGTAATACAGTGATCACCAGTGACATTATACACAGGAGCTCTGTATATAGTGTCAGTGTACAGGTAATACAGTGATCACCAGTGACATTATACACAGTGTACATGTAATAGACTGACTCACCGGTGACGTCTCTAGGTGAAGTCCTTCATCTTCGCTTTTCTCCTTCATCCAGCACAGACCGCCATCACGTCTTCCAGCCAGGACTCGTCTCTGCATAAAATAACACAGTTATCTAGAGCACATTCCCCAACTTCTACATTACGCAGCTGAATACAGACGTGCATCCACCATCAATATATGGTTAGTTATTATGCAACCTACCATTCCAAATATAAATTGTAATCCACCACTGTGCCCCCATTAACTGTAAATAGGCACTTAATATATAATTTAATTAGAACCTCTACTCTTTCCGCCAATTTGTTACCAGTCACACTCCTGCATCCGCAACGCCCCCTACTCTATACTTCCTGCTCCCCGCATTCAATATTTACATGCACCCCCTGCCCCAATTCATTATATCATGTCCGTGCTCTCCCCACCCCATCATCATTTATCATTTACTCTCCCCCACCCCACATTCGTTATGTGCAGCTCATTATCCCCCTACTCCCAATTCCCCCATGTGCAGCTCTCAAACCCCCCCATGTGCAGCTCACATCCCCCCCATGTGCACATCTCTCACCCCCTCCCCCACATGTGCCCCTCTCTCATCCCCCTCCCCCACATGTGCCCCTCTCGTCCCCCTCCCCCACATGTGCCCCTCTCTCATCCCCCTCCCCCACATGTGCCCCTCTCTCATCCCCCTCCCCCACATGTGCCCCTCCCTCATCCCCCTCCCCCACATGTGCCCCTCCCTCATCCCCCTCCCCCACATGTGCCCCTCCCTCATCCCCCTCCACATGTGCACCTCTCTCATCCCCCTCCACCACATGTGCACCTCTCTCATCCCCCTCCACCACATGTGCACCTCTCTCATCCCCCCCCACATGTGCATCTCCCATCTCCCCCCCCCACACATGTGCATCTCCCATCCCCCCCCACCACATGTGCATCTCCCATCTCCCCCCACACACACATGTGCATATCCCATCTCCCCCCACACACACATGTGCATCTCCCATCTCCCCCCACACACACATGTGCATCTCCCATCTCCCCCCACACACACATGTGCATCTCCCATCTCCCCCCACACACACATGTGCATCTCCCATCTCCCCCCCACACACATGTGCATCTCCCATCTCCCCCCCACACACATGTGCATCTCCCATCTCCCCCCCCACACACATGTGCATCTCCCATCTCCCCCCCCACACACATGTGCATCTCCCATCTCCCCCCCCACACACATGTGCATCTCCCATCTCCCCCCCACACACATGTGCATCTCCCATCTCCCCCCCCACACACATGTGCATCTCCCATCTCCCCCCACACACACATGTGCATCTCCCATCTCCCCCCCACACACATGTGCATCTCCCATCTCCCCCCCCACACACATGTGCATCTCCCATCTCCCCCCCCACACACATGTGCATCTCCCATCTCCCCCCCCACACACATGTGCATCTCCCATCCCCCCCCCCACACACACACACACATGTGCATCTCCCATCTCCCCACCCCCCCCACACACACACACACACACACATGTTCATCTCCCATCTCTCCACTCCTAGTTAATTGTATTTTTAAAAAAAATAAAACTTGTTATACTTACCCCCATGCGATCCCTGCAGAATCCTGGCGCTCGTCCAAATCACTGACAGCAGGTTCTCCTGACTTCCGGCCATGTGACGGCACCGTCACATGACCGGAAGTCAGGGGAATCATGAAGGCGCTGCTGCAACAGCGCAGCTCAGCGCTGAAATGTCCCGGATCCGGCGCATAGCATGGGGCCGGGGGCCCCATGAGGAGAGAGACGCACAAGAGGGGGGCCCCCGAGGGGGCCCCTACCGGCCGGGCCCCATACTGGAGTCAGGGCAGTCATGCCCTGATGGCGGCCCTGCTGGAGGCTGGAGGGGCCCCCTCTCCCTCGGGGCCCCCGTTCAATGAACCGGCTGCACGGGCGGTAGTTCCGCCCCTGTTTCTTCGTCTGGATTCACAGAAGCGCTGGAGTCGACCTCTGATTCCCAGGCTATAGTATGAGTAAACAGCTCTGCAGACTCAACCATCTGTTCTACCTCATACTCAGACGGGCAGCTGGAGATTTGGGAGCTGTGAGGAAGCAAGTGCGATTTGGGTGACACCTTTGAGGACTGGAGTATTTGTGATGTTGAAGTTGATGTGGAGGAGAGCCCACTTAAAGGAGCACTTGATATCCGTTGAAGCACCTGCTGTTTTTGTGCCTCATCTGGAATTTGTAGCGATTGGCGTGGCCGTAAGAAAGGGATCTTATCACATTGTCCGCTAAAAGAAGTAGACATTTTAGTTTGGCTGGAAGATGGTCTTTCTTCTGCAGATGTTACTGTTGCTTTAACACCTACCCCACGGACACAACCTTTTTTCCCCTTCCCAACACGCCTATTCCCCTTTCCACCAGCAGCAGGCCTTTTTCCACTCATTTTGGTGGTTAACTAATTCACAACTCTGGAGTTGTTTGCACAAAAAAACAATGGATGGTAACTGAGCAGAGCTGAGTGGCCAAACTGTGGTATTAGGCCAAAACTATTGGCTGGGTTAGATGCAGAAAAAAATTATTTTGAATTTGCAACCTGATGGAGGTCAGTATAGATGGACTAATACAAATAGTCCCACACACTGCTAGAAGCCCAAATATTTTTTCAGAGGTACTGTAGATGCAGATAAAAATTATTTTTAATTTGCAACCTGATGGAGGTCAGTATAGATGGACTAATAGACCAAGTCCCACACACTGCTAGAAGCCCAAATATTTTTTCAGAGCTAGATGCAGAAAAAAATTATTTTTAATTTGCAACCTGATGGAGGTCAGTATAGATGGACTAATAGACCAAGTCCCACACACCGCTAGAAGCCCAACTATTTTTTCAGAGATAGATGCAGAAAAAAATTATATTCAATTTGCAACCTGCTGGAGGTCAGTATAGAAGGACTAATAGAACAAGTCCCACACACTGCTAGAAGCCCAAATATTTTTTCAGAGCTAAATGAAGAAAAAAATTATTTTTAATTTGCAACCTGATGGAGGTCAGTATAGATGGACTAATAGACCAAGTCCCACACACTGCTAGAAGCCCAAATATTTTTTCAGAGCTAGATGCAGAAAAAAATTATTTTTAATTTGCAACCTGATGGAGGTCAGTATAGATGGACTAATAGACCAAGTCCCACACACCGCTAGAAGCCCAAATATTTTTTCAGAGCTAGATGCAGAAAAAAAATATTTTTAATTTGCAACCTGATGGAGGTCAGTATAGATGGACTAATAGACCAAGTCCCACACACCGCTAGAAGCCCAAATATTTTTTCAGAGCTAGATGCAGAAAAAAATTATTTTTAATTTGCAACCTGATGGAGGTCAGTATAGATGGACTAATAGACCAAGTCCCACACACTGCTAGAAGCCCAAATATTTTTTCAGAGCTAGATGCAGAAAAAAATTATTTTTAATTTGCAACCTGATGGAGGTCAGTATAGATGGACTAATAGACCAAGTCCCACACACCGCTAGAAGCCCAACTATTTTTTCAGAGCTAGATGCAGAAAAAAATTATATTCAATTTGCAACCTGCTGGAGGTCAGTATAGAAGGACTAATAGAACAAGTCCCACACACTGCTAGAAGCCCAAATATTTTTTCAGAGATAAATGAAGAAAAAAATTATTTTTAATTTGTAACCTGATGGAGGTCAGTATAGATGGACTAATAGACCAAGTCCCACACACTGCTAGAAGCCCAAATATTTTTTCAGAGCTAGATGCAGAAAAAAATTATTTTTAATTTGCAACCTGATGGAGGTCAGTATAGATGGACTAATAGACCAAGTCCCACACACTGCTAGAAGCCCAAATATTTTTTCAGAGCTAGATGCAGAAAAAAATTATTTTTAATTTGCAACCTGATGGAGGTCAGTATAGATGGACTAATAGACCAAGTCCCACACACTGCTAGAAGCCCAAATATTTTTTCAGAGCTAGATGCAGAAAAAAATTATATTCAGTTTGCAACCTGATGGAGGTCAGTATAGATGGACTAATAGAATGATGCTATGCCCAAAAGATTTTACTTCACTAGGTGCAGTAAAAAAATTGGTATTCTATACACAGGTGGTATATCTTGCAACACAGATAGGCTACTCCACTGACTAACACACTCTGCAATAGGCCAAAAAGGATTAGCTTTGCTAGATTCAGCCAAATGCTGTGAAAAAAACTTGCACAGCACTGGCACAGACCTGCCTGGCAAAAACTGATAGGAACTCATGTAACCTAGTCCTGAAAAGGACTCCAATTACAATTAGTCTTTACTCCCACAACCTATCTATTTAAGAGCACAGACCTCCCTGATAAAAGTCGTAGGAAATGCTGTAACCTAGTCCTTAAAAGGACTGCAATCACAACTATTCCCTACTCCTAAGCTATCTGTAGATTTGTGCGAAAATTGGCTTGAAATTAACAAGGTATAGCGCACACAGCAACAGCGGTGCCGTCTAACACGCAGCTGCAGCAGTGAGAAAATGGTGGCGACGGGGAAAATGGCTTGGTCTTATAGGGCAAGGACATGTGACATACACTGCCAATGACACATGCCCTTGCTTGTGTGAAAAAAAGCACTTCGCTCCGTGTGTGCGCTGCTGATAGGCTGACAGATTGCACCTCCCCACTGTAAATGCGGGAAAGAGAAAAAAAAATGGAGATCTTCATTGTTCCTGCAGAGATCCATCCCCTGCCCCTCCCCCCGCCCCGCTGTACACTCAAACTGCGTATTAACATTAATTTTCATCATTACTGAGAAAAAATCCAGTTATGATTTTGGTGCACGAACAGTTATCGAACATAACCTCGAACAGCCGAATTTTTCTCAAATTGTTCGTGTTCGCCGAACGGCTCGAACACTGCCCAAAACAGCTCGAATTTGAGATTGGCGAACAGTTCGAGTAGAACAACGCTCATCTCTACTTAGGAGTCCAGAGATAGCTGTCAATCAGGAAGACAGACGGCCCACTGTGCTTGGAAACTCAGTGTAAGAGGGATTTAAAATTGTAAAAACATTGAACTTTTACTGATTCTTCGCCCATAAAACTACACTGTGTTCCAAATTATTATGCAAATAATATTTTCTCAGATTTTCCCAAATTACCTATATGAATTGCAGTCATTGTAATTTTCCAGTCAAATAACTATTAGAGTACAATTGAAAGGTTTTTGTACAAACTGCCTATGATAACAGTATATTTTTAAAAAAATAAAAAACTCAAACTGCACTCAAAATGCATGTTCCAAATTATTATGCACAGCAGAGTTTTCAACCTTTTCATTTTAATAAAGAACAAAAAAATGGTCATTTTTGAAATTATAAGCATTAGCAGGTTGTTAGAAACTGAAATCAAACAGTTTTCAACTCAAAACTTTATTCTAGGTGATGTAACATTTGCACATAGGACCCCTTGTTCGAAAGGAGCTTCTGAACTCTCTCGTCCATTGAATTTGTCATGAGACGGGGCATTATCATGCATGAAAATGATCTTGCTGCGGAATGCACGGTTCTTCTTCTTGAACCATGGAAGGAAGTGCTGTTTGAGAAACTCAACATTATGGAGTTCATCTTTACCCCTTCAGGGATCCTAAAAAGGCCGACAATCTCTCTCCCCATGATTCCAGCCCAAAACATTACTCCACCTCCTCCTTGTTGGCGCCGTAGCCGTGTTTGCATGGGGTGTCCATCAACCAGCGATCCTCCACTCCATCCATCTGGACCATCGAGATCATTTCATGCATGATAATGCCCCGTCTCATGCTGCACATAACACATCTGCATCTCTGGCTGCTATGGGCATAAAAGGGGACAAACTTATGGTGTGGCACCCATGCTCCCCTGACCTCAACCCCATTGAGAACCTCTGGAGCATCATCAAAAGGAGTGTCTATGATGGCGGGAGGCAGTTCACATCTAAGCAACAGTTCTGGGAGGGTATTCTGTCCTCATGCAAAACAATTAAAGCAGAAACCATCCAAAACCTGACAAATTCAATGGACGAGAGAGTTCAGAAGCTCCTTTCGAACAAGCAGTCCTATGTGCAAATGTAACATCACCTAGAATAAAGTTTTGAGTTGAAAACTGTTTGATTTCAGTTTGTAATAACCTGCTAATGCTTATAATTTCAAAAATGACCATTTTTTTGTTCTTTATTAAACTGAAAAGGTTGAAAACTCTGCTGTGCATAATAATTTGGAACATGCATTTTGAGTGCAGTTTGAGTGTTTTATTTTTTTAAAAATATACTGTTATCATAGGCAGTTTGTACAAAAACCTTTCAATTGTACTCTAATAGTTATTTGACTGGAAAATTACAATGACTGCAATTCATATAGGTAATTTGGGAAAATCTGAGAAACTATTATTTGCATAATAATTTGGAACACAGTGTAGATATCAATCTGCTCCGCTCCTAATAGTCTAAGAATATTAATTTTCGGTCCCCCATAGTGTGGGGTAAATACAGATGGGTTTAAAAAACAAATAATTTGTAATGACTTAAGAGACCCCATACACAATAGATAGCTACCATCGTTCAGCCGATCGTTCGCCCAACAGCTATCTCTCCTTATTCCTCCATATAGAAGAAAGCATGCTGTAGCGAGCACCCCTGTGTTCTCTATGAGAGAGCCACTGCCAGACTCTTCTCTTGGCGGCATTATTTCAATGATCGGTAGTCCAAAATCAGACATGCTGGATCGTTAACACATCCCATTTTACAATCTATATTGTGAAATTTCCATGCTGGTCATTGGGGCTTCAGGAAACAACCTATGTACATAGTCACAATGTTCAGGCATAGACCCATCATACATATAAGATTGCCTTCTGAGCACATTGAATTTGACGGGTTTGGCCGACCTTACTCTACTTTTTATGGGGACCTTTAGTTTCATATTGTACTGTCGTGACTATAGACCGGTGGCCTATAACATCGGGGGACTATAGACCGGTGGCCTTAACATCGCATGCGATGAAGTCCTTGGAGAGAATAGTACTTGCTCACTTGTGTCCGAGGGTGATGGCGCATACTGATGCTCTTCAGTTTGCGTACCGGCAGGGACTGGGTGTGGACGATGCTGTAGCGTCTCTGCTACAAACAGTACATTCCTTTTTGGACAATGATGGAACCACAGTGCGTGCTTTGTTCTTTGATTTCTCTAGTGCGTTCAACACATTACAGCCACTCTTACTGCGAGGAAAGTTGATTAAAATGGCGGTGGATGAGGGACTTGTGAATTGGATAATTGACTACCTGTCGGATAGGCCACAGTTTGTTAGGTGGGGGACGGCTACATCAGATAGTGTACTGAGCAGTGTCGGAGCCCCGCAGGGAACAGTGCTGTCGCCATTCCTCTTTACATTGTACACAGCTGACTTTCAGTATAAATCAGACCATTGTCACCTCCAGAAGTACTCGGATGACTCTGTGATAGTTGGCGGTATTGGGAAGGACCAGGACGAAGAGGAATATAGAAGGGTGGTTGCGGACTTTGTAGTATGGTGCCAGGCTAACCATCTAGAACTAAATGTTAAGAAAACCAGGGAGTTGGTGATGAGCTATGGAAGGTGCAAGAAGGTATGCCTACCTGTTACCATTGACGGTCAGGATGTGGAGATGGTGGACAGTTTCAAATATTTGGGGGTTTACCTGGATAGCAAGCTAGACTGGAAGTGCCACATGGAGAAGGTCTACAAGAAGGGGATGAGTAGATTGTACTTCCTAAGGAAGTTAAGGTCTTTTAATGTGTGTGGCAAAATGCTTGAGGTGTTCTACCAATCCATTGTGGCTAGTGCCACCTTTGCGGCAATAATTTGCTGGGGTAACAGTGTGCGTGTTGCTGACGCCAACAAGCTCAACAAACTTATAAAGAAGGCTAGCGCGACGGTGGGCCTACAGCTTGGGACTTTTGAAGAGGTGGTAGAGGATAGGATTAAGAAGAAGTGCAGAGCTATAATGGGCAACAACACACACCCGCTTTATGAACTGTTTGCGAAACAGAAGAGCACATTCAGCAATCGCCTAATACAACTAAGGTGTAAAAAGGAAAAATACAGGAGATCGTTTGTTCCAACAGCTATGGGGGTGTTTAACAAATGTCTGAAAAGCAATGTCTAAAGCATTCCAAATGTTTTGTTATTATATGTGTCATGTTCGAGATCTGTGTTCTGCTGCTGTGATACCGCAATTTCCTCCGGGATAAAATAAAGTATATCTTATCTTATCTTATCTTATCTTGTGAGCAGGGGTGGTCTTAAAAGATCAAGGGCCCAAGCCCGAAAGTAAATGTTTCACCATATGACCCAATACCTCCCCCCTCCACTTAAAAGAGGATCTATACATACATAATTATTGTACACCACGTTTGCTAACTATAAAACACACTATACAAAGACCAATATTAAGAAAATTTAGCACATTTTAGATAATTTCTCAAATTACCGTTACTCCCATAATGCCACTAAAGGAAGAAGAAAGCTGGTTTAACACTTACATCATTCACTGTCTGAGTATAGACTGTGATGTCAAGACCAGCCATGAGTTTCTTGACTCGATCATCAAAGTCTTGTAGACCTCTTCTTGAAAGCGCAAGGGGTAACTTCTTACTGATCGCTTCTAATTTTGGCTTGTAAACAGCTGAAAAGGCGGACTTATCCAAAGTGGTGGAGTTTAGGAGGTTGCCCTACAGTCAGACACAAGATTGTGAGAAGGACATGGCAGGAGGGAATAGCTGAACTACTGGACACATGTAGAAGAGGTGGAACTTATCAAAGGGGTGGAGTTTATCAATATTTGTAACCCATTGGAGACTGAGCAGTGACGGAGAGCTTCTGCTACAGGAGGTTGACCTACTGCCAGACACAAGATTGTGAGAAGGACATGGCAGGTGGGAGTAGCTGAACTCCTGGACACATATAGAAGAGGTGGAACTTATCCAAAGGGGTGGAGTTTATCATTATTTGTCACCCATTAGAGATTGACAATGATGGAGAGCTTCTGCTACAGGAGGTTGCCCTACTGCCAGACACAAGATTGTGAGAAGGACATGGCAGGTAGGAGTAGCTGGACTACTGGACACATATAGAAGAGGTGGAACTTAGCCAAAGGGGTGAAGTTTATCATTATTTGTCACCCATTGGAGACTGAGCAGTGATGGAGAGCTTCTGCTACAGGAGGTTGCCCTACTGCCAGACACAAGATTGTGAGAAGGACATGGCAGGTGGGAGTAGCTGGACTCCTGGACACATATAGAAGAGGTGGAACTTAGCCAAAGGGGTGGAGTTTATCATTATTTGTCACCCATTGTAGACTGAGCAGTGATGGAGAGCTTCTGCTACAGGAGGCTGCCCTACTGCCAGACACAAGATTGTGAGAAGGACATGGCAGGTGGGAATGGCTGAACTCCTGGACACATGTAGAAGAATTCTTTCAAGATGATGAGGGGAAGAACTGAAGTTTTTTTTTAAATGCTCTTTTAAGAGGGAAATGTAATCTAGGGACAGATGGTGGCAGTCACTGTTATTTATGCTGTGAGCTACTACTAAAGTATATTTCCTTTGTGCGGGATACTGACTTGTCCTCGAAGGTCGTTTGCATTAATAACACATCAATGGTGTTAGGGAGATTTTCTCTTCAGGTCTAAACTGCAGAGAGATTAAGAGATTAACTCTGCAGCCTATTAACATGTAAGGTTGTGAGGAGCATCTGCCTAATGCACTTAGCAAACTGGAGGAGATAGAAATGGGTTTTTCGGATGTCTAGAAGAACCTGATCGCATGAGCTGAGACTAGACTGCATTGCGGGCAGTGAGATGTGACATAGAAAATACCGCGTCTATGGAGCCTTCTTCGTTATGGCCGTGAAAATTACTTAATACTTCATTGAAATCACAGCACGGTGGCTTTATGATGCCGAGGCCTTTGTGTAATGAACTGAAATCTAAAATAGAGTGACGCATCTGAATGACTATTGTATCCGTAAGGTCACCTCTCTCGCGCTAAGTAGTGTAGTTGTAAGTCCTTTGTGTCAATGCAAAGTACAATGTTGTACTGTAGGATAAAGTTTTGCATTAGCAGATACTTAAAAAAAAAAGAATGGAAGAGGTAAAGTTGTCATGATCAGTATTTTTTTAGAGCCTTTTTTGTCTCCAGGAAGAGCACCACTGTTGTTGATGGGCCTGGACTGGTATTGCAGCTCAGACCCATTCATTTTAAGGATTCGCGCACCCATTCATTCAGACCCATTCATTTTCGGTCCTAGTGCAATGCGACAAAACATCAGATCGCACTCGGACCAATCTTATTCTGTTGTGCTGTGCACGTCTGATATTTTCCTAGGACCGAGCTGGTGCGAGAAAAAGTTTCTGCATGCCCAAGTTTGATCCCATATTCAGATCGCACTTGGCCATGCAAACCAATGAGTCCGTGGAAAACTTCAATTTTCAAGGACTCACAGAATGTTGAAGAAGGAGAGATTTTTTTTCCCATCTCCTCCTCATTCGAGAAAATTGGATCATACTATGAGCACACTCTGATCAAGCTCTGATCAGAGTATGATCAAAGTGTGATTAGCATAATCGAATCGATTTTCTCAGATGAGAGAATATACCGTATTTTTCTGACTATAAATTTAGGAGGAAAATTCAGGTGCGTCTGATAGTTCAAATGTAGCCTACCAGAAGAGGGGGGGAGGTGGCTGTGGTGGGGCGGGGTCACAGGAGGCAAGGTCAATTCTGACAAATGCCGGCGGCGGCAGAAGTGGGGCGATGCTGCGGGCCCTGGGCTGGAAGGAGGGGTGTCGGCGATGAGGCACGAGTGGAGTCCCTGCTCTGCACATTGATTTCTCGGAGCTGGGCTTCAGGAAGATGGCTGCTGGACGCAGCGCATACACAGATTTGGACCTTGGCTCAGCCGAGAACTCAATCTGCGCCATTGGAGACAGCCATTTCCCTGAAGTCCACAGCTTCAGGAAAACGTTCGTCGGAGGCACAGGAGGCGAGTATAGTTTTTTTTATTTTATCGGCGCTAAACATTTAGTTCAAGTAGGGGTTGTCCTAGTAGTAGACAACCAATTTAAGCTAGAAGTTTTCAGTTACCCTATGTGATTGCAGACTTGTGAATCCTCATAACCTACATGATTTGAGGATTCTCCGGGAGTGGGTAGGCACGTGACTGCAATTATGTGATTTGCATACATGCCGTCACAAGCCGACTAGATGGGTCAGGCCGTATTTAATACAAGTTATTTTATTATTCTTGGGGTTTTTTTGGAGGGGGGGGGGGTCAGACTTTTGCTATAGGGCCATATGATTTCTATATATCCCCCTGGTGTTAAAATAAAAATTTGAAATCTTGAAACTTTCCCATTGGTCACTTGTTTTTGTTTTCACTCTAACTTCCTGTTGTTTCAGGAAACAACACATGTACATAGCCATAATGCTTAGACCCAGAACAAATCTTTTATATTGAAGTGTCTAATAAGCAAGTGCAAAGATCATTGTACTGACAGGGGAGCAGGGTCAGTTTTTGTCAATGGTGAATCCCATGTTATCAGCTGTGTTACATATCATTGTACATCTGTCACTGCTGATAAGGAGCCTGCTGAAAACTCTTCCTGAAAGGACAGTTAGTGTAGGTCTAAAAAAATACCCAGTGGTCAGTGTAAAAATTGCAAGATTACTGATTTTATTATTCTTTGTTTTGTTGCCAAGGATTGTCATATGAAAAGTAAACATTGCCTAATATATATACACACTACATACACATATATATACAGTACAGACCAAAAGTTTGGACACACCTTCTCATTTAAAGATTTTTCTGTATTTTCATGACTATGAAAATTGTACATTCACGCTGAAGGCATCAAAACTATGAATTAACACATGTGGAATTATATACTTAACAAAAAAGTGTGAAACAACTGAAAATATGTCTTATATTCTAGATTCTTCAAAGTAGCCACCTTTTGCTTTGATGACTGCTTTGCACACTCTTGGCATTCTCTTGATGAGCTTCAAGAGGTAGTCACCGGAAATGGTCTTCCAACAATCTTGGAGGAGTTCCCAGAGATGCTTAGCACTTGTTGGCCCTTTTGCCTTCACTCTGCGGTCCAGCTCACCCCAAACCATCTCGATTGGGTTCAGGTCTGGTGACTGTGGAGGCCAGGTCATCTGGCATAGCACCCCATCACTCTCCTTCTTGGTCAAATAGCCCTTACACAGCCTGGATGTGTGTTTGGGGTCATTGTCCTGTTGAAAAATAAATGATGGTCCAACTAAACGCAAACCGGATGGAATAGCATGCTGCTGCAAGATGCTGTGGTAGCCATGCTGGCTCAGTATGCCTTCAATTTTGAATAAATCCCCAACAGTGTCACCAGCAAAGCACCCCCACACCATCACACCTCCTCCTCCATGCTTCACAGTGGGAACCAGGCATGTAGACTCCATCCGTTCACCTTTTCTGCGTCGCACAAAGACACGGTGGTTGGAACCAAAGATCTCAAATTTGGACTCATCAGACCAAAGCACAGATTTCCACTGGTCTAATGTCCATTCCTTGTGTTCTTTAGCCCAAACAAGTCACTTCTGCTTGTTGCCTGTCCTTAGCAGTGGTTTCCTAGCAGCTATTTTACCATGAAGGCCTGCTGCACAAAGTCTCCTCTTAACAGTTGCTGAAGAGATGTGTCTGCTGCTAGAACTCTGTGTGGCATTGACCTGGTCTCTAATCTGAGCTGCTGTTAACCTGCGATTTCTGAGGCTGGTGACTCGGATAAACTTATCCTCAGAAGCAGAGGTGACTCTTGGTCCTCCTTTCCTGGGGTGGTCCTCATGTGAGACAGTTTCTTTGTAGCGCCTGATGGTTTTTGCAACTGCACTTGGGGACACATTCAAAGTTTGCCCAATTTTTCGGACTGACTGACCTTCATTTCTTAAAGTAATGATGGTCACTTGTTTTTCTTTACTTAGCTGCTTTTTTCTTACCATAATACAAATTCTAACAGTCTATTCAGTAGGACTATCAGCTGTGTATCCACCTTACTTCTGCATAACACAACTGATGGTCCCAACCCCATTTATAAGGCAAGAAATCCTACTTATTAAACCTGAGTGTGCAAAGCAGTCATCAAAGCAAAAGGTGGCTACTTTGAAGAACCTAGAATATAAGACATATTTTCAGTTGTTTCACACTTTTTTGTGTGGTGTGTCCAAACTTTTAGTCTGTACTGTATATCTATATATATAATCGTCTTATCCCATCTGTCTGTGTGTCTGTCTGTCCAGCAAATCCCGCGTCGCTCATTGGTCCGGCAGCGGAATTTCTGAAAAAAGATGGCAGCCGTTAGCGGCTCATTTGTGGGACGGAGCTGAGCGGCGATGCAGCCGGGAGATGAGCGCCGCGAGGCGCTCATCTCCCGGCCAGCAACAGCAGAAGGAACCCGACCGCCGGACCCATCTGCGGGATGGAGATGCAGCCGGGAGATGAGCGGCGCGAGGCGCTCATCTCCCGGCCGGTAGCAGCGGAAGGACCGCCGGCGTCGCTGACCTCCATGCGGAAGAGAGGACCGGTGAGCGGCGCTGCAGGTCGGGATACTTCTCCTGCGAGCGCCCGCTCATGTCCCGGGTTCTCGCAGCGGAAGTATCCGCACAGGCAGCGGCCGCGACCAATCAGCAGAGCGGTGTTTAACTTTAGCACCAAGATCACTGATTGGTCGCGTGCGGAGAGCGCGACCAATCAGCGAATCGTATTGGTGAGGAGCGGGGAGCGGAATCGTATTAGTGAGGACCGGGGAGTGCCGCTGCCTGTGCAGCTACTTCCACTGCGAGAACCCGGGACATGAGCGACTGCTCGCAGCAGAAGTATCCCGACCCGCAGCGCCGCTCCCTTGACACCCTAGCCGCTGATGTCCCCACAGTATCCGCATGGTGTTACAAAGATCCGGACATTTGTGTTAAAAATCGCTGATTGGTCGCTGGCGCTGCGCGCGACCAATCACCGATTTGGGCGCCAAATTTAAATATCGGCCGCGACCAATCAGCACAGCGGTGTTTAAATCTGGAGCCAAGATCGGTGATTGGTCGCGTCCGATATTTAAATTTGGCGCCCAAATTGGTGATTGGTCGCGGGCAGCGCCAGCGACCAATCAGCGATTTTTAACACAAATGTCCGGACCTTTGTAACACCATGCGGATACTGTGGGGACATCAGCGGCTAGGGTGTCAAGGGAGGACCGGGGAGCGGCGCTGCCTGTGCGGATACTTCCGCTGCGAGAACCAGGGACATGAGCGGGCGCTCGCAGCAGAAGTATCCGGACCCGCAGCGCCGCTCTCCGGTCCTCCCTTCACACCCTAGCCGCTGATGTCCCCACAGTATCCGCATGGTGTTACAAAGGTCCGGACATTTGTGTTAAAAATCGCTGATTGGTCGCTGGCGCTGCCCGCGACCAATCACCGATTTGGGCGCCAAATTTAAATATCGGCCGCGACCAATCACCGATCTTGGCTCCACATTTAAACACCGCTGTACTGATTGGTCGCGGACGCTATTTAAATGTGGCGCCAAAATCGGTGATTGGTCGCGCCCAGCGTCGGCGACCAATCAGCACAGCGGTGTTTAAATGTGGAGCCAAGATCGGTGATTGGTCGCGGCCGATATTTAAATTTGGCGCCCAAATCGGTGATTGGTCGCGGGCAGCGCCAGCGACCAATCAGCGATTTTTAACACAAATGTCCGGACCTTTGTAACATCATGCCGATACTGTGGGGACATCAGCGGCTAGGGTGTGAAGGGAAGACCGGGGAGCGGCGCTGCGGGTCGGGATACTTCTGCTGCGAGCAGTCGCTCATGTCCCGGGTTCTCGCAGCGGAAGTAGCCGCACAGGCAGCGGCGCTCCCCGGTCCTCACTAATACGATTCCGCTCCCCGCTCCTCACCAATACGATTCGCTGATTGGTCGCGCTCTCCGCACGCGACCAATCAGTGATCTTGGCGCTAAAGTTAAACACCGCTCTGTTGAATGGTCGCGGCCGCTGCCCGCGACCAATCACCGATTTTGGCGCCACATTTAAATAGCGGCCGCGACCAATCACCGATCTTGCCGCCACATTTAAACACTGCTGTGCTAATTGGTCGCGGACGCCAGCCGCGACCAATCAGCGAGCTTGGCGCCAAATTTAAACAACGCTCTGCTGATTGGTCGCGGACGCCAGACGCGTCCAATCAGCGAGATTGGCGCCAAATTTAAACAACGCTCTGCTGATTGATCGCGGTCGCTGGCCGAGATCAATCAGCAGTATTGGTGCCAAATTTAAACAATGCTCTGCTGATTGGTCGCGGCAGTCAGCCGCGACTAATCAGAGATTTTGGCGCCAAATTTAAACCCCGCTCTGCTGATTGGTCGCGGTCGCCGGCCGCGACCAATCAGCAGTATTGTCGCCAAATTTAAACACCTCTTTGCTGATTGGCCGCGGTCGCGACTAATCAGCGATTTTGGTGCAAAATTTAAACACGCTCTCCATTCCTCACTAACACTGCTCGCTGATTGGTCGCGGCCGCCGCCCGCGACCAATCAGCGAGTTTGGTGCCAAATTTAAACACCGCTCTGCTGATTGGTCGCGGCCGCCATCCGCGACCAATCAGTGAGATTGGCGCCAAACTTAAACAACGCTCTGCTGATTGGTCGAGGCCGGCGACCGCGACCAATCAGCAGAGCGATGCAGAGCGGGGTTTAAATTTGGCCCCAAAGTCGCTGATTAGTCGCGTCTGACGGCCGCAACCAATCAGCAGAGCGTTGTTTAAATTTTGCGCCAAAATCGCTGATTGGTCGCGGCCGGCGGCCTCGACCAATCAGCGATTTTGGTGCCAAATTTAAACCCCGCTCTGTATCGCTCTGCTGATTGGTCGCGGCCGCGACCAATCAGCAGTATTGGCGCCAAATTTAAACACCGCTCTGCTTATTGGTCGCGACTAAGCAGCGATTTTGGTGCCAAATTTAAACACCGCTTTGCTGATTGGTCGCGGTTGCCTAAGGCGACTAATCAGCGATTTGGGCGCCAAATTTAAACGCCGCTCTGCTAATTGCGCCCCGTCGGCCGCATACCTATTCTAGAATACCCGATGCGTTCGAATCGGGCCACCATCTAGTGTATATATATACAGTGTATATTGCAGAGATTCAAGCTTTCTGGTAGTGTTTGGGTAGACAATAACACTTGGTTCTACTGTAAAACAGTCTTATTTTTATTTATCCATCATAAACCATTAACAGAGTTCACATGAAACCAAGATAACCTTTCCTTGGCTTAAACGAATAACAACACAATGGTCTCACTCGTGTAGCAATCCAGGCATTGCTTTACTCTCAGTTTGGTCAGCAATAATGAACACACTGCAGCTCCCACGTATTAGACACACCTGAGACACTTCAGCTGCCTTTTGTAGGACTTGCAAAGCCCAGACTGGAGATATGGGAGCGACCTTTCCCACCCAGACTTTTTTGGTCGCTCCTAAATCCCGGACCCAAAATCTGGTCTCAGTAAAAACCTTCTCAGCAACCTACCATTGCTGGAGCCTTCAATTCCCAGACTTATATCACGGAGACACACACCTGCCATTCAGGACTTTTCCTCCTACTCCATTAATATATAGATATACAGTATGTACATTGATATGCATGAATAAATTGATAAATAGGTGTGATGATTTCCCTTCTCAGTGCATCATGTTTATACACAATTGTGCAATGTTTAGCTATATTTTAGATATTTTTTTGTTTTAGTTAATACATAAAAATATTAATTCTCCAGAATATTTTTTTTAGTGTTCCTCCTGGAAATGTACAAATATATTAACAACTGGGTGTTACCACTCTCCTTGTTGATTGGACAGAAAAATGCTGCACTGGCACTGGGAATGGTAATTGCATCCAGTACTGCAGCTTATCATTGACCAAGTTCCTAATTTGCTCATAGGAGCACCTTTACAACTTAGACAGAGTTATATTGAAGTTACATATGTCTGGTTTCGAAAACTCATTTTCACATACTGCATTAGGAACTTTTGAATTAATAGAAGGGGAAATCACATTTATGACCCATTCAGGACTCTTAAAAAGAGAAATTTTAAAAAAATCCTTCAACTTTTCAGGATGCAACACAACTGAAGGCAGCCTACTAATTTCAGTAGGAAATGTATAATACTCAATTTCTCCCATGCAGTGAAACTGAACAATTGCTGCTAGGTTTTCCCTTGAAATAACAGGTGATCACTGGGGGTCTCGGAAGGACATAACATGAATATCCTAAAGAGGGAACCTTCCTCCCAAAAAATGTTTTGTCCAAAGCAGACAGCCTCTTTAAAGTGTCTTTGTTTTCAAAACGAGCAGTCATGTTGCTATTTCTGGTCATTATAAGACTTGTATCTGGCATTTTTCCTCTCTGCAGAGGCTCTTTCTCTAATTGTAAGCTGTCTCTGAGATATGAGGGATGGATAATATTTGCCATGATGTTTCCCACGCAAAGCACAAATAGATATGAGGGATTCCTGCTCTCCTGTCTCTATGTAACACATACTCAGGAGCAGGGGCAACATAAAGGTAATACAGAGCAGTGTAGCTGTGAATCCAGCACTGTGGTGCCTCTTTCCCCTCACTCTCTCTTTGCTCCTCCTTCTTCCCTTCTCCATAGACTTCAGTAGTCAACTGTAATCTGATACCTCAATGAACTTACAGTCTGTTAGGTCCACAAGATGGATTTTAGCTGTTTCTCCAAGTGAATGATGAGTTCAGGAGATGGAAGGAGGGGAAAAAGTGGCTAATAAGTGGAGAAAGAGGCATATTTCTCTTATGAGATTTAGTACAACGTTTCTTATATTTGCTCATACTATTGATTTATGAAAAGTTTGATAAAACTGTAAAGACCATTTAACTTTTCTCGTGTGTAATATTTCCATGGTAATGTAGCAATAAACCTCTGTATATGCTACAGGCTCACCTGGTGAGGTGGATTCTCTAATTCATAAGTCAAGGTGAGCATCACAGACCAGAGGTGAAGGAGCTGTGCCAGTCCACAGAAGGCAATCCGGAAAGATTATTAAGAATGCATTATGAGATCGTCTTGATCCTATAATGGTGTGGCCCTGAGCCAAAGTTTCAACAAATAACAAAGAAAAAATATGTGAGACATTCAACCAGTCCGAAAAAAATGTTATGGACAAAGTTGAAAATGTGCAGTGCATTGGTTCAACTTCACAAATCCCCAGCAGGTCTTAGGATCTCCATAAAAGTGTTCATGAGTAGGCAAAGGTGGAGATGTTCCCCATGAAGAATATCTTGGATTAGAGGATGGCTGTTGCATGTGTTGAGGAGCCGGACGTGTAACAACAGGAGTTTGAGGCAGTGAGTCCAAACGGACTAGGAGGTCTCATGCAAGCTGCATGATCAGTCTAGATAAGTCCTCCAATGGCAATAGTGTTGATTCCTCTTCATGTTTGAAATCCATGGTGTGGGTATTCTGTTAACGACTCACTTGGTGAGATGGGTTCTCTAAGCCAAAGTTCACAGTGAGCAGCATGGACTGGAGGTGGAGGATCAGCGGAATGGGTCTTGCCGGATGGCACGTATATCAGCAAGGACCAAGATATCTAAGACAGCAGGAAGACAGGCAGTCTAGGAAGCACTGGATGAAGCAGACCCAAATGTTAGGATACACATAGGAAGAGTAGATGTATAGACAATGCAGAAGTTTTAGCGTGGATAGTAATGATGTAATAGCAACTGGTACTTGCTTGTAGAGGTGTGGTTACACACAGGAGTAATAGATGAATAGCCAATCTGGTAACTAGCTTGCAGAGTTATGGTTTATAGCACAGATGTGGAGGGAACATTTAGGAAGAAAATGGTTAACCACAGGTTAGCAGTGAAGTATTGTCACACTTGCTTTCAGAAGTGCAGTTCACATGTTTATCGCAGAAATATTTTGTCGAACTGTTAAACTAGCTTGCAATGATATGTTACCTTGATTGCAGAGACTGTGGTGTAAACAGTGCCAAGAACATATAAAAGAAGTCGGTAATCTGGAAACTTGGTTGCAGAGATAGATGTGGACTACACCTAGGTAAAGTGAATTGAGCTTAGAAATGCTGGTAGATAAATGGAAGTCAGGAGTAGCAGGAGATAATTATGCACCTGGCTACAGCTTGAGCTCAGTGGAAGGTGAGGCAACTTCTGACAAGCAATGTTATCTGAATACTCAGATGGCACACAGCTGGCTTTAAAAGGCCCTGGGTGTTGTCAGAAATGTTTGCCAGGTTACAACAGTAAACTAGTACAAAGGGAGCCAGCCATAGGTAACGGAAATAAGGCCCGGCACCTGAGCTGGGACAGGTGAGTTACAGTATAATTGCATAATAAGGAGTTTTTACCCCTGTGGTAGATATAGTGCCCGATATATTGGACTCCCAGAAACAGATATTAGCTCATCTTTACTACTTCACTCCTGTCATAGCTCTAGATGTGTTGAGAAAAATATTAATTTTCAACTGTGATTTCAATTACAGATGTAAAAGCGCTTTAATAAAACGACTTGTTTAATCTCAGTGCATATCTCCTTGTCACCAGGCAGAACTTTTCCCCTGACTGCTCAGCTTTTAGCTATTACTCAGCAATTGGGTTTTTATGTGACTTATCTCTGATTTACTACTTTTCCTTAATTTAAAACTATTATTTGGGGTGCCTGGAGACAATAAGAGTAAATCTTTTGTTTCTTCTCTAAAACCGAAGACACTTGCACAGTCAATCAAATTCACAGCAGCTATGCACAAAGCTGACTGTTGTCTGTGCTCCTACATAAAGGCATCAATAATTTACAATCACATGTAATAATTTAATTGCATAACATAATATCTTCATTTAAGAGTAACTTTTACAATGTAATCAAGAAAGTTTTCTGGCGTCTTTGAGATATATTGAATACTGATTGTATCTCAAGTGTTGAAGCAGACTCCATCCCAATGAGGACTCCCTCCCAACCATTGAAATCACATGTCCTGCCTATATATTAGGTATGTCACTATTACACCCACTCCCAATACAGAATCTACAGTAGATACGATACCTATTCTTGTCCTTTCCTTCTGAGATGATGCTTGCCCCAACACTTGTTTTCTGAAGAAGCCTTCGACAAGTTGTCAATCCATCACTATCTGAAGTGACAATTTGAACACATTACTTTGTCCACACTAGTTATTACCCTGGGCACTATGCCTTATATTTGTTAATTTTTTGTAATGGTGGCTCTCTATTGTTAAATTCTGAGCATATACTACAAGACGTCAGTTTCCCAGCACAGGCGGCGCAATGACATCCCTGCACTCCGCAGCCTGCTCTGTGTGCAGGAAAGAAGAGGTGTTAGGACTTGAACCCAGCAGCTCTGGTGCACAAGGCGGCAACTCTTCTCATTGAGCTATTCAGCTCGCTGGACAGTTCACGGCTAACTTAGATTCTAGTATCTGTATTGTTCCTGAGCAGCTCCACCCTGATTGGCTTCATCCTGATTGAACACCCTATTTAAACCCGGCCTGGCACCTCCTTCCTTGCGAGATTATTGAGCTCCTAGCCTCTAGCCAAGCTCTCCCTTCTGCTGCTTCATACAAGTTATACTGCTTACCTGTGTATAGATTCCTGGCTTCCCTGACAACTCTACTTGCTAAACCCTTCAAGTTATGCTGCTTACCTGTGTACCGATTCCTGGCTTCCCTGACAACACTACTTGCTAAACCCTTCAAGTTATACTGCTTACCTGTGTACCGATTCCTGGTTTTCCTGACTACGCTACCTACCGGTGCTGCCCCTAGTGTAGTGGTTGCAATATCAATACTCCAACCCAGGTCAGTTGCTAACAAGAGGACTCAGTCTCTTCAACGTTCATACTTGACTACTCTCTCAGAAGATCCAGGAGACACCTGGAGATAGTGGACACCTTCTGGAGTTGTGAAAGAATTGGAAAATATCGAGGATGTCGGGGAACCCTACCTAGTGCGCAATGCCAGGATGCTTCATCATCTGAATTTGCATGATAGGATATTTTGTAAAATGATGAACACTGTGAAGATGTGAGGTTGTGGGTTGTAATAATCACCTAGGCAGGTTAAAGATACAACTATGTTTTATTCCATACGTCCATGGTTTTACAATAACTCCGAGTAGATGGTCAAAATACATTGCCCTTACTCCACAAGATCCCCTTCCCGGGGCCAGTAGTCTCACTGCCCCCGTACCAGGCGATTACCACTGTCTCCTAACTTTTGGTTGGCCAACAAATTTCGTATCTCTCACCAGTATAGTCTATAGTCACAGTCCATGCTCCTCCAGACAATAGATAACCTGACCGAAGCCCATGAATCCAGCAGCAACAGTCCTCAAGAAAGTTCCTCAAATCCAGACGACAGATCCCTCAACGATAGCACGTGGATCCAGCCCAGCCAGCAACCAATCTCCAAACTCCAAAGACTATCCATACATGGGCACCAGGAGCTCAGCCATAGATCCTCTCCTCTTAACGTCACTCTACCAACTGAGCCACTACACCTGTGGCTTAGTTGTCCTCCCTCCCTGGCATCAGCCCCCTGAATGGGCAGAAGTGTTAATGTGGTGCCCCTGAGGGTTCAGTCGCCACAGGGGTACTGCACCTCAGACCGAGGTGTGGTATCTCCTCTCCGAGGTAAGGAAGGAGCACCTCTCAGGACTCAGCCATCCATTCAACACTACACCACTCCTGTCCTGAGGGAGGCTTTAAGGCACCATAGTGCTGCCCCAGCCGGGATAGAGGAGATGAGGGGGAACCAAAGATAGGGGGAACCATGTAGTGGGTGAGGGTGGAGGATGCACCTTTAGGTTACACTCATCCAATTCATATTTAACCAGCGGCCATCTTAAGTTCAGGGTCTTTGGTTGTGGGTCTTCGGCTGGAAGGCAGCGCAGGGCCTCATCTGACTGAAGGCTTACGGTCCTCGGTCTCAGGCCTCGAGACGAGGAGCGGGGTGGAGTGATCGGCGGTGGAGTATTGGCGCCTCCATCCCGGCCAGGATCCTAGAAGCAAGAAGGCCAAGGCGGGGAGCAGAGGAGAAAGCTCCGTAGGCGGGGAGCAGAGGAGAAAGCTCCGCAGGCGGGGAGCAGAGGAGGAAGCTCCGTAGGCGGGGAGGAGAGGAGGAAGCTCCGTAAGCGGGAAGCAGAGGAGAAAAGCTCCGTAAAAAGGGTACCGGCCCCCGATATCTGGCTTTGCTACTTCATGTCCTAGTCAGAGAAGCCCGGAGGCTCAGTGGATCCCACCGGGTAACGGACGGAGCGGAGTCGCCACCCGTACCCTTGTTCTGTGCATAGTCCAGAGGGAGACCCAGCCTTGTAACACGCACCACATACGGACAGGAGAGGACCTAGTGGGAAAGTCTAGGAACACTACGGTGCAGGGGGTCCTGGTTGCTGCACCTGAACTACCTGGAGTGTGCTGAACCCCTTCCTGGTGGCCGCAGAGCGCCGTGAGGAGCAAGGAGAAGCCTTGCAGCTGACACCTATCAATGTGAGTAAAGCTTGGAAGACTGCATCCATTGCCTCCGGTCCCTTATTTCAGCGCGACACCACACCGCACCACCCACTACGACCCCCCTCATCCGTCTTCTCTGCCCTGAGGCCCTGCTCCGCCTGTGGGGAGTAGTACCATCTTCTGCTGCCACTACATCCCGCCTCAGAGGACTGCTGCAGCGCTGGTGGCGAATCACCAGACACCACAGGTGGCGTAGTCGTTTAATCCACTCGATTACCACCGTCCCTCCTAGCCCTTATTTTTGATTGTGACAACCCTGGGCACGGGCCGGGCCTAGGTCACGACTGGATCCACCTTCCATCTGGAGGCCCGGTTCCGAGTACCCCCATCTCTCAGGGTGGGCTAGCGAGTAGCGAAGTAGGCGTCACATTAACACCCTCCCAACCAAAGCTAACTGTGCATTGGTGGAGGTATTTTTTCTCAGGCCGAACCCATCAACTGGGACTGCATGTGAGACTCCCTGTGGCGATGGCTCCGCTGGGTCTATATCCCCATCCACACAATGGGCCTAGTGGCTGTGAGAACAATGGCTTGAGGCCCCTGAGACACTAACGAGATTAATGGAATGATTACTTTACCTTTAGCAATTTCCTGTCGGGCCTTATGTATACTGTAACGGGTCTGGGAGGCGGAACCTCTGAGCAACTATACAAGGGGGCGATCCTTGTAAGGAAGCGGGTGGCTCCCAGGGAAGACAGGCAGGTAGTCACGGCAAGTGACAGGGACAGTCTCTGGGTAGAAGGGCAGGTAGTCACGGCAAGTGACAGGGACAGTCTCTGGGTAGAAGGGCAGGTAGTCATGGCAAGTGACAGGGACAGTCTGTGGGTAGAAGGACGGGTACTCACGGCAAGTGACAGGGACAGTCTCTGGGTAGAAGGACAGCAGGCAGGTGACTGGTGAGCGCTCCCAGGTGAGCGGGCGAGAGTCTCTGGACAGGCAGGTGGTCACGGCAAGTGACGGCAGAGCCTCCAGGTAGGCTAGCAGGCAGGTAGCAGGTGAGTGCTCCTAGGTGAGCAGGCGAGAGTCTCTGGACAGGCAGGTGGTCATGGCAAGTGACGGCGGAGCCTCCAGGTAGACTAGCAGGCAGGTAGCATATGAGCGCTCCCAGGTGAGCAGACAAGAGTCTCTGGACAGGCAGGTGGTCACGGCAAGTGACGGCGGAGCCTCCAGGTAGGCTAGCAGGCAGGTAGCAGATGAGCGCTCCCAGGTGAGCGGGCAGGCTGGTCCATAGACAGACTGACAGGTGTCGGAAGGCAGACCGTCGGACTGCAGGCTTGCAAGCAGGTAAACGGATATCTGGCAGGTATCAAGCAGGAATCTGGCAGGTGACTGGCAGGTAACAGGCAGGAATCTGGCAGGTGACTGGCAGGTAACAGGCAGGAATCTGGCAGGTGACTGGCAAGTAACTGGTAACGGGACCTGAGGGCTGAAGCAGAGTGAAGGCTTTGCAACTGTGACACCCCAGGGGTCTGGTTGCCACAGTGATAGAGATATTACGTCTGAGAGCAGGTGGGAGGTCCTTTGGTCAGGGATCCTGTGCATGCCACACCTCCTGCCCAGTCTTGGGAGGGGAAGGACTTCCCCTATATAAACCCGGGGCTGAGGCAGAGTTAGTGAGAAAGAAGACAGAACAAGAGTAGAGAAGAGAAGTAGCATAGCAAGAAACATCAGGAGCTCTGTGGGGAGCAGTGTTACAACGAGTCAGGGGCTGGCAGCTGCAGAGCTCGCCCTGACTGAGAAGATTTCTTACCGGACCCGGAGTCCGAGGCTGTGGGGACTAACTCCTACCCAGCAGCAGAAACCGTCCGGCAGAGGATTTCAGGTCCTCTGGCCCAGAAGCCCGAAGGCACGGTCACACGCGTGGGACCAGCACCGCCATCGTGGAGCGGAAGCCATTAGAAGGCCCCGAGTCACCGGCCATACGGGTGAGCACCACACGGTACACTCAGGGACGTGGGCTACTTATTCCCGCCTCTAGCAAGGTAGCCAGAAGAGTACAGTTAGTTGGGAAGGCCTACAACTCCGCCTGGCCAGGGGAGATCCCATCTGCTCAAGGACTGACCAGGCCCCTATCACTAGCAAGTACTCCGGGAGGGTCTATCTTTGTCACCAGTAAAGACCCTGAACTATACCGCACCATCTCTGAGTGGTTCCTGCTACCCCCATCATCCACGTCGGCTGCCCTGAGGCCATACCCCTCCCGTTGGGGGTTATACCATCCACGCTGCACCATCCTTCCACCGGCCTCAGCGGTCTGCCCTGCAGCGGCAGCTCCATAGCTGCATTCAACGGGTGGCGTAGTCACCAACCATCTACTGCTAGTACATCGCCGCTCAGTTTGACTCCCTGGGCACGGACCGGGTCGCCGCCACGAGACTACAACCCTCAAGAGATCCGGCTCCGGGTAAGCTCCCGCGTGCGCAACGCAGCGCGACACAGGCCCAGGGGCGCGTCAACTTTGGCGTAGTCGGCAGGATTTCGTGCCCGCAACCACCGGGTACTGCGTGCCTGAAAAGCAAAGACTGTTCAAACTTACCAGTGGTGAAGATTCCCGCTATCCGTGGAGGTTTCCCGCCATCCGGCGCCATCTTCTACCTTCTTCCCGCCATCCGCGAAGTTTTCCCGCCATCCGGCGCCATCTTCGACCTTCTTCCCGCCATCCGTGGAGTTTTCCCGCCATTGGACGCCATCTTGAGGACGCCGCGCGGGAAGAAGAGGGGCGTGGACTCCGAAAGCGCGCGAGAACTGAAGCCCCGCCTCACGTCCGGACGTTGCGTAAGGTCCTGGAAGGAGCCCAGCAGACGCCGACGTCACCGGAGCGCGACGGAAGGTCCTCAACCCTGACGATCCACTGCGGAGCCGCGGCCTACGGAACAGGATCATCGCAAGGTAGGCCACGGTCCACTAGGGGGGAGGAAGATGTCGGATACGGAGGAGAGCTTCACTGCCTCAACCCCCGCCAGCGCCACCGCTGCTGCAGTTATGCCCTTCACCATGCCCTATATCCCGGGAGCAGCTTGGCTACCCCAGTACTCAGGGGAGTCACATACCCTGCATGACTTTAGAGAAAAGCTGGATAGCCTCTTCCAGGTGTACCCCCTCACAGAAGAGCAAAAAGTGAGCATCCTGGTGGCCCAACTAACCGGGGCAGCCAAAAGGGAAGTAAAATCCTGGCCACCTGGGAGGAAGACTGTCGCAGGGATACTAACCCGGCTGAAGGACACCTTTGATACCCGCACCTCAGCCGAGATTAAGCTTAGATTCTACGGGTGCAAGCAGCGAGCGCATGAGAGTATAAGGGACTATGCACTAAACCTACAAGAGGCCCTGAGGGCCATAAAGCAGACCGACCCTGATGGGGTGGGAAACGAGGACAGGCTGTTGACTGAACAATTTATAGAGGGTTTATATTGCAATGCCCACCGAACCCAGTTGCGGGCAATGGCCTCACAGGATCCCCATCTGGACTTTGCACAGTTCAAGGACTCAGCCATCCGGGTGCTCCAAGAACCGGCACCGGGTGGCGTTGTGACCCACAGGCGCCCAGCTATCACTTACCACCAGGAGGCGGCGCCCTTGTCGGCAGGGCCTGTGGGAGCTGATGCGCAGGCTTTGGACAATGACCCGGCTCCAGACCTACGCCATCAGGTCCAAGAGCTAGCTAAGAGCGTTGCTGCGCTAACCCGAACTGTGCAGTCTTTACAGGTTTCCACCCCAGGGAAGATCCAGCTGGCATCCGGACCGGAGGACATCCCGTGGCGTCGACCAAGGAGGACCCCACCGGCCAGAGGAAGACCCAGTGACCGATACAGCGAGGACGGACGACCCATCTGCCGCCGCTGCAATCAACCCGGACATATGGAAAGGTACTGTTCTTTAAACGGGCACAACCTGGGATAGAGGGCCAACCCCCAGGAAAAAGATCACCAGGCCCATCGAACTGGCGCGACAGATATGTGGGAGGACGTCCAGTCTTGCCTGTGGTACTGGATGGCATTCCCATGAGTGCCCTACTGGACACCGGGTCACAGGTCACCACCATCCCGTACGTGCTCTTTAAGCAGTACTGGAATGACTCGGATATTACCCGCTACCCTGACGACGACTTGAGTATCATCGCCAGCAATGGCCAGCCCGTGCCACAGATCGGATTTAAAGAGGTGACCATCAAAATCGGTAGAGTCGAACTGGCAGCACAGGGACTGATCATTGTAGACATTGACAAACATGAGAGCCACCCAAAAATAACTCTAGGAACTAATGTAATTGAAAATTGTCTTGCAGAGGTGATTTTCCTTCTACAGCAGGTTGCCAAGAACGCCAGCTCCGGCGAGCAGCGAGTGCTCCAGAAAGAGATCCGGGCACTGATGCGACGGCAACAGGTGGAACTCTCCGGCGGTGAGATTGGTAGCGTAAGAATGTGTGACCCTTTCCCTATTGCCATGCCCCCAAAAAGTGAAATGATGATTTGGTGCCGGGCAGCTATTGGTCTGAGAGGTAGAGATTACCAGGCAATGGTAGAACCAGTTTACTCAGACAGTAGGCCCACCATTTTGACAGCACGGGGGGTGGTCAATGTACGCCATGGGAGGGTGCCCGTTCGCATAATCAATATCGGGGAGAGGGAAGTGTACCTGCCCCGGTATGCCACGATAGCAAAATTATATACCATCAACCAAGACTCTATACAGTCTGTGGAACCCTTGCCTCCATCTCACCCGGAGGAAGGTAACGGCTCTAAGAAAGTAATGGAGGATTGGTGTCAGCAACTACATTTGGGAACTGACTCCACTCCCTCCCACCAGAAACAGGGAGTCTACCGGGTGGTTCGAGAGTATGAGAGAGTGTTTAGTAAACACCCGTTAGACTTCGGGCGAGTCAAGGGGGTAGAACACCGCATCCCTACGGGAGATCATCCTCCCATAAAAGAGAGGTATCGACCCGTACCCCCTGCACATTACCAACACGCCAAGGGGATGCTTAGAGACATGAAGGAGGCTGGGGTAATCCGGGATAGCTGTAGCCCCTGGGCAGCCCCGCTAGTTTTAGTCAAAAAGAAAGACAACACCATGAGGATGTGTGTAGAATACCGGAAAATCAACCGTATCACACACAAGGATGCGTACCCCTTACCAAGGATAGAGGAGTCATTGGCTGCTTTAAGGTCTGCTAACTTCTTCTCTACCTTGGATCTCACTAGCGGGTACTGGCAGGTTCCTGTAGCAGAGGCGGACCGGGAGAAGACCGCATTCACCACCCCGATGGGACTTAGCGAGTTCACCTGCATGCCGTTCGGACTCTGCAACGCCCCAGGAACCTTCCAACGATTAATGGAGTGCTGTCTGGGCCACAGAAACTTCGAGACGGTCCTGTTGTACCTGGACGATGTCATCGTATACTCCAAAACTTATGAGGACCACCTGAAACACCTGGCGGAGGTGTTCGAAGCTCTGGCGAGTTACGGCCTAAAGGTGAAACCCTCCAAGTGTCACCTCCTGAAACCAAAGGTGCAGTACCTGGGACACGTGGTGAGCGCTGACGGAGTGGCTCCCGACCCCGATAAGATCACCGCAATTAAGGGATGGCCAAGCCCCTCCAGCGTAAAAGAAGTGCGGCAGTTCCTCGGGTTGGTAGGCTACTACCGAAGGTTTATTCCCGGTTTTACCAAAAAGGCAGCGCCTATGCAGGACCTCCTGATAGGCCAGTCCCGGAAGGCCAAGAACCAGAAGCCGCCCTTCAAATGGGAAGAGCTAGAAGAAGAGTCCTTCCGCCAGCTGAAGATGGCCCTCACGGGGGATGAAATCTTGGCGTACCCGGATTATAGCCAGCCCTTCATCCTCTACACCGACGCCAGTAACATCGGGCTAGGAGCCGTACTGTCCCAGATCCAGCAGGGGAAAGAACGATAATCGCCTACGCCAGCCGAAAACTGCGACCCACCGAAAGGAACCCCGAGAATTATAGCTCATTTAAGCTAGAGTTCCTGGCCGTGGTATGGGCAGTCACTGAGCGCTTTAAGCATTACCTTGCTTCTTCCCGGTTCAACGTGTACACGGATAACAACCCGTTGACACACCTGGACACGGCAAGACTCGGTGCCCTGGAGCAGAGGTGGATGGCCCGTCTGTCCAACTACGAGTTCATAATCAAATACCGGGCAGGGCGCTCCAATACTAACGCGGACGCCCTGTCCAGGATGCCCAACCTGCCGGACGAAGGAGAAGATCCGGAGGGACTGGAAGAAATTGAACTCCCTGCGTTCCACCGTCATGGGACTATCCAGTATTCCCACCGGGTAAGGAGTAAGCAGGCTGCTACGTTGAACCCCTTACCTCACTACAACTGGGCGGAAACGCAAGACAGCGACCCTGCCGTCCGACTGGTGAAGGAGATGCTGACTCGGCCGGAGGCTCGCCTTGAACCAGACGCTCCGGAGGAAGCCAAACAACTATGGGCAGAGAAGAGTCGACTGTTCCTTTACAAAGGGAAGTTGTGCCGCAGAATGGTTAACTCCCGGACGCATGAATTACTCTGGCAAGTAGTGGTGCCACGAAGAGACGCAGCCATGGTGATGGAGGCATACCACGACGGAGCTGGACACTTCGGGTGGAAGAAGCTGGAGTTCCTGCTGCGCGAGCGATTCCACTGGGTAGGCATGAGGGGAACCATTGAGAAGTGGTGCAGAGACTGTGGCCCCTGCAACCTGAGAAGGAAGGACCGCGCCAGCCAGAAGACTCCCCTGCAGTCCATCGTCACCCAGCAACCGTTGGAACTGGTAGCCTTGGATCATGTAAAACTGACCCCAAGCAGAAGTGGCTACGTCTACGCGTTAACCATCGTGGATCATTACTCCCGGTTTCTGGTTGTCGTCCCCGTCAAGGACTTAACGGCTCAAACAGCAGCTAGAGCCTTCCAGCAGCACTTTTGCCGTCCACACGGGTACCCGGACCAAGTGCTGACGGACCAGGGACCTGCCTTTGAAGCGGAGGTCTTCCAGGAATTCTGCAATCTGTATGGCTGCCGGAAGATAAGGACGACACCCTACCATCCGCAGACTAATGGACTTTGTGAAAAAATGAACCAGGTGGTAATGGATCTTCTAAAAACGTTGCCCCTGGAAGAACGCAGTCTGTGGCCTGAAAAGTTGCCCGATCTGGTGGACCTATACAACCACATCCCGGTAGGTTCCACCAACTGTACCCCGGCTTACCTAATGAGGGCAAGACCTGGTAAGTTACCTGTTGACCTGGAAATGGGAGTCCTGATACCCGAGGACACTTCACCAGAAACAGATTGGGACACAGAGAGGCAGCAGCAGTACCGGAGAGTACAGGAGAGCGTGGAGCGAAGTCTCTGTCAGGCTAGGGAAAGACAAGAGAAAACTTACAACCAGTATGCTCCCGCTGTTCCCCTGGTACCCGGAGAGCAGGTCTTGAAGAGGAAGAGACGGCTCCACAAGTTGGACGACCAGTGGGAGAAGGACCCGTACACCGTACTGCCCTCAAGCCACGAAAACCCGAAGGTCTGTACCATCAGTAAAGACGGAGGGGAAACCACAGCCATTGTATCCCGGGACCACCTGAAGAAGTGTCCCGAACAACTGAGGAACCCTGAAGAGGAACAAGAAGACCATCGACCCGTAGAGGAAAGGGAAGATATGGTTAGTACCGTGCTCGGGGACTTCCCTCGGTCTTGGACTCAAGTCAATGGTGCAGTTGTGGTACCCGTACTCACTTTCCTCCAACCATCATCCCAAGAACCTATGGAGCAACCGGTAGAGCTGGAAGAACAGCCGGTCCAGGAGGCAGAAGACTCTACACAAGCAGACCCGGAAAATCAACCCTCTGCTTATAGTGAGCCTGCCATACCCCTAGTGAGCCAGAGGGCCCATAGACAGCTGCCCAGTTTACCCTTGACAGCTCCTACACCCTGCAGTTCAGGGCCAGACAGTCAGCTCCGTAGGTCCACTAGGGCCACTAGAGGCCAGCTACCCGCACGTTGGAGGATCTAAATGTTTAAGCTATCTTATAATGTTTACTTGTTTTTAGTTGCTTGTGTATAATTTTGTGTTTCTAGTTCTTTTTAGGAGTCCTTGGTGGATTTACCGGGAATCCTTGTACATAGTTGGAGCGTAACCCAGGATGGACTAAAGACTGTTAAGGACTCGGGGCAGGACAGGCCCCTACCTGGTTACGTCTCCCTGTTTTGGTGAAATGGACACCTTGCTTTTCAAAACTGCACCCGGTTGCGGACACGCCGTAACCATCTTATGTGTTTTTCTTATTGTATTGTTATTGTTATACCTTGTTATGTTTTTCTAAAAAAAAAAAAAATATGTTTAGTCCCGGAGTACTAAATTTCACTAGGGGGGAATGTGACACCCCAGGGGTCTGGTTGCCACAGTGATAGAGATATTACGTCTGAGAGCAGGTGGGAGGTCCTTTGGTCAGGGATCCTGTGCATGCCACACCTCCTGCCCAGTCTTGGGAGGGGAAGGACTTCCCCTATATAAACCCAGGGCTGAGGCAGAGTTAGTGAGAAAGAAGACAGAACAAGAGTAGAGAAGAGAAGTAGCATAGCAAGAAACATCAGGAGCTCTGTGGGGAGCAGTGTTACAACGAGTCAGGGGCTGGCAGCTGCAGAGCTCGCCCTGACTGAGAAGATTTCTTACCGGACCCGGAGTCCGAGGCTGTGGGGACTAACTCCTACCCAGCAGCAGAAACCGTCCGGCAGAGGATTTCAGGTCCTCTGGCCCAGAAGCCCGAAGGCACGGTCACACGCGTGGGACTAGCACCGCCATCGTGGAGCGGAAGCCATTAGAAGGCCCCGAGTCACCGGCCATACGGGTGAGCACCACACGGTACACTCAGGGACGTGGGCTACTTATTCCCGCCTCTAGCAAGGTAGCCAGAAGAGTACAGTTAGTTGGGAAGGCCTACAACTCCGCCTGGCCAGGGGAGATCCCATCTGCTCAAGGACTGACCAGGCCCCTATCACTAGCAAGTACTCCGGGAGGGTCTATCTTTGTCACCAGTAAAGACCCTGAACTATACCGCACCGTCTCTGAGTGGTTCCTGCTACCCCCATCATCCACGTCGGCTGCCCTGAGGCCATACCCCTCCCGTTGGGGGTTATACCATCCACGCTGCACCATCCTTCCACCGGCCTCAGCGGTCTGCCCTGCAGCGGCAGCTCCATAGCTGCATTCAACGGGTGGCGTAGTCACCAACCATCTACTGCTAGTACATCGCCGCTCAGTTTGACTCCCTGGGCACGGACCGGGTCGCCGCCACGAGACTACAACCCTCAAGAGATCCGGCTCCGGGTAAGCTCCCGCGTGCGCAACGCAGCGCGACACAGGCCCAGGGGCGCGTCACAACAACATTGCTCGGGCACCTCCATTTTGGAGGAGGTGCCTTATATATGGTGAAGTCCTCCGGCCATTGGCCGGGGATTCCTTAGGACGGCGCGCGCGGCCCCTTTAAGAGAGGGGGAGCGTGCGCGTGCGCGCGCCCTTAGCACCGTGGCCGGGAAGCAGCGCGCGCTGCCAGCAGAGAGGGAGGAAGACGCCGGGCACAGAGCGGAGAGGTGAGGGGAACAGCGTCCCTGCCTAGCAGGAGGCAGGGACGCCGACGCTACATATACATGATCCAACCAGCACGGCTTCCTCTGCTTGCTGTCACTGAATGGAAACATTGATACCTGAAGCTGAATACTTTCCAGGTGAAATTAGTGCACTTAAACGGACGAGCAAGCAAACCTCTAATAAAACAGCAAGCAAATCTCTAATAAAAGACAACAAACACCACGGCGGAAAACCCAGTAAACCCCATTGTAGTCATTGCATCCGGCGAGCGCTGTTGGTCCTGGGTGCAGAACAATGGAAATAAGATACAGGTGCAGAAAATGTGTGATACTGAATATAATTGTGTCTGTAATATCTTGTCACTTTGGTAGTAAATCTGAAGAGGAAAGGAAATATAACATTAATAACTCGAACTCACGATCATAATCCACTAAAGGAAATTTTTAATGGAGGCCAGAAATGGCAGTATTTTCTGACACTGTATATGTGAGCCGTGTGACGGAGAAAACAGAGTTTTAAATAGCTGGATTTCTAGCTCTGTAATATGGAAAGGACCTGGCTGTATTCTGCAGTGCCAACAAGCAAATGGCGCAGAAAAACGGTGTTCTCTGGATTGCATTTTAAGCAAATAATGAGGATTAAGATCCAAAAAAAGTATTTCTGCCCCCTGAAATCTCGGCCTTTGTATGGAAATATCTAACAGCAGCAGAAGGCAGAATTGGAATGGAGCCTTTTGTGCTATATGCACTGCCGTCTGCTATATACCCTGCCTGCCTGCCTATATACACTGCCTGCCTGATATCTCTGCAGATGGATTAGTTAGTCCTCAAAATGACTGTTTGTTAAGATGGATATGTGTAATGTACGATTTTTCTCCCTACACTACCTAATACACAAGCAAATCTCTCCCTGACACAGCAGCAGCACCTCTCCCTACACTGTCTGATCCGGAGTGACTGTGACGAGCACAGTGGCGCCCGCTCGGATATAGACCTGATGACGCTGTGCGGCCAGCCAATCACTGTAATGCCACAACTAACATGGCTGCGGCATTACAGTGGCAGGCAATCCCTGCATGTTGATTGGCGCTCTAAAGAGCGCCAAACATGCAGGGAGGGGACGCGAGCTCCCGCCGAGCATCCCCGGAAATACTCGGTGAGCGTCGAGCATCTTGAGCAGTGAGATGCTCGGGAAAGTACCGAGCAGTAGCGAGCATGCTCGCTCATCACTACTTACAATCCACAATCTCAGAATCTTACAGACTGCAACTGGAAATATGAACTAAAATGTGTATGGCTTAGTTGGCATTATAATCATTTGTTAAACAATTGTCCATTAAAGTCTATGGGGATCCATAGAAAACATTAAATACAGACTTTGTACTTCAGTTTTGCATCCAAGTTTCATCCGTTTTCAACTGATCCATTGCTAAGTTATTATTATCATTATTATTTACCTGCCTTCGGCTCGATCTCAAGCCATGGCGACTTGATGGATGAACAATTTTAAGAAGATCGATTTTGTGCAAGGCTAGATAGGTCCACCAGGGTCTTTTTGATTTTATCGAGCCTTTGGGTTGATGGTTTTCCTCTTTGCCTTGTTCCTTCCATTCTTCTGACCATGATGTCCTTCTCCAGTTATTGCTCTCTTCATATGATGTGTCCAAAGTAGGCAAGTCATAGCTTGGTGATCTTTGCTTCAAGTGACATGTCTGGCTTGATTTGTTCCAAAATTGATTTGTTTATTGTTCTTGCCATCCATAGTATTGATAATATCCTTCTCCAGCATCACATTTGAAAGGCGTCAATTTTTCTTTCTGCTTCTTTATTGCCTCGGCTTTGCACCTGTATGTTATTACAGAAAAGACCAGACTATGTGTCTTCATCGCCAGTGAAATGTTCCTCGATTTGAAGACCTTATCCACTGACTTCATTGTTGATTTGGCCATTGCTATTCTATTAAATTCAGGTGTCATTGTTACATCTTGAGTGATCATTGAGCTGAGTAGGTTGAAGTCCTTTACAACTTCCAGTTCATCTCATCTCAAATGTGTCCCGGTCATACCTGACAGTAGTCAATATCTTTGTCTTCCTTGTATTGAGTAGGAGTCCCATGTTCAAGCTTTCCATCTTGACACTCCGTAATAAGTCCTTCATTCCATCTACTCCTGTTGGTAAAATTCAATGTAAAAATAAAAGTTCAGACAGTCTATGTCCTTCAGTGAAAAAAAAATGGATAAGAAAAAATGGATTCAAGTACGAAGACGAAAAATCTGTATGTTTCTCTTGTATGGTAACACTTAGACAGGTGTGTGAATGCGGCCAAAAAAGAAAATATCATCAGATACATAACTGTCATTGCTCTGCTGTAGATTTCAGTATTAATTACATGGATCTACAATGTGATAATTAGCGCTGGCATAAAATGACAGTCAAATTAGCGCTGGTGTCACTGTTCAACAAAAGGTGAGGCGAGAGCACTTGTTTAATGCAAAAAACGGGTAAAAAAATCTGTAAATAAATGTCTTCTAATTTACGAGACAATTATTTCTTTTCATCATTATTAGGATTCTGAGAAAATATGTGCAAATTCCAGCTGGTTGTTAAAAAGGTATTCTTATCTCATAAATTGACAGTACGGTTTTATGATCGCGGAGGTTCAACCGCTGGCATCCGATCTGGAGGATTAAGGGGCTGCAGAGCTGCTTGGGGTAGTCCAGAGTGCTGCTATACTGAGGAACGCTAGCAAAGCTCATTTCAAGAGTTTTGGGCCACTCTACAGCTCTCTGCCCAACCAGGTGACTGTGAATGCAGTGCATGAAAAATGGCTCCTGGAAGAGGTCCTAAGACCCCCCAAAATAGTGGTAAATTGTACTGTAATGCAAACAGTAACTTCATTATAGCCTGCTCATCTTTGAAGGTTGTGCTATTGTGTCACCCTGGCCTGGATGCCACAAAATGTAATAAAGCTGTGTCTGAGAGCAAGGGGGAGGTTCTCTAGTCGGGGGAACATTAGCATGCAGTACCTCCTGTCTCAGGCCAGTAGGGGGAGCAGGCTGCCCTTATAAAAGCTGGTGCTGGGGGCAGGGTTAGGGAGAACTGGATGACCTGTCTCAGTACTGAGACTTGTCCCGGAGCAGAGCAGGGACAGAAAGTTGTATTGCACCTACGAGGAAGTGTGGCAGGAGGAGAGCCACAAGCCAGAGACAAGAGGCGAAGAGAGCCTGTCTTGGCAGATAAAAGACTTAATTTACCAGACTTTGGTGTCTGAGGCTGGGAGGATTCCACATTCTCCAGCAGATAACCAGTCCGCAGGGGACTGTATGTTCCTTGGCCTAAGAAACCTGGAGGCTCTGCCACAACAGAAGGGACCAGTAAAGCCGTACCAGGCCGGGAGCAGAAAGGAACCCACGTCGCAGGCCATACAGGCGAGAGTACACGGAAAGATCGGAAACGTGGGCTGTTACCCTATAAGCAGGAGATAGCCAGAAGGAGCACAGAAAGCACGGTAGGCCTACACCCTCACCCTGACCAGGGCCAATTTCCCCATTGCTCTCAGACATCCAGGTCCCCTCCTAGCCGGAACTGTTTATGGGTCAGTTTACCTGTTTTAGTAAAGGCCCTGGACTGCAACCTGTTGTCTGTGTGCTCCTTCGCGCCTCCAGCACTACCGGTACTGGGACTCTCACCACCATCACTCCCACCATCTATCATACTGCCCTGGGGCCGCACTCTTCCCGTGGGGAGTCACACTACCCTAGCTGCACACCTCATCAGCCCCAGCGGTCTGCATGCAGCGGCGGTTCCTAATAACCGCAATCCACGGGTGGCGTAGTCGGACATAATCATCAGCGCATAACGGACTACCACTGGCCTGACCACCCTGAACCATGGAACCGGGTTGCCACTACTACTCCCATCGTTCCCCTACTGCCCGGATCCGAGTGCCCCACGGCCCAGGGGGCGAGTCACTATTGTTTAGGCACAACACTAGTCCTAGTTCTAATTATATGTGTTCTCCAGGCTACTCTTCCTCGATATCCCGACAGCAAAAAAATATCTTTAGTTTACGCTCACAAATATCAGTGTATATAATAAAAAGGCGATGATTACAGGTGCCCGGATGAATGAATATGTAGGGTTTCAGAGCCATTGATTATTCTGTGCTACTGAAGTCTATTTTTACAACTCGTTTTGAAAGAGAACCGCTTTCTTTATATGACCTGTCGAAGATAGCAGATCACTTCGAAATGTGTTGTCAAACTAAACTTTAATAGCTTGGGATAATCAACATCTCTGATCTCCTGGAAGGATTGGAAAATCTCATAGCTGCCAATAAAACCTTCTAAATATTCCAAAAAGATTCACCAGAAATCAACACTTCTGCTAGGGTTCTTGAATGTAACACCAAGATGCTCCATCATCAAATGGAGCTTAGGCATCCAAAGCATTACGATGGCATGAAAGAGACATGGCAGGAGCATGTAGGGGGTGTTACCCGAAAGGGTGCATGGTTATTTGTGAAACTGGCCTCCCAGAATTGCAACTTTAAAAGTTGTCATACTTTATAAGTTTTTACCAAAAGTTTCCAGAAGGGGCTTAAAATGACAGTAGCTGCACCCTTGCCTGAAACCACACCACTCCTTGACTCTTCCCTGCCTTCTCACATCCCATTCCTTGCCTCTACACACCACATTTCCTGAATGAGAAAACTTGGTTTTCAGGAGCATTCAGGCAGTTTTGAGATTTGCCGAGTATTCCGTAAGATTCTCGAACATTCCGTTACAGTTGGCAAGTTTGTCATATGGTCTCCAACAAAGATGGTCCTCCAGCTCTATTAGATAGGGCTGGGACTAGAAAGGAGTCCCTAATTGTCATCATCCCTAAGGTTTAGCACTATAGCTCAGTGACAGTCATTGATTTTCACTTGGAGCACTAATTGCAGCCATATTGGTGGTATCCCAGCATTTTCGGAAATATATATAACAGCTGAAAAAAATATTTGACTGTACAAATATATGGTGTCGAATGTATATTTCTGCACCATCACCTTCAGAAATGTTTCTCTATTAACCAGTCACTCCTATCTACCTGCACATATTCCAGCTGTATTAACTCACATCCACAGTACTTATGTCATAAGCCCCCTCTATAATTTTATGTCTTTGGCAGGAGGGGGAAGCCCACTGGGGTATATTTTGACTTTTGGCCCGAAGCCAAATTTTATTTTCCATCTGAAGTAATAGTCACAGAAACAGGTGGCAAAAAGATTTAATATGAAAAGGGATTTTATAAAACTGGGGCTAAACACCTGTCTGAAACCAGATCCTTCCTGCACAAATCTGCTGATGAAATGGAGAAAAGGCTCAATGATTTCCCAGGGTTTTTCAAGGCTTGTCACAAATTTTAACGGCGACAGAATAATTTGGTGGTAATACGGGGCGCAAATTATGAAGAAATGAATATAATCTAATGCAAAATACTGTATATTGCGGTGGCAGAATGACCTTTTGGGCAATTGAGCATTATCCTAGGATTTAGGAATTACAAGGACCCATGCTCTGTCACTTAGAGACTACTCCAATATGCACTGCATAAAAATAAGGGAACATGTAAGCATCAAGGTATAAAACCAGTTACACACAGCTGACTTCCAAGGTTCGAGTGATGTCTGGAGTGGACCAACCAAGGGTCTCGAACTGTGAAAGTATGTAGATGAAGTTGTATGAAACTGACCTAACCCCAAGTCAATTAAAGTGCAAATCTAAAAAGTTATTCCTCCTCCTATAGATAGGGTGTAACTTGCTGATCGTTGGCAGTCAGACAAGCAGGAGTCCCAATGATCTGGATATCGGGGCTCTAGACCCATGAGAATGTGGTTTGCCGGTCCTGTTCTGAATGGAGAAGAGGTGCACATTCTTGACTTCTGCACCTTTCATTGTCCACCAGACTGAGTACATTGCTTGGCCACTTCCGGGAGTCTCACAGACAATAACTGCAGCACAAACCGAGAATGCACACCTCCACTCCATTAAATATGGGCCTGTTTGGGGATTTCAGAGTCATGATCTCAGCAGCGCTGGAGGTCCCAGTGGTTGGACCTCCTGATCTTCTGGACTAGAACATTATGTATCAATACATCTGACGCTACCAAGCATCACCACAGACTCTCCAGGAGTTCACTGATCGTCTGCCTTTGATTTTAATTTTTTACTTTGTTTTTTTCGGGGTGATTTTGAATTCTAGTGCTCAATCATTGGGCCACCCTGGTTTCCATTGACCGTTGATACAATATAACACTAAAATTTTTTTTGAGAAGTATATATATTTATAGGGGTCTGCGTTCAATTTTTCTTACATAGAGCATCAAAAATTGGGCATTGCAAAGCAAAAGATCATAGAATCATAGAATCATAGAATGTTAGAGTTGGAAGGGGCCTCTAGGATCATCGTGTCCAACCCCCTGCTCAATGCAGGGTTTACTAAACCATCTCAGACAGATGCCTGTCCAGCCACTGTTTGAAGACTTCCATTGAATGAAAATTCACCACCTCTCGTGGCCACCTCTTCCACTCATTGAAAAGCCTCACTGCCTGCTCAATGCATATTCTCACAGCATATAGATATTTAAAGGTCCAACTATAGTTATACTTGTGCTCCGGGTGTAAAAAATAAATAAATAAATAAATAATTAGTTCACAAAAGAAAGGGTAATAAAAAAAAAAGATTTTTAATCAATCCCATATTGCACTAGTGCCAATGCTCCGGTGGTCCACACTGGTCTACGTTTCTGTAAGCCATTTCCAACATAAGACTTAAAGGGGTTGTCCAGTCAAAAGTGATAAGGTTAAAGTCACTCTGTGTGACTGCAGACTTATGAGTCCCCCCTTGCGCATGCACTGTGCGCTGCGGGGATTTGCCGGTGTGAGACCCAGTAACGGAGGGTATGTATGTGTTATTGTAATGGAGGCAAGAGAGCCTTTAAGAGAATTCTTTCAGGATGCTTCAAAGATAGAGAGAGATTGCCATCTGCTGGTCAGGCACAGTCAAGCGGAACCAAGATGTGCAAGGGAAGTTGAAGGGGGAGCAGATTTAGACGCTGGACCCAGTCAGGTGACTTCCAGGAAGGAGTTCCTGGGTATAAGAGGCCAGCACGCCAAGCCTGAGGGGGTTTTGGTGCCAAGCAGCAGAGAGGAGCAGACGTGCTCCCTACGTGCTGAGAAGTCCCGCGTGGCTGGCCTAAACCAGAGGCCTGCGAGGTGCCACAGCTGGACACCGGTGGATGAGTTCCGGATCCCTCACAGATGTGGCCCGAGTGCTGTGTCTACTGAGGAGAGTCGGAACCTGCTTGCGGTGCTGAGTGAGTTCGCGGAACCCGACGTCGCCTGCCGACAGACGAGGTCTGGACCCCCCTATCCACGGCTTGAGAGACTGCCTCCAGCGGCTAGGAAGAGAGGAGTTGGGAGACGGCTGCGTGAGGAAAGTCACACCAGTGAAAGCAGAGGAGCTGCATACGTGAAAAGGCCGTCACTTCTACTGTTCACTCATGGTACTGGGACCAGTTGGGTTTAGGTACTCCGGTTGGGAGGGGAACAGTTGGGTTGGAAGAAGCTAAAGGTGATTTAATTGACTTTGTCCGGAAAACACTTTCGGCCTAGCGGGAATAACCAGTGACCCCTGCTAGGGCTATATACAGAGTTAAAGAACTGACGTGGGAACTCCCATGATTGGGTGCACCACAGTACCTTGAGAGACTTCGTATTTTGTTAATAATTCAAATTACCGTTCATTACCCCTGTTGCTATTCCCTTGTTCAGAATACCTGTTATATCTACATATATAAACTGTTTATATTCATTTCTGACTGTCCTCGCCTTGTGTCTCTGTGTGTTGCATTCTGGCACCTGCATTACATTTGGCGTAGTCGGCAGGATGCAACATTCAGACGCAGAGATGGTGGATCAGTCTGTGGCTGGGTCCGGCTGGAGCCATATACCCCTGGGGGCTATTCTCAGCCATCTTCCCAAGTTCACGGGGGATGGCATGTCACTGTGGGACTGGGTAGAAAGACTGAGAAGTATGCTACATATGTATCCCCTTGATCCCCTAGCCCAGGCGGAACTGGCTCTCCTAACCCTTGATGGAGAGGTCCGGCAAACTGTGATGTACCGACCACCTGGGGACAGTGGCAACGTGGACAAAGTGATAAAAATTCTAGAGGACATGCACGGTGACACCACGGATTTGGGACACTTGCGTCTACAGTTATTTCAGCAGGTCCAAGGGGAAAATGAGACCATAAATCAGTATGTTAATGCATTACAGGAAGTGACGGCCCATATCGTTAAGAAGGCTCGAGATGGGAACCGAGGACTGGAACCATTGAATGAAGTGTTGTGTGACCAACTGATTGCTGGCTTGAAAGACCCTTCCCTGAGGCAAATCTTGAAGGAGCGGCTGCACTTGAGCCCTAATCTGGGCTTCCTGGAGGTTGGAGCTGAATCTAGAGTCCTGGAGAAAGAAGTTCCTGTTCTCAAGGCCACAGTTATAAGTCATGAGGCAATTGCCCCTGCATTCACCCACAAAGAGCCTGATTGGGTACGGGAGATACGTCAGGAAATTCGAGATATACGGGGTGAGCTGAAGACTATTAGAAAGACCCCTGCTGCCCCCTTGCCGATGGACCGTACTACCCCACGTGAATAGAGACCAGAGCGAGAAAGACGTTCCTACCAGGCCCCAGCACGTCATGTACCCGACCTATCGGTAGAACGAGGACCAGAGTGTTGGACCTGCGGCGGTGGGGGCATATCTCCAAGGACTGTCCAAACCGAGAAAGGAGGAGGCGGGGGCAGCCGTTAAACTAAGATGCCCCATGGTTGTGGAGCATACCGTGGGGTCTCGAGCTTCAGAGAGTGGAAGAGGAAGCTCTGAAGACATTGTCTCCGAGAGGCCCATTATCTGGGCTGAATTTAATGGGCAGCTGATACGCTGTCTAATGGACACTGGGTCTCAGGTGACCACTATGCCTGAGACGTATTTCCAAAGTCACTTCCTGAAGTTGCTCGTTCCTGGCGGGAACCCACTGTCAAACTGGTGGCGGCTAATCAACTACCTATCCCAGTAGCAGGAGTAGTATGGATGTCTGTCCGGGCATGCGGAAAGGACCTCGGTCGGAAAGGGATTATACTGACCACAAGGCCCGGAGGCGATGAGCTCATTGTAACCCTGGGCATGAATGTGCTGAAGGAGGTCGGACAGTTCCTGGCTGAGGGCTCTAACAAAAACAACTGGACCCACGCCACTCGTGACCCAGCTAACAAGAGAGTATTCCAGCATCTCATGTGAGTCAGTCAAATTCAAAAATTGCCCGCTACCTCTCAGTACTTTGGTAAGGTATCGATACCGCCCGAAGCCACAATGACACTGCCAGTGGGACAGACTGTACTCACTTTACCGGTACTGACACATGTGTCCTTAGAGGGCGTGGACATTCAGATTGAACCAATGGAGGGAGAGGAAGCGCCCTCTGGACTCCTGGTTGCTCGGACCCTGGCCACTGTGCGGCAGGGGATCGAGTGCCCATGCACTGCATCAAGCTAAGAGGCACGAGTTTACAGTTGTTGCCCCGACAAGAGGTGGCGCGAGTTTGCATAATGCCAGAGGCCCTTACCAGAGCTGTGGCTATAGGGCTGGCACCTGTGGAAGGAGAGCCATGGACCCTGGAGGTGTCCCTCAACAGCCAAGAGAATGGAAGAGAACTGTTGGCTGGGCGCCATCTCTTGGAGAAAATGGAGGCTAATCTTACTGAGTTTTCTGCTGGACAAGTCAGACAGATCGAACAACTTCTACAACGGTATCAAGGAGTGTTTGCACAACATGAAGACGATTTCGGGTGCACTCGGGACATTCAGCACGAAATTCCCCCCGGAAATACTGCTTCCATTCTAGAGAGATATCGGCAGATCCCACCTCAAATGTACCAGGAGGTGAAAGAACTGTTGTCCCACATGTTGCGGAACGGTGTGATCCGCGAAAGTCAGAGTCCTTGGGCGGCTCCTATCGTGCTGGTCTGGAAGAAGGATGGTACCCTGAGATTTTGTGTAGACTATCGGAAGCTGAATGCATGTACAGTGCGGGACTCCTATCCACTCCCCCGAATTGAAGAGTCTCTATCTGCACTAGGAAGAGCCAGGTTCTTCTCTTCCCTCGACCTTGCCAGTGGCTATTGGCAGGTCACAGTAGCTGAGAAGGATCGTCCGAAGACAGCTTTTGTCCTCCCTATGGGCTTGTTTGAGTTAAATCGGATGCCATTCGGGCTAATAAATGCATCGGGAACCTTCCAAAGACTGATGGAGAGATGCTTGGGGGACCTCAACTTTGAAGCCACTTTAATATATCTGGACGATATAATTATCTATTCCGCTATGTTTGTAGATCATCTCCGCCGACTGGAACAAATGTTAGAACTGTTTCAGAGGCACGGCCTGAAAATTAAGCCTCGTAAGTGTCGTCTCTTCAAGCGAGAAATTTAATATCTGGGGCACACTGTGTCCAGTGCAGGAGTGCACCCCACTGCGGAGAAAGTAGCTGCCGTGCAAAAGTGGCCCACACCCGCCAATCTAAGAGAACTGAGGGCATTCCTGGGGCTCACTGGATACTACTGCAGATTAATTAAAGACTTCGCTAAGATTGCAATCCCGCTCAATGAATTGCTGAGAGGAACGGCTGGAGGAGCCAAGTGGCAGCCCATTCAGTGGGGCCCAAGACAAGAAGAGGCATTCCGAGCATTGAAAATGGCGCTAATGCATGCCCCAATTCTGGCCTACACTGACTTTTCGCAGCCTTTCGTGTTGTACACTGATGGAAGTGTAGCATCTGCGTCTCTGCCTCCTCTAAATTAATCCGGTGGCTTACTAGCTGAAACTCCCAGCCTCCTTACGGATTCCCAACTCCTTTCACGTGTCTCTCCTCAAACCGGTTGTCCTTAATTGTTTCTCTGACAATCCAGGTACCACCCCAGCTCTAGTCTCCACTGAGGACGTCTTTGAGGTAGAAAACATTTTGGCCACCAAGAGGGTAAGAGGAAAGACTTTCTTTCTTGTGGATTGGAAGGGGTTTAGCCTGAGGAGATGTCTTGTGAGCCCAGGGAGAACATTCATGCCCCTCATCTTCTAGAAAAATTTCTTGCGGGCTTAAAGAAGAGGGGGCGTAAAGGGGGGGGTACTGTAGCATCGGCATCTCTGCCTCCTGCCGGACAGAGATGCTGTTCCCCTCACCGCCGCGGTCCCGGTCCGGCGTCGTCCTGTCCTCCTGCTGCTAAGGCGCGCACTGCGCGCAGCTTCCCGGGTACTGTGCTTAGGGCACACGCGCGCACGCTCCCTCCCTCTTAAAGGGGCCGCGCACGCCATCCTAAATAGTCCCCAGCCAATGGCCGGAGGACTGCCCCTATATTAAGCACCTCCTCCAAAATGGAGGTGCCTGTGCAAGGTTGTTATTTGTGTACTAACACTCTCCTCAGCCCTCAGGTTCCTTGCCCGCCAGTCCGTCTAACAGTCCTGCCCGCCAGTCTGTCTAACAGTCCTGCTCGCCTGTCTAACAGTCCTGCTCGTCAGTCTGTCTATCAGCCATGTCTTCCAGTCTGCCAGTTACCTGCCGTGCCCGCCAGCTAGCCTAACCAGAGCACCTGCCAGTTACCTGTCGTGCCCGCCAGCCAGCCTATCTGGAGCACCTGCCAAGTTACCTGCAGTGCCAGCCTACCTGCCGTGCTCACCCACTGTACCGGTCAGCTCCTGTCATCTGACCCGTGGGAGTCACCTGCTCTCACACAAGGTCGGTCCCAGAGAGGCACCTGGTTCACCTGCCTGGTCCCTCCTTGGTTCACGGAGTCGACTAAGCCGCCGTGTGACCTGGGTCGGTCCGAGTAGGCACTTAGTTACGCCCCTCTGGTCCCTCCTTGCAGCAAAGCACAGAGGTTCTGTTAGAACTCTCCTGTTAGGTTTTTTCTATTATGCTGGTCACATGACCTTTTTTGCCTATTTAATCCTGCTCCGCCCTTCTGGCCATGCTGGACTTCATTGTAATTTCTACTCTTAAGCTAGCCAGGTGCTTTGTTACCTTACTCAGTCAGTTTAGCTAGGTCTTTGGACCTCTATGTTCTATGTTGTTTGTTTGTCCTTTTACTGCTACAATTTCTGCTAGGAGGTGTCCATCTTTCTCCCAGTCCCTAGTTCTTGTAGGGATCCCTTCCTCACATCTATAGGTCTTTGTTCAGACTAGCTGAGGACTTTAGCGGGTCTGATCGCAGGATCAGGTTCCCCGTTACATCGTAGGGATCTAGCTTAGTTCTATTGTAGGGACAGATCTCCTGTCTTTCCTTAGTGCTTGTTGCAGATCATAACAGTAAGTCCAGCCAAAAAAATTTCTCTAAGGAAAGACCTCCAGTTTCCATCATGGTGTCGGTTCAGGATTTGGCTCAAAGCCTGCAGGGACTCTCTCTGGAGGTGGCCGAGCTCCAACAACACGTTAGTAGCTGTTCTGGAGCGCATTTTGTGGAGCCAAAGGTACGATTGCCTGATTTATTTTTTGGTGAACAACAAGATTTTTTTTCCTTTAAAAATGCTTGTTTATTGTATTTTTGTTTGAGACCCAGATCCTCTGGTGATGAATCACAGTGCATAGGGTTCATAATGTCACTTTTGCGCAAAGAACCTCAAGGATAGGCCTTTTCTCTCCAACCTAGTGATCCGTGCTTTAGATCAGTGGATAGTTTTTTTTCTGCTTTGGGGTTGTTGTATGATGATCCTGATCGTGTCTCATCAGCTGAGACGGAATTGAGACATTTGAGGCAGGGATCAGGTGATGTGGAAAATTATTGTACTCACTTCCGTCGGTGGTCTGCTCAGGTGGGGTGGAACGATTCTGCTCTGAAAAGTTTGTTTCTTGCTGGGCTAGGTGAAAGGGTTAAGGATCTGCTGATTGCTTATCCTACACCTGGAAACTTGCAGGAGGCAATGCAATTAGCTATACGGGTGGACAGGAGACTGCGTGCAAGGGTTAATGAGAGTAAATCCTCTGCCATGTCAGCTCCGAGTCTTGAGAGGGTCTGTACTGACACTGGAGAGCCGATGGAGATTGGGGCGATGTCACCCCGCTCTCAGGAAAAAGACCGCAGGTTTTCTGAAGGTTTGTGCTTTTATTGCGGTAAATCTGACCATTTCATTAAGAACTATGTGCTTCGTATGAACAAAGAAAAAAAAAAGGTCAGTTACGCCCGTATAGCCTGTTTAAACACTAAGGGTGTATTTCTTTCTGCTACTACCGCAGCTCAGGAAGAATTAATGGAATTTCGGGTATTTGTGGATTGTGGTTCTACTCTGAATGTGATTGATGGGGGATTCTTGGAAAAACTTAAATTAAAACCCAAACCTTTGTCATCCCCTATTGCCGTGGTTTCTGTCGATGGCTCTCCCTTGAAATGTGTTACTCACAAGGTTTATGAATTTCCCCTCACTATTAATGGTATTCACCAAGAAAATTTGGATTTGGTGGTATTAAATAATTTGCCTTCTCCAGTAGCTTTGGGGTTGCCCTGGTTAAAATTGCACAATCCTGTACTGGATTGGTCTACCAATGAAATTAAGTCCTGGAGCCCTAAGTGTTATGACAAGTGTTGTAACGGGCGCATTGCTGCTGTGGATAAAAGGGAATTACCTGTACCTATTCAGGATTTTTGGAAAGTTTTTTCTGAGGAGGAGTAGCAAATTTTGCCTCCCCATAGAGACTATGATTGTACCATTGAATTTGTCCCTGGAGCGACTCTTCCTAAAAGTCGTTTATTTAATCTTACTATTCCTGAGAGAAAGGCTTTGGAGGAATACATACAGACGAGCTTGGCCGCCGGTCATATCAGACCCTCTAAGTCACCTGTGGCTGTTGGATTTTTTTTTGTTAAAAAAAAGGACGGCGGTTTACGTCCTTGTCTGGACTTTCGCGAGATTAATAAAATTACTGTACGCAATCCCTACCCACTGCCATTGATTCCTGATTTTTTTAACCAGTTAGTGGGGGCCAAGTGGTTCTCTAAAATTGATCTCCGGGGGGCATACAATTTGTTGCGCATGAAGGAGGGTGATGAATGGAAGACTGCTTTTAACACTCCTGTGGGTCATTTTGAGAATCTGGTTATGCCTTTTGGTCTTACCAATGCATCAGCATTTTTTCAGAATCTTATTAATGACATCCTTAGACCTTTCATCGGCAAAAATGTGGTTGTGTATTTGGATGACATTTTGATTTATTCGCCTGACCTGGAGTCTCATTGGCGGAGCGTACGTGAGGTATTGCAGTTATTGATTGACAATTCGCTTTTTGCTAAGCTGGAGAAATGTGAGTTCGCTGTACAGAGAATTAGTTTTTTGGGCTACACTATCTCCAGCGAGGGCTTTGAGATGGACCCGGTGAAAGTTCAAGCTGTGCAGGAATGGCCTAGGCCTATTGGTTTGAAATCGATACAGAGGTTTTTGGGTTTCGCCAATTATTACAGAAAATTCATTAAAAATTTTTCTATTATTGTTAAACCACTGACCGATCTCACCAGGAAAGGTTCTAATACGGTTCAGTGGACTACTGAGGCCATTGAAGCTTTTGTGTTTTTAAAGGAGAGGTTCATCTCTGCTCCCATCCTTATGCAGCCTGATGTGACTAAGCCGTTTTTGGTTGAGGTTGATGCTTCTTCTGTGGGGGTCGGTGCGGTGTTGTCTCAGGAAAACAAGGATGGAGTACATCCCTGTGCCTTTTTTTCAAAAAAATTTTCTGAGACTGAACTTAATTACGATATTGGTAATCGGGAATTGCTGGCTATTAAACTCGCATTTGAACACTGGCGTCATCTCTTGGAAGGTGCTGATTTTCCCATTCAGGTTTTCACTGATCATAAAAATCTGATCTATCTTGATGCTGCCAAGCGCTTGAATGCCCGTCAGGCTAGGTGGGCACTTTTTTTTTCGCGGTTTAATTTTTCCGTTACTTACATCCCGGGTACCAAGAATGTTAAAGCTGATGCTTTGTCTCGCAGCTTTTCTCCCATGGTCGGTGCTGAGGAGGAGGAGAGCATTTTACAAGAAGGTGTTGTGATTGCTGCATTGGACTCCGTTATGGAAGATGAGATTCTTAAAGCACAAGAGAATGCCCCATCTAACACTCCCCATGGGAGGTTGTTTGTGCCTAGGACCTTTAGGAGAGATTTGTTTGTTGAGTGTCATGAGTCTCGGTTGGCAGGTCATCCAGGAATTTCTGAGACCAAGAGACTTGTGGGTCGCAGTTTTTGGTGGCCTGGATGGCAGAAGGAAGTCATTAAGTGGGTGCGTCAATGTACTGTGTGTGCTAGATCTAAGTCTTCACATACTCCTGCTGCTGGGTTGCTTTGCCCTCTGGAGGTTCCTAGTGCACCTTGGACACATCTGGCTATGGACTTTATTACTGACCTTCCCCCCTCTGAGGGTTTCACGGTCATCTGGGTGGTCATGGACCGTTTTAGCAAGATGTGTCACTTGGTTCCCTTCATCAAACTGCCCTGCGCTAAGACACTCGCTAAGGCCTTTGTCAAGGAGATTGTCAGACTCCATGGTGTTCCTACTGACATTGTTTCTGATAGGGGACCTCAGTTCGTGGCTCGTTTTTGGCGTGCCTTTTGTGACAGGTTGGGAGTTCATTTGTCATTTTCATCTGGATATCATCCTGAGTCTAATGGCCAGACAGAAAGAAAGAACCAGGATGTTGAGCAGTTCTTGCGTGGTTTTGTGGCAGACAATCAAGAGGGGTACTCTGAGTTTCTGCCGCTTGCTGAATTTGCTCTTAACAACCATACATCCTCTTCTGCTGGGTGTTCGCCTTTTTTTTGTTGTTCTGGGAGACATCCGTCTTTTGGGTCATTCTCCAAATTGGTATCGGCTGTGCCTGAGGAGGAGAGTTTTTCCGGTGATTTGGAAAGAGTTTGGACGGATGTGCGTGGTAATCTTCAGGAGGCTAACAAAAAATCTAAGAGGTACTTTGACAGGAAACGTCAAGAGGTTTTGTTTACGGTTGGTGACATGGTTTGGTTGTCCTCTAAGAATCTGCGGTTGAGGATTCCTTCTAAAAAATTGGGTCCCAAGTTTGTAGGGCCCTTTAAGGTGCTTCAGGTAGTTAACCAATCTGCTGTTAGGTTGGAGGTTCCCACCTCCTGGAAGATTAATCCGGTGTTTCATGTTTCTCTATTGAAAAAAGGTGATGTATCAGAGAGAGACGCCACTGCCACTGTTCCTCCGGTGGTGGAGGACGGGGAATATGAAATTTCCCGCACCCTTAATTCTAGACGGTATAGAGGGAGTTTGCAGTATCTAGTCGCTTGGAAGGGTTTCGGTCCCGTGGATAACTCATGGGTGAGGGCGGATGATGTTTCTGCTTCCAGACTTGTCAGAGCGTTTCACAAGAGGTTTCCTGATAAGCCTGGGCCTAGGGGATCCGGAGGATCCTCATAGAAGAGGGGGTACTGTTAGAACTCTCCTGTTAGTTTTTTTCTATTATGCTGGTCACATGACCTTTTTTGCCTATTTAATCCTGCTCCGCCCTTCTGGCCATGCTGGACTTCATTGTAATTTCTACTCTTAAGCTAGCCAGGTGCTTTGTTACCTTACTCAGTCAGTTTGGACCTCTATGTTCTATGTTGTTTGTTTGTCCTTTTACTGCTACAATTTCTGCTAGTAGGTGTCCATCTTTCTCCCAGTCCCTAGTTCTTGTAGGGATCCCTTCCTCACATCTATAGGTCTTTGTTCAGACTAGCTGAGGACTTTAGCGGGTCTGATCGCAGGATCAGGTTCCCCGTTACATCGTAGGGATCTAGCTTAGTTCTATTATAGGGACAGATCTCCTGTCTTTCCTTAGTGCTTGTAGCAGATCATAACAGGTTCCACCACCCGGATCAGTAACAGGAGGCTTGCATAGACTGGGAGCAGTGCTGGCTCTAGGAGGAAAAGTCGGGTGATCGCGTATGCCAGCAGGTCGCTCCGAGATATGGAGAAGAATCCGGACAACTACAGTTCGTTCAAGCTGGAGCTACTGGCACTGGTGTGGGCCATGACCGAGAAATTTGCTGAGTACTTGTCGAGGTCAGAAGTGCAAGTGCTGACAGATAACAACTGTTTGGCCCACTTGGAGAACGCCAAGCTGGGTGCGTTAGAGCAGCGGTGGGTAGCAAGGATGTCCAAACACCAGTATAAAATCGCCTATCGGTCCAAGGCTGTGAACACTCATGCAGATGCCCTGGTCACTCAGACGGGGCCGAAGAGGGACAGAGATGAGGAGCTCGAATCTGACGAGATTCCGGATTTCAGCCAGTTCGCCACTGCTATAGTCGACGCCCAGGAGACCAGAGAGGAGCCAAGGCCCACTCAAATTCTGGGCCGCTCAAGAGACGAGTAGATACATCTGCAACAATCTGAACCAGAGCTGGCAAAGCTGAGAGAATGGGTCGCTCTGGGTCAAAGACCCAACCAGGAAGCCAAGGCCGCTTCACTTCTAACTACCCTACAAATCCTAGGCCAGTGGGAGAGGCTCTTCCTGAAGGATGGCTTGCTATGCCAAAGAATCCAGCTGCCTCGAGAGTTTGATGTTACCTGGCAAGTAGTAGTTCCAGAAGTGCTGGTAACGCAGCTAGCCCAGGAAGCTCATAGAAGAGGTGCTCACTTCGGTGTGGAGAAGACCTTTGGGTGGTTACAACGGCTGGTGTATTGGCCGCAACTGCGGAAAGAAGTCGAAGGGGTCTGCCGAACATGTCACCAGTGTGAGTTGAACAAGCCCCTGGATCAAAGAGCTCCCATTCAGACCATCTGAACTTCGGCACCCTTGGAAGTACTGATGATTGACTACCTGATGATCGGAACTTCATACAATGGTTATGGACACTGTTTGTTAATGACTGATCACTTCACCAAGTTTGCAGTAGTGACGACTACCTGAGACCAGACAGCAGAAGCCACAGCTACGGCCATCTGTCAGGATTTCGGGTGCCGGAAGCGAATACATTCTGATCAGGGGGCCTGCTTCCAAGGATGAGTGATGGATGAACTATACTGTATCTATGGGATCGACCGATCCCGAACAACGCCCTACCACCCTCAAGGGAACGTCGCATGCGAGCGCTTCAACCGAACCCTGTTGCAAATGTTGCGAACACTGGAAGCGGACAAAAAGATGAAGTGGCCCGAATTCGTGTCCAAGCTGGTGTGGGTGTAAAATAATCGAGTTCATGCGACTACTGGCTACACCCCTTACATGTTGCGGTTTGTAAGGAGTGGGCGAGAAATTACTGAACTAGAGCTAGACTCAGAAGACTCCGGCCTGGGCAGTAGCCCGAGTACTTACATTCGAGAACACAAGTGCCAGTTTCATACGGTAAGAAGATTGGTTGTGCAGAAGTTTCAGGAAATAGAGCATGCAGATCGGCCCCTGACCTCGGGTGGATCACTCCAGCCAGGAGACCATGTGCTGGTAAGGGTCAAATGATTTGGGAGTAAACTGGACCATCGTTGGGAGGTGATACCATATTGGGTGGTGAAGAAGATTCACCCAGACAACTCAGTCTACGAGGTTAGGCCCGAAGGGGATGACGCCGTGACACCCAGGGTGTTGCACAGCAATATGCTGCGACCTTGCTCCTCTGAAGCAGAGGCCTGTAATGGAGTTGGTCCTTCAAATGAATTGGCTGAAGTGCCACATACAGGAACCTTCGGGGATGAAGAAGGATGGGCCACAATGCAGTTGGGCCCATCAGAACAGTCGATGCCAACCCCGAGTGGGACCCAGAATGAATTGAGAAGTGACTTGCAATCCCCAGTGGTTGATTCATTGGATATCCCGGAGTCACCTCCGCAGGAGGAGCCCTGCAGAACTGAGCGGGCTAACGCCGGAATTCCTCCTAATCAGTATGCTCAAGAAGAGTTTATCTGGTCTCAGATCCAACAGAAAACGGAGGAGTGTGCCCAACTCCTGTCTGAACTTGCACTGCCTGGAAAAAGACATCAATCCCTCAAGAAATCCACTCGCCCGAGGACTGGCGAACAAAAAGGAGGGAGGAATGTAATGGAGGCAAGAGAGCCTTTAAGAGAATTCTTTCAGGATGCTTTAAAGATGGAGAGAGATTGCCATCTGCTGGTCAGGCACAGTCAAGCGGAACCAAGATGTGCAAGGGAAGTTGAAGGGGGAGCAGATTTAGACGCTGGACCCAGTCAGGTGACTTCCAGGAAGGAGTTCTTGGGTATAACAGGACAGCGCGCCAAGCCTGAGGGGGTTTTGGCGCCAAGCAGCAGAGAGGAGCAGACGTGCTCCCTACGTGCTGAGAAGCCCCGCGTGGCAGGCCTAAACCAGAGGCCTGCGAGGTGCCACAGCCGGACACCGATGGATGAGCTCCGGATCCCTCACAGATGTGCCCCAAGTGCTGTGCCTACTGAGGAGAGTCAGAACCTGCTTGCGGTGCTGAGTGAGTTCGCGGAACCCGACGTCGCCTGCCGACAGACGAGGTCTGGACCCCCCTATCCACGGCTTGAGAGACTGCCTCCAACGGCCAGGAAGAGAGGAGTTGGGAGACGGCTGCGCCAGGAAAGACACACCAGTGAAAGCAGAGGAGCTGCATACGTGAAAAGGCCGTCACTTCTACTGTTCACTCATGGTACCTGGACCAGTTGGGTTTAGGTACTCAGGTTGGGAGGGGAGCGGTTGGGTCGGAAGAAGCTAAAGGTGATTTAATTGACTTTGTCCGGAAAAGACTTTCGGCCTAGCGGGAATAACCGGTGACCCCCGCTAGGGCCATATACAGAGTTAAAGAACTGATGTGGTGACTCCCATGATTGGGTGCACCACAGTACCTTGAGAGACTTCGTATTTTGTTAATAATTCAAATTATCGTTCATTATCCCTGTTGCTATTCCCTTGTTCAGAATACCCTGTTATATCTACATATATAAACTGTTTATCTAGTCGGACGCGCCCACTGGGCGTTAACGTCAGTAGACGGGGCATGGCCTCACTTCAGGTGTATGGAGCGAGGCAGCACTGAATGGCCGGGATTTTGTATAACACATACATACCCTCTGTTGCCAGGTTTCATACCGGCGAATCCCCGCAGCGCACAGTACATGCACTGGGGGGATTCATAAGTCTGCAGTCATACTGAATGACTGCAGACTTATCACTTTTGACCGGACAACCCCTTTAAAAGTTGGTCCAACATCGGATCTACATGTATGTTGTGGGCTCTATTTTTCTTCAAATTTCATCATTTAAATGAAAAAGAAAAAAAACTTTACAAAACTTTACAAATTTGGTACTGTCGTTAAAGCAAATATCCCCAAAACGATGACAACATTTTGAGATTTTTTTTCCACCATTTCACCCAACTAAGATTTTTTTCTGTTTTTTTCAGTACATTATATGTTAAAGAAAATGGTGTCAATTAAAACTATGACTCGTCTAGCTAAAAACAATCACTTACATGGCTGGGTTGATGGAAAAATAAAAAAGTTTGGTTTCTCGGAAGATGAGGAAGGAAAAAGCGAAGGCGCAAAAACGAAAAATGGCTGCTGCAGGGAGTGGTTAAGCTAAAGATAAATCTCTTGTCCTAATTAGAGATGAGCGTTGTTCTACTCGAACTGTTCGCCAATCTCAAATTCGAGCTGTTTTGGGCGGTGTTCGAGCCGGTCGGCGAACACGAACAATTTGAGAAAAATTCGGCTGTTCGAGGTTATGTTCGATAACTGTTCGTGCACCAAAATCATAACTGGATTATTTCTCAGTAATGATGAAAATTAATGTTAATACGCAGTTTGAGTGTACAGCGGGGTGGGGGGAGGGGCAGGGGATGGATCTCTGCAGGAATAATGAAGATCTCCATTTTTTTTTCTCTTTCCCGCATTTGCAGTGGGGAGGTGCAATCTGTCAGCCTATCAGCAGCGCACACACGGAGCGAAGTGCTTTTTTTCACACAAGCAAGGGCATGTGTGATTGGCAGTGTATGTCACATGTCCTTGCCCTATAAGACCAAGCCATTTTCCCCGTCGCCACCATTTTCTCACTGCTGCAGCTGCGTGTTAGACGGCACCGCTGTTGCTGTGTGCGCTATACCTTGTTAATTTCAAGCCAATTTTCGCACAAATATACAGATAGCTTGGGAGTAGGGAATAGTTGTGATTGCAGTCCTTTTAAGGACTAGGTTACAGCATTTCCTACGACTTTTATCAGGCAGGTCTGTGCTCTTAAATAGATAGATTGTGGGAGTAAAGACTAATTGTAATTGGAGTCCTTTTCAGGACTAGGTTACATCAGTTCCTATCAGTTCTTGCCAGGCAGGTCTGTGCCAGTGCTGTGCAAGTTTTTTTCACAGCATTTGGCTGAATCTAGCAAAGCTAATCCTTTTTGGCCTATTGCAGAGTGTGTTAGTCAGTGGAGTAGCCTATCTGTGTTGCAAGATATACCACCTGTGTATAGAATACCAATTTTTTTACTGCACCTAGTGAAGTAAAATCTTTTGGGCATAGCATCATTCTATTAGTCCATCTATACTGACCTCCATCAGGTTGCAAACTGAATATAATTTTTTTCTGCATCTAGCTCTGAAAAAATATTTGGGCTTCTAGCGGTGTGTGGGACTTGGTCTATTAGTCCATCTATACTGACCTCCATCAGGTTGCAAATTAAAAATAATTTTTTTCTGCATCTAGCTCTGAAAAAATATTTGGGCTTCTAGCAGTGTGTGGGACTTGGTCTATTAGTCCATCTATACTGACCTCCATCAGGTTGCAAATTAAAAATAATTTTTTTCTGCATCTAGCTCTGAAAAAATATTTGGGCTTCTAGCAGTGTGTGGGACTTGGTCTATTAGTCCATCTATACTGACCTCCATCAGGTTGCAAATTAAAAATAATTTTTTTCTTCATTTATCTCTGAAAAAATATTTGGGCTTCTAGCAGTGTGTGGGACTTGGTCTATTAGTCCATCTATACTGACCTCCATCAGGTTGCAAATTAAAAATAATTTTTTTCTTCATTTATCTCTGAAAAAATATTTGGGCTTCTAGCAGCGTGTGGGACTTGTTCTATTAGTCCATCTATACTGACCTCCATCAGGTTGCAAATTAAAAATAATTTTTTTCTGCATCTAGCTCTGAAAAAATATTTGGGCTTCTAGCAGTGTGTGGGACTTGGTCTATTACTCCATCTATACTGACCTCCATCAGGTTGCAAATTAAAAATAATTTTTTTCTGCATCTAGCTCTGAAAAAATATTTGGGCTTCTAGCAGTGTGTGGGACTTGGTCTATTAGTCCATCTATACTGACCTCCATCAGGTTGCAAATTAAAAATAATTTTTTTCTTCATTTATCTCTGAAAAAATATTTGGCCTTCTAGCAGTGTGTGGGACTTTCTCTATTAGTCCATCTATACTGACCTCCATCAGGTTGCAAATTAAAAATAATTTTTTTCTGCATATAGCTCTGAAAAAATATTTGGGCTTCTAGCAGTGTGTGGGACTTGGTCTATTAGTCCATCTATACTGACCTCCATCAGGTTGCAAATTGAATAAAAAAATTTTCTGCATCTAGCTCTGAAAAAATATTTGGGCTTCTAGCGGTGTGTGGGACTTGGTCTATTAGTCCATCTATACTGACCTCCATCAGGTTGCAAATTAAAAATAATTTTTTTCTGCATCTAGCTCTGAAAAAATATTTGGGCTTCTAGCAGTGTGTGGGACTTGGTCTATTAGTCCATCTATACTGACCTCCATCAGGTTGCAAATTAAAAATATTTTTTTTCTGCATCTAGCTCTGAAAAAATATTTGGGTTTCTAGCAGTGTGTGGGACTTGGTCTATTAGTCCATCTATACTGACCTCCATCAGGTTGCAAATTAAAAATAATTTTTTTCTTCATTTATCTCTGAAAAAATATTTGGGCTTCTAGCAGCGTGTGGGACTTGTTCTATTAGTCCATCTATACTGACCTCCATCAGGTTGCAAATTAAAAATAATTTTTTTCTGCATCTAGCTCTGAAAAAATATTTGGGCTTCTAGCAGTGTGTGGGACTTGGTCTATTAGTCCATCTATACTGACCTCCATCAGGTTGCAAATTAAAAATAATTTTTTTTCTGCATCTAGCTCTGAAAAAATATTTGGGCTTCTAGCGGTGTGTGGGACTTGGTCTATTAGTCCATCTATACTGACCTCCATCAGGTTGCAAATTAAAAATAATTTTTTTCTGCATCTAGCTCTGAAAAAATATTTGGGCTTCTAGCAGTGTGTGGGACTTGGTCTATTAGTCCATCTATACTGACCTCCATCAGGTTGCAAATTAAAAATAATTTTTTTCTGCATCTAGCTCTGAAAAAATATTTGGGCTTCTAGCAGTGTGTGGGACTTGGTCTATTAGTCCATCTATACTGACCTCCATCAGGTTGCAAATTAAAAATAATTTTTTTCTTCATTTATCTCTGAAAAAATATTTGGGCTTCTAGCGGTGTGTGGGACTTGGTCTATTAGTCCATCTATACTGACCTCCATCAGGTTGCAAATTAAAAATAATTTTTTTCTGCATCTAGCCCAGCCAATAGTTTTGGCCTAATACCACAGTTTGGCCACTCAGCTCTGCTCGGTTACCATCCATTGTTTTTTTGTGCAAACAACTCCAGAGTTGTGAATTAATTAACCACCAAAATGAGTGGAAAAAGGCCTGCTGCTGGTGGAAAGGGGAATAGGCGTGTTGGGAAGGGGAAAAAAGGTTGTGTCCGTGGGGTAGGTGCAGAAGAAAGACCATCTTCCAGCCAAACTAAAATGTCTACTTCTTTTAGCGGACAATGTGATAAGATCCCTTTCTTACGGCCACGCCAATCGCTACAAATTCCAGATGAGGCACAAAAACAGCAGGTGCTTCAACGGATATCAAGTGCTCCTTTAAGTGGGCTCTCCTCCACATCAACTTCAACATCACAAATACTCCAGTCCTCAAAGGTGTCACCCAAATCGCACTTGCTTCCTCACAGCTCCCAAATCTCCAGCTGCCCGTCTGAGTATGAGGTAGAACAGATGGTTGAGTCTGCAGAGCTGTTTACTCATACTATAGCCTGGGAATCAGAGGTCGACTCCAGCGCTTCTGTGAATCCAGACGAGGAAATGATCTGCACTGATGCCCAGAATCTTTATGAGTCGGATCCAGGACCAGACGCAGAAGGTTCTGACCATAATGTAGACCCTCATTCCCAAACTGTAACTCCTGTTGGTGGAGACAATGAGGAAGACGATGATAAGACTCAAATACCTGATTGGAGCGACAACTTTAGTTTTTTGTCAGGGCAGGAACAGGTTGGCTCTGAGGACGACGGGTGTGATAAAGCACAGGGTGATGATGATGAGGTCGGAGATCCCACTTACTGTCAACCCACAGTCAGCCAAGAGATGAGGTCAGCAGAGGAGGTGGAGGAAGATGCTAGTGACGACGAGGTCAGGTTGCGCCTTCCTGGACAGAGACGTAGTACTGGAAGCACGTCAACAACTGCATCCTCAAACACAACTCTGCCTCTCACCACAAGTCGTGGTGGCTCTTCAGGTCGCATGGGTGCTAAGCCTTGCATAGCCTGGGCATTTTTTCAGATCGATAAAGATGACCCAACTCGTGTTATCTGTAACATTTGTCAGCAAAAGCTAAGTAGAGGCCAAAAAATACATAGTTTGAGTACTTCATGCATGAACCGGCACATGGACATGAAGCATAAGTTGCAGTGGGAAGCGCAGTGTGCTACAATGCGGCCTAGCCGGCCGGGCCAATCACCGTCTGCCATATCTTGTGCATCCGCGGCCTCTTCATCCTCTGTGACTGGGGGGACAGCAGTCACACCTGTTTTGGGGCGCAGACCTGCCACCTCTTTACCCGCAACAGCCAGCGTGATTGGCAGGTCATCATTTTCTTTGGAGGTGGTAACACCAGCTGGTGTTGAGCGCTGTCCGACATCGATAGCACCACCTTTGGATCAAGGCAACCTAACATGTCCGCCTGCATCTTCCTCACAGACCGGCAGTTTGCCGGGGACACCCTTATCAACCCCGTCTAAGCACAATAGCCAGCCCTCGGTCCCTCAGATGTGGACAAGTAAAAGACCATTTCCTCCTAGCCATGAGAAAGCTAAGAGGTTGAATTTCACCATCTGCAAGCTCTTGGCTACAGAAATGCTGCCTTTCCGCCTGGTGGACACAGAGGATTTTCGAGACCTTATGTCCGTCGCAGTGCCCCAGTACCAGATGCCCAGTCGGCACTACTTCTCAAAGAAAGGTGTGCCTGCGCTCCACCAGCATGTCGCACACAACATCACCGCTTCTTTGAGAAACTCTGTGTGTGACAGGGTGCATTTCACCACAGACACTTGGACGAGTAGGCATGGACAGGGGCGTTACATGTCGCTGACTGGGCACTGGGTAACTATGGTGACAGCAGGACAAGGGGCTGCTGTCCAAGTCTTGCCGTCCCCACGAGTTGTGCGTCACTCCTCTTTATGTCAAAGTTCCTCCACTGCTTCTGCCTCCTCAACCTCCTCTCGGTCTTCCACCTGCACCCAAAGCCTGTCTGGTCATGCCACAAGCTTTCTAACTGCGCAGAAGGGATCCTGCACACCTCCTTACTATGCTGGCAGTAGGGCTCAACGTCATCAGGCGGTTTTTACATTGAAATGTCTGGGAAATGTGAGTCACACAGCTGAGGAGTTGTGGTCAGCTCTGGAGAACCAATTTCATGAATGGTTGTCTCCACTGGACCTGAAACCAGGGAAGGCCGTGTGCGACAATGCTGCAAACCTGGGTGCGGCCCTTCGCCGGGGCAATGTCACACACGTGCCTTGTATGGCTCACGTGTTGAACCTGGTTGTCCAGCAATTTTTAGCCCACTATCCCAGACTAGATGGCCTTCTGCAGAGGGCACGGTCGCTGTGTGCTCACTTCCGCCGTTCGCATCCCGCAGCTCAGCGACTTACATCTCTACAGAAGTCGTTGGGCCTGCCACTTCACCGGCTAAAATGCGATGTGCCTACCCGGTGGAATTCAACTCTGCACATGTTGCAGCGACTGTGGCAGCACCGACAAGCCCTGGTGCAATACGTTCTGACGTATAGCCTGGGCCAACGAGATTCAGAGGTGGGGCAAATCACGCTGGAGGAGTGGTCTCAGATCAGGAACCTATGCACCCTTCTGCACAGTTTTGAAATGGCGACGAAGATGTTTAGTGCTGACGATGCCATTATCAGCATGACTATTCCGGTGATTTACATGCTGGAGCACATGTTAAACAGAATTCGGAGTCAGGTGGTGGCACAAGAGGAGGTGGAGGAAGTAGAGGAGGAGGAGTTGTATGCGGAAGGGCTAACATCTGCAAGGTCCAGACGGTCGGCAGCACCAAGGCGGCAGGCATGTGAGGGTGGGGGAGATGGTTTTACCAGGGCGCATGGTAGCAGCCAAACTAGTGAGGAAGGTGCAGGAGCCCAGGAAGAAGTGGAGGACGAACTGATGGAAGACTAATCAGATGAGGGAGACCTTGATCACATTTCTGTTGTGCGAGGTTGGGGGGAGAGGACAGAGGAAGGAAGCATGATTGTTACCTCGCCACCAACACAACAGGGACTTGGTGCTCCTGGATGCGCAACACACATGAGTGCCTTCTTGCTGCACTACCTGCAACATGACCCTCGAATTGTGAGAATTAGAAATAATCCTGACTACTGGGTTGCCACACTGTTAGATCCCCGGTACAAAAGTAAATTTGCAGAAATTATTCCTGCCATAGAAAGGGATGCACGCATGCAGGAGTATCAGCAGAGACTGTTGCAGAATCTTACATGTGCTTTTCCACAAAATACCAGTGGTGCACGTAGTGAATCTCACAGTTCTAACTTGCCAACCGTGGGACCGTCAAGTGTTCAGCACTCAAACCGTAACAGAACCACAGTATCTGCTGGTAACATCAATTTTGCGGAATCATTTCACCACTTTTTTAGCCCATCCTTTGCAAGGCCACAGGAGACAAGAAGTCTGACACATAGTCAACGCCTAGAGACGATGGTACAGGAGTATCTCCAAGTAAACATTGAAGCCACGACTGTGTCACTGGACCCTTGCTCTTTTTGGGCTTCCAATCTGGATAAATGGCCGGAGCTAGCCACTTACGCCTTGGAGATCTTGTCATGCCCCGCAGCCAGCCTTCTGTCTGAACGTGTGTTCAGCGCTGCTGGTGGTGTGCTGACAGATAAGCGCACGCGGCTCTCCACTGATAATGTAGACAGACTCACGTTCATAAAGATGAACAAATCATGGATCCGAAACGACTTTTCTACCCCTGTGTCATCCTGGGGAGAGTAAAAGCTTGATGATTGGTTAAAATCACCCTACCAACCGTTTTAAGCTTTCAAATTACTAATCATGTTTATCTGTATCTTGACTGGAAAATAATTTGGTCTTTGTAGCAGTGTGCAGCACTGATCCTATTAGGCCATCTATACTAAAGCTTCACCAGATTTAAAATTAAAAATAATTTTTAGCTGCATCTAGCCCGGAAAATAATTTTGGGGCTCCGAGATGCGCAAGGCACATAAGTGCCTTCTTGCTGCACTACCTGCAGCATGACCCTCATATTGTCAGAATTCGAAGTAATCATGACTACTGGGTTGCCACACTCTTAGATCCCCCAAACTTTTCGATCAACCTTTTCATTTTAATAAAGACCAAAAAAATGGTCATTTTTGAAATTATAAGCATTAGCAGGTTGTTAGAAACTGAAATCAAACAGTTTTCAACTCAAAACTTTATTCTAGGTGATGTTACATTTTCACATAGGACCCCTTGTTCGAAAGGAGCTTCTGAACTCTCTCGTCCATTGAATTTGTCAGGTTTTGGATGGTTTCTGCTTCAATTTTTTTGCATGAGGACAGAATACCCTCCCAGAGCTGTTGCTTAGATGTGAACTGCCTCCCGCCATCATAGACACTCCTTTTAATGATGCTCCAAAGGTTCTGAATGGGGTAGAGGTCAGGGGAGCATGGGGGTCACACCATAAGTTTGTCCCCTTTTATGCCCATATCAGCCAGAGATGCAGATGTTTTATGTGCAGCATGAGATGGTGCATTATCATGCAGAAAAATGATCTTGCTGTGAAATACACGGTTCTTCTTCTTGAACCATGGCAGGAAGTGCTGTTTGAGAAAATCCACATACATTATGGAGTTCATCTTTAGCGCCTTCAGGGATCCTAAAGGGGCTGACAATCTCTCTCCCCATGATTCCAGCCCAAAACATTACTCCACCTCCTCCTTGTTGGCGCTGTAGCCGTGTTTGCGTGGGGTGTCCATCAACCAGCCATCCTCCACTCCATTCATCTGGACCATCGAGCGCTGCACGGCACTCATCCGTGAACAAAACAGTTTTGAAATCAGTCTTCATGTAATGTTTGGCCCACTGGAGCCGTTTCTGCTTGTGTGAAGTGGATAGAGGAGGTCGACAGGATGGCATATGCACAGCTGCAAACCTCTGAAGGACCCTGCATCTTGTTGTTCGGGGGACGTTGGAGGCACAAGCAGCTTCAAAAACTTGTCTGCTGCTATGACAAGGCTTTTTTGCCGCTGCTGTTTCAACCTGACGTAATTGCCTGTAGGAAAGAGTCCTCAATTTGCCCTTATCAGCACGCACACGTGTGTACTGTGAATCAGCTACATACTTCTTGATTGCCAAGACACTTCATCCTGATCATCGCACAATGTTGATTGTAGTCATGCCTTGACCTAAACACTCCACAATTTGTTGCTTCTCAGCAGCCGACACATCCTTTTTCTTTCCCATTTTGGCAGAAAATGTAGGCTGCTTAATAATGTGAGACAGCCTTCTTAAGTAGTCTTGCCTTTCATTGGACACACCTGCCAAACTAATTAGCACAGGTGTCTGCAATTGCTTACAGTGATATAAAGAGCCCTGACACACATCACCATCAATGAGTTTAACTGACAAACAAACAAATTCTTCCCTTATCACTCCTAAACACTTTTTGCATAATAATTTGGAACGCGGTGTACATGTGCTTTTCCACAAAACACCAGTGGTTCACGTAGTGAATCTTACAGTTCTAACTTGCCAACCGTGGTCTGTATGGAATTGTTCAATAAAGGGCCCAAAATTAAGATAACATAGATGGGAGAGGTCTCTATGAATAGGAATTCCTAAGTATTTGATACCCTGTGAGGGCCAGGCAAAGGGAAAGTTGGACTGGATGGAATCCTATATGGATTTGGGGAGGGAGACATCGAGGGCCTCAGACTTCGCTGCATTGATTTTAAAATTTTACCATGTAACAAAGTGATCTATTTCAGCCATAACAGCAGGGATGGATATATGTGATTGAGTGATATATACTAGGACATCATCAGCAAATAGAGAGCACTTGTACTCGGTGCCTCCCACCTCAATCCACCTAATATTGGGGTTATGGCGAATTGATGAGAGCAGGTGCTCCGTCACTAGGATGTATAAGAGAGGGGACAGAGGACATCCCTGCCTTGTCCCATTGGTGATTGTGAAAGGTGATGAAAATGTTCTGACGCACCCCCTGGGCCTTGGGACACCCGGAGCCGGACACTTTTTGGTGGATGCTGGTGGTTGTAGTCTTCGTGGCGGCGATCCGGTTCCGTGGCTCAGGGCGGTCAAACCAGTGGCGGAACTATTTATGTGGTTTTGATGTTTAAATGTCCAACTACGCCACCCGTGGATTGCGGTCAGAGTGAACCGCCGCTACAGGGCAGACCGCTAAGGCTGGTGTTGTGGGTGCAGCAGAGCGTAGCATAACTCCCCACGGGAGGAGTATAGCCTCAGGGCAGTGTATGCGGAGGATGGGGGTGATGGTGCAGGGCAGCAGCAGTAACGACACGGAGTCAGTGATGCAGTTCAGGGCCTTTACTCACAGTTCTTATTATCCAGACCACGTCTGCAGGTAACGGCTGCCCACGTCGTACTGTGCTCACCAGGTGAGGGGCTCAGACAACTCCCAGATAACTTTGGAGCGCTTCACAGGACCCCCTTTGTGTGTCCTTTGTCTGGCCTTTCTTACCAACACTTCTGTCCGGCTGCCTCGGGCCTCCTCTTGGTAAACTTGGCGCCAGTTTCCCTGACCCTATGTGGTGCCTTCCTAGCGGGTGGAGCAAGGGGCTGCGCCACATAAAATGTCAGAGCCTCCGGTTTCTAGCTGAGGGTCGTTTCCTGCCTCCACTAGTTCGGGGACCGGTCTCCCCCTTTGGCCTGACCCCTCCACGCAGGTGGATTCGGGCGTGCGGTGGCGACTCGCCCGTCCGCACCCCTGGGATCCCTTCATTCCTCGTTCCTGGAGCCTTCTCCGCTCCTCTTCCTTCCTTCTCCCTCTTGCAGGCCTGGGCCTCTGTTACTAGGCCCGCCTCCGGAGCAGAGCTCATGCAGAGCCCCTGCTCCCTGCCACTTCTGCTCAGACTTCTCTGCACTGAACTAAGATGGTGCCCACCTTTTATACTCCCTTCTCAATGCACCCAGGAACTGCTTCCTCCCTGCTCCTGCACTGCAGGGTTCCCCTTCCTCAGTGTTCCCTCCCCCCACTCCAGCCAGGGACAGGGACTGTCGTGCCCATCTCAGGGGCATATTGGTCGCCCTGCCCCACGGCAATGTGGTGTAATGCATGCAGGTGTCGGGTCCTGATCCACACTCCATCCTTATCTGAGAGTGAGATATCACACCTCTGGGTGAGGTGCAATACGTCTGTAGCAACCGAGCCCTCGGTGCTACAGTTCCATTTATCTTCAGCCTAGGTGACGTATTGTGATACAGGGCCGTGATTTTGGCTATAAAAGGGTCCCCTAGACCCCTACCCCAAGCTTTTTAAGAGAATCATATATGGCGTGCCAGGAGACTCTATGGAATGCTTTCTCAGCATCCAACGAGAGTATCTACTTACAAATTTTTAACTGCATCTAGCCCAGGAAATACTTTGTGCCTAGTAGCAGTGTCTGCTAGTCAGCGGATTATCCCGGCTGTTAAGCAAGCTACACCACCTGTAGTTTGGACACTTAATTTTTTCAAAGGAAATGCTTCGGGACCACGGGATACTTAGTGAAGAGCATCAGGAGGCACCCCAAGGCATAGGGGCTGGGACTGGCACTAGGATGCCTTGCGGTGGACAGCCGAGCTCGATCCTTATAAAAGCTTTTTAACTGCAGCAGCTTTAGTGGACGCTACTGGAGCTGGAATTACGCGGCTGCTGGCATGAGACTTGCCCTCCAATAGATCCTTGTAAATGGATTTAAAGTGTATTCATTCAAATTAGAGGGACAATTTAAATTAAAAAGCTTAGAGCTGCCTCCACCACAGGGGGGCTCTCTCGACCCACCAGCGGACAGGCACCAGTATTGGGAGAGGGGGGCTGGCCGTCAGGGTTCACCGCGGCTCTGGCACAAACCCGGCGACACGGAGGTGGCACGGGCAGGAGCGGACTGGCCGTCTCGGCTTCTCACTTTTTGGATTTTAGAAGGGCATGACATGCCTATATCTGTGTCTCCCCCTCCTTTTACTCCTCCACCTCTTTTCTTTTCGCATGACTATATGTACTTGTCACTTTTCCATGTGTTAGTTGTGTCTTCTGAGCAGTTTGTCAGCTTTTGGACACCTTTGAAGGTGTTTTCTATGTGTTTCTATGTGTTTTTGTTTGCCTGCCATTGGTTTTAACGGTGTTCGAAGGTGTTCGACGAACAGTTCGGCGAACACACGGGTGTTCGACGAACCGAACCGAACTCGAACACTACGGGGGTGGCTCAACACTAGTCCTAATGCCAAATGATTAAATGTAATATGATGGATCTCTCTTCTGCCTCATGTCTAGGTTTCATTTCCTGTTATGCCCTGGACATAGTTTATCAGATATCTTGATATTAATATAGATTACAGGCAATATAATGTGTAAGCCTCTAAATAAAAGATAAAAAAATACTTACTGTGGCCTGAACCAATTAGTCATTGATGTTTGTCATCTAAAAGCCTACAGTTCCTCCAACGATCCACTTAAGAATCTCTAAGGAAATGCACTTTATTGTGTAGATTCACAATTCCAATATATTATAAAATATGAATGCTCTGTGCTATATTATTATTAGCTTCATTCACTTGCAGGCTGTAGACACCATTCATTATGTTATGGGGCACCATAGGGGGGAGACTTGAATTACTGCAGCCCTTTACTTCCTCCCTGTTTAGGAGCTTATAGAGTGAAATTGATGAAGACAAATAACGGCAGATAGGAGAAGGAACAGATAGTGACTTCCTCCTGAGATGGCTGAACTCCTCCTTCCAGGTTTTTACCATATGAGACTGAAGAACATTGGGCCCACCAGATTATTTGATTCTGAGGGCCCACCTTTCTCCCACACTCAAGAGCCCCATAGCAGCTGCAAGGTTTGCACTTTGAACTCTCCTGAAGAAGAAGCCAGGGCCCACCGGAGGATTCTCCGGTTCTCTTGTGGGCCAGTCCAACCCTGGATAAGACCACCACCTTCAGCCCTCATACACTGCATTTTATAATCCTATACATAAGCCCCCATTCCGGCCTGCAAGACAAGATGTTTTATTATACTCACCTGAGGGGCGGTCGGGTCCGAGGGGTGTTGTTTGTCTGGCTCCTCCCTTCTGGCTCAAATGAGGCTGTCCTCCGCGACAGACACCTGCCCTCATGTGGTCCCCTTTCTACATGTGACAATATCTGGGGTGAGTTACCATTGTCCTGCTTATGATTTACATTATGGTAACTGACTAATGGTACAGGACTATGGTATACGTGATCCCCATATGTTTAGTGGTATATTGAATTGTCCATGTACCTCTTTCTGCCCCGGTCTATTTCTCTTTTCTGCCCCTACTGCTTTTTCATTTTTATTTAATATTTCTTACATTTCCTCCTTCCTAGGAGGATATGTGTGCAATACTTGTATGTTTTATGGTATTTATGTAACCTTTTGAATATATCCATATTATCCTTCCTTTGGGCTATAGATTAAGTGGGGTCTTTTGATCTGCATGTCTGCACTTTACATTACATTTTTTGCCATTAATAAATGGAGTTTTATATGAATTACTAATAAAGCTTTTTTATGCCAATACGCTCGTTTCTCCTCCTGTTTATATATATTTTGTTCGAGTTGGCGACACGGATATGGGGTGTGAGTGGTATTTCCTCCACACCGCCTTTGTGTGAATCTCAATATGTGGGCTAGTGTGTTTCTTATCCCTGTACTTGGCTGCATTCATGTTTCCTTCAATTGCAAACAGTCGTCCTGTCCATGCAGCTGAAAAACACCCCCATAGAATGAAGCTGCCACCACCATGTTTCACTGTTGGGATTGTATTGGGCAGGTGATGAGCAGTGCCTGGTTTTCTCCACACATACCGCTTAGAATTATCACCAAAAAGTTCTATCTTCGTCTCATCAGACCAGAGAATCTTATTTCTCATAGTCTGGGAGTCCTTCATGTGTTTTTGAGCAAACTCTATGCGGACTTTCATATGTCTTGCTCTGAGGAGAGGCTTACATCGGGCCACTCTACCATTTAGGCCCCACTGTTGGAGGGCTGCAGTGATAGTTAACTTTGTGGAACTTTCTCCCATCTCTCTACTGCATCTCTGGAGCTCAGCCACAGTGATCTTGGGGTTCTTCTCTACCTCTCTCACCAAGGCTCTTCTCCCACGATTGCTCAGTTTGGCTGGACGGCCAGGTCTAGGAAGACTTCTGGTGGTCCCAAACTTCGTCCATTTAAGGATTATGGAGGCCACTGTGCTCTTAGGAACCTTGAGTAATGCAGAAATTCTTTTGTAACCTTGGCCAGATCTGTGCCTTGCCACAATTCTGTCTCTGAGTTCCTTGGGCAGTTCCTTTGAGCTCATGATTCTCACTTGGTCTGACATGCACTGTAAGCTGTGAGGTCTTATATAGACAGGTGTGTGCCTTTCCAAATCAAGTCCAGTTTAGTTAAACACAGTTGGACTCCAATGAAGGAGTAGAACCATCTCAAGGAGGATCACAAGGAAATGGACAGCATGTGACTTATATATAAGTGTCTGAGCAAAGGGTCTGAATACTTATGACAATGTCATATTTCAGTTTTTCTTTTTTAATAAATTTTGCAAAAATTTCTACATTTCTGTTTTTTTCAGTCAAGATGGGGTGCAGAGTGTACTTTAATGAGAAAAAAAATGAACTTTTTAGAATTTACCAAATGGCTGCAATGAAACAAAGAGTGAAAAATTTAAAGGGGTCCGAATACTTTCCGTACCCACTGTATATTCTATACAAGAGTAATGTAGTATAGGTTTCACATATTCAATGTTTGCATACATCTTAGCACATACAATCTGCAACTGCCCTTTTTGGTTTGTAGATAGATAACTTGCTAGTCATGTGATTGTGGCACCCCAGGGGTCTGGTTGCCACAGTAATAGGAATATTACGTCTGAGAGCAAGTGGGAGGTTTCTCTGGTCAGGAGCCCTAAGCATGCAACACCGCCCTCCCAGACCTGGGAGGGGAGGAATCTGCCCTTATAAACTGGGTCTGGGGCGGGATTAGTGGAGTCAGAGCCTGGAGAGGGAAAGTTACAGCAGGAGCTCTGTAGGACCAGTAGCTGAAGACCAGGGGCTGGAAGCTAAGCAGAGATATAGCTCGCCCTGGCAGAAGAATCTAGGAACCGGACACAGGAGTCCGAGGCTGTGGGGACTGATATTCACCCAGCAGCAGAAACCAGCCGGCAGGGGATTCCAGGTCCTCTGGCCATAGAAGCCCAGAGGCTCAGTCACAAGGAAGGGACCAGCACCGCCATCCAGGAGCGGAGGCTAACAGAAGGCCCCAAGTCACCAGCCATACCGGTGAGCACCACACGGTATACTCAGGGACGTGGGCTACTTCTACCCGCTTACAGCAAGGTAGCCAGAAAGAGTGCAGATAGACGGGGAGGCCTACAACTCCACCTGGCCAGGGGAACTCCTGTTTGCTCGCAGACTGACCAGGCCCCTTATGCTAGCCAGTACTCCCGGGAGGGTCTGCCTTAATATCACCAGTAAAGACCCTGAACTGCACTGCAAAGACTCTGAGTCGTTCCTGCTTCATCGCCGCACCAGCACTACTAGTGCTGGGACTCCCGTGCACTATCACCCTCACCATCAACTACACTGCCCTGGGGCTCCACTCTTCCCGTGGTGAGTCACACTACCTCAGCTGCATACCCCATCAGCCCCAGTGGTCTGCCTTGCAGCGGCGGTCCGCACTGACCGCAATCCACGGGTGGCGTAGTCGGACAATTAACTTAAAACCTTACAAATAGACTGCCACTGGTTTGACCACCCTGAGCCACGGGACCGGGTCACCGCCACGGAGACTGCAAACCCCAGCATCCCCCAAAGACCTGGTTCCGGGTAACCCACTACACGTGCACACTAGGCCCAGGGGGCGAGTCATGATTACAGCAGCATAGGCACAGAGGATCTATGAGCAGTGTTAGAACTCATTAACATTGTACGAATTGTGTCTGAATACGACCACCGGTCAGCTACAAATTTGCCGGTCAGCAGCTTTAATAGCCTGTTTAGACATGGAATAGATGAATCCAGTGCACCACTCTGTTGTCTGTGCAACCCTCCACAAGGTTGTAGCAATACAGAGAAATCCAGGAATCAGTACTTCAGACTTCCTCTTTTTGGTAACTTTAATATAGCAGAAAAATCACAATGTTTCAACTCGTGCAGGACCTTTATCAAGCCATAGAAAAAGAGAGAGATGCATATCTCTTTTATCTATGGCTTGATAAAGGCCCTGCGCAGCCAAAACGTTGTGATTTTTCTGCACTACTAAAGTTACCAAAAGGAAGACATCTGGAACCCTGGTTCCTGAATTTTTCAGCCCGTTTAGACAGTCAAACCATATGTGTTAGGGAACAGAAGGGGGAAAGAAGTGTGAAGGGTCAGTAGTGGGAGAGCATGAGGGAATAGTATGGGGAAAAATGTATGGAAGGAGACATCTGTGAGAGAATATTATGGGTTGAGAAAAGTGTGAGGGGGCACAGTATAGAGACTGGGTGGTGTCAAGGCCATTATATAGAGGGGTTCAGTTTAAGAAGGAGAAAAGAGTTAGGTGGCACAATGTAGAGACTGGGCAGTGTGGGGGGCAGTATAGAGATAGGGCAGCATGGGGGGACAGTGTGAGGGCACAGTGTGGAGGGGACAGTATGCAGAGGGGGGGGAGTGTGAGGAGGAGCACTGTAGGGAGACTAGGCAGTACGGGGGGGGGTGTGAGGGGGCAGTATGAAAAGGGGACCCAGCATGGAAATGGGTCAGCATGGTTGGGGACACTTAATTTAGGGGCAGTGTGGAGGCCATGTACCATCAGAGGGACAGTGGGGTGGACATACTGTAATTTGTTCAGGAAGTACAATGAGGGGCAATCATGTATTCACGGGCACAGTGTAGGGCAAATATTTTTTATTTAGGAGCATTATAATCGCAATGTTATTTTTAAGGGCACCGTGTCGGAATGTGAAGCAGGAAAAAGAATTAAGAAATCCATATTTTTCTTAATAAGTAAATGAGCTGTTACAGTCTATGGACGGGACATAGATCCTCCTGAGAATCTGAGCCCAGACCTTATTTTAAATGAAATGAGATCTTACAAGCAGGAGACATGTAGATCAGGGAAACAGACTGTCAGTCATTACATGTCTCATACTAGTAACAACCCTAATTAAAAATAAGATCTGGAGGCAGATTTTCAGAGAGAACTAAGTCTGGCACATAGATCTTAACTACTCATTTACATCAGATTGCAGATATCAAAGTATAATTGTATTCAACTTCTATGATCTGCATGCCTATATAGACAGTTTAGGAGGGTTAATCCTACTAACAAGACATACCGTTAATGATGCGACACAATTGTATATGAAGCTGACCTAACAGTCAATTGATCGCTGTACTAAGCGTGGTGATATATTCATATACTAATGATGGTTCTGACGCTGTATGCTTGTACTAATGGTGGTTCTGGTGATGAATTCCTGTACTGATGGTGGTTCTGGTGACATATTCCTGTACTGATGGTGGTTCTGGTGATGTATTCTTGTACTAATGGTGTTTCTGGTGATATATGTCAGTATTAATGGTGGTTCTGGTGATGAATTCCTGTACTGATGGTGGTTCTGGTGACATATTCCTGTACTGATGGTGGTTCTGGTGATGTATTCTTGTACTAATGGTGTTTCTGGTGATATATGTCAGTATTAATGGTGGTTCTGGTGATGTATTACTGTACAGCTGGTGGTTCTGGTGATGTATTGCTGTACTTATAATGGTTCTGGTAATGTATTCTTGTACTGATGGTGGTTCTTGTGATGTATTCCTTTGCTGTTACTGGTTCTGATCCTGTACAGATGTAACAATCCATAACTTATAAAATTATGTGATACATGGCCATGTTAACAAAGTATTGTGCTGTCTGACAAGTTAAGGTTTACTATATTTGTATTTATGTTAGGAGCATTAACAAGGTTGTCCAGGCTTGTGATGAACGTTTGCAGGCGGTCATGTTAACGCAACTATGCGATTTGCATACTTCTGGTCACATTCCGACTAGACGTGCTGGGCAGTGCACATCTAATTGGCACGTTACTACATGTATGCAAATCTCATATTTGCAGTCACATGACCTGCACACTATCAGGATTCTCTGGTGTTGGTAGCAAAAGCGGGAGGCACCTGACCTCATTTGCAAGCTTGCCATTTGGCAATTTTTTTCTCAATTCCTAGTTTTGTAGCTAATAAATTGAATGGGGCTGGGCTGCAATAACAGATGCCACCAATGCACAAGGGTGGCACTGTTTCTAGTCTCAAACTTTATCAGAAACCTAAGCAGTAATTCTCTGCTGGGACTATGCTAAAAATCTATGCATTTCATCATTTGCACAAGCCTTTGCTTTGCACTATTCGTCAGGGAAATTACTGCAGGTTTCTGTGTTAATGACTTTGCTTGACTATTTGCAATGCCCAAGAGATGTCAGTGATTTGGCTGGAATCCTATGATGAATGTCTATAGTGGGACTAATTGACTATTGTGATGTGTCATGTATTTGACTTTGTTAGTATTAATTATTTAGCTTGTTCATGTTCTTTTTTTTTTCCTTGATTCTTTATTTCTCATGTCAATACAGATAAATAATTAATTTATACTGCTGGTTCCTGCAGGCTAATGAAATAAGCACATGGTATATATCAGTACTTATGTTGGGTTGTGCATACTAAGTATATGTATACATACATTCAGTTTGGCATTTATATTTAAAGAAGATTTGGCACCTAAATAATAAAACAAGGATATAAACCCATCAGCCATAACATAAAAAACAAGTAAAGTAAATACCATTAAGAATCATAGAATCATAGAATCATAGAATGGTAGAGTTGGAAGGGACCTCCTGGGTCATCTGGTCCAACCCCCTGCTCAAAGCAGGATTCACTAGATCATCTCAGACAGATGTCTGTCCAGCCTCTGTTTGAAGACGTCCATTGAAGGGGAACTCACCACCTCTCGTGGCAGCCTGTTCCACTCATTAATCACCCTAACTGTCAAAAAGTTTTTTCTAATATCTAATCTGTGTCTCCTCCCATTTAGTTTCATCCCGTTGCTTCTAGTCTTTCCCTGTGCAAATGAGAATAAAGATGATCCTTCTACAATGTGACAGCCCTTGACATATTTGTAGACAGCTATTAAGTCTCCTCTCAGTCTTCTTTTTTGCAAGCTAAACATTCCCAAATCCTGCAACCGTTCCTCATAGGACATGGTTTGCAGACCAGTCACCATTCTGGTCGCTCTTCTCTGAACTTGCTCCAGTTTGTCTATGTCTTTTTTAAAATGTGGTGCCCAAAACTGTACACAGTATTCCAGATGAGGTCTGACCATTGATTATCTCGTTACCATGGCTGGTGTTAGAGATAAGCAAATATATTCAAGTGGAATTGAATTCTCTTTGAATATCACAAAAAATCCACCTTTGCCAAAATGCAGACTTTTTTGTAATTCGCCTCCGCTGCTGGCAGCCATTTTGCTGAGCCGTAAAGGGCCATCAAAAGGTTAAATGGGGGCCACCCATTCAGTCCTCATTGCATCTTCTTATCATTTCAGCTTGTGCTGAATCCTTGGGTCTCTTCTGGGACTTCCAGTTCTGATGAAGTCCTTGACCTTTTCACACATGTTCACGCAAGGTCATAGTGACGCGCCCCCTGGGCCATGTTCAGGGGATACCCGGAGCCGGATCTGACAGGGGTAGTAGTCCTCGTGGCGGTGACCCGGTCCGTGCCCAGGGTGTCAAACTAAGTGTGTGGCAGTCTTTGTAGATGTTGTTAAGTGTCGACTACGCCACCCGTTGATTTGCGGTCACAAGGCCGCCGCTGCAGAACAGTCCGCTGAGGCCGGTAGTATGTGTGCAGCGATGGTGGTATAACCCCCAACGGGAGGGGTATGGCCTCAGGGCAGCTGGTGTGGATGATGGAGGTAGTGGTAGTGCAGAAAGGAGAGTCAGAGGCGTGAGATGCAGTTTCAGGGTTTTTACTCACAGTAGTTCTTTCAGTCACTCTGGCCTTGAGTGACCACCTGAGCCGTGCTGCATTCACCAGGTGTGGGACTCGGCTAACCCCCAGGCAGTTCCGGAGCGTGGTCATAGAATCATAGAATCATAGAATGGTAGAGTTGGAAGGGACCTCCTGGGTCATCTGGTCCAACCCCCTGCTCAAAGCAGGATTCACTAGATCATCTCAGACAGATGTCTGTCCAGCCTCTGTTTGAAGACGTCCATTGAAGGGGAACTCACCACCTCTCGTGGCAGCCTGTTCCACTCATTAATCACCCTAACTGTCAAAAAGTTTTTTCTAATATCTAATCTGTGTCTCCTCCCATTTAGTTTCATCCCATTGCTTCTAGTCTTTCCTTGTGCAAATGAGAATAAAGATGATCCTTCTACAATGTGACAGCCCTTGACATATTTGTAGACAGCTATTAAGTCTCCTCTCAGTCTTCTTTTTTGCAAGCTAAACATTCCCAAATCCTGCAACCGTTCCTCATAGGACATGGTTTGCAGACCAGTCACCATTCTGGTCGCTCTTCTCTGAACTTGCTCCAGTTTGTCGATGTCTTTTTTAAAATGTGGTGCCCAAAACTGTACACAGTATTCCAGATGAGGTCTGACCAAAGAGGAGTAAAGACCGATAATGACTTCACGTGATCTAGACTGTATGCTTCTGTTAATACATCCCAGAATTGTATTTGCCTTTTTTGCTGCTGCATCACACTGTTGACTCATGTTCAGTCTATGATCTATTAGTATACCTAAGTCTTTTTCACATGTACTGTTGCTTAGCTCTATTCCTCCCATTCTGTATATGCTTTTTTCATTTTTATTGCCCAGATGTAGTACTTTGCATTTTTCCCTGTTAAAAACCATTCTGTTGGTTGCTGCCCACTGCTCCAGTTTATTTAGGTCTTTTTGAATCCTCTCTCTCTCTTCTCTAGTATTAGCTATCCCTCCTAGCTTTGTGTCATCAGCAAATTTAATCAGTTTACCCTCAATTCCTTCATCTAAATCATTGATAAAGATGTTGAACAATACAGGTCCCAGGACGGAGCCCTGTGGTACCCCACTTGAGACATTCATCCAGCTGGATGTGAAGCCATTTACAACCACCCTTTGAGTCCGATCACTAAGCCAGTTATGAATCCACCTAACAGTTGCCTGGTCCATTGCATACTTGGTCATTTTTTCAATAAGGATGATGTGAGATACTTTGTCAAATGCTTTGCTGAAGTCAAGATATACTATATCTACAGCATTTCCCTGATCCACCCAGTCAGTGATTCTGTCATAGAAGGAAATTAAGTTAGTCTGACATGACTTGTTAGTTACAAACCCATGCTGACTCTGGTTAATCACTTCATTCTTATCCATGTACTTACATACATGTTGTTTAATAATTTGTTCAAAGATCTTTCCTGGTATAGAAGTCAGACTCACCGGCCTATAGTTCCCTGGGTCCACCTTCTTCCCCTTTTTGAAGATAGGAACAACATTTGCTCTTCTCCAGTCTTCTGGGACTTCTCCTGTTCTCCAAGAATTTTCAAAGATTATGGAGAGTGGTTCTAAAATTTCTTCTACAATCTCCTTCAGTACTCTGGGGTGTAATTCATCTGGACCTGGAGACTTGAACTCATTTATTTTAGCTAAATATTCCCTCACAATCTTTCTGTTTACTGATAACTTGGATTCCTCTATTCCTTTAAAAGGACAGTGAATATCAGTTGATGTTACATTTTCTTTCTGAGAGAAAACAGATGCAAAATAGGAATTAAAAAGTTCGGCCTTCTCAACATCCTCTCTTACCATTTCTCCATTTTCATCCTGTAAAAATCCTATAGCATCTTTGACTTTTCTTTTACTTTTGACATACCCCCAAAATCCTTTTTTATTGCTTTTGACATCTCTTGCAAGCCTTAATTCATTGTCAGCTTTAGCTAACCTGATACGTGCCCTGCAGGATCTGCAGACTGCATTATAATCTTCTTTAGATATGCCTCCCTCTTTCCATTTAATAAACATTTCTTTCTTTCTTTTTAGCATGTGTTTAAGTTCTGTGTTCATCCATCCTGGTTTCCTTAAATGCTTCCCATTCTTCCTACTTTTCGGGATTGTTAACGATTGTGCTTTGAGAATCTCATTTTTAAAAATTTCCCATCCTTCCTGGACATTTTTGTCCTTAAGGACATCCAGCCATTGGATCCCTCCTATTCTCTTTCTGAGTCTCTTAAAATCTGCCTTTCTAAAATCTAACCTTGAAGTTTGAGTCTTCACATGTCTTCCTCCTCTAGTTATCCAAAATTCTATAATAGCATGATCGCTGCCTCCTAGGGTCCCAGCCACCTTTACCTCCTCAACCATTTCCTCCCTGTTTATAAGAATTAGATCCAAAGTAGCAGATCCCCTTGTTTTCTCCCCTACCTTTTGGAAGATAAAGTTGTCAGCAAGAGAGGATAAGAATTTGCTTGACCTGTTAGTTTTACTTGAGAGAGATTCCCAACAAATGTCTGGATAGTTGAAATCTCCCATGACCACTACGTCATATTTTTTGGAGAACTTGGTCATTTGATACATAAAGAGTTCATCCATATCTTCAGCTTGCCCAGGTGGCCTGTAGTAAATGCCTACAATGGTGTCCTTTCCGTTGTTCTCTCCTTGTATTCTTACCCAAACAGTTTCCACAGAACTCCCAGTCTCTGAAGCTTCAATCTCTGTGCAGATATACGCTTTTCTAACATACAATGCAACACCTCCTCCTCGTTTATCAAGTCTGTTTCTTGCAAATAAGTTGTATCCTTTTAGCCTTTTATTCCAATCATGTGTATCGTCCCACCAAGTTTCAGTGATTCCAATGACATCATATTCCTTTTCCTGCATTAGTAGTTCCAATTCTCCTTGTTTGTTGCCCATGCTTTGTGGATTTGTATAAAAACATTTTAGTTTGTGATTGGTTTCTCTTCCTCCCATATTTTTATTATTTAGATTTTTTTGTCTTTGTTCTTCTTTTCCACTTCCAGTAGCAGAGATCTCAATAGTATTTGTCAGCTGTATGGCTTTTTCTGGCCTTTTGCTTCCCTTCCCACATTGTTCTAGTTTAAAGCTCTTCTGATGAGTGTAGCAAGGCGACTTCCAAATACATGTTTTCCAGTCTTCGTAAGGTGCACCCCATCTCTAGCAAGTAGTCCATCGTATAGGTAATTCATTCCGTGATCCAGAAATCCAAATCCTTGTTGACGGCACCATCGACGTAGCCAGTTGTTCACCTGTAGAATCTTATTCCACCTCATTGTTCCATGGCCATCCACTGGGAGGATGGATGAGAAGACCACCTGCGCTTCCAATTCTTTCACTTTCTTGCCTAAGTCTTCAAAGTCACTGCAGATGGTTTCCAGGTCCTTTCTTGCGGTGTCATTTGTCCCCACATGTATTAGCAGGAATGGGTAGTGATCTGTAGGTCTGAAGAGTCTTGATATCCTGTCAGACACATCTTTAATTTTTGCTCCTGGAAGACAGCACATTTCTCTTGAGGTTATGTCTGGTCTGCAGATAGCGGCCTCTGTTCTTCTTAACAGGAAATCCCCCATGACCACCACTCTCCGTTTTTTCTTCACAACATTCTTCTTTCTCCATCCAGGAGGATTCTGAGGGCTTACAAGGTTATTCATTGCTGGCAAAGTCTTATCTTGCTGTATTTCTTCATGGTTCTCCTGTGTGAGAGCCTGGTACTGGTTCCTGAGCAGTATGGGTGCTGACTGCCTCTCGATCCTCCTGCTTCTGTGGGTCACATGCTTCCATTCCTCTGTTTCGTCAGGTGCAGTTCGAATTTCTTCTCTTTCTGAATCATGAAGAGATAATTCTGCTCTGTCTAAGAACTCTTCACCTTCCTTAATGATTTTCAAGGTAGTTAACCTCTCTTCTAGATTTCGCAACTTTTCCTCCAACAGGGACACAAGCTTGCATTTCTGGCATGTGAAGTCTGGCTTTTCCACTGGCAAGTCTGTGAACATGTAGCAGGATATGCAGCTCACCAAATGGCTCCTGGACTCTTCCATGTTCTTATTGTTAATGTTCTGAAAACAGTGAAAAAAGCTTAAAAAAAAAAGCTTCAAAATGCGCGCGCCGGTAGGCGCGCGGTTTACCGATGTCCTCTTTTCAGCTCCAACAGCCAAAATCCAGTGTTCTTTGAGCTTGCGGAGACTCTTCACTTACCCCAAAATGCAGTGGGAATATGCAAATTATCTCCTCAGGACTCCTCCCCTGGTTTACCGATGTCCTCTTTTCAGCTCCAACAGCCAAAATCCAGTGTTCTTTGAGCTTGCGGAGACTCTTCACTTACCCCAAAATGCAGTGGGAATATGCAAATTATCTCCTCAGGACTCCTCCCCTGGTTTACCGATGTCCTCTTTTCAGCTCCAACAGCCAAAATCCAGTGTTCTTTGAGCTTGCGGAGACTCTTCACTTACCCCAAAATGCAGTGGGAATATGCAAATTATCTCCTCAGGACTCCTCCCCTGGTTTACCGATGTCCTCTTTTCAGCTCCAACAGCCAAAATCCAGTGTTCTCAGTGGTCCTGAGCTCCCTTCTCTTTCTCTCTCTGCTGGCCGTCCCCACCAGGGATCCACCTTTGTCCGGTTCCCTTGGGCCTCCTGGTGGCAAAACCTTCTCTGGCTTTCCTGACCCTACTCTTGGTGTACCTTCCTGGTGGATGTGGTGAGGGTCGTGGCAAAGCTTGACCACGACCTCCGGTTCCTGGCTAAGGGTTACTTTTGCCTCTGCCAGCTTGGGATCCGGTGCCCTCTTCTGCCAACCCTTCACCCTTCTGGCTTAATTCTGGGATCTCAGGGTTCCCTCTGACTCTGCGTCTCTGGGCCTTTCTTCTTCCTCTCTGCTTCAGGCCTGGCCCTGGAGCTGGGCCCAGCAGGAGCCACAGCTCCCTGTCAGCCCTCCTGGCTGAGCTCCTCTGCTCGGCTTCTCCTCAGGCTGAACTGACTGACTGACTGACCCTGATCTAAGATGGTGCCCACCATATATACTCCCTCTATGTGTGAGCCCAGGTGACTAGCACCCAATGAGCTCCTAACTCTATGCCCAGAGCCCCTCCCCTATCTGCCCCTACACTACTGGGATGTTCCACCCCCCCTCCCACTCCAGCCAGGGACAGACGCTGTCGTACCTGCACATTTATCTGGTGGGAGTACCGTAGTTCTGTCCCCCGGAAATGGGATGTATGTAGTGCATGCAGCCTTCTGAGCTCAGTCCCACACTCCATCCTTACCCGGGAGTGGAATACCACACCTCTGGGTCGAGGTGCAATACCCCTGTAGCAGCCGAGTCCTCAGGGTGCTACAATAGCGCACCCCATGATGATGAGGTTGTGACCTTAATGTTGTGAATAACCATCCCTGGCCTCATCAGAGCTGGAAGTCCCGGCCCAGCATGAGGATGCCCAGGGATTCGTCCAGGCTAATGGTACCAAATAACACAGGACACTGTAAGAGGTCCATAGTCCTTACTAATGGTGCAAAAAATTCCATAGGACACCTTCAGAGGACCATGGTCTATGTTAATGATGTCAAATACAACAAATACCACATGGCCCCTCCAGAGGTCTATGGTCCATGCTAATAATGCCGAATACCACAGAACACCTTCAGAGGTCCATAGTCCATGCTAATAAGCCATATATCATAGGATATCTTCAGAGGTGCATGGACCATGTTAATGGTGCCAAATGCAACAGTATAACGTCAGAGATCCATGGTCCATGCTATTGGTGCCAAATACCTCAGGACACCTTTAGAGGTCTAGAGTCCATGCTAATAAGCCAAATAACACAGTATACCTACAGAGGTAAATGGTCCAAGCTAATGGTGCCAAATACGACAAATACCACAGGATACCTTCAGAGGTCCATGGTTCATGCTAATGGTGCCAAATGCATCAGGACACAATCAGAGGTCCATGATCCATGCTAATAGGCCAAATACCACAGGACAACTTTAGAGGTCCATGGTCCATACATGAGAACACCTTCAGAGGTCAATGGTCATAAGTAATGGTGTCAAATACCTTAGGATACATTTTTGGGGGCCAACTTGAGTACTAGGCAGACCTTTGCAGAGACCAAGGCTTAGGTCGGGGTCATCCGGCTGTCGATTCTATCATGCAAGAGAATTGGGCCAATTATGCAAATAACAGTTGGCTCAAATTCTATCAGAGTTTGATCCGAGTGTCGGTGCACTGTGCTCCGATTCTCTCGCATGATAGAATCACAGCACAGGTGCGGAGGAGACGGAGAAATTAATTTCTCCATCTCCTCCATTGCCAGCTTCTGCGGTAATCGAACTGCACTTGGATGACATCGGAGTGTCATGTTTCATATGCACCAATAGATTTGTATGGGAGCGTGCGATCCAATTCTCTGATTTCTCATGCCGATCCAATTCGAATCGGCATGAGAAAATAATCATAGATCTGCAGTGCCCCATAGTATAACATTGGGCCGAGGGCTATCCGATAAAACATCGGATAGCACTCTCTCAGGTGAGCAAGCCCTTATAGTGATCTAGATAAACATGTTCTATGACTGTCAAGCTTAAGGTCCACTAGATGAAAGCCCACATAGACCTGGAACTGACTCTGGTTTGGGTTTAACACACTCCAAGCTATAGCGGCCATAATATTTAAACCACCTAATATTCTGTATTTACTTCTTGTTCCTCCAAAACTGCTCTAACTCCTTCAGGCATGGACCTCTGAAGCCAGGGTCGGACTGGGGCACCGGGACACCGGAGAATTTGCACAGGGGCCCGCTGGTTAACATGGCCGCCGGTGCACTGGGGCCCAAAGGTGGAGGGGGGGCCTTGCTGTGCACCTGATGAGGGCAATCTGGTGGCCTGCTTCTTGGGCCCCCAGGCTCGAGGGGCCCATGGCCAGATTTCCCTCTCATGTGGGGCGGCGGCGGGCAGGGAGCGATCCCTCCGCCCTGCTGCTGACAGGAGAAAATGGCAGCGGGTCGAAGGGATCTGTCCTCTGCTTCTTGCCCGGCTCTTCCTCCATGACACAGGCTCGCGCTGCTTGATGAAGTCATCATGCTGCGCGGGCCTCTGTCAGGGAGAAAGATGTCGGGCAGGAAGCAGAGGATGATGCTGCGGGGAAACGATTAGACAGGGTAAATGTTGTTGTTTTTTTTATTTTTAACTAGAGCGATGGTAGTGGAGGAGGTGGGGGGAGAAGGGGGAGAAGAGGGAGAGCAATGGTGCTGGAGGCGATGGGGGGAGAAGAGGGAGAGCAATGGTGCTGGAGCAGATGGGGAGAAGAGTGAGAGCAATGGTGCTGGAGGAGGTGGGGGGAGATATTGGAATGGTGCTGGAGGAGGTGGGGGAGATATGGCAATGGTGCTGGAGGAGGTGGGGGGAGATATTGGAATGGTAATGGAGGAGGTGGGGGAGATACGGCAATGGTAATGGAGGAGGTGGGGGGAGATATTGGAATGGTGCTGGAGGAGGTGGGGGGAGAAGAGTGAGAGCAATGGTGCTGGAGGAGGTGGGGGAAGAAGAAGGAGAGCAATGGTGATGGAGGAGATGGGGGGAGAAGAGGGAGAGCAATGGTGCTAGAAGAGGTGGGGGAAGATATGGCAATGGTGCTGGAGGAGGTGGGGGGGATATTGCAATGGTGTTGGAGGGGGTGGGGGAGATATGGCAATAGTGTTGGAGGAGGTGGGGGGAGATATGGCAATGGTGCTGGAGGAGGTGGGGGAAGATATGGCAATGGCGCTGGAGGAGGTGGGGGGAGATACGGCAATGGTGATGGAGGAGGTGGGGGAGATATGGAAATAGTGCTGGAGGAGGTGGGGGGAGATATGGTAATGGTGATGGAGGAGGTGGGGGAGATATGGCAATGGTGATGGAGGAGGTGGGGAGATATGGCAATAGTGTTGGAGGAGGTGGGGGGAGATATGGCAATGGTGCTGGAGGAGGTGGGTAGATGTGACAATGATGATGGAGGAGGTGGAGGGTGATATGTCAATGGTGCTGGAGGAGGTGGGGGGAGATATGGCAATGGTGCTGGAGGAGGTGGGGGGAGATATGGCAATGATGCTGGAGGAGGTGGGGGGGAGATATGGCAATGATGCTGGAGGAGGTGGGGGGAGATATGGCAATGGTGATGGTGGAGGGAGATATGGCAATGGTAATGGAGGAGGTAGGGGGAGATGAGATATGGTAATAGTGCTGGAGGAGGTGGGGGGAGTTATGGCAATGGTGATGGAGGAGGTGGGGGAGATATGGCAATGGTGATGGTGGAGGGAGATATGGCAATGGTAATGGAGGAGGTAGGGGGAGATGAGATATGGTAATAGTGCTGGAGGAGGTGGGGGGAGTTATGGCAATGGTGATGGAGGAGGTGGGGGAGATATGGCAATGGTGATGGAGGAGGTAGGGGGAGATATGGCAATGATGATGAAGGAGGTGGGGGAGATATGGCAATGGTGCTGGAGGAGGTGGGGGAGATATGGCAATGGTGATGGAGGAGGTGGGGAAGATATGGCAATGGTGATGGAGGAGATATGGAAATGATGCTGCAGGAGGTGCGGGAGATATGGCAATAGTGCTGGAGGAGGTGGGGGCAGATATGGCAATAGTGCTGGAGGAGGTGGGGGAAGATATGACAATGGTGCTGGAGGAGGTGGGGGGAGATATGGCAATGGTGATGGAGGAGGTGGGGGAGACATGGCAATAGTGCTGGAGGAGGTGGGGGGAGTTATGGCAATAGTGCTGGAGGAGGTGAGGGAAGATATGGCAATGGTGCTGGAGGAAGTGGGGGAAGATATGGCAATAGTGCTGGAAGAGGTGGGGGAGATATGGCAATGGTGATGGAGGAGGTGGGGGGAGATATGGCAATGGTGATGGGGGAGATATAGCAATGGTGATGGAGGAGGTGGAAGGAGATATGGCAATGGTGATGGAGAAGGGAGATATGACAATGATGGAGAAGGTGGGACAGAGCAATTATGGGGAATTATTTGGACGCTACATGCTGTTAACATCGGGTCTGGTCACGGTGTGGTGGTATTTCTCCCTTGTATGTGGTATTATTCGGTCACTATGTGGTAATATGTAGGCCAGTCATGGTGCGGCAGTATTTCTCCCTTGTATGTGATACTATTGGTGTTGGTATAGTGGATTGTGTTGTGTATGGTGGTCATTTGTTCTCTCTGATATTTAATTAGGAGAAGATTCTTTATTTCTTTAGTGATTAAATACTTGGAACAAGATGCACTTACAGGGGTTCTCCGGGGAAAACAAGCAATCACCTCTCCACAGGTGATAAATAATTGATTAGTGGGGGTTTGAATTCTGGGACCTGCACCGACTGGTAGAATGTGGAGTTTTTATTCCCATTAGACTGGAGCTCATGTGCGACTTGGCCACTGATCCATTCATTCTCTCAGTGGCTGCTCTTGTTTTTTTTCTGGAAGCCCCAAAGAGAATGAATGGAGATGTGATCAGACGTCCCACCTGCCACTGCATTTCAAAATAGGAATATGTGTCCTGTCAGGGATAAAACTTCCCCATTCTACCAATAGCTGCGTTTTCCAATGTTTGGAGGCAAACGATCAATAAGTTATTACCTATCCTGTGGAGCTCATGAATGGGCAATAACTTGTTTTAACCAAAGAACCTCTTTAATGCAAACTACCGTAATTGTACATCCCAGTTATAGTGGTGCACAGTAGATGTGCAGGAGCCGCCTGTGATTTACAGCAGACTCTCCACTATAACAGGGATAACAGCTAACAGGTATTGGCATATAGCTGTAGGGTGGGCCCCGAGGATCAATTCCCCCTGTGGGCCCCAGACACCCGAGTCCGACACTGTCTGAAAGTATCATATTATATTTTGCACCATTACCATGGACCTCTGACGATGTCCTGTGGTATTTGGCACCATTAGCACAGACCATAGACCTGTTAAGTTGTCCTGTGGTTGTCCTGTGGTATTTGGCACCATTAGCATGGACCATGGACCTCTGTAGGTGTATTGTGTTATTTGGATTATTAGTATGGACTTTGGACCTCTAAAGGTCTCCTGAAGTATTTGGCAACATTAGTATGTGCCATGCACCTCGAAAGATATCTTGTGATATTTGGAGTATTATTATTATTATTTTTTAATATAGCGCCATTTATTCATTGGTGCTTTACATGTGAAAAGGGGGTATACATAATAAAAAACAAGTACAATAACCTTAGACAATAGAAGTCACCGACTGGTACAGGAGGAGAGAGGACCCTGTCCGCAAGAGCTCACAATCTACAAGAGATGGGTGAAGATACAATAGATAAGAGTAGAGCTGGTTGTGCAGCTGTAGTAGTGGTGGAGGTGATAGTCTGCCCCTGATACTGAAAAGGGTTAAAAGTATGTTCCTGAAGTTAGAACCCTCTGGGGTTGAAATTTGGCCTAGGTTGGGTTAACTGTAACAGCCGGCCCAGTAGAGGGAGGGGGAACTGAGTGCTAGTGTCAAGTGCAGGAAGTGAACACAGTCAGTAGTTGTGCAGTGCTGCAGAAACCAGCAGGTTCTGTAAGGGCTGCTAGGGTAGATGTGAGCTTAGAATCCCGGACTGTGGATCACCAAAGAATCCCTCCGCAAGAGTCCCCTTATCTGGCCTGGGAACCTCGAGATAGTCGTCGGGGGCCTGAGGGCACGTTCTGTCTGTCTGAGGCTACAGAAGGAGTCAGGACTCAAGTACTCACAGTGGAGATAAATGGGATCCAGATATACAGTCATGGTCAAAAGTATTGAGAATGAGACAAATAGTAATTTTTCCAAAGTTTACTACTTCATTTTTTGTAATGCCAATTTGCATATACTCCTGAATGTCAAAGAGTGATCAGCTTAACAGCAATTACTGTACTTGCAAAGTCAATATTTGCCCAGAAAATGAACTTTAACCCCCAAAACACATTTCAACATCATTGCAGTCCTGCCTTAAAAGGAGCAGCTAACATCGTTTTAGTGACTGATCCATTAACACAGGTGTGGGTGTTGATGAGGACAGGGCTGGCGATCAATCAGTCATAATTAAGTAAGAATGACATCACTGGACACTTTAAAAGGAGGCTGGTTCTTGGTATTATTGTTTCTCTTCAGTTAACCATGGTTATCTCTAAAGAAACACGTGCAGCCATCATTGCACTGCACAAAAATGGCCTAACAGGGAAGAGTATCGCAGCTACAAAGATTGCACCTCAGTCAACAATCTATCGCATCATCAAGAACTTCAAGGAGAGAGCTTCCATTGTTGTCCAAAAGGCTCCAGGGCGCCCAAGAAAGACCAGCAAGCGCCAGGACCGTATCTTAAAACTGTTTCAGCTGCGGGATCGGACTACCAGCAGTGCCGAGCTTGCTCAGGAATGGCAGCAGGCTGGTGTGAGTGCTTCTGCACGCACTGTGAGGCGGAGACTCTTTGAGCAAGGGCTGGTTTCAAGGAGGGCAGCAAAGAATCCACTTCTCTCCAGAAAAAACATCAGGGACCGACTGATATTCTGCAAGAGGTACAGGGAGTGGACTGCTGAGGACTGGGGCAAAGTCATTTTCTCTGATGAATCCCCTTTTCGATTGTTTGGGACATCTGGAAAACAGCTTATTCGGAGAAGAAGAGGTGAGCGCTACCACCAGTCTTGTCTCATGCCAACTGTAAAGCATCCTGAAACCATTCATGTGTGGGGTTGCTTCTCAGCCAAGGGAATCGGCTCACTCACAGTCTTGCCTAAAAACACACAGCCATGAATAAAGAATGGTACCAGAATGTCCTCCAAGAGCAACTTCTCCCAACCGTCCAAGAGCAGTTTGGTGCCCAACAATGCCTTTTCCAGCATGATGGAGCACCTTGCCATAAAGCAAAGGTGATAACTAAATGGCTCATGGAGCAAAACATAGAGATTTTGGGTCCATGGCCTGGAAACTCCCCAGATCTTAATCCCATTGAGAACTTGTGGTCAATCATCAAGAGACGGGTGGACAAACAAAAACCAACAAATTCTGGCAAAATGCAAGCATTGATTATGCAAGAATGGACTGCTATCAGTCAGGATTTGGTCCAAAAGTTGATTGAGAGCATGCCAGGGAGAATTACAGTGGTCTTGAAGAAGAAGGGGCAACACTGCAAATATTGACTTGCTGCATTAACTCATTCTAACTGTCAATATAACCTATTGGTACTCATAATATGATTGCAATTATATTTCTGTATGTGATATAAACATCAGACAAACACTAATAAAAACCAGAGGCCAGCAGATCATGTGAAAATATAATTTTGGTGTCATTCTCAAAACTTTTGGCCATGACTGTACTGTCGTTGGTGAGGAAGAAACTCTAGGGCTAGAGAAGAAAGCAACAGAGATGCGAATTGTCCTCCACAAACTTCCATTGTCCTCTAGTTCTCATTCACATGATCATTTCTGAGAAATTATTCCATGTGCCGTATCTCCTAAGGGGACCATCGGCATATAGTCGTGTAGTTCCCAATATTAAATCTGAAATTTTGGGGCATCTTAAGTTTCCTCAAGGAACAACCCCAACACTGAATAGAAGTGACCCATTATTTGCTTACATTCTGTTTTCCAGATAGTCTCACAGTGGTTAGCAATTACCAAAAGTGGTCCAAGGAAGGACAACCATTTGGGTCGCGGACACCCAAGGATTACTGAAGAGCACTGAATGTTTTTGGCAGTGTTCGTCATTTTTGGAGCGTATAATCATGTGTTCTAAAAAAAGGATGGACGTCACATAGTCAGAGGCCACACACAGTCCAAGATGACTCACTGAATGACGCTGACCGGGGTTCATTTGGAATCTTGTTTTTTAGGGATTCCGTTGGAAACTTTGATGTAAGTACAGTACAGACCAAAGGTTTGGACACACCTTCTCATTTAAAGATTTTTCTGTATTTTCATGACTATGAAAATTGGACATTCACACTGAAGGCATCAAAACTATGAATTAACACATGTGGAATTATATGCTTAACAAAAGGGTGTGAAACAACTGAAAATATGTCTTATATTCTAGGTTCTTCAAAGTAGCCACCTTTTGCTTTGATGACTGCTTTGCACACTCTTGGAATTCTCTTGATGAGCTTCAAGAGGTAGTCACTGGAAATGGTCTTCCAACAATCTTGAAGAAGTTCCCAGAGATGCTTAGCAGTTGTTGGCCCTTTTGCCTTCACTCTGCGGTCCAGCTCATCCCAAACCATCTCGATTGGGTTCAGGTCTGGTGACTGTGGAGGCCAGGTCATCTGGCGTAGCACCCCATCACTCTCCTTCTTGGTCAAATAGCCCTTACACAGCCTGGAGGTGTGTTTGGGGTCATTGTCCTGTTGAAAAATAAATGATGGTCCAACTAAACGCAAACCGGATGGAATAGCATGCCGCTGCAAGATGCTGTGGTAGCCATGCTGGTTCAGTATGCCTTCAATTTTGAATAAATCCCCAACAGTGTCACCAGCAAAGCACCACCACACCATCACACCTCCTCCTCCTCCATGCTTCACGGTGGGAACCAGGCATGTAGAGTCCATTCGTTCACCTTTTCTGCGTCGCACAAAGACACGGTGGTTGGAACCAAAGATCTCAAATTTGGACTCATCAAACCAAAGCACAGATTTCCACTGGTTAAATGTCCATTCCTTGTGTTCTTTAGCCCAAACAAGTTTCTTCTGCTTGTTGCCTGTCCTTAGCAGTGATTTCCTAGCAGCTATTTTATCATGAAGGCCTGCTATACAAAGTCTCTTAACAGTTGTTGAAGAGATGTGTCTGCTGCTAGAACTCTGTGTGGCATTAACCTGGTCTCTAATCTGAGCTGCTGTTAACCTGCGATTTCTGAGGCTGGTGACTCGGATAAACTTATCCTCAGAAACAGAGGTGATTCTTGGTCTTCCTTTCCTGGGGCGGTCCTCATGTGAGCCAGTTACTTTGTAGTTCTTGATGGTTTTTGCAACTGCACTTGGGGACACTTTCAAAGTTTTTCCAATTTTTCGCACTGACTGACCTTCATTTCTTAAAGTAATGATGGCCACTCATTTTTCTTTACTTAGCTGCTTTTTTCTTACCATAATACAAATTCTAACAGTCTATTCAGTAGGACTATCAGCTGTGTATCCACCTGACTTCTGCACAACACAACTGATGGTCCCAACTCCATTTATAAGGCAAGAAATCCCATTTATTAAACCTGACAGGGCACACCTGTGAAGTGAAAACCATTTCCAGTGACTACCTCTTGAAGCTCATCAAGAGAATGCCAAGAGTGTGCAAAGCAGTCATCAAAGCAAAAGGTGGCTACTTTGAAGAGCCTAGAATATAAGACATATTTTCAGTTGTTTCACATTTTTTTGTTAAGTATATAATTCCACATGTGTTAATTCATAGTTTTGATCCCTTCAGTGTGAATGTACAATTTTCATAGTCATGAAAATACAGAAAAATCTTTAAATGAGAAGGTGTGTCCAAACTCTTGGTCTGTACTGTACATCTCAGCCAGGATGCACTACTAGCAACAAAATGATGCCATCTGTAGGAAGCAGCACTCTTTGGTTGAGGATAGAGATAGGGCCATAGACATCAAAACCACTAGAGGTATAGGTTAAAGAAGTGATGGACATGTGTAGGAACTGATATGTACATACTGTGAAGCTCTGCACCCTTTCCGAAATCAATGATTGCAATCTAAAAAAAAGTTGGTGCACTTCTGCCCTATGGAAAGGTGCTCTGCCCGAACTTTAGTTTTCGCTCAAGAGCCATAATACTGGTTTCTATTGTTTCAGGCTCTATTAATTCATTTTACCTGAGTGAGTCGTCTCTCCATAACAAGACTTGACATTGATGTATTACTGCACACCCAACTGCACCAAAGGTTTTTTCCCAGATCCCTGCAGTTGTACCTTGAGCAGGACCTAGTTTTGACACAGCGCTGTGGTTAATGTCCCCAGACACACACACACACACACAAACAAAAATGACTAGAAATCTATAGACTTCCACAAAGGTTGAAGAACAAAGATGGAAAAACAAAGTTTCTAAATGAAAAAAAAAAAAATAAAGAAAAGAGAAGAGATAGGAGGCAGATAAATGAAGGCCTGATAGCTTTTAAATAGAGATGAGTGAATATTTTGAAATTGGAAATTATTAGCGTCACTAAATATTTCCCAAAAATTTAATTGGAGGCAAAAGTACTGCAAAGCCTCCAAATGCTTTGAAAAGACATGTATGATTTTCTGAGGTCTCCTAGGAATTAATCCAACTCCTTTTTTCGATCAAAAATGTAGTATTACTAATTGACTTCAACATATACTGTATGGTTATGGGTAAACGGATGATAGATGTTCTTCTCTGCTGCGCTGTCACACACTATCTGTATAGTTTATTCAGTTTTTTTCTCTATATCTAAGCTGTGATGTCCTTTCATTATCCACATTCACCATATTATAACTGCTACATTCCCTGCCTCTGCTTTTATATTGGCTACGATAGTTTTTGATTGGCTGTGTTATACTATGTGATATGATAACTACAAGGCATTATGGGGAAGCGTGCATGGTTGCTCCCAAGGTCATATGATGCAATCTTCTGGCATCGAAACCTTCCAGAAACTTGATTCCTGAGATTTCCTTGGGGGTTTAGGTTGTACTTAGAAGATTTGTAAAGTCCTCCAAGAGTCTGAGATGTCTTGCTCATTTTCTTTGAACCTTCTAGATGTACCGGGAGATTTGACAAGTATGAATTACATTTTTTAAGGGCGTGGGTCCCTAATAAAGGATATAGAAATTCTTTTGGCAATTCAGAGTTAATGGACAGAAAAATGTCTATTGACTAATGCAGCAAGCAAAACTTAAAAAAGCTGAAATGCCAATACAAGTGAAGTCCCATGTACTGTATACACATAGCTTTTTTTAAAACGACACATATAGGAGTGGGGTGTTTTTTGGAGTGATTTTACCCTCTACTGTCTGTATACTTTTAGGACTCATTCAGACACCCATTTTTTCTCCATTTTCATCAGCATTCTTTATTCGATTTTCATCCAGTTTTGGTCCCTGTGTCTATTTTTACCATTGGCGTTTCATCCGTTTTTCTCATATGCAAAAAAAGAAAAACTTAATCTCCAAACCTCTGCTGCTCATTTAACCTCAGCACTTGGAGGACACATGGATGGCATTCATGCGCTGACCGTTCTTTTGGTCGATTTGAATGGATAAGTTTGATACGTGACTCTGTTCATAAACGGACGTATCACTCAGCTTGGTCCATAGAAAAAACACAGATGTGCAATCTAACACATAAAATATGATGGGTACATGTTCAGTCCATGAAAAATACGGAATAGTACAGTTCGTGAAGAATAGATGTGGGAATGAGTCGGTCATCTGAGGACTTGTGGGGATGTGATCTGTGTTGCTCAGCAGTACAGTCATGTCCTGATGAAGAGACTGACAGCAGGAGTGGGACTGGAGGAGGCGCCAGCATCAGACAGAAAGACTCTGATACTGTTGTACTGTTACTTAGATACTGAAGAAAGAAAGAGAGAGGGAGAAATAAAGAGAGAGAGAAAGAAAGAAAGAAAGCAAGAACTAGAGAAACTGAGGAAGAAAGAGAAATGGAAAAAAAAGACAAAAAAGAAAGTGAGAAAGAAAGAAGGAAGGAGCGAAAGAAAGAGAAAAATGAAAACAGGAGAGAAAGTAAGACAGAGAGAGAGAGAAAGTGAGAAAGAAAGAGAGAGACTGAAAGAAAGAAAAAAGTAGGAGGGAAGGAAAAAAGAAAGAAAGAGAGAGAAAGAGAGAAAATAAGAGAGAAAGAAAGAGAGAAGGAAGGAAGGAAAGACAGAGAAAGAAAGGAGAGAAACAAGGAAAGAAAGAGCAAGAGAAAGCGAGAAAGAAAGAGAGAGACTGAAAGAAAGAAAGAGAAAGTAGGAAGGGAAGAAAAGAAGGAAAGAAAGAAAGAGAAAAATAGTGAAAATGAGAGAGAAAGAGAGAGTAAAAAAAGAAAAAGAGAAAAAAAGAAGAAGAAAGACAGAGAAAGAAAGAAAAAGAGAGAATGAGAGAGAAAGAGAGAGAGGAAGAAAGAAAAAGAGAGAGAACGAGAGCGAAAGAGAGAAAGAGGAAGAAAGACAGAGAGAAAGAAAGAAATAGAAAAAGAAGGAAAGAGAAAGAAAGAGAAAAAGAAGAAAGGAATGAAAGAGAGAGAAAGTGAGAAAGAACGAGAGAGACTAAGAGAAAGAAGGAAAGAGAAAAAAAACAGAGAAAGAAAGAAAAGGAGAGAGAACGAGGGAGAAAGAGGGAAAAGACAGAAAAAGAAAGAGAGGAAGAAAGAAAGAGTGCGAGAAAAAAAGAGACAGAGAAAGAAGGAAAGAAAGAGAGCAAGAAAGTGAGAAAGAAAGACAGACACAGAAAGAAAGACCAAGAAAGAAGGAAGGGAAGGAAGGGAGGATTGAAGGAAAGAAAGAAGGAAGGAAGAAAGGAATTAAGGAAAACATGAGAAAGAAGAGGGAGAGAGAAAGAAAGGAAGAAAAACAAAAGAAATACTGTAATGTAGGAAGGGAATAAAGACGGAAGGAATGAAAGAAAGGGAAACATATACGAGAGAGAGAAAGAGAGAGAAAGAAAGAACAGATAGTAGAATAGAAAGTTCAGATTTTTTTTTTTGTATTTAAGATTAAAATATTAATATCAGTCCAGATATAACTTACGTACAGACGGAGCCGACACAGTGGAAGGTTGCAGGGATAGTAAGACATAGTACACTGATTAGGACACAATTGCCCTCTTAATTCAGTCGATATCACAGATAATTAGCGCTTAACTACTAGTACAGTAAGTAGTGATAACATCCGTTGATGGTGACAGATTGCGGAGGCTGTGATAACCGCAGCTATTTATGTAACATTTTATTTTTTATCACATTTTCAGACGTTGTCTTTTGTCATAGAGTAGAATGTGTCGGTGTAAGCCATGCATGGTGACCATTAGCCCCGTAGCCTTAATAAATCTATAGTTTCCATGAGCGTGCTGAATATATCGGCATCATTGGGGGCTGACATAGCTACCAGAGACAAGTGGCCTTGTGGCTGGAGGCCGTTCCATTTAGCACTGGGTTGTGTGGACATTAGGCACTGTGTCAATACAGAATGAAGAATGAACCGTTCGTTATTGAAAAGAAATAACACAGTGACAGTGTCCCGACCTGATAAACTATTCAGCCAAGACTATTTACAGCGAACATAAACTATTACCATGATATATTACTTCTCTGATAAATCATTATGGGGATAGATATGGAGAGACTCACTCCAGTTTTGTGTTTCTCGTTGTTTGAAGTACCAGAGACATCACTCATGTCAATGGTAGATAAATAAGGAGATAAATGTGGTGCCTGCACAGCCGATACACCCAACAAAAACCGAATGCTCTGGTGACTCCATAACTGCAGAGTCCAGACCTCCTCTGGTATTAACATCAGCACAAACGCTGCGCCCCTGCCGGGAGCTTCATGGTCGAGCAGCTGCATGCAGTCTTACATCACCAAGCACAATTCCGGGCATCGGATGGAGTGGTGTAAAGCCTCCACCACTGGACTCTGGAGGAAACGTGTTCTGTGCAGTGACGGATCACACTTCTCTATCTGGCATTTGATGGAGGAGTCTGGGTTTAGTGAAAGCCAGGAGAATGTTAGCCGCCTGATTGTATTGTTGTTATGACACTGGCATGGCACTGCTGGAATCCAGAGGCCGAAAGAACACAAGCAGGAACAGCAAGCGGTAGTAGAAGTTCTTGGAGTTAGCAAAGGAGTTGTAGGAAAAAATCTGTAGATAGGTGAGAACAGTCTGGGTAAGACAGTCCAGGGGCTGGAGACTGGAACTGGGCTAACAGCTAAACACAATACTCAAGCAATGAGTGAGAGATCCATGTGGCTTTAAGTAGGTCCAAACAGAAACAAGATGGATTCCACAGGTTCAGTATTTGCCATCTTAGTAAAAGGCAATTGCAGAACACAGCAGCAGCCTTCAGTGGTAAGGAGTGGGCTTGTTGCACAATTATTAAGGTGAACAATAGCAGCCAGTAGTAGTCAAACTGTTACGGGTCCGGGTGGTGAAACCTCTGTGCTGCGGTGCAAGGAAGGACCAGAGGTGCTTGACTAAGTACCTACTCAACCCGACCAAGGTCGCACGGTGACTCAGTTGACTCCGTGAACCAGGGAGGGACCGAGCAGGGGACCAGGTGCCACTCTGGTACCGACCTTGTGTGAGAGCAGGTGACTCCCACGGGTCAGATGGCAGGAACTGACCAGTACAGCGGATGAGCATGGCAGGCAGGCTGACGGGTGGTCCCGGTCGACAAGCAGGCTGATTCGGCTGATAGCCAGACGGGTGCTCCGGGTAAGCAGGCTGGCGGGCACAACGGGTAACTGGCAGGTGCTTCCAGGTAAGCAGGCGGGCAGAGCCCATAGACAGACTGGCGGACTGGACTGTAGACAGACTGTAGACAGACTGTCGGGCTGGATTCTAGTCAGACTGGCGGGCTGGACTGAAGAACAGACTGGCGGACAGGACTGACTTACAGAGGAACCTGAGGGCTGCAGCAACAGTTATAACACAGAGCAACAACCTTGCATGGGCACCTCCATATTGGAGGAGGTGCTTTAAATAGGGAAAGTCCTCCGGCCATTGGCCGGGGACTTTTTAGGATGGCGCGCGGCCCCTTGAAGAGGGAGGGAGCGCGCGCGCGCACTAAGCACAGTGCCCGGGGAGCTGCGTGCACCAGCAGCAGCAGGGAGGCCAGAAGACGCCGGACCAGGAGCGCGGCGGTAAGGGGAACGGCGTCTCTGCCTGGCAGGGTGCAGAGACGCCGCTGCTACACAAACTATGGAAGGCCAGCAGGAATCCTGACAATTGTGCCCGCTGTACAGTTTGGTGGAGTAGAATAATGCTATGGGGTGTTTTTCATGCCCCCTTAGTTCCAGTGAAGGGAAATTTAAATACTTCAGCACAAGATATTTTGGACAATTTTTGATTCCAGCTTTGTGACAACAGTTTGGGGAAGGCCATTTTGTGTTCCCCATTACTGTGCCGAGCGCATAAGGTCCATATAGACATAGTTGGAGGAGTTTGATGGAAGAACATGACCGGCCGTACAGAGCCCCGAAAGGGAGATTATAAGACCTGCCATCTCCTCAAACATCAAGGTCTGACCTCACAAATGTTCTTCTGGATGAAAGGGCAAAAATTCCCAGAGACACCTCCAAAATCTTCTAGAAAATCTTCCCAGAAGAGAGGGAGCAGTTACAGGTGACAGTAGACTTACTTGAATTTGGCCAGGAAATTCAATCTGTTTCAAATTTATTCAAAAGGAATTGACTGTTCCTTAATTGTCGGTATAATACTTTTATTCTGCTCTGAGATTCCTCCAGACTCCAGAGCATAAAAACGGAGGGGTTCAACATTCAAAAAAATGTTATACTTACCTCGCCCCTCACATGCCCTGCTGCCACTATGCCTTGCTTGGTCCTCTACTGTTTCATTCCCAATCTTCTTCTCTTCAGTCTTCACTTTTTGATACCTTTGGGGCTGACTAGTCATTCATCACTCATGATGACGTGAATCGTGCCGCAACACCTTTTTAGCTTTTTTTCTTTAAGAACACTCGTAAAAGGGTTAAGTATAGCCTGAGATTATTAAATTCATTCACGCGGTGGTTTCATCTTACCCATTTACAACATCCAATATTGTCAACACTGTTTAATTAAAAAGTTTCACAAGCCGCAATTGATGTGTTGCACTCTAAAAATATCGCCAGGTTTATCATGCTCAAGTAGGTGTACAGAACTAGGGAGCAATCTGTCATTCATTAAAGTTTGCTGTGTCTTTGAGACGGGATCAATAATTTCAGTTAAGCTTTGGAAATTATTTCTCATGCTCAAAAGCAATAATAGCAAGGGATAAAAACCTACGGGGAAGAAATAATGAACAGGTACTGTGCAAATCAGAGTGGTACTTATACAGCCCAGCGTATCTCTATCTCTTCTTGTTGTGGGGGCAGGGAAAAATATCAATTTCCGTGGGATAACATTTCAAGAAAAAAGAATACATCTACAGCATAATGTAGGTTATAAGCTCTAGACTTTGTGTTTTGCAAGTAGTAAGGTTTTTTGATTTCGGAAAACCTTTGTCCCCAGCAGCAGCTTGATTTTAAAAAAATGTGCTTTACTATTCTTCCCTTGGACTAGCACTGAGTCTCCACGGCTGCTCTTGAGGTCTACAGTGCTAACATTACATCGACGGCGCTGCAGCCAATCTGTGAGCTCAGCGGCTCTGCTGTAAAATTGGGTGGAGCCGATGAGCTCAGTCATTGGCTGCAGAGCTGTTGCCGTAATGTCAGCACTGCAGACAATAATTTCTGAAATGCGTTCCCCATATTTAATGGGGATCCACAACAATATTAAAAAAAAAAAGCTAAAGGATTCGGAAATTACATTTAAAAAAAATTCCTAAGTTCTTTTAATTAGGAGGTGGACAGCAGTGTGAGCAGCCTCTTCTTACCTCAGCACTCTTGGTGTCTCCAGTATTACATCAAATAGGGTGGACAGTAGTGTGAGCAGTCTCTTCTTACCTCAGCACTGCTGGTATCTCCAGTATTAGATCAGACAGGGTGCACAGTAGTGGGAGCTGCCTCTTCTTACCTCGGCACTCCTGGTGTCTCCAGTATTAGATCAGACAGTGTGGACAGTAGTGTGAGCAGTCTCTTCTTACCTCAGCACCCCTGGTATGTCCAGTGTTAGATCAGATAGACGTGGTGAATAGCAGTGTGAGAAGCCTTTTCTTACCTCAACACCCCTGTTATATCCAGTATTAGTTCAGATAGACAGGGTGGACAGCAGTGTGAGCAGCCTTTTCTTACCTCAGCACCCCTGGTATTGCCAGTATTAGATAAGATAAACAGGGTGGACAGCAGTGTCAGCAGCATCTTCTTACCTCAGCACCTCTGGTATCTCCAGTATTAGATCTGACAGGTTGGACAGCAGTGTAAACAATCTCTTCTTACCTCTGCCCCCCCTGGTATCTCCAGTATTAGATCAGACACATTGGACAGCAGAGTGAGCAGCCTCTTCTCACCTCATCACCCCTGTTATATTCAGTATTAGATCAGATAAACATGGTGTACAGCAGTGTGAGCAACCTCTTCCTGCTGCACTTGCTCACCGACACCTGTTCTATTAACATTTTAGGACAGGTTTCTGTCAGTGTAACAAGACAGCAGCCATATTAATTCTATAGTAATTGGCTCTCCAAACAAAATGAGTGTGATTTACAAAGTAATGGTATCTAAGAATTCATTTATAATGGCATTTCCTTCGTAGGAGAACCCCTTTAATGCAAAAAGGAGAACATGATAATTTTATATGGAGAGATCCATTTTTCATGGCTTGTGAATGAAGCAGGGATGAGTCTCTGATTTCACATGTCTCACAATGTGTTATGTATATTTTTACTGCCGATAAACCTACACAATTATCAGAGCAGAAAATAAACAGTTCAGTGGCTAATTCAACTTTGTTACACCCAGCCTTGCTATGGGAAAAATAATCTGGACCTTTTAGCTTTATGTCTCCGATTTCTCAAACAGTTTTCGCCAGAATTCTGTCACAGAACTGAAATGTTGCAAAATCTTTGCAAAACTTGAAGTTTTGGCTTTTTTACGACAGTTTCGAACAGCTCTGTCAAATTTTTGAATAGTATGGGTAGCTTCGCAGTAGGTGGTCTGGCTGATCACGGCCAACAAATTCATCATAGTTTACGGCATAATTTTGGAAACGATTCATCATTATTTTTTGCCCTTTTTTGGCATAAAAGTTTGGATTTTAGGAAATTTTATTTTTGGGCCATTTTCACGGAAGTTTTTTTAATCTGCATTATTTTTTGGTTTTGCTCAAAAATGTTCATTATCCAAATGTTTTGGGCTAATTGACCGCTTGCAACTTTTCATACTTTCGCAAACTATTTACATCTGCTGAATTCTAACATTAGACATTTTAACCACTTCATTTTTGCTCTCTCTCTACCCCACAGGAGCTTCTTCGAAGAACCATAAATTTTTTATTTTTCTGCCGGCATAGCCGCGTGAAGGCTTGTTTTTTAGCAGGATGAAGTAGAATTTTGAAAGCCACCATTCGCTTTACCATATAATATACTGAACAACAGGAAAAAATATTCCTTGTTCAATGAAATGGTGAAAAAATGCTATTTCACCATTGTTTTGTTTTTTTAGTTTTGTGATAACACAAGCAGGGTGTACTTGGTATTGTGCAGGCTCAGCTCCTCTATATGGAGCTGACGCGCCCCCTGGGCCGTGTGTGTGTGTGGGGATACCCGGAACTGGACCTTTTGTGGATGCTGGGGGTTGTGGTCTCTGTGGCGGCGACCCGGTCCGTGCCCAGGGCGGTCAAACCAAATGGCAGTCTATATGCTGAATGTCCGACTATGCCACCCGTGGATTGCGGTCAGAGTGAACCGCCGCTGCAGGGCAGACCGCTGAGGCTGGTGTTGTGGGTGCAACTGAGGGTAGTATAACTCCCCACGGGAGGAGTATAGCCTCAGGTCAGTAAATAGGGATGTTGGTGGTGATGGTGCGCGGGAGCAGCAGTAACCACACGGAGTCTGTCATGCAATTCAGGGTCTTTACTATTGGTGGTATTAATGGACCCGTCCGGAATACACGTTAACAATGGAGGCCTGGTCAGTCTGAGAGCAACTGGGAAATCCCGATGGTCAGGGGGAGTTTGTAGGCCTACCGTGCTGACTTCACTCTTTCTTGGCTATCCCGCTGCAGTGTAGTGGTAGCCCACGTCTCTGAGTGTACCGTGTTGTTCTCACCCGTATGACTGGCGACTCGGGCCTTCCGTACTTCTCACCCCTCCGGGGCAGTAGTGGTCCCTCTTGTGTGGCTGAGCCTCCGGGCTTTCTTGGGACAGAGGACTTGAAGTCCCCTGCATGGTGGTTTTCTGCTGCTGGGCTTATAACCCTCACAGCCTCGGACTCCAGTGTCTGGCTTTGTATGTCTCTAGCCAGGATGAGCGCTTCTAGCTCCCCTCCTGGCCTCGTGTTCCTCCTCTGCCTACAGGGACTCCTCAGCCTGCTGCTGACCTGTCCCTATCTGCAACTTCACTGGAACCTTGTCTCTAACTGGTCTGTCTAACCCCGCCCCAGATCCAGTTTATAAAGGGCAGGTTTCTCCCCTCCCTGGACTGAGGCAGGAGGTGCTGCATGCTAATTGTCCCCAACCAGGGAACCTCCCACCTGCTCTCAGACATGACATTGCTGCCACTGTGGCGACCAGACCTGGGGTGCCACAGAGCTACCAGAAAAAGCAGAACATAGCATTCGGCAGCCTCATAGGAAATAAATGGAGAGGTGGTTGAGCATGCGCACACTTCTTTTTAAGGCCTCATTCACACTTCTGTTTTCCACATATCAGTGCTATCCATTTTCACTCATCTCTGTTACAGTTTATAGGGCTGTTCACATATCAGTAATTTCTTGCGGACCAAGTGGTCAGTGCAAAATAGTGGAGACATGTCCAATATTGATACAAGAGTTGGGAATGAAAGCCTATGACTCTGAAAATAGGAGAAAGTGGAGAAACTTTTTTTCTCATCAGTAAAAAAACTGATGAAAGTCTGACTAAACTCTACTGAAACTCTGATGAAAATCAGTGATGAAACTCGGACCGTTTTTCTCATATGTCAAGAAAAATTAGGTTTGAATGACGCCTTAAGCGGATAAAAGTTTCCCTTCTGGAAATTGTTGCTGCACCCAGCAGTTGGACCCCCACTGATCAATAATTTATCACCTATCACTGCCGCTCCATTCATGTATAATAATAATAATCTTTTTATTTAAATAGCGCTGACATATTCCACAGTACTTTACAATTCAGACAATTGGCATTGTCCCCATTGGGGCTCACAATCTACATTCCCTATGTAACGGGTCTGGGAGGCGGAACCTCTGAGCAACTATACAAGGGGGCAGTCCTTGTAAGGAAGCAGGTGGCTCCCAGGGGAGACGGGCAGGTAGTCACGGCAAGTGACAGGGACAGTCTCTGGGTAGAAGGGCAGGTAGTCACGGCAAGTGACAGGGACAGTCTCTGGGTAGAAGGACGGGTACTCACGGCAAGTGACAGGAACAGTCTCTGGGTAGAAGGACAGCAGGCAGGTGGCTGGTGAGCGCTCCCAGGTGAGCGGGTGAGAGTCTCTGGACGGGCAGGTGGTCACGGCAAGTGACGGCAGAGCCTCCAGGTAGGCTAGCAGGCAGGTAGCAGGTGAGTGCTCCCAGGTGAGCAGGCGAGAGTCTCTGGACAGGCAGGTGGTCACGGCAAGTGACGGCGGAGCCTCCAGGTAGGCTAGCAGGCAGGTAGCAGGTGAGCGCTCCCAGGTGAGCAGGCAAGAGTCTCTGGACAGGCAGGTGGTCACGGCAAGTGACGGCGGAGCCTCCCGGTAGGCTAGCAGGCAGGTAGCAGGTGAGCGCTCCCAGGTGAGCAGGCAAGAGTCTCTGGACAGGCTAGCAGGCAGGTAGCAGATGAGCGCTCCCAGGTGAGCGGGCAGGCTGGTCCATAGACAGACTGACAGGTGTCGGAAGGCAGAGCGTCGGACCGCAGGCTTGCAAGCAGGTAAACGGATATCAGGCAGGTATCAAGCAGGAATCTGACAGGTGACTGGCAGGTAACTGGTAACGGGACCTGAGGGCTGAAGCAGAGTGAAGGCTTTGCAACAACATTGCTCGGGCACCTCCATTTTGGAGGAGGTGCCTTATATATGGTGAGGTCCTCCGGCCATTGGCCGGGGACTCCTTAGGCCAGCAGAGCGGGAGGAGGACGCCGGGCACGGAGTGGCGAGGTGAGGGGAACAGCGTCCCTGCCTAGCAGGAGGCAGGGACGCCGACGCTACAGTACCCCCCCCTTTAGGCCCCCCCTTTTTTAGGCCAGACAGAAATTTATCAAGGATGAGAGGGGCATGGATGTTCTCCCGGGGCTCCCACGTTCTCTCCTCAGGACCAAACCCCTTCCAATCTACCAGAAAAAAGGTTTTTCCTCTTACCCTTTTGGTGGCCAGAATGTTCTCTACCTCAAACTCGTCTTCAGCGGAAACCGGAGCAGGAGGCGTACCTGTAGACTTGGAAAAAGAGTTAAGTACCACGGGTTTGAGGAGAGATACATGGAAGGAGTTAGGGATCCGCAAGTTGGCCGGGAGTTTCAATTTATAGGCCACTGGGTTGATTTGTTTGATAACTTCTAGTGGGCCGATGAACCGAGGCCCTAACTTGTAGGAAGGAATCTTGAGCCGGACATACTTGGATGAGAGCCAGGCTTTATCTCCAGGACGGAATTGTGGAGGATCCAGGCGTTTTTTGTCAGCGTGTTTTTTCATCCGCTCGGACGACTGAAGGAGTGCGGATCGGGTACTCTCCCAAATGGAGGAAAATTTGCTAACGAGAGATTCCGCAGCCGGATTGTCCACCGAGGTGGAGACGGGAAATGGGATCCGAGGATGCTGACCGAAGACTACAAAAAACGGGGATCTGGAGGAAGATTCGCTCTCGTGATTATTGTAAGAGAATTCGGCCCATGGCAGGAGATCCACCCAGTCTGAATGGTGGGCATTAACGAAGTGCCGGAGGTAAGTGGTCAGGATCTGATTGATCCGCTCCACTTGACCATTGGACTGTGGGTGGTATGCGGAGGAGAAGTCCAGGGTGACGTCTAGTAGCTTACATGTGGCTCTCCAGAAGCGTGAGGTGAACTGAACCCCACGATCCGACACGATGTGGAGGGGCAGGCCATGGAGACGGAAGATGTGGCGGATAAAGTCTTTAGCCAGCTCGGGTGCAGACGGGAGGCCTGGCAGGGGAATGAAATGAGCCATTTTGGAAAAGCGGTCAGCGACCACCCAAATGACCGTACAACCGGCAGAGACAGGGAGATCTGTTATGAAGTCCATAGCTATATGCTGCCAGGGGGCAGCAGGTACTGGAAGAGGAAGGAGGCGACCGGCTGGCAGGTGTCTCGGAACCTTGTTGCGGGCGCAGGACACACAGGCAGAAACAAAGTCTATTACGTCCTTGTGCAGGGTAGGCCACCAGTAGTGCCGGGTGATAAGCTGGAGGGTCTTTTTCTGACCGGCATGGCCAGCAAGCTTAGACGAGTGACCCCAGTGTAGGATCTTCTCCCGATCAGGTACCGTTACGAACGTCTTACCGGGAGGGAGACGATTTTGACTCACGGGGGCCACCTGCATTACTCTGGCGGGATCGATGATGTGTTTAGGTTCCTCCTCAAGATCAGACACCAGGAAGGATCGGGACAAGGCGTCAGCTTTGATGTTTTTGTCAGCCGGGCGAAAATGAAGAACAAAATCAAAGCGAGCAAAAAACAAGGACCACGGGGCTTGGCGCGGGTTAAGTCTCTGGGCACTCTGGAGGTAAGCCAAGTTCTTGTGGTCCGTGTAAATTATTACCGGGTGAAGAGCCCCCTCGAGCAGGTAACGCCACTCCTCCAATGCCAGCTTAATGGGCAATAATTCTCGGTCTCCTATAGAATAGTTGCGCTCGGAAGAGGAGAAGAGTTTGGAGAAGAAGCCGCAAGTTACCATTCCCCCGGAAGACGATTTTTGGGTAAGTACCGCTCCGGCTCCAGAGGAGGAGGCATCAGCTTCCAGGAAGAATTGCTTGTTGCCGTCCGGGCGATGCAGCACCGGGGCGGAAGAGAAAGCCTGTTTTAAGGAAAGAAAGGCTTCCTCAGTTTTGGGCGGCCATTCTCTGGGATTAGTGCCCTTACGGGTGAGCGCAGAGATTGGGGCAGTCCGGGAAGAGAAGTGCGGTATGAAGAGGCGGTAGTAGTTGGTGAAACCCAGGAACCGCTGAATAGCCTTCAACCCCTCTGGTCGAGGCCACTTCTCGATGGCAGACAGTTTCTCAGGATCCATTCGTAGGCCGGTCTGAGAAATTATGTAGCCCAAAAACGGAAGCGAGGTCTGCTCAAAGAGGCACTTCTCATATTTAGCGTAGAGGTGGTTCTGCCTGAGCCTGAGCAGAACCTGACGAACATCCCTCCGGTGTGTGGGGAGATCCGGAGAGAAGACCAAGATGTCGTCCAGGTACACCACTACGCAGGAGTAGAGAAGGTCCCGGAAGATGTCATTGACCAACTCTTGAAAGACGGCGGGAGCGTTACAGAGACCGAAGGGCATTACCAGGTATTCATAGTGGCCATCCCGGGTGTTGAATGCCGTCTTCCATTCATCCCCCTGACGGATACGGACCAGGTTATATGCCCCACGGAGGTCCAGCTTGGTGAAGATTCTAGCCCCCCTCAGACGGTCAAATAATTCCGGAATGAGCGGAAGGGGGTATTTATTCTTCACCGTGATCTGGTTAAGGCCTCTATAGTCTATACAGGGACGGAGTGAGCCATCCTTCTTTTTGACGAAGAAGAAGCCTGCTCCCGCCGGGGAAGTAGATTTCCGGATGAATCCCCGGGCCAGATTCTCCTCAATATATTCTGACATGGATTGGGTCTCAGCAGCGGACAAAGGGTAAATGCGCCCACGGGGAGGAGTAGCGCCGGGCATCAGGTCGATTGGGCAGTCGTATGGTCTATGAGGGGGTAATGTCTCTGCCTCCTTTTTATTAAAGACGTCCGCATACGACCAATAAGGAGCCGGAAGACCAGGTAGATTGGCTGGAGTAGGAGAAGGATGGACAGGATGGACGGGAACTAAACAAGTCTTATGGCAGTCCTGTCCCCAGCGAAGGACTTCTCCGGTCTGCCAATCAAGCACGGGTGCATGTTTCTGAAGCCAAGGTAGGCCTAGCAATAGGGCGTGAGAGAGTCCAGGCAGAACATGAAAGAAGATGCTCTCAGAGTGCAGCATTCCCACCTGCAGGGTTATGGATTCGGTGATGAGTTGGATGGGATGTGGTAAGAGGCCCCCATCCACGGCAGCGACAGATAAGGGTACAGCTAGAGGTTTGGTGGGAATGCAGTATTTCTCTACCAGAGACTGAGAAATGAGATTTCCGGCAGCTCCAGAGTCAAGTTGGGCTAGTTCAAAATAACGGTTCTCCCCGCAGATGATAGAGACCGACAGCAACAGAGATGGAGAGGGTTTACTCTTGTCTAGGACGACCTCTCTGAGCGATCCTAGACACAGGCGTTTCCCGACCTCTCCGGGCAGGAACGGATCCGGTGCTCTTTACTGCCACAGTAAAAGCAGCTCCCCTCGGCACGGCATAACTCTTGACGAGTTTTGACCATCTTGGTCTGGTCGACCTGCATAGGCTTGGGTGAGTGCGCCTGGGGAGTAGCAGGAGAAGGGACAGGTTTCAGAAAGGTTGGGGCTAGACGTGGAAACCTCCTCTCACGGGTGACCTCTTTGGCGCGTTCCTGGAACCGGATGTCAATCCGGGTGGTAAGAGTTATTAAGTCGTCGAGAGTGGTAGGTATGTCCCGACCGGCGAGTTCATCTTTAATACGGCCGGACAGACCCTCCCAAAAGACAGACACCAGGGCGTCGTTATCCCAGGCCAGCTCCGAAGCAAGGGTACGGAACCGTATGTCATATTGGCCCACGGTGAGATTTCCTTAATGGAGACGTAGCAGAGATGATGCGGATGAGGTCTTCCGTCCGGATTCGTCGAAGACTTTCCGGAAAGCCGTGAGAAAGGCTGGCAGGTTGGACACCAGGGGGTCTCCTCTCTCCCATAGAGGATTTAGCCAAGCCAGTGCCTCCCCCGTGAGATGGGACATGATGAAGGCTACTTTGGCCCGGTCGGAGATAAACTGGTGGGACAGGAGTTCAAAGTGCAGGGTGCACTGGTTCATGAAGCCCCGATCTTGAGCGGGGTCGCCTCCGAAGCGAGGAGGTGCAGAAAGCCGGGGTCCGGGGCAGGATGCCATGGTATTGGTGGGCAGCGGCGCTGCCGGGCTGCGAGTCATGACACTAGCGGTGGTTGCTGGTGGAGCAGTCAGAGTGTCCAGGCGAGAGTTGACATTCCACAGATGACTCAGGATGGACTCCTGTTGGGACCTCTGACGGGACAGTTCATGACATAGGTCCGAGAGCGAGATAGCTTGGGTGCCACCGGGTTCCATGGCCCGAGCAAACTGTAACGGGTCTGGGAGGCGGAACATCTGAGCAACTATACAAGGGGGCAGTCCTTGTAAGGAAGCGGGTGGCTCCCAGGGGAGACGGGCAGGTAGTCACGGCAAGTGACAGGGACAGTCTCTGGGTAGAAGGGCAGGTAGTCGCGGCAAGTGACAGGGACAGTCTCTGGGTAGAAGGGCAGGTAGTCACGGCAAGTGACAGGGACAGTCTCTGGGTAGAAGGACGGGTACTCACGGCAAGTGACAGGGACAGTCTCTGGGTAGAAGGACAGCAGGCAGGTGGCTGGTGAGCGCTCCCAGGTGAGCGGGCGAGAGTCTCTGGACGGGCAGGTGGTCACGGCAAGTGACGGCAGAGCCTCCAGGTAGGCTAGCAGGCAGGTAGCAGGTGAGTGCTCCCAGGTGAGCAGGCGAGAGTCTCTGGACAGGCAGGTGGTCACGGCAAGTGACGGCGGAGCCTCCAGGTAGGCTAGCAGGCAGGTAGCAGGTGAGCGCTCCCAGGTGAGCAGGCAAGAGTCTCTGGACAGGCAGGTGGTCACGGCAAGTGACGGCGGAGCCTCCCGGTAGGCTAGCAGGCAGGTAGCAGGTGAGCGTTCCCAGGTGAGCAGGCAAGAGTCTCTGGACAGGCAGGTGGTCACGGCAAGTGACGGCGGAGCCTCCCGGTAGGCTAGCAGGCAGGTAGCAGGTGAGCGCTCCCAGGTGAGCAGGCAAGAGTCTCTGGACAGGCAGGTGGTCACGGCAAGTGACGGCGGAGCCTCCAGGTAGGCTAGCAGGCAGGTAGCAGATGAGCGCTCCCAGGTGAGCGGGCAGGCTGGTCCATAGACAGACTGACAGGTGTCGGAAGGCAGAGCGTCGGACCGCAGGCTTGCAAGCAGGTAAACGGATATCAGGCAGGTATCAAGCAGGAATCTGACAGGTGACTGGCAGGTAACTGGTAACGGGACCTGAGGGCTGAAGCAGATAGTAGGTAGGTTACCTCATGACTTAAAAGGGTGGTCTCATAGCTATAAAAGCCTTTAGAAATATCTATCTTTAAGCTGTAACCAATTTTGTAATTTGCTTTATTATAAAATTCCTTACAAATCTCCCTATCCTGTTAGTCTCTACTTGTGGTTTTTACTTTAATTCCTGTGACTTTTCATTTGCGGGTAGTCTCAAATAAAACATCACAGGTGGATGTCCCTACAGTCACTTACCCGCAACTGGAACAGGATGTCATCAGGGGGCTGCGCTACTGTCAGTTACCACAGCTTAGTCTTGGTTGTTCTCTGATGACGTCCTGTTTCAGGGTGGATGATGGAGAAGTGACTGCAGCTTCAGTAGTCGCTGCCTCACTTCATCTGTGCCTGACGCCAACATATTCAATGGCCTCTGTCCTACTTCTGTCTCTACTACTAGCACCTTGAATGGTCACCACCAATATCACTGCTTCTATCACCACCGTCTCTTTCCCTGAAAAAGAGACATCATCAGGGAGCGGTGATAGACGCAGGGTGAGTTACATCAGCCCCAATCCGCAGCTTCTATCTCCACCCTCAAATTAATCATCATCAGGGGGTGGTGCTGCTGTCACTTACACTGCTTCTATCACTGACCCCTGATAAAGTTTAATTTCAGGGAAAGAAACAGCAGTGATAGAAGCAGGAATTGTTGCAGCGTCCACTGATGAAGTGGGTGTCAGAGGCAGAAGTGTGACAGCAGCCACTGAAGATGGGGGCGGCAGAGACAGCAGTGTGGCAACGGCCATTGAAAATGCGGACTGCAGGATTAGAAGTGTGACTGCGACTATTAAAGATGTGAACAATGGACACAGAAGAAGTGTTGTGGCGGTCATTGAAACTGTGATCTCTTCTCCATCACCCCCCACTGTAAAAGAACATCATCAGAGAAAGACAAATTGTAATAAAGCAAATTACATAACTGGTTTGGGCTTTAAACACAAGGTTTGTCTTCTTGACTGGTTTTCTAAATACTATCAAGTGGTAAACAAAAAGTGAATGCACTGGAACAATAACTTAATTGGAGTGTCCATCTTCCTAAAAAAATTTTTTAAAGGAAGGGAATGTTATAAAATAATAGTGAAAAAGTAGGTGTAAATATAAAAATAACAAAAGTCCAAACCGGACTCCATTCCCATGACAGGTTCAGGTGAGGTCACTGTACCAGTCACAGAAGAGGTTGGCCAGAAATTTCAGAAGACTTGGTTGTAAACCTCGTTACAACTTCTGTAATCTAGGAGGTGGGTCCAGACTTACAGAAGTGGACAGACGTTAGGTAGGGCTGTTCGTCATCCGGTCCCCCCAAATTATGGACCCCATAGCAGTTGTCTGATCTTCCTCCATTGGAAAGTATACTCATCAATTCTAATCCCCGTGGCTCCAGCGCAGACAGCTCTGGTCATCTCTACCAAAAAAAGAAATGATGATGTCTTAGTCTTCTATTTTCTGACTGCTATGGCCATTCAATGGCTGCAGCTCTCAGGTGACCAGAATGGGATGTCATCAGCGGTGAATCGAGTGACATCCGGTTCCAGTCACCTGACCGCTACAGCCAATCACAGTCCTCAAAACACCATGAAATATTTCTACGAATATCCATCCACCAATCCAAGGATCTATATATAGCTTGTGATGGAAGGTAATAAATACAGTAGATCTTTCTCATAAAATGCCCTCTTGTTGCTTCTGTAGAACAGAGGTCTACTTGAGTTCTAATTACACCAAAATATCTTTCCAAAAACATCATATTCCTAAATTTCATAGCAATTTAAGTTTTGGGGTTTTGGTTTTTTTTCAAAATCAGGGTCAGACTGGCCCACTATTGTACCAAAGATTCCTCCAGTAGGCATAGCCCTCATGGCTTTGACGCTCCGGAAAGGAGAAACCCTAATTTTAAGTTAACATTGGGTCCAATTACTTGTCATTATTGCCATTAGGGTCTATTTCTTATGGGATGGCCAAATGGACAAAACGCCCTCTGAGTACAATGATAATAACAAGTCTGTATGGATAGAAGATCATCTGTATCATTGGCTTTTGTGAGCCTGAGGGACCTCATTTCATTTATTGCTCCCAATGCTATATTCATGTGTGGATCATTATTGAAATTTCCCAGCAGTATGCAGCCATTTCCCATAACTAGAGGTTCCTTGGGGCACGTTGCTGTAAACTCTGCCACTAAAAGCTTGACATGTACAATCTATGACATTTATGAGCATTTTGTCTGAGATTCCGACTTTTGTCCCTTTTGTCAAATCACTTCCAACCTCATTGTGACTTGTTAGTGTACTTGGAAGATGACAAGTTATACAGACAGATGCGGCTCATCAGCAGTCATCTTCTGTCCACACACTATGAACATGTGCTATAAAATCAATTTTAATAGATCATTATCCAGCATCATGGTCAATTTTGGACCCGGCAAGCTGTGATGGGGCCAGTTGGCTGCCTTCAGCTGTGATTTGCAGCATTTATAACCATAATGATATCAGGCTGGCTGCCTCATATCCTTGGCATGTACCCATTTTATATAGTAAGCTTCAACCTTCACACAACAACCATCAGTACTTCTTAAGGCAAAATGATAAGAAACTGCTTCGGATGTAATAATGCGATTTTAGGATTTAACTCTTCCTGCATTAATTCTCTTTAGTGAAGAATGTTTTATTTTTCACAAGTTTAGTACAACATTAAAATGGGGGAAAGAATTGTATTCTCCGTTATGCCCTCTAAGCACAAAGCAATAAAAAGTCTTGAGACATGTACATTAAATGATGCATGACGCGTTTCCCAGCTTCGCATTTTACTCCATGTAAAGATTCTTCTTTTAAAGTAAAAACAAAAAAATTGCTGTTAGATGAGTCCTTTAGGTTTGGCTTGGCTTCTCTGGCCCTCTGTGATCAGCCAGGGGAAGATGGTACAATATTTCTTCCTAGCTCTGAATAAGTTCCAGTCGAACACCAGATACTTCTAAACATTTCCATAACCATTTACGAGACACTTTTAAGCCCTGTACCCAATATACATGAGAACCCCCACAAAACATTCTACAAATGTCAACTTTCTGGTACTTTGGTCTGAGCTCCATTATTTTGAACCCAGTTTTGCACAACAATCACACATTAAAAAAGGATGGATGGGTGGAAGAGCTACCTATAGGTTCCCAATGGAAAAAATGGATCTATACATACAGTGTCGGACTGGGGTGTCTGGGGCCCACAGGAGGAATTGATCCTCGGCGCCCACCCTACAGCTATATGCAAATACCTGTTAGCCGTTATCCCTGTTATAGTGGAGCGTCGACTGTAAATCACAGGCGGCTCCTGCACATATACTGTGCACATGCTATAACTGGGATGTACAATTACGGTAGTTTACTTTAAAGATGTTCTTTGGTTTAAACAAGTTATCACCAATCCATAGGCTCCACAAAATAGGTGATAACCTCATGATCGTTTGGGTTCGAACATTGGAAAACGCACCTATCAGAAGAATGGGGACATTTTATCCCAGACAGGACACTTAGTTATCCCCATTTTAAAATGCAGCGGCAGGTTGGACATCTGACCGCAGCCGCATTTATTCTCTTTGTGGCTTCCAGGAAAAAACAAGAACAGCCACTGAGGGAATGAATGGATCAGTGGTCAAATCGCTCATGAACTCCAGTCTAATGGGGAGAAAAGCTCCACATTCTACCAATCGGTGCAGGTCCCAGCCGTCAGTCCCTCACTAATCAATAATTTATCACTTATCCTGTGGAGAGGTGATTACTTGTTTTCCCCGGAGAACCCCTGTAAGTGCATCTTGTTCTAAGTATTTAATCACTAATGGAAATAAAGAATCTTCTAATTAATATCAGATAGAACAAATGACCGCCATACACGACACAATCCACTATACCAACACCAATAGTAGCACATACAAGGGAGAAATACTGCCACACCATGATCAGACCACATATTACCACCACATAGTGACCGAATAATACTGCATACAAGGGAGAAATACCACCACACCATGACCAGACCACATATTACCACCACATAGTGACCGAATAATACTACATATAAGAGAGAAATACAGTGACACCCGTGACCAGACCACATATTACCACCACATAGTGACCAAATAATACCACATACAAGGTAGAAATACCACCACACTGTGACCAGACCACATATTAACAGCATATAGCGTCCAAATAATTCCCCATCATTGCTCTCCCCCACCTCCTCCATCACCATTTCTCTACCTCATCTCCCTCCACCTCCTCCATCATTGTTGCTCTCCCTCATCCCCCCCCACCTCCTCCATGACCACTGTATTAGTTAAAAAAAAAAACAACACTAACCCTCTCTGCTCGTTCCCCCGCAGCATCGTCCTCGGCTTCCTGCCCAGCATCTTTCTCCCTGAAACAGACCCACGCTGCATGGTGACGTCATCAAGCAGCGCAAGCCTGTGTCAGGGAGAAAGTGGTGGGCAGGAAACACAGGACGGATCCCTCCACTCCGCTGCCATTTTCCTCCCGTCAGCAGCGGAGCGGGGGGGATCGCATCGCTCCCTGCCCGCGGCACACTATAAGGGCAATCTGGCCATGGGCCCCCGGAGCCTGGGGGTCCACGAAGCAGGCCAGATTGCCCTCATCAGCCTCACTGCAAGGGCCCCCCTCCACCTTCGGGTCGAGTGCAGGTGCACCGCCGGCCATGTTAACCAGCGGGCCCCATGCGTCCCGGTGCCCCAGTCCGACCCTGTATACATACTGGTCTGATTTTTACTATTACGGCATGGAAAAAGAATATTTTATACAGCATTACACATTCTCTTTAGAAAGGTAAGAGCAAAAATATGACATCACAAAAATTGATAAAAGGATGTGGAAACAAAATTGGATAATACCTTCATTGTGCCTCCAGGACTAGACCCCAATCCTGATGGAAGAGGTATGCTGCCTTCTCGACTAAAGTCTATGTGGTCAGTCAAGCCAGCAGCTCCCTTAGACATCAAAAACTGATCCACATGCTTATATGGCCACTTTACCACCTTTACTTGGCCAAGGAGATTCACTGAACAGACCAACTAGCCATTAAAAAATGATAAGTGATAGAGATCACCTAGGCCTTCAATGTGTTGAAAGCCCAAGTGCAATTGACACACGGTGGGAATGGAGTCCATGGGAACAAAATTTGAAAAAAAGACTTTTTTTCTGCCTCGAGAACCCAGACCATTTTTTGCAGCTACTGTACATATGGAAGAGGAATGTTGCCTTCTTCCCTAATCTTTATCAAGACATTGAGTCAGCCAAGCCAGCAGTTCCCTTAGACATCAAAAAGGACATCAACATTCTTGAAAGGCAGTCTTCTCACTTCTTCTTAGCCAAATTGGTTCACCCACTAGCCATCACAAATGATAAGTGGTGGAGGCCAAAAGGCATTTGTCACTAATATAAGTGGTGTTGGTCACCTAGGTTACTAAGGTAGTGGACACACCAGGACATTTGAAACAAAAGATGGATAGTGTAGGCTACCTAGGTCCCTAATGTGGTTAAAGCACCAGTGCACTTGTCAGGAATGGTGGTGTAGGTTATCTAGGTCCCCAAGAGGATGGAGGTGTCAGGGCACTAGTCATGAATGGTAGGTAGTGCAGGGTAGGCCACAATGGTTCCCAAGGTAGATGAAGACCCAGGACACTTGACGCAAAAGGTGGGTAGTGTAGACCATCTAGGTCCCCAAGGTAGGGAAAGAACAAGGATATTCTAAAACTTGGTGGTGGAGGTCATCTAGGTCCCCAACATGGTGGAGACCCCAAGGCACTAGTCATGAATGGTGGGTAGTTTAGGGCAGGCCACCATGGTCCACAAGGTAGATGAAGACCCAGGACACTTGATACGAAAGTTGGGTGGAGTAGCCCATCTAGGTCCCAAAGGTAATGGAGGCCCCGGGGCATTTGTCAGTAATTTAGGTGGTGTTAACCACCTTTATAATAAAGGTGGTGACCTATATTATAAAGGTGGTGGAGGCCCCGGGACACTGTGGTGGGTGGTGTAGGTTATGCTACCGTGATCCCTAAGGATGGTTGAAGCCAGGACACTTGTTATGAATGGTGGTTGGTGAGGTTCTCCTTATACTTCGATCTTGATACTATATTTTAGATTAATACTGCACAGAACTGGCATTGATCTAAAATACAGCAGTGTACATGATCCCTAGCAAAAACTTGATTGCCAAAAATTGGCCATACAAGCTGCAATTGATTGACATCATTTTATTAATTGCTGCAGGTGCAACTAAGCCCATAGTCCCTTTGGCATAATTCTCGGCCAAGGACCCATGCGATCCATGTCATACCGCCACATAATGCCAATTTACTTCAGTTAAACCTCGCACGGTTAGGAATGCACGGCTAATTGTAAACTCTCATGTGTGTATTTATTGTGTTTTACCGACAAGACAAATAAAGTTATGTTAATGATGTGTTCAGATGATGTTAGGCCTTGGTGATAAAACTGGTCGCCATGGTTACCAACAAGTGCGGTTATAGCTAAATAAGTCTAAATCAAATTAATAAGTAGAAAAAAAAACACAATACACAAAAGCCATTTCCTCTCCCGTGATATTTCATCTCTGAAAGCTGCTGGGGTAATGAAAGAGCAATAAATACATTAGTCTCTGTAAATCCTCCAGATGTGATATGAGGAACGCAAACTGCTTCTTACCAGGAATGTCTCCCAGACCAGAGGGTCTACGATTAGTAATCACTGCCATGGTCGGGGGCTGGAGGAATAGCCGCTTCAGCAGAAAAAAAGCATTATGTGACAGATGTGGCAACACTCGATACGACAGGAGCACGGGAAACACTGAACGGATTAACATGTAGGATCGACCAATGAGCCGTAAATTATGTATTAATGCATATAAAAGAAAGATTTGTGTGTATCACGGGCAGAGCTAAAGGGGGAGGGTAGGGGGCTACAGCCGCTCTCCTTTATCCAGAATATATTGAGGCAGGGGTAAGGTGAAGAAGAAACAATGCTACCACTGAGCTGTGTGTAATATTATGCATGATAGATAGATAGATAGATAGATAGATAGATAATAGATAGATAGATAGATAGATAGATGGATAATAGATAATAGATAGATAATAGATAGATGATAGATAATACATAGATAATAGATAGATAATAGATAGATAATAGATAAATAAATGATAGATAATCGATAGATTGATAGATAATACATAGATAAGCGATAGATAATAGATAGATAATAGATATATAATAGATAGATACATACATAGATAGATACAAAAGCATACAGCAGCACTCTGTAAGCGCTAAGATGTATGCAAACAGTGAATATGTAAAATTTGGACTGCATTCCTGCTATATAGAATAGATAGATAGAAATATAGATAGATAAATAGATAGCTAGACAGTAGATAGGTAGATAAATTGATAGATAGATAATAGATAGATAGATAGATAGATACTAGATAGATAACTAACCAGCACCTCTTAACAAAATAAAGTGTGAACAAGTGCAAACTGAAATGACTGCATAGAATAGAAACAAGCATACAGCAGCACTCTCTGTAAGTGCCAAGATGTATGCAAACATTGAATATGCAAAATTTTGGACTTCATTACTGCTATATAGAATATACTTATAAAAATGAAGGTACTTAGCGCAGAAATTGGTCAATGAAAGTCCACTAACCACGACAAGGCATACCTTTCTTTGATGGGACTGTAAACCTAATATTTATTCTCTGTTTTCTTTTGTTTGCTTATTAAGCAGTTATAGCAGTTTGCTTTATTCTGTTTGGAGATAATAGATAGATAGATAGATAGATAGATAGATAGATAGATAGATAGATAGATAGATAGATAGATGTGAGAAGAATAGATAGGAGATAGATAACTGACCAGCATCTCCAGCAAAATAAAGTAGGTGTGAACAGGTGCAAACTGCCAAGACTTCATAGGATACAAACAAAAGCATACAGCAGCCTCTGTGAGTGCTAAGATATAACCAAACATTGAATATATGAACTTTGGATGGCATTACTGCTATACAGAATATAGTTATAAAATGAAGGTACTTAGCGCACAAATGGGCCAATTTTTGAGAGTGAACCAGCCATGACAAGGTGACCTGTCTTTGATGGGACCCTAAACCTAAAATTTATCAGAGACCTGTCCTTTAAGTTTGTAGGCTTTTAGCCTGGGAGGGGCATGTTTCATAAATAGGTCACCTCTGCATGGTGGGCTCACATGAATTTTACCAATTTGAGAGCTAAGTACCTTTTTTTCATAAGTATATTCTATATAGCAGTCACTCTATCCAAATGTTATAAAGTATATTCAATGTTTGCATACATCTTAGCATATGCCGAGTGCTGCTGTATGCTTTGGTTTGTAGATAGCTATGAAATAGATTTCTAGAGATAGAAAGATAGATAGAAAGATAGATAGATAGATAGATAGATAGATAGATAGATAGATAGATAGGCATAAAATAAACTGAACAAATGTTGGCACCCTTTGAGCGCTGTTTTGCACTACAGTATGTGAACTGCATAGGATTAAATCTTGACACTCTCTGGTTTTGTCTGTCACTTTATTACCACTGTATTGAACAGTTTGGCAGTAAATAGGCATCATATGACATTATTTCAAGTTCGCATTTGATTTTATTGAAAAAAGCAAAAGCATAAATACATCTGAGCAATGCAATGTTTCTGGTCACTGGCAAAGTCGCTTGTAAATATGTGAACTTTGTTGGGATATTTGTGAGTATATATTATATATAAAGTATATGTATATTACTGGTAGTGGTCATCTACATTTTATATATATATATATATATATATATATATAAAATGTAGATGACCACTACCAGTAATACACGCTATTTGCAGTATTTATCTGGCCGCTTGTAAATAACAGCATTGCCTATTTCCCTCATCCTCAAAGGATGGAGCTCTGCTACAGGGCTAAACACTGCCAGCTCTTAAAAATTAATCAATACAGACAGATTTCTTTTCCACTACAGATAAGCACCATGGGGTAAGTAAGAAGGAAAAAAAAGCCTTGAGCTCACACCAGAATTAACCCCCTGTTGATCACCATACAAATCAGAGACCAAATTTTGCAAGTTTAACAGTGAGAACTAATAATCAATTTTTGATGGTTCAGCAGTCATCTCCATATTATCACATAGTAGGATCATAATGAAAAATAAGACCATTATTATAAAGCTGGAGGCAGATAATCCAGATGGCATCACAGCTCCTCCTCCCTCTCCCTGCGCAGCTAGCTCTGCACATGTTATAGAGCATGCTCACTACAACCACCCCATAAAAATAAGGCTTCAGGCTGGCCAAATCTCACATCTAGTGTGTGGTAGATCTCCTGAGAGAGCTGGAACAAATGGAGTGTCTCTTACTTATACAGCTGTGAATTTCACTATTTGCTATCATACGCGAGTGGTCAAAATTGTTGGTACCCCTCTTTTAATGAAAGAAAAACCCAGAATGGTCACAGAAATAACTTGAATCTGACAAAAGTAATAATGAATTAAAAATCTATGAAAATGAACAAATGAAAGTCAGACATTGCTTTTCAACCCTGCTTCCACAGAATTTAAAAAAAAATTAAACTCATGAAATAGGCCTGGACAGAAATGATGGTACCTCTGAAAATAATGTGACAAAAGGGACATGTTAAATCAAGTTGTGTCCACTAATTAGCATCACAGGTGTCTACAATCTTGTAATCAGTCAGTGGGCTACAGATACTCACTGTGCTGTTTGGTGACATGGTGTGTACCACACTCAACATGGACCAGAGGGAGCAAAGGAAAGAGTGGTTTGAGGAGATTAGAAAGAAAATTATAGACAAGCATGTTAAAGATAAAGGTTATAAGACCATATCCAAGCAGCTTGATGTTCCTGTGACTACAGTTGCACATATTATTCAGAAATTTAAGATCCATGAGACTGTAGCCAACCTCCCTGGACGTGGCCGCAGGAGGAAAATTGATGACAAATCAAAGAGACGGATAATACGAATGGTAACAAAACAGCCCAGGATAACTTCTAAAGAGATTAAAGGTGAACTTCAAGCTCAAGGAACATCAGTGTCAGATCGCACCATCCCTCGTTGTTTGATCCAAAGTGGACTTCACGGGAGACGACCAAGGAGAACACCATTGTTGAAAAAAATTCATAAAAAAGACAGACTGGAATTTGACAAACTACAAGTTGACAAGCCACAAACCTTCTGGGACAATGTCCTATGGACAGATGAGACAAAAATGGCAGTTTTTGGCAAGGCACATCAGCTCTATTTTCACACACGGAAAAATGAAGCATATCAAGAAAAGAACACTGTCCCTACTGTGAAACATGGAGGAGGCTTTGTTATGTTCTGGGGCTGCTTTGCTGCATCTGGCACAGCTTTGCTGCATCTTGCACAGGGTGTCTTGAATCTGTGCAGGGTAAAGTGAAATCTCAAGACTATCAAGGGATTCTAGAGAGAAATGTGCTGCCCAGTGTCAGAAAGCTTGGTCTCAGTCGCAGGTCATGGGTCTTGCAACAGGATAATGACCCAAAACACACAGCTAAGAACAAGAATGGCTAAGAGGAAAACATTGGACTATTCTGAAGTGGCCTTCTATGAGCCCTGACCTGAATCCTATTGAGCATCTTTGGAAAGAGCTGAAACATGGCATTTGGAAAAGGCAACCTTCAAACACGAGACAACTGGAGCAGTTGCTAGGGTGAACACTTTGATATGTTCACTAGTTGCCTGCTCCTGGCCTAATGGATATGATCAAGTGCATGCAAGAAAGAATAACATCAGACACACACAGTCAGATGTAAGCTCTCCTCAATCTGCTAAGGCATAGTTCCAAGTGTGTTTTATTCAACCCGAACATAGACTTATATAAACTCTGTAAAGGGGCTCGGTTAGCCCTAGAATGGGAGTAACCAGATGTATTCATTGGTTAATGGATTAGGCAATGGGCAATTCCATGGGCGGATCCATGAGGTCATCAGGGGGCGTGGTCTTGATCAGGTGTCTCCAAGCGACGTGTCGCTCTGTGATTGGTTAGTCCTTCTATAGAATTCAGCTTCCTCCCAGAACTTCCTTGTACAACAGGATGTAGTCATAAATAAAGACTCCACCTTTGCCACATGTACAACAGGATGTAGTTATAGGCCCAGTCGCTATCTTGCATAACAGACCATGGTGTGATGAAACAAGAAATGGTAGCCATGTTTTGATCTAAACAAGCTTATGAAAGGTGAAATAATACACTTTATGGGTCTTTTCTCTCAATCTCATATGTCTTGAGATTAATTAAGTATATGATCCTATGGCTCTCCTCAACACAGTTTGCGCATGAGGAGTGAGCCAAAATACCTGTCGAGAGGTGCAGAAGTCTCATTGATAGTTACAGGAATCATTTGATTGCAGTGATTGCCTCAAAAGGTTGTTCAACAAAATATTAAGTTAAGAAGAACCATCATTTCTGTCCAGGCCGATTTAATGAGTTTAATTTATTTAAAAATTCTGTGGAAGCAGGGTTGAAAAGCAAAGACTGACTTTCATTTGTTCATTTTCAAAGATTTTTAATTTATTACTTTTGTCAGATTCAAGTTATTTCTGTGACCTTTGTGGGTTTTTCTTTCATTAAACGAGGGGTACCAACAATTTTGACCATGTGTATATGAACCACCTAAATTTATGTATGGAACACCTATATTCATAAAGCCTATAAATATATGAACACTCTGGGAAGGCCCTGGAGACTTTGAAAATTGCGAGCCTGTTTATTTTTTATTTTTTCTCCAGCTGTAATCTGAAATCCAGAAACTTTCAGCAGAGGTGATTTTTACCCTAACAAACTCAATAAGATCAATAGGATGGTTTTTGAGTTTAAAATTCTTTTTCCGCATTGTTTCTGGATGAATTTTAAGAAACTGGATTCGTATGAAGGTACAGCTTAGGGCAACAGATCCATTATGCAACTATTTGCATGAGACAATAGAGCTTTTCCATAGAAACACAAGATCACATGACCAGAATTTATAGCTGCAACATCAGGCCACACCATTGAAATGAAGAGAATGTGGGAAGGGAAGCAAAAGGCCAGAAAAAGCCATACAGCTGACAAATACTATTGAGATCTCTGCTACTGGAAGTGGAAAAGAAGAACAAAGACAAAACAATTTAAATAATAAAAATATGGGAGGAAGAGAAACCAATCACAAACTAAAATGTTTTTATACAAATGCACAAAGCATGGGCAACAAACAAGGAGAATTGGAACTACTAATGCAGGAAAAGGAATATGATGTCATTGGAATCACTGAAACTTGGTGGGACGATACACATGATTGGAATAAAAGGCTAAAAGGATACAACTTATTTGCAAGAAACAGACTTGATAAACGAGGAGGAGGTGTCGCATTGTATGTTAGAAAAGCGTATATCTGCACAGAGATTGAAGCTTTAGAGACTGGGAGTTCTGTGGAAACTGTTTGGGTAAGAATACAAGGAGAGAACAACGGAAAGGACACCATTGTAGGCATTTACTACAGGCCACCTGGGCAAGCTGAAGATATGGATGAACTCTTTATGCATCAAATGACCAAGTTCTCCAAAAAATATGACGTAGTGGTCATGGGAGATTTCAACTATCCAGACATTTGTTGGGAATCTCTCTCAAGTAAAACTAACAGGTCAAGCAAATTCTTATCCTCTCTTGCTGACAACTTTATCTTCCAAAAGGTAGGGGAGAAAACAAGGGGATCTGCTACTTTGGATCTAATCCTTATAAACAGGGAGGAAATGGTTGAGGAGGTAAAGGTGGCTGGGACCCTAGGAGGCAGCGATCATGCTATTATAGAATTTTGGATAACTAGAGGAGGAAGACATGTGAAGACTCAAACTTCAAGGTTAGATTTTAGAAAGGCAGATTTTAAGAGACTCAGAAAGAGAATAGGAGGGATCCAATGGCTGGATGTCCTTAAGGACAAAAATGTCCAGGAAGGATGGGAAATTTTTAAAAATGAGATTCTCAAAGCACAATCGTTAACAATCCCGAAAAGTAGGAAGAATGGGAAGCATTTAAGGAAACCAGGATGGATGAACACAGAACTTAAACACATGCTAAAAAGAAAGAAAGAAATGTTTATTAAATGGAAAGAGGGAGGCATATCTAAAGAAGATATGCAGTCTGCAGATCCTGCAGGGCACGTATCAGGTTAGCTAAAGCTGACAATGAATTAAGGCTTGCAAGAGATGTCAAAAGCAATAAAAAAGGATTTTGGGGGTATGTCAAAAGTAAAAGAAAAGTCAAAGATGCTATAGGATTTTTACAGGATGAAAATGGAGAAATGGTAAGAGAGGATGTTGAGAAGGCCAAACTTTTTAATTCCTATTTTGCATCTGTTTTCTCTCAGAAAGAAAATGTAACATCAACTGATCTTCACTGTCCTTTTAAAGGAATAGAAGAATCCAAGTTATCTGTAAACAGAAAGATTGTGAGGGAATATTTAGCTAACATAAATGAGTTCAAGTCTCCAGGTCCAGATGAATTACACCCCAGAGTACTGAAGGAGATCGTAGAAGAAATTTTAGAACCACTCTCCATAATCTTTGAAAATTCTTGGAGAACAGGAGAAGTCCCAGAAGACTGGAGAAGAGCAAATGTTGTTCCTATCTTCAAAAAGGGGAAGAAGGTGGACCCAGGGAACTATAGGCCGGTGAGTCTGACTTCTATACCAGGAAAGATCTTTGAACAAATTATTAAACAACATGAACGTAAGTACCTGGATAAGAATGAAGTGATTAACCAGAGTCAGCATGGGTTTGTAACTAACAAGTCATGTCAGACTAACTTAATTTCCTTCTATGACAGAATCACTGACTGGGTGGATCAGGGAAATGCTGTAGATATAGTATATCTTGACTTCAGCAAAGCATTTGACAAAGTATCTCACACCATCCTTATTGAAAAAATGACCAAGTATGCAATGGACCAGGCAACTGTTAGGTGGATTCATAACTGGCTTAGTGATCGGACTCAAAGGGTGGTTGTAAATGGCTTCACATCCAGCTGGATGAATGTCTCAAGTGGGGTACCACAGGGCTCCGTCCTGGGACCTGTATTGTTCAACATCTTTATCAATGATTTAGATGAAGGAATTGAGGGTAAACTGATTAAATTTGCTGATGACACAAAGCTAGGAGGGATAGCTAATACTAGAGAAGAGAGAGAGAAGATTCAAAAAGACCTAAATAAACTGGAGCAGTGGGCAGCAACCAACAGAATGATTTTTAACAGGGAAAAATGCAAAGTACTACATCTGGGCAATAAAAATGAAAAAAGCATATACAGAATGGGAGGAATAGAGCTAAGCAACAGTACATGTGAAAAAGACTTAGGTATACTAATAGATCATAGACTGAACATGAGTCAACAGTGTGATGCAGCAGCAAAAAAGGCAAATACAATTCTGGGATGTATTAACAGAAGCATACAGTCTAGATCACGTGAAGTCATTATCGGTCTTTACTCCTCTTTGGTCAGACCTCATCTGGAATACTGTGTACAGTTTTGGGCACCACATTTTAAAAAAGACATAGACAAACTGGAGCAAGTTCAGAGAAGAGCGACCAGAATGGTGACTGGTCTGCAAACCCTGTCCTATGAGGAACGGTTGCAGGATTTGGGAATGTTTAGCTTGCAAAAAAGAAGACTGAGAGGAGACTTAATAGCTGTCTACAAATATGTCAAGGGCTGTCACATTGTAGAAGGATCATCTTTATTCTCATTTGCACAAGGAAAGACTAGAAGCAATGGGATGAAACTAAATGGGAGGAGACACAGATTAGATATTAGAAAAAACTTTTTGACAGTTAGGGTGATTAATGAGTGGAACAGGCTGCCACGAGAGGTGGTGAGTTCCCCTTCAATGGACGTCTTCAAACAGAGGCTGGACAGACATCTGTCTGAGATGATTTAGTGAATCCTGCTTTGAGCAGGGGGTTGGACCAGATGACCCAGGAGGTCCCCTCCAACTCTACCATTCTATGATTCTATGATTCATCAGCTCCCCCTCCCTCCTCCATCTGACTACACATGATGACTACACTTTACACATACAGTAGCTTAATGTGTAGTTTTTTCACTATTTGTTTTTGACACCAATCCATAAAAGAATTCTTTTCATGCCCCTATGTATTTTATTGTAATACAGATATACTATATGGATAAAAGTATAGATATACACATCACTCAGCCACAGAGTGAAAATCACGTAAGATTATAGAGCGGGAGAAGAAAAGAGCGTAAAAGTCACCACTGCTCTGCTGACTCCATAACTGCAGAGTCCAAACATCCTCTGGTATTAACATCAGCACAAAACCTGCGCCCCCCCGCTGGGAGTTTCATTTCCAAGCAGCTGCCTGCACCCTTACATCACCAAGCACAATGTCAAGTGTCGGATGGAGTGGAGTAAAGTCACCACCACTGGACTCTGGAGCAGAGCAAATGTGTTCTGTGCAGTGATGGATAACACTTCTCTTTATGGCGTCTGATGGAGGAGTGTGGGTTTGGTGACTCTAGGAGAATGTTACCCGCCTGACTGCATTGTGCCCACTGTACAGTTTGGTGGAGGAGGAATAATGCTCTGGGCTTGTTCTGCAGGGGTTGGCCTTCGTCCCTTAGTTAAAGTGAAGGGAGATCTTAATACTTCAGCACAAGACATGTTGGACAATGTGAGAACAGTTTGTGGAACAGTTTGACCCATTTTTGTTCGCCATGGCTGTGTCCAGTGCAGAAGGTCCTTAAAGACATGGCTGGAGGGCTTGGTGTCTAAGAACATGACCGCCCGCACAGACCCTGGACCTCAACCCCATCCAACACCTTTGGGATGAACTAGAATGGAGATTGTGAACCCGACCACTCCTCCATTATCAGGGTCTGACCTCACAAATGTTCTTCTGGATGAATGGGCAGAAATTCCCACAGACACCTCCAAAATCTTGTAGCACGTTTTCTCAGAAGAGCGGAAACTGTTATATCTGCAGAGGAACCAACTTCATATTAATGTCTATGGATTTAGATGTCCTAAAAGCTCCTGTAGGTGGAATTAGTGTCCTAATACATATAATGTATGTTATATGGCTGTGTGCATGAGCCCATAGAGTTCTATAGGATGTAATATAATCTCAGGCATAGACTGTATCAGCGCTCATATGCAAGGATTTTCATTCCATAATTATCTAATGAATTGCAGAGTAGAAATTCATTAATTTGGCATTAATGTTTTTTTTGTTTTACACTGATGAGTTTAAAAATCTCTGCACAAAGCTTCTGTTTGAAAACATTTCCAAAATTAATTTAATGAGCTAAGGTTAATACTAATGCATTGAAACTGTATCCTGGAAGATAGAAATGTAAGAATTTAAAGGGTACAGTTACACATACGGTAGTAAGCTAGGTTGTCTTTATAAGACAAACACTGCCCTTATGTCCCATGAGTGTATATAGGGAATTGTATAGAGGTCCCTAACTTGGGACCCCATCTATGAATAACTTTAGTTAATAGTTTAAATGGGAAATTACTGTAGGAGAATCTGTATTTGTTGGTGGGGTGTCTACTTCAATCAATCGAATGAATGGGCTGCAATGCCTCAGAATCATATACACCTTTTATTGATTTCTCAGTTGTGGCTCTTATTTTCCATCATTCTGCAAATGTAGCTGTTTCATTTTTATGCTTCATATATCACAGCCTTCTTAAGCTTTTTCTGCATTTAGATCCAAACTTGATGTCATAGTATATTTGTATAGGGAAGCTCAGTTAATTGTCTTGACAAGCGATATATTTCTGGCAATATCCGGCCACCACTAGAGGGAGCTCACTGCATGTGGATATATACAGATAAAGCTCGGACCACAACTGCATTGGAGGCTTTGCTGCAGATCTGGCACTTTCATTATTTTTATTGTTCTGCTACTATGATGGAGCAGAAGAATGGAATAAAAAAAAAAACGCTGATGTGGACAGATTATTGCCATTAGCTTTAATAGGAGCAGTGTAAATCTGTATGCAGTGTGCTCCCCCAATGGTGACGGTAGGTAAATGTGACGCCCAGCTGCGCTTGGTATCACAGATCCAGGAAGAGTGCATTGATGGATTCCTCCACAAGAGGCCCCCATAAACGTTCACACATCTCCACCTTCCACCTCAGACCAGCAGAGGGAGCCCGTTATGGATATAAATAGGGAAGGTGGAGCCAGGCAGAGCAGTTCCTCTGGAGAGTTCAGCATGTACAGGTCTGAATGGAGAGTTGAGCTCAGTTTAGTTGTAGCTCGGTTAGAGCTTAAGGTGTGTCGGCGCCATAAGATCGGTGAAGCACGGCAAGCTGCCGTTAGTGTGAGTAGCCTAGTGAGGGCCCGAGTAGGCCGAAGGCGAGTGGAGAGTTAGTACATAGGGGGCAGAGGAGCTTAACTAGCTCACCCCGAAGAATTTACCGGTCACCGGGTCCGAAGCTTACCGGGATCTCTATGACCCAGTAAGGCATAACCAGAATCCCTGGAGAACTACAAGCCCCAGGATCGCTAAAGTGCTGATACATAACAGAGCCGGGAGACACATAGGCCCCGCAAGCTGAGGCGCGTGTATTCCAAGAAAAGGCCCTACCACAAAGTCAGCCAGCGCAGGGGCGAGATAAAGTTAGGCCTAGTTCCAGGCAGGTCAGAAACTTACTACGCAGAGGCAAGAAACAGGAGGCCCTACACCCGCTCATTGGGGAGGATCCTCATATGCACCCTTCACCCTACAGTGCACCGGGATGTGCCTGAATTTCCATCAGTAAAAGGTACTGAAGTGACTATCGTGTCTGTCCCTGTTCTTGCTCTGACCCGGCTGGGTCTCGCCTGTCCTGCATCCCCCCTTTATACGCTGCCCTGAGGCCTCGCTCCACCTGTGGGGAGCTATACCATCAAGCTGCCTTATCATCGACCTCAGTGGACTGCGCAGCGCTGGTGATCTTCACCAGAAGCCACAGGTGGCGTCACGAACTTTCATAAAACTAACAAACCTATTATCCCAGTATAATATTCATGCTTTTAAAGAGGGACCCCAGGGTACGGGCCCGGGAGCCGACTACCGCGACATCCCCAAGGCAAGGCAAAGGCCCGGGTACCGAGTCAACCCCATCCCCTGGGCTAGTCAGCTTCTTCCTGGCGTCACGAACAGGATCGCATGCCCGCTGCAATGACGGAGTGTTGTGCCCGTTGCCACCGGGTACTGTGCGCCTTTATTGAAGTGAACTGCATATTGACTGTGGTGAAGGTTGCCGCCATTGTTGGGCCGCCGAGCGAGAAGAAGGGCGTAACCGCGGGAAACTGAGGGGCATACCAGCAAAAGAGCGCGAAGCCCCGGACACGCCCCACGCTTCGACGTCAAACCAAGAAGCGCCAAGTCCTGTAAGGAGCGTCGCTGAACGATCTGACGTAGGACGCAAGCGACGCAAGGTCCTGAAGACGACCGTCGCCTGCGGAGCTGCGGCCTACCGGAAGAAAAACTAGAAGGTAGGCCACGGTTAGCTAGGGGGGCACCAGAATGTCCGACGAACAGCACAATGCCGGAATACCGGCCAACGTCCCTGATGTTCAACCCGCGCCCGACGCCTGTAACCCCTGTCATTCCCATAACTCTACCGTATATTCCTGGATCAAAGTGGCTCCCCCAGTACAACGGCAAACCTGATACCCTGTCTGGATTCAAACGGAAGATATGTGGTATCGTGGACATGTACTCCATGACAGGCAAAGAAAGAGCTGCTGTTGTATTAGGACAACTGACCGGTGCTGCGGAACGGGAAGTGGAAACATGGTCGGCCGCAGACCAGGAGTCAGTGTCCGCAATTTTCCAAAAGCTACAGACTGTCTTTGAGGATCTTACTGAGGCAGACCTCCGGATGAGGTTCTACAGCTGTTCCCAACTGCCGGAGGACAATGTACAGGACTATGCCTGGCGTCTACAGGGGGCCCTGCGGGCTCTGAACCAGGTTAGTCCAACCAGCATTGAAAATGAGAACAAAATGCTGAAGGAACAGTTTGTCCGGGGACTGAGGTCTCCAGAGGAGAGCAGGACTGTACGTTGGTGGTCCTTGGATCATCCAGATGCCACCTTTGACAATCTTAAGGACATGGCTATAAAAGGACTGCAGCCCCTGGAAACAAATGCCATCCAGTGTTACCAGGGTGGGGCTACCCCAGTGCCTGCTACACCCACCTTTTCCCCAGTGGCTGCTGAAGCCAAGGTTCCCGCAACGTCCCCTAGAGAGCTGGACAGTCTGCGCTCTGAGGCGCGTCAGTTGAGGAAAACCGTGACCACTGTGCTGAGTGCCCTGCAGCTTCGGACGGAGCCCGAGGAAGGAGGGAAAATCCTGTTAGCTGATAGCCCTGAGGATGTCCCCTGGATGCGAAGGAGGAGGAGACCAACACCACCCTCTACGAGGACCAGTGACCAGCGCCGTCCACAGAAGGACTCTACCTGCTACCGCTGCCGCAAGGCCGGACACACCGCCCAGAATTGTCCTTTAAACGAGAAAACCCTGGGGCCGAGGGCCGACACCCAGGAGTAAACTCACCAGGCCCATCAGACTGGTGCAACAGGTTCGTCGGAGGAAGACCTTCCCTGTCCATTGTACTGGACGGGATCCCGACGCACGCACTGCTGGACACAGGATCTCAGGTAACCATCATGCCTGACGTCCTGTACAAGAGGTTCTGGTCCATGGACGACCTACGTCCGCCAGCTCCAAATCTTTCTGTATATGCCTCAAACGGACTCCCCCTTAACCTACTCGGGGTTAAGAATGTGACTGTAAAGGTGGGGAGAGTGGAGCTGAAGGACCAGGGGCTAATTGTAGTAGAGACTAATCCTGATGACACCAATCCGTATATGGTATTAGGCACTAACATTGTTGGTAATTGTTTGGGAGAAGTTGTGTTCTTACTACAACAGATAGCTGACACTGTCAGACCAAGACAAAGGAGGGCACTGCAGAAGGAGATCCGAGTCCTGATGTATCAACAGCAAGTAAGGTTAACAGACGGTGAAATCGGTAACGTGCGGGTGACCGACCCAATACCTATTGTCATCCCCCCAATGAGTGAAATGCTCATCTGGTGTAGAGCTGCTATAGGTCTTAGAGGACAGAGCTACCAGGCGGTAGTAGAACCCCTTTGCTCTGAGCATAGACCCACGCTCTTAACCGCCAGGGGAGTGGTAGATGTACGTAATGGGAGGGTGCCCGTCCGTCTTCTCAATTGTGGGGAAGATGAGGTCAGATTGCCACGTTATGCCACTGTTGCCAAATTACATGCTGTAAATAACAACTGCATTCACAAGGCGAAGTCCTTAACCTCACCAGATGAAGTGGAGGATAATGACCCTGCAACCCAGGTGGAGGATTGGTGTCAACAGCTCCATGTTGGGACCGACACCACTCCTGCCCATCAAAAACAGGGTGTACACCGGGTGGTTCAAGAATGCTCGCAGGTGTTCATAAACATCCACTTGACTTCGGGAGGGTTAAGGGGGTTCAACACCATATCCCCACAGGTGACCATCCACCCATCAAAGAATGTTACAGGCCTATACCACCAGCTCACTACCAGAAGGCTAAGGAAATGTTGCAGGACATGAGAAAGGCTGGAGTAATAAGGGATAGTTGTAGTCCCTGGGCAGCTCCCCTAGTGCTAGTTAGGAAAAAGGACGGGAGCATGAGAATGTGTGTAGATTACCGTCAAGTAAATCGCATTACACATAAAGATGCATACCCTTTACCACGCATAGAGGAGTCCCTAGCTGCCCTAAAGTCTGCAAATTACTTTTCCACCCTTGACCTCACTAGTGGGTACTGGCAAGTAGCTGTGGCTGAGGAGGATCGGGAGAAAACGGCCTTCACCACCCCGATGGGACTCTGCGAGTTCAACAGTATGCCGTTTGGACTCTGCAATGCCCCCGGAACGTTCCAGAGATTGATGGAGTGCTGCCTGGGACACCGCAACTTCGAGACTGTGTTACTTTACCTGGACGACGTGATAGTGTACTCCAGAACGTACGATGACCACTTGAAACACCTGGCAGAGGTATTTGAGTCACTGTCCCGGTACGGGATGAAGTTGAAGCCCTCAAAGTGCCACCTGCTCAAGAGAAAGGTACAGTACCTGGGGCACATTGTTAGTCCGGAAGGGGTAGCACCAGACCCGGAGAAGGTCACTACCATCCAGAAGTGGCCGGAGCCGAAGAACCTCAAGGAGGTGCGTCAGTTCTTGGGACTAGTAGGATACTACCGGAGGTTTGTAAAAGACTACACTAAGAAAGCAGCTCCTCTGCAAGACCTCCTGGTAGGGCAGTCCCCCAAAGGCAGAAATCCCCCATTCCACTGGGGTAAGGAGCAAGCCGAGTCGTTTCAGGAGAAGAAGGAGATCCTGATGGGCGATGAGATCCTAGCCTACTCTGACTACAGCCAACCGTTCCTGCTGTATACTGATGCCAGCAATGAAGGATTGGGAGCTGTCCTAAGTCAGAAGCAGAATGGCCAGGAGAAAGTCATCGCATATGCAAGCCGGAAGCTCCGCCCGACTGAGAGGAACCCAGAGAACTATAGCAGCTTTAAGTTAGAGTTCCTGGCCTTGGTCTGGGCCATCACAGAAAGGTTCAAGCACTACTTAGCCTCCAGTAAGTTCACTGCCTTCACTGATAACAACCCCTTGACCCATCTTGAGACAGCCAAGTTGGGGGCACTGGAACAACGATGGATGGCTCGGCTGTCAAACTACCAATTTACAATTAAATACCGGGCGGGCCGCAAGAACGCCAACGCCGATGCCCTGTCCAGGATGCCTCACCAGTCAGACACAGAAGAAGAAGTCGATGACCTGGAAGAGATAGAGCTACCTGCCTTTCACCAGAATGGGATGATCCACGAGCAACGAGCCTCCAGGAGGCAGCGTGGAAAGACGTTAAACCCTCTGCCTCACCACAGCTGGAAAGAGACCAAGGACAGCGACCCGGTTGTCAGCCGTATCAAGGAGCTGATAACCCAAGAAGGTGCCTCCCTGGAGAAAGATGCATCTCTCCAAGCAAAGCAGCTGTGGAACGAGAGAAGCCGGCTGTTTATCTACCGTGAGAAGTTGTGCCGGAGGTACGTCAATCCAAAAACCCATGAAATGGTATGGCAGATAGTGGTCCCCAAGACAGACATCCAGATGGTATTAGAAGCTTACCATGATGAGGCGGGGCACTTTGGCTGGAAAAAGCTAGAGACACTGCTGAAGTGTTGATTCTACTGGGTAGGAATGCGCAGCTCCATTGAGAGGTGGTGCCGGGATTGTGGACCTTGTGGCCTAAGAAGAAAAGACTTCAGCAATCAGAAGGCACCCCTGCAACCCATCAAGATGACTCGACCCCTGGAGATCGTGGCCCTGGACCATGTCAGGCTGTCCCCCAGCAGGTCAGGGTACTCTTATGCTCTGACCATGGTGGATCACTACTCGCGTTTCCTGGTGGTCGCCCCCGTCAAAGACCTGACGGCAGAGACAGCAGCAAAAACGTTCCAAGCGTATTTCTGTAGACCCCATGGTTATCCTGAGCAGGTGCTGATGGACCAGGGCCCGGCCTTTGAGGCTGAGTTGTTTAAGGAGTTCTGCCATCTCTACGGGTGTAAAAAGATAAGAACTACACCGTACCACCCACAAACTAACGGTCTCTGCGAAAAGATGAACAACATCATCATCGACCTGCTAAAGACCATACCACTTGAGGAGAGAAATCAGTGGCCAGACCTACAACCTGACCTAGTAGATCTGTGTAATCATATACCAGTAAGTTCCACCAACTGCACTCCGGCATACCTCATGCGGGCAAGGGCAGGGAAGCTGCCCATGGATCTGGAGCTTGGTGTTGTCGAGCCTGAAGCTGATATGACCACTGAGGATTGGGACACGACCAGACAAGAGCAGTACAGAAGGGTACAAGCCTGTGTCGAGGACAGTCTCACTCGGGTGAGAGAAAAGCAGGAAGCTAACTACAACAAAAACGCACCCGCAGAACCCTTCACACCTGGTGAAACAGTATTGAAAAGGAAAAGACAAAACCATAAACTTGACGATCAGTGGGTAAAAGAACCCTACACTGTATTGAACTCAAGATTTGACAATAAGAAGACATGCTTAATCAGTCGAGATGGAGAAAAAACGTCTACAACAGTGTCCAGGGACCACCTAAAGTTGTGTCCAGACATACTGAAAACCCAAGAGGAAGAAGTGCCACTCACAATCCCGGAAGAACCTGAAGAACCAGTAATACATACTGATTTGGGAGACTTCCCGGCAGATTGGCCTCAAATAGGAGGAGCAGTAATCATTCCAACACTCCAATTCTTCGAACAGCCAGAAAACCCTCCACAGCAAGTTGAACCTGTAAGTGCAGAAGAGCCAGCTCAAGAAGTATCCCCGGATGAAGGATCCCCGGTAGGAGCAGAGCAAGAGGGCCCAGCCAATGGTGAACTTGCCAGTCCAAGAGAGAGGTTAAGGCAGTTTTACAACTTGGTTATACGTAGAACTGGTAGGGTAACTGACAATGCAGACTCTGATACCCCACAGACCACCGCACTACGCAGATCAACAAGTAGCACGAGAGGTAAACCCCCTGCTAGGTACACTCAGTAAAATAGTCAAATTCCTAAATGTAGATAGTTACCCCTGGGGTATTAAGCTGTATTAAATTGATTGTACTGAATTATTGTGTATTTTCATGCATATGTATATTACTTTATGTTTTGCCTAATGACTTCTTTGTTTATCTAAGAACTCTGTGGCTGAGGACTGTGTGCAGCCCAAAAACTGCTTTTGTATATAATTGCGCTCCCTGGAGTGCCCTTCTAGGTGACCTCAGAAGGAAAACCTGTCTGGAGTGGCTCTATTGGAAGTCCAACTCGGGATCTTCATACCCTGCAGCCACCCCAGGGCCTACGTTGAGGGTTTGGGACAGGTCCCTCAAACCAACAAGTACTCTACCCTGTGAGACGGACATCCTGCCTGGGAACCTCACCATAGGAGACTTGAACTCTGAGGACACTTTGTATTTGGTTAATTTTGTTATGCAACGTTTAAGCTTGGTGCCTCCCATAAAGGGAAGATTGTTCATGTTTCCTATTGTTATTGTTGTAAAATGTACTTCAGCCCGGGAGTGCTGAGCTTTGCTAGGGGGGAATGTGACGTCCAGCTGCGCTTGGTATCACAGATCCTGGAAGAGTGCATTGATGGATTCCTCCACAAGAGGCCCCCATAAACGTTCACACATCTCCACCTTCCACCTCAGACCAGCAGAGGGAGCCCATTAGGGATATACATAGGGAAGGTGGAGCCAGACAGTGCAGTTCCTCTGGAGAGTTCAGCATGTACAGGTCTGAATAGAGAGTTGAGCTCAGTTTAGTTGTAGCTCGGTTAGAGATTAAGATGTGCCGGCGCCATAAGATCGTTGAAGCGCGGCAAGCTGCCGTTAGTGTGAGTAGCCTAGTGAGGGCCCGAGTAGGCCGAAGGCAAGTGGAAAGTTAGTACATAGGGGGCAGAGGAGCTTAACTAGCTCACCCCAAAGAATTTACCGGACACCGGGTCCGAAGCTTACCGGGATCTCTATGACCCAGTAAGGCATAACCAGAATCCCTGGAGAACTACAAGTCCCAGGATCGCTAAAGTGCTGATACGTAACAGAGCCGGGAGAAACATAGGCCCCGCAAGCTGAGGCGCGTGTATTCCAAGAAAAGGCCCTACCACAAAGTCAGCCAGCGCAGGGGCGAGATAAAGTTAGGCCTAGTTCCAGGCAGGTCAGAAAATTACTACGCAGAGGCAAGAAACAGGAGGCCCTACACCCGCTCATTGGGGAGGATCCTGATATGCACCCTTCACCCTACAGTGCACCGGGATGTGCCTGAATTTCCATCAGTAAAAGGTACTGAAGTGACTATCGTGTCTGTCCCTGTTCTTGCTCTGACCCGGCTGGGTCTCGCTTGTCCTGCATCCCCCCTTTATACGCTGCCCTGAGGCCTCGCTCCACCTGTGGGGAGCTATACCATCAAGCTGCCTTATCATCGGCCTCAGTGGACTGCGCAGCGCTGGTGATCCTTACCAGAAGCCACAGGTGGCGTCGCGAATTTTCATAAAACTAACAAACCTATTATCCCAGTATAATATTCATGCTTTTAAAGAGGGACCCCAGGGTACGGGCCCGGGAGCCGACTACCGCAACATCCCCAAGGCCAGGCAAAGGCCCGGGTACCAAGTCAACCCCATCCCCTGGGCTAGTCATAGCCATTATAACAATGTCACCACGAGTGAAGGAAGCAGATTAGTGTTAGGTTCCTTGCACTAGCTGTGTGCTCTGCCATTGGCAACTAGTATAAAAAACAACTTCTCAGGATGTTTTTTTTTACATATGTCAGTTGATGTATAAGTGTTTGTCCTACAATAAAAAATAATACTTTTTATGTAGAGATCCGATTTGCCAGGCATGAGAAATGTAGCATAAAAGCCATATTGAAATCAGACTGCAAGTGCACTGGTGTCAGAATTGCTGTTGTCCTTCTACAGTTTGACCACTAGTGGCTGCTATTGTTCACCTTAATAATTGTGCTCCAATCCTACTCCTTACCACTGTAGGCTGCTGTTGTGTTCTGCAATTGCCCTTTACTAAGATGGCCGATTCTGAACATGTGGGATCCATCTTGTTTCTTGCTTGGGCCTACTTAAAGCTACATGGATCTCTCACTCATTGCTTGAGTATTGTGTTTAGCTGTTAGACTAGTTCCAGTCTCCAGCTCCTGGAAATTCTTACCCAGACTGTTCTCACCTATCTATGGATTGTTTCCTACAACTACTTTGCTAACTCCAAGAACTTCTACTACCTCTTGCTGTTCCTGATCATGCTCCTTTGGCCTCTGGTTTCCAGCAGTACTACGCCAGTATCATAACAAATGGGGGCGTGTCAATGCTCTAGGAAGTAGCAGTCCCAGTGCATTAACAAGCCTCCAATGCACTTCCAGCCTTATTTGCGAATAGCCTCTACTCTGGATTTCTCATGACTGGCAAATCAGATCTCTGTTAAAAAGGTATCATTTTTATCTGGGGACACAGCTATACCACTACTGCCATATATATTTTAAAAAAACTTACTGACATGTTTCCTTTAAATATGAACATTGAAATTTGGGTTTTTCTTCTCTAAGATCTACGCAGTGCGCTCTCATCAGTATTCAGTTCTTGCTCCATTAAGTGCATGTAAGTTTTTCTAGGATAAAATGCTTTCACATTGTATATAATAAGCGGCACATATATTTTATCACAATTTCTCTTGACGTCATGTTCTTCTATTAGGTAAAAAGAAAATATTAAATACCTTTCTTGATAGGCTTTATGCACATTTACATAAGACTAAAGACAGCTTTGGATATTTTTAATTTGTGTATCACCCATAAAGATGAAGGCGACTGGACTCTCGCAGGACAGTCTCTGCGCCTTTATTCTGTTGATCATTGAGTTGTCTGAAGTTCTGGAGAGGCCTTTAAAGGGTTTGTCCAGGGTTGTGGTCCAAATCTGCAGTCACTCTGTGCACCCGAATTCACACTGACATGGAGGGATCAGGCCGCAGAAGGGGACCTGCCCCAAAACTAGTGGAGAACAACCAGGCTCAGCTAGCCAACCGGAGGCTGTAGCATTTTCAAGGTGTTGCAGCCAAAACCCACAATTACATCGCTGAAAAGGTGTCCACATAGGGTCCAGGGGACTGCATGTCGCCCGACAAGGCCCGAGGCCACTGGCTTGGGACACTGATTGTGAGGCGCAGGGCAGGAGGGTGAGAGCCAGCGCAGGGCAGGAGGGTGAGAGCCAGCGCAGTGAGACGACAGGGAAAAGTACATAGATCGGGGTCCCGTTTAATTGCTCCTGAGATACCGGAGAGATTGCTGGATCCCTACCCCGGAGGACTCAGGACGACGTAGGTGGTTACTCACCGGTAACTGTAACCTGGAGTCTTGAACAACTGTGAGTGTGGCACCCCAGGGGTCCGGTTGCCACAGTGGCATTGCCTCCCTCACAAGGGGTAATGCCATCACTGGAAGCAAGGAGGGGTCTCCTTATCAGACCTGCAGTCTCCTGGCCCCATCAGATGCCCGTCGACACAGCAGCACCATAGGGCCCAGCACCTCCACGTGGGAGCAACACTTACAGAAGGCCTGAGCTGGTTGCCATACGGGTGAAGAAAAAGATGTTTTACTCAGGGACAAGGGCTGCAGCATAGCTTCAAGCAGCAGGGCCAAAGAGAATAGCGCAGAGGGAAGGCCTACAACTCCACCTGGTGAGGTGGATACCCAACTTGCTTCCAGGCTGCCCGGAACTCCACTACCAGCTAGTGCCCGTGCCCCGGTCTGCTCTGTCAAACAGCCAGTAAAGATAAGAGGAAACCGCCATTAAGCTGTGGACTGGTCATTATCTGCGCCATCACCTGCACTACACCACACCAACAACATCTACCTCATAGCATCACTATATCCTGCCCTGGAGCTAAGCTCTGCCTGTGGAGAGCTGAACCAACTCTGCTGCGTCACCATCAGCTCCAGAGGATCTGCACCGCAGCAGCAGCCCCATATAGCCGCATACCACAATTGGCGTCACAAACATTATCTCTATAAAAACTTTATTCCCCTTTTACTTTCCCTTTAATTGACCACCGTGGGTCATGGACCGGGTCACTGCCACCGTGACATCCCCCCAGCATCGACCGGCCCGGCTACCGAGTACCCCACGGCCCAGGGAGCGCGTCATACTTGGCATTACGAACAGGATGAACAGACCCGTTGCAAAGGGTCCTGTGTGTCACAAAGACTGTGTATAAGTGTATAAACTGCAGCCATTATTGTAGCACATGCAGAGTTAATGATATGTGGGGTGTCCCATCATGGGCGGAGCCTCAGAATCCACGCCTAAATAGGCTCCTCCCACTTGCATAGACTGTACCAGAGTTGTCTGTCACTCAGGCTGAAAGGTGCCAGCCTTCCCCTTTGCATTAGACTGAGGGGGGAGATTGTCACATCCCCCTGCAGAGGGCTTGTGATCCCATCTATCCCAGCTGCTGCAGCTCTGTGCTCTGTGATCCCATCCATCCAGCTGCTGCAGCTCTGTGAATACAACTGTAAGGGGGAAGACCAGGGTGTAAGTACTTTCAGAACAAGGGATCCGGAACTGCCGGGGCCGTGCCTCTAGTTGCAGGGGGAAGACCCACTGCGAGCACAAGAGTCAGGTGACCAGGAAGCTGGGGGCGTGTTGAGAGCCAGAGCTCAGGGGTCAAGTGACCGCTGAGCTGGAAGCCTGTCTAGGAAGAGGGAGAAAATGGAATTTTGCACGGGAAAGCAGGCAGTTGACAGTGGGAGTCAAGCCCGACTAGAGGGAGAAGAGACGCAGAGTCCTTGGAGCCGAGCAAGTGAGGTGCAGTGTTATGGACTAGGGGCTCAGCGGGTCAAACTGGAGACCGCTCGCTGCCACCAGAAGATGGAGCATTGTTTAGGAGGGGAAGCCAGAAGAAAACAACACCGACATCAGCCGGCAACTGCCTTGTTGAGAACAAGGGTCAGCTAAGTGTAAAACTGCCGATTACAACCGTGTCGACTCTGCTACATCTGGCCAAACTATGAATTGTCGTTTATAGTCTGTTACCTGCTACTCCCCTTGTTGTCCCCATATTTCCCCTGTTACTCCCTGCATGGAGATTGACCTGTTACAGTAAATCCCCCTTGTTTATTAATCCTGTACTGGCTGCTCTGTTTTTCTGTGTCACTGCATCTAAAGTACCTGTGTTACATTTAGCATAGTCGGCAGGATGCAGTCTTTAGACACAGACACTGCAGATCAGTCCATCCTGGGAGCCCCTGGATCTAGCTTGCCGCTGGGGGCCATGCTCAGCAATCTCCCGAAGTTCACTGGGGACAACATGATGCTGTGGGACTGGGTTGAGAGAGTTAGGAGTATGTTACGTATGCATCCGATGACCCCAGCGATGCAAGCCGAAATAGCCCTACTGGCCCTAGACGGCGAGGCCCGGCACTCCGTGATGTACCGCCCTCCTCATGACCGGGATACTGTAGAAAAAGTGGTGCGGATATTGGAGGAGATGCATGGGGATCCCACCAATGTAGGAGAGCTGAGGATACGGCTGTTTCACCAAGTGCAACAGGAAGGGGAGACTGTGACGCAGTATGTTAATGCATTATAGAGGGTGCATGCCTATATCACTAGAAAAGACGACTTGGGGAATTTGGGAATGGGCCCCCCTGACGTGATCTTAAGGAACCAATTTGTGGCAGGCCTCAGGGATGTGCAGCTGAAGGAGGCCTTGCGGGAGCCCCTGCGCGATAACCCACGTATGACTTTTCTAGAAGTGGGGGTGGAGGCACGTGTGAGAGAGCTGGAGATGGGGGTGACGGCCCTGGCAGGTATGGTCCGGAGTAATGAGGTACCCACCCTGCCTACAGCTGAACCGGAATGGGCTCGAGAGATGCGAAAGGAGATACAGGAAATGCGGGGTGAATGGTCCAGTTTCAAGAAGACCCCTGCACCGACACCAGTGATACCCGGATCGATTGCCCCAGTTAGGCCCTGCAGAAGAGTTCCGTAGAGAAGTGAGGCAGCCCTTCACAGAGACACGACCTGCTGGAAGTGCGGAGGCGCAGGACATTACGCCAGGGGCTGTGCAAGCCGAGGGCGGCCCCTGTCACGGCAGCCGTTAAACTAATGGGCTCCGTGTTTGGGGGACATAGCCCGGAGCCTAAGGAAGGGGAAAGAAAAAGAGGAAGTCCCAAAGACCTAGTTTCCACCGCCCGACTGTCTAGGCCGAAATAAGCGGTCAGGCTGTTCACTGCCTGATTGACACAGGATCCCAGGTGACTACGATGACAGAAGCCTACTTTCAACAGCAATTTCCAGAGATAGCGCGGCCTGAATGGGGACCAGTAATTAGATTCACGGCAGCTAATCAATTACCCATCCCGGTCGCAGGGGTGGTATGGATGAAGATCCGAGTGTATGGAAAAGATGTGGGAAAAAAGGGGTCGTCTTGGTCGCAGGGGAAACCGGAAGTGGACCCCCGGTGACCCTCGGAATGAATGTGCTGAAAGAGATCGGTCAAATCCTGATTAGTGAGCCGAAGGAGATTCCTCTAGACTGGTGGGACCCACGAACCCCCCAAAGGAGGGTTTTTCAATAGTGTTGAGCGAGCATGCACGACACTGCTCGGTACTCGCCCGAGCATCACGCTACTCGGGATGTTCGGCGAGCACCGAGCATTTCCGGGTTACTCGGGCGGGAGCTCGGGTCTCCGCCCTGCATGTTTGGCGCTCTTTACTGAGCCAATGAACATGCAGGGATTGCCAGCCAGTCACTGTAATGCCGCAGCCATGTTGTTTGTGGGCATTACAGTGATTGGCTGGCCGCACAGCGTCACCTCGAGTATTTAAAACTGCCATCTTGGACACAGTCGCTCCGGATCAGACAGTGTAGGGACAGCGCTGCTGATTTAGGGAGAGATATATCCTGCGAAATAGTTAGTGTAGGATCTGTAAAGGCTGCCAGATCAAACAAACAGTCCTTCTTAGGACTAATATCCATCCCAGATATCAGGCAGGCAGGCAGGCTGTATGCGAGACGCAGTGGTTATACCAGCAAACGCTGCATTACAGTCCTGTGTGCTCCTGTTGCTGAATTTGCTGGACTTAGCTCCAGGTCTCGGGGTCCAGAAAAAATCCTTTTTTTTTCATCTAAATCCTCTTTTTTTTTCCTCCTTCACACTATACAAATGCCCGTCTTATTAACCTTTTGGTGTCCCCCCCCCCCCAAAAAAAAAGTGTGTCTCTGATTTTTCAGACACAAATATATTTGTTGAAAATAGTCTGGTATACCCCAGTAAATTATAACTGTGGTTTTGCTGTTCCACGGTAAAAAATCTCTATTATCCTGCTTTTGGCATTTTTTGCCTTAAAAAAAAATTAATAGTGTCTCCTGATTTTTCAGACACAGATATATCTGTTGAAAATAGTCTGGTATACACCAGTAAATTATAACTGTGGTTTTGCTGTTCCATGGTAAAAAAATCTCTATTATCCTGCTTTTGGCATTTTTTGCCGTAAAAAAAAACCTAATAGTATCTCCTTGATTTTTCAGACACAAATATATCTGATGAAAATAGTCTGGTATACACCAGTAAATTATAACTGTGGTTTTGCTGTTCCACGGTAAAAAATCTTTATTATCCTGCTTTTTGCATTTTTTGCTGTAAAAAAAAAACTAATAGTGTCTCCCTGATTTTTCAGACACAAATATATCTGTTGAAAATAGTCTGGTGTAGGCCCGAGAAATACCAGTGTGGTTTTGCAGTTCCACGGGTCAAATCTCTGTATTATCCTGCTTTTTTGCATTTTTTGCTGTAAAGAAAAACAGTAGTGTCTCCTGATTGTTCAGACACAAATATATCTGTTGAAAATAGTCTGGTGTAGGCCCGAGAAATACCAGTGTGGTTTTGCAGTTCCACGGGTCAAATCTCTGTATTATCCACTTTTGGGCCATTTTTACCTAAAAAAAAAAACAGTTTGAGTGTGTCGCTCACTGTTCAGCCGCAAATATATCTATTTAAAATGTTCTGGTATACCCCAGTAAGCAATAACTGTGGTTTTGCCATTCCACCGTAAAAAATCTCTATTATTCAGCTTTTGGTATTTTTTCCGTAAAGAAAAACAGTAATAGTTTCTCCCTGATTGTTCAGATTGTTTAAAAGAGTCGGGTGTAGGCCAGAGAAATAGAACTGTGGTTTTCCTCTTCCACGGCTCTAATCTACTTTTTATTACCCTTTTTCCATTGATAGTGCGAGTGTAAGCTATTTTACTTCCTTTACAATGGGCAAGGTGCGTGGCAAGGGACGTGGAACTGGACGTTCTGGTGATGGTGCGTGCAGAGAACGGGGCCGTGGCCAAGGTGAAAATGTGCCACAACCAACAGCCACATCTTCTCGCTCCCACTTCTTGACCGAATTACTAGGGAAGCACAGAACAACACCAGTATTGCGAACTGATCAGTGTGAACAGGTTATTAATTGGATAGCAGATAATACTTCCAGTTACCTGGGCACCACCACCTCCGGTCTGTCTTCCACACGGTCAACTCTTAGTAGCCATGAGTCTCGAAAGCATACTCCTCCTAACTCTAATGCTCCTTCCTCCCACCATGCCGAGTGTCGTCAGACAGCAACTGATCCCACACTTGGACACTCTGAAGAGCTGTTCGCTGGTCCATTTCCAGATTTGTGCCCCTCGCCTGCTCCACTTGAAGTGGTGGAAGAGGAGATCCCATGTAGCGATGCCCAAATATTTGAACAGCCACAGCCACAGGAAGTCGACGCTGGCAATTTGTCACAAGAGGTGGACGATGACGAGACACAATTGCCAGGAAGTGAGGAGGAGGATCGTGGTGCGCAAGTGGAAGAGGAAGAAGTGGTGGATGATCTAGTAACTGACCCAACGTGGCAGGAGGACATGCAGAGCGAGGCCAGCAGCACACAGGGTGAGGGAGGCGGAGTACCCCAACAGGCAGTAAGAAGCAGTGTGGTGGCCGCACACAGAAGGCGGGCAACAGTTCCCTGTAACATCAACACGAGGGACGTTGCCAGTACTGTGACACTCTTAGCCCTCCCTCGGAGATGGGGGTACTCGGAGCCGGGTCAGATGTTTAGGGGGGTTGTAGCCGTGGCCTGGACCTGTTCCGTGCCCAGGGCCGTCAAATTAAAAGATTTAATGGGCTTTCAGGGTTGGTGTTAATCGAGTGGTTGTATTGACTACGCCACCTGTTGTTTCTGGTGATCCTCCACCAGCGTTGCATTCAGTCCTCTTGTGGGGGTCGTGATGACATTCCACTCGTCCTCCAGTCACTCCAAATTCAAACTATGAGCATGGGTCAACCATTCAAAGAATGAGTCAGACAACAAGCTGGTTCAAACTCAGAGCATGCTCAGAAGGCTACTACAGACAACGTCCTCAGCAATGTTCTGAATTTATTTTTTACATGCACAAATCTAAATACACTACATAATGGGAGGGGAAAGAGGTTGTCCGGAGCGGGGTAAGCCATGAAAGTCCAATGTCTGGCCACTCCTGATTGGTCCACATCTCCTTATCTCAGTCTCTGGGCAGATATTGCAGCCGTCAGCTTATAATCTTGTTTCGTTTCTCTGAAATAAGTCTTGGCAACACTGGAACTGTCTTAGTTTAAGTTTCGATTTGAGTATTACGTAGCAAGGAAAGCTTATTGTTATATGACACAAAATGGTGGTTAGTACATTAGCAAAAAAGCGTATAAAAGTTACAAGAATATAAAAGTTACAAATATATATATTCTCTTTTAGCCCGACATTCCCCCCTAAACACTAAGCTTTCTCTTGCTTCGGGGCCTTTGAGACTGTCCATGTGTGGGGAGAGGGGAGGTGGATTTCTTCACCCAATCATCTTAGAAGCTGCCCCCTTATGGGACGCCCCCAGACAATCGAGCCCTATCCTGGGTGACACATGGAGTTCTCCCAACTGATCCTAAACTGAATCTTTCAATTGGACTTTGTCATGGGGGGTCTGGTCAGACTTGTTCAAAGGAATGTATTTCTCTATATAAGGGGACTATGCAGCACAGGACCACCAGGCCCAATACTAGTAGACCTCCCATTACTAGACAAACTTGTTGGAAGAATCCCTTGAGCCCTCCCAACCAACTTGAGAAGAAGGAGGTATCTACCCCTGTGTGGTAGCTGTCCACCCTGGGACAGACAGTAAGCATATGGAAAGGATATAGAAGAAGGTAGTCATCTTTTATAGGCTCGTTCTGTCTCTCTTGCAGTGGGAGGCGTGAATCCAGGTGCTCTTGCCCTCAAGCTTCAGAGCCGTCGGGGTGGTGAGAAGCACAGTGTACGGTCCCTCGAACCGCGGCTGGAGGCAGTCTTTCCGGACAAACTTCTTCACATACACTAGATCGCCTGGGATGAAATCATGTACCGCATCACCTGTAGATTCTGGGAGAGAAGCAGATACTGGAGAGCGGGTGTTAGTCAATTCTCTAGACAAGGCAATCACAAATTTTACCACTCTATCATGTGTTTCAGACAACTCTTGGGGCCTAATCTCTCCTATCTTGGGTGGGGTCCCAAACAAAATTTTATAGGGAGTCAGCCCATGTTTGGCCTGAGGAGTGTGTGTGATATGATACAATACTATGGGGAGTAGGTCGGGCCAGGGGAGGGGATGATCTTAGGTCATTTTCAAGAGCTGGGTCTTGAGTGTGGAATTCATTCTCTCCACTTTGCCTGAACTGGCAGGATGGTATGGAGTGTGAAGGCCCAAATCTGTTCCCAACATGTTCCAGAGTTCTTCGTAAATATTTGCTGTGAAAGCTGGTCCTTGATCCGATTCTATGACTTGGGGAAACTCCAAATCTGCAGACAATTTCGGTGATCAGTTTCTTGGCTGTGACTTTAGCAGTCATGTTGACAACCGGGTAGGCCTCGGGCCAGGCTGAGAACATATCCACGGCTACCAAAACGTACTCCTATTTTCCTGCTTTAGGCATTTGGATATGGTCGACTTGTATTCTCTGCCAAGGGTAGTCTGGTTTAGCCAGGTGTTGGAGAGGGACCCGTGCCGTACACGTTGGGTTGCAGGTAGCGCAGACAGAGCAGGATTTTGAGTACGCAGTCACAATGGAAGAGATTCCGGGTGCAAAGTACAGTTTCTTGATACATGCCAAGGCTTGATTCTTTCCTCTGTGTGTAGGCCCGTGAGCCCATGCTGCCACAGCTGAGTACATGCGTCTAGGCAAGCAAGGCTTCCCATCCACTTGGTAAAGAGTCGAGTTGACCTTTGAATCTTTGCGACCTGCCAGCACGGCTCCTGCCGCTTTCCATTGCTTGACTTCTTCAGTGGGGGTCTTCCTTTGTTCCTCACACAATTTTTCTTCAGGCATCCTGACCCCCCTGGATTCCACCCGTGTCTCCGCTGGACTTGTATGGTCTTCCGCCGGCTGTTCCTTGGCTCTTGCTCTAGTGAGCGCCACAGCTACGGTTTGCAGGGTCTCCCCCATCTCTTCTTCCTTTTCCTGCCACTTTGATGACACATTCTCCACTGCTGCAGTCTTGGCTGCTTGGTCAGCTAGGTGGTTGCCCCTGGCTTCTCTGGATTCTAGTCTTCCATGAGCCTTGACCTTGATAACAGCAACCTGAATGGGTAGTTCCAGGGCCTTCATTAGGGCCTTAATCCATGAGACATGTTTCACTGGTGTACCTGCAGCTGTGATGAATCCTCTAGACTTCCACAAGAGTCCAGAATCATTACAAATTCCATGTCCATACCTGGAATCGGTATATACATATTCGCCTTTGTTCCTGCTGCCAGGTGGCAGGCCTCTGTGAGAGCCACAAGTTCAGCTTCTTGTGCAGACATGTATGGTGGTAGAGCTTCAGCCTTGAGGACTGTTAGGTCCGTTGTGACAGCATATCCCGTGTGGAACTTCCCTTGAGGGTCTGCGAGCGGATGTGCCACCATATTCTCTGGAGCAGAAGTCTCTTCCTGCAAAATTTTTATATAATCATGAGGTTCCACCAATGGATCTTCACCCTCTTCACCTTCCCCCCTAGAAGGTGGAAGCAAAGTGGCAGGGTTGATAGTCAGACATCTGGTAAATGTTATATTGGAGGGCAACAATAGGGAACACTGCAGCCGCAGGTGTCTTTGGTTGGTGAGATGTTTCGGAAATGTTTGTTGCAGAACAGCTGAGATCATGTCCAAGGACGATATCAGCTGACTTATCAAGGAGAATGTGAGCAGCGTGGACCGCCTTAAGGCACATGGGGGCAGTTCGGGCGACAGGGTCCAGGCGGGCTGAGTAGTAGCCTAAAGGCCGATACTTATGATCATAGCGTTGTGCTAGAACTCCAGAGGCATGACCTTCCGATTCCGAGACAAAAAGGTGAAATGGCTGAGTATAGTCTGGTAAGCCCAAGGCCGGGGCAGAGACAAGAGCCTGTTTAAGGTGGTCAAAACGGTCTGTGTTGATGAGAAACACGTGAATCTTCAGCATGAAGCCAAACTGAGCCTTCATTCTTGAGACAGTCGTACAGAGGTTGCATGAGCTTTGAGGCATCAGGGATCCATTGCCTGCAGTAAGTGATGAGGCCAAGGAAAGTCTGCATAGCGGAATAGGTAGTTGGGAAGGTGATATCCATGATGGCTTGCTTTCTTTCTTCAGTCAGATGTTTAGCACCTTGTGAAATACAATGTCCGAGAAAAATGACCTTGGGCAGACACCATTGGACTTCGCCTTTCGAGACTTTACAGTTAGCTGAGTGAAGAAACCAGAGAAGGGATACTGACATCTCTGGCAAATTTTCTTCAGTGCCACAGAGTAAAAGATCATCCACATACTGTAGAAGGGTGACCTGAGGGTTCTCTTGAACCCATGGCTCCAGAATAGACTTCATAGAATGAGTGAATTGGTTAGGAGAGTTCTGGGCTCTTTGCGGAGTCCTGGTCCATGTAAGCTGTGCTCCTTGAAAGGTGAAGGCAGAAAGAAACCACGAATCTTCATGTAAGGGTATACTGAAAAAGGCGTTGGCCAGATCTAACACCGTAAACAAAGTGGCCGTTGGAGGCAGCTGAGACAAGAGGGTGTTTGGGTTGGGTACCACTGGAGTTTCTAAAATGGTAGCTGCATTGACGGCTCTGAGATCCTGAACCAACCGGTATCTTGGAGGCTCTCCCGGAGCGGTTTTCCTTTTTACAGGAAAGAGGGGTGTATTGCATGGAGATACACATCTGACAAGGACTCCTGATTCCAGGAGGGAAGCGACTTGGGTACTCAAGCTTTGTTCTTGTGCAGCCTTGAGGGGGTATTGTGGCAACCGTGGGTACCTGTGTCCAGGCTTGAGGTGTACCTGGACCGGGGGAACCTGCAGGAGGCCAACGTCCTCTGGCCCGCTGGACCACAGAGAGTGAGGGAACTGTGAGGTTGTATGGTCATCATCATGAGAGGGAAGGCTTTAAGAACACCGCGGTCTTCAGTCCCTTGTTTGGAATGAGGGTCCCGCAAAAGAAGCTCCATACCATGGTTTCCGAAGGTAATTGTTGCCTTCATCCGCTCTAAGAGATCGGCTCCCAACAGGTTGACAGGGCAAGTTTCAGAGACCAAGAATCTTGTGAGTACTCCGGTGAACGGTCCTGCAGACACAGGGACTGTGAGTGGAGAAGAAATATGTTGGCCTTCTACCCCAACACAGGTGAGGGTATCCGGTGATAGGGATACAGAAGGAGGGAGCTGTGCAGAGGAAATGACAGATGTGGCCGCCCCAGTGTCCACCAGGAACTCCAATGGTTGATGGTCCACCTGTAAAATGACAGTCTCTGAGGATGTGGTGAAGGCTACCACACTCCCAACATAACATTCATCCTTCAGAATCACGAGGTTGTCTTCTGTTTCTAGATGATCCCTTGTCATCTCTTCTGTCTTGTTTTCTATATGTGGGAGGAGTATCATCACCTGTGCCTTTAACCATTACCCACTTGATTCCATGTTGGTTGCCAGGGGGTGGGTAGCTTTCTTGAGCTTGATATACCATGGCAGGAGCGGTTTTCTTCTTTGGCTTAGTATCCTTTTCCATTTTTAGCATGGCTTTTTGGAAAGCTTTGACAATGTTCAATACGTCGTTAAAAGAAGAAGAACGAATCTCGGGGCGTACCCTCAGAACGTCATCTCTGAGAGCGTCTTGTAGGCCATCTACTAGGGCCTGAACCAACAGGGCGGCCTGCGTCTTGACGTGAGGACTGTATCCGAGATCCTCAAAATGCATGCTGAGTCTTACAGCATATCTTTCCACTGATTCATCAGGGTCTTGTTGAACATCTTGCACAGACCCAGCTTGATCTGACAAGCGATTCTGAGCCTAGGCTTTTAACTGTTTCATGTATTCTAGGCCGGATTCATACGTACTAAGGGGTCCTGCTTTTATGGAATCCATGGCCTTTTGAAAGCTCTCCGTTTTTGGCTAAGTGAGCCTGGCATTCTGCAGCCAGAGTAGAACCAGCAGCAAGGGAAATTTTGCGAGCCAATTCTCCAACATGGCTCATACAGGTGTTTGCAGGGTTGACTATGGCCCCCACCCGATGTGTAAGAATGTCACCATAGCCTATTGACAGAGTGACAGGGCGTCCTGATGGGTCTACTAGATTCCGGGAGCGGCAGGGGTCCCAGACTTCTGAGGGGCTGAGGGGTGGTGCTCTTTCAGCAGTTGCTTGGAGCAAGGGCCAGAGTACGGGTAATGGATGTGGGGTGAAGGATGCCATAGGAGACGTATGGGGTAAAGGGGGGGGGGGCTGGAGTATCTTGAGCCCATCCCTCATCTGGCTCCGTATCGTCTTGAGTAACAGTATGTTGGCGGAGGGAGAGCAGTCTGGCCTGAAATTCTGGGGAGTTGAGGAGGATATCCCCAGGGTTGTGGGTGACTCCCATAGGAAACAGGGGAAGCGTCTCAGCATCGTGGACTGGAGCAGAGGGTGTCACATTAGTTTCAGATGGGTGCTCTGGGACTGCGGGCTTTTCCACCTGTGCTGGTGGCTGGTAATATGCACCGGACGGATCTAGTAGTGGATATAGGCCGGATTGGGGCTTTCCGGGCCTCCCACAACAAGTAAGAGGTGTAGCAAGATGGCCGTTGGAGGGAGGAGGTGGGAGTGGGGGTGGGATTATTCTTGGGGGCAGGCTGGGCATCGTGCCATGGGCGGCCCGCCCAGAGTGGGTTTTGCTCTCCACACACCCGACACGTCCACCCCTCCGGTAATTTGGCGTCGGCGCCATTATAGGGTGGTGACTGAGGGCTCAGTGTAGTGACAGGCATCAAAGGTGCAACGGCCATTTTGGGGGCACATAACAAATCACATTCTGCAGCTTTCATGTATCCGAACAAAGGCTCGGCATTCTCTGTTCCCCCCTGCACCATCTACTCTAAGATGTGCTTGAGTCTGGTGCAAAAATCCTCACCCAACTTTCCCAACTTCTGTATCACACATTCTTTCTACACTGAAAACTAAAGCCTGCCTGTACTGGATAAGCTTATCATGTTATACAAATTCCTAACATTCTTCTTGCCTTCTTGCCTTCCCGTAACTCCACTAATTGGCTTAACTCCTACAGCAGCATTCCACAACTTACGAAATCTTTCAAATTTAAATATACACAACATTTTCTTATAGAATGCAATGATCTGTCGCGACTCAGATCACTGGTGCAGTCTACAGGTCGCCACTCCTCAGCGTAGAGTACTCCTCAATACACTGATAAGACAGAGAGTACACCTCGATCCGTCCCTTCCCTAACCTTGAATGGCGACTTTACAGTACGACTCACCACGGCACCCTGACTGACAGCAGAACCCCTCCTTATGAGGTTTCTCTGTATAAGACGAAGAGTACACCTCAATTCGTCACAGACCCTTACAGCAGAACCCCTCCTTATGAGGTTTCTCTGTATAAGACGAAGAGTACACCTCAATTCGTCTTCCTTCCTACTACGGCACCACCCGTCAGTGTAGAGTACTCCTCAATACACTGTTTCCTAACCTTGACTTTACAGCAGTCTCTGTGTTAGACGAAGAGTACTCCTCAATTCGTCACAGATTCTGACAGCACAACACCTCCTTTACACTACAATTCAGGAATGCTTTGAAACTTCGACTATCAGTTACGGGAGGCAGCTATCTAAGAAAAGTACAGTGACCGGGGGAGGAGGAGGTGGTGTGCACACGAGCACGCGCAGGCATGCGACGTCACTCGTTTTAACACTTGCTGGTTCAGGACGTGGTGCGGGACGCCCAAGGTCTCACCACTCGACCGGTCACCCACCCAGATCCAACCTGACAATCCCACAGGAACCGCTGCGGCTGACACACAGGCAAGTGAGACATATAAAATACATCTCAACTTACCGTGTTCGATGGAGGTTGATCAGGCCTCAAATTCAGCCACCGCGGTCACCACCAGGGAAGTCAGCAATATGGGTCCGGGAGGGCGGCGTACCGCTAGCCACGCCGCACGTTGAGCGCCATTTGTGGGGGTTGTGATGACATTCCACTCGTCCTCCAGTCACTCCAAATTCAAACTATGAGCATGGGTCAACCATTCAAAGAATGAGTCAGACAACAAGCTGGTTCAAACTCAGAGCATGCTCAGAAGGCTACTACAGACAACGTCCTCAGCAATGTTCTGAATTTATTTTTTACATGCACAAATCTAAATACACTACATAATGGGAGGGGAAAGAGGTTGTCCGGAGCGGGGTAAGCCATGAAAGTCCAATGTCTGGCCACTCCTGATTGGTCCACATCTCCTTATCTCAGTCTCTGGGCAGATATTGCAGCCGTCAGCTTATAATCTTGTTTCGTTTCTCTGAAATAAGTCTTGGCAACACTGGAACTGTCTTAGTTTAAGTTTCGATTTGAGTATTACGTAGCAAGGAAAGCTTATTGTTATATGACACAAAATGGTGGTTAGTACATTAGCAAAAAAGCGTATAAAAGTTACAAGAATATAAAAGTTACAAATATATATATTCTCTTTTACCCCGACACTCTGAGGCGGGATATAGTGGCAACAGAAGATGGTACTACTCCCCACAGGCGGAGAAGGGCCTCAGGGCAGAGGGAACAGGAGGATGGGAATTGTAGTGGGAGATGAGGTGCGGTGTCGGGCGGTGCCACGTTGCAATAATAAACCGGAGGTCTTAGGGGTAGTCTTCCAAGCTTTACTCACGGTAGAATGCACAGCTGCAAGGCATCTCCCTGCTCCTCACGGCGCGCTGCAGCCACCAGGGCCGGGGGTCCGACAACCTCCGGGTAGTTCAGGTGCTTTGGTCAGGACTCCTCACCAGAGTGTTCCTAGACTTTCCCACTAGGTCCTCTCCTGTCCGTATGTGATGCGTGTACTAAGGCTGGGTCTCCCTCTGGACTATGCACAAAACAAGGGTACGGGTGGCGACTCCGCTCCTTCCGTTACCCGGTGGGATCCACTGAGCCTCCGGGCTTCTCCGACTAAGACTTGAAGTGACAGAGTCAGATATCGGGGGGGGGGCGGTACCCCTTTTGCAGCAGGAATCCCTCTGACTAGGCCAGAATAGTGAGGACAGGTGGCGTATGCCGCTCCGTCTGCATCCCCCTGGGATCCTTGTGCCTGCGGAGCTTTTCTCCCCTGCTCCCCTCCAGGCCTTCTTGGGTAAGGACCTTGACCGGGTAGGGACAGCCGTTAACTCTTGCCCGTTCCTCGATTCAAGGCCAGAGTACGAGGACCATGTCCCCATCAACTGCAGGTTCACACAGAAAGCCACGTTCAGTGATGAAGATCACAATCAAAGACCCTAAGCCCAAGATGGCTGGTTATTAAATTTGAATTTTGTACGTGTAACCTCTAAGTGTGTCCTCCACCCTCACCCACTACTAAGTTCCCCCTTACTTTGGTTCCCCCATCTCCACTTATCCTGGCTGGGGCAGCACCCTGGTGCCTATAAGCCCCACTCAGGTGGGAGAGGTGTAGTGTTGGATGCAGAGGTGGGGTCCTGACAGTTACACCATCCTTACCTCGAAGGAGAGATACCACACCTCATTAAAGAAATGCAGTACCCCTGTGGCGACCGAACCCTCAGGGGCACCATAGTACAACCTGTAGGTCTTCCAGAGTCTGGAATTTTTTTAAAGACTCTGCTGATAACCCCAAAAAGGCCATTTGAACCACCTGCCATGCCAGCATCAGCAGGGGTGACAAAACTACCAGCTTGACCACCACCAGCATGATCAGGCACATGGCAGCAAAGCACCCGACTTTGTGGGGCGAACCCCAGGGTCCACAACCAGTGTCAGCGGGTGTCACCACTGCTTCTTCCACTGTTGTGCGTGCAATAGAACCCCCTGTTGTGTGTGCAAGGCAATCCCCTGTCCATACTGCATGCAAAGATGCCTCCTCCTCTCAGTCTTCACTTGTTATGGCAGTTTCTCAAGAAACAGCATCAACGTCCATGTCCACGTCCCACCGCAGCGTTCAATTGTCCATATCCCAGACCTTTGAATGAAAGCGGAAATTCACAGCTAACGCCCCACAGGCCACAGTCCTAAATTTGCACATTTCACGACTGCTTGCATTGGAAATGCTGCCTTTTAGGCTGGTGGAGACGGAATCCTTCCGCAACCTTATGGCGGTGGCCGTCCCTCGGTACTCGGTCCCCAGCCAACACTATTTTGCCCGGTGTGCCATCCCCGCACTACACAAGCACAAGTCCCAAAGCATCTGCCGTGCCCTCAACAACGCAGTTACTGGGAGAGTCCACCTGACAATGGACACGTGGACAAGTGCTTGTGGCCAGGAACGGTACATCTTCCTGAAGGCACACTGGGTAAACATAGGCAAGGCGAGATCACACACGTACCATGCCTGGCTCATGTGCTTAAGCTCGTGGCTCAGCGGTTTCTTAAATCGTACTCCGAGTTGCCAGATCTGCTCGTCAAAGTAGGCCTCCTTTCTGCTCATTTTCGCAATTCGGCTACAGCATCCGCTGCCCTTGCTGTGTTGCAGCAGCGTTTGCAGCTTCCATCACACCGACTGATGTGTGATGTCCCCACACGTTGGAACTCTACCCTCCACATGTTGCAAAGGATTTGTGAGCAGAAGAGAGCAGTTGTGGAGTACCAGCTGCAACAAGGCCGTCGATATTCAAGTCACACTCCACACATAAGACATCAGGAGTGGACCTGGATGTCTGACATATGTACCATCTTGACAAACTTTGAGGAGTCCACCAAGATGGTGAGTGGTGATTACGCCATCATTAGTGTCAGCATTCCACTTGTCTGTCTTTTGCAACGCTCTCTGCAGAGAATTAAAGAGGAGGCATTGCAGCCAGAGTATGATGAGATGGATGAAGAAGCCGTAGTGGTCGATTACACACAGCCCAGCCTCATTTCATCCCAACGTGCATTGGGGGACAATGAGGGAGAGGAGGAGGAGGAGGAAGAACAGGAGCTTGTATCATGCGCTGTAGACGGTAGTACCTGTACAACTGTCCACCGTCGGTTCAGCGTGGGTGGCCTGAGGACAGGGGGGAGAAGGAGGAGGAGGAGAGCATGGTCAGTTGTCATCTTGGTGAGGACACGGAAGTTTTGCCCGTTACCAGTCTGGCACGCATGGCTGACTTTATGTTATGCTGCCTTAACCGTGACCTCCGCGTTGTCAAAATGTTGGGTGACAGTCATTACTGGTTGGTGACACTTTTAGATCCCCGCTACAAGGAGAACTTTCACTCTCTTATTCCTGAGGTGGAGAGGTCTACAAAAATGGGGCAGTACCAGAAGGCCCTTGCTGCAGAACTGTTAAAAAAATTCCCATCTGAACACGCTAGCGGCAGAGGTCACAGTTCGTTGCCCAACCAAGGCGTACATGCGTGAGAGATGCAACTCTAATCCAGCAGAGGCAGGGGAACACTGTCAACGTTCTGGGACAGATTTCTCAGACCCTCCCTTCAGACAGACCCTGAGGCGCAGGGTACTCTCACAAGGAGTGGTAAGTTTCAAAAGATGGTGAGGGAGTACCTTACCGACCGTACCAGCGTCCTCCGTGATTCCTCTGTGCCTTTTAATTATTGGGTATCCAAGCAGGACACTTGGAATGAACTCGCTCTGTACGCCTTGGAGGTCCTGGCCTGCCCTGCCGCTAACGTGTTATCGGAGCGTGTTTTTAGTGCCGCCTGTCAACTGACAATGCTGATGTGGCACACCAGGGGTCTGGTCTCCACAGTAATAGCAATGTTATGTCTGAGAGCAGGTGGGAGGTCTCTTGGTCAGGAATCCTATGCATGCCACACCTCCTGCCCAGTCCTGGGAGGGGAAGAACTTCCCCTATATAAAGCTGGGGCTGAGGCAGGGTTAGAGAGAAGAAGAGTAGAGAAGAAGAGGAGCAGCTTAGGAAAGAAAGATCAGGAGCTCAGTGGGAGCAGTGCTAAAAGGAATCAGGGGCTGGCAGCTGAAGAGCTCGCCCTGATTGAAGAGTTACCACCGGACCCGGAGTCCGAGGCTGTGGGGATTAACCTTGACCCAGCAGCAGAAACCGACCGGCAGGGGATTTCAGGTCCTCTGGCCAAGAAACCCGAAGGCACGGTCACACGCGTGGGACCAGCACCGCCGTCGTGGAGCAGAAGCCACTAGAAGGCCCCGAGTCACCGGCCATACGGGTGAGCACCACACGGTACACTCAGGGACGTGGGCTACCTTTACCCGCCTCTAGCAAGGAAGCCAGAAGAGTACAATTAGTTGGGGAGGCCTACAACTCCGCCTGGCCAAGGGGGATCCCATCTGCTCAAGGACTGACCAGGCCCCGACCGCTAGCCAGTACTCCGGGAGGGTCTATCTTTGTCACCAGTAAAGACCCTGAACTACACCGCATCGTCTCTGAGTGGTTCCTGCTACCCCCATCATCCACGTCGGCTGCCCTGAGGCCATACCCCTCCCGTTGGGGGTTACACCATCCACGCTGCACCATCCTTCCACCGGCCTCAGCGGTCTGCCATGCAGCGGCAGCTCCATAGCTGCATTCAACGGGTGGCGTAGTCGTCCTACATCTACTGCTAATACACCGCCACTTAGTCTGACACCCTGGGCACGGACCGGGTCACCGCCACAAGGACTACTACCCCTATCCAGATCCGGCTCCGGGTATCCCTTGAACATGGCCCAGGGGGCGCGTCTGCTTTTGGCGTAGTCGGCAGGATCCCGTGCCCGCAACCACCGGGTACTGCGTGCCTGAAAAAAGAGACTTTTAAACTTACCTGTGGTGAAGATTCCCGCCATCCGGCGCCATCTTCAGCCTTCTTCCCGCCATCGGTGAAGATTCCCGCCATCCGGCGCCATTTTCAGCCTTCTTCCCGCCTTCCGTGGAGTTTTCCCGCCGTAGGACGCCATCTTGAAGACGCCGCGCGGGAAGAAGAGGGGCGTGGACTCCAAAAGATCGCGAGAACTGAAGCCCCGCCTCACGTCCAGACGTCGCGTAAGGTCCTGGAAGGAGCCCAGCAGACGCTGACGTCACAGGAGCGCGACGGAAGGTCCTCAACCCTGACGATCCACTGCGGAGCCGCGGCCTACGGAAGAGGATCATCGCAAGGTAGGCCACGGTCCACTAGGGGGGAGGAAGATGTCGGATACGGAGGAGAGCTTCACTGCCTCAACCCCCGCCAGCGCCAGCGCTGCTGCAGTCATGCCTTTTACCATGCCCTATATCCCGGGAGCAGCCTGGCTACCCCAATACTCAGGGGAGTCACATACCCTGAATGACTTTAGAGAAAAGCTGGATAGCCTCTTCCAGGTGTACCCCCTCACAGAAGAGCAAAAAGTGAGCATCCTGGTGGCCCAACTAACCAGGGCAGCCCAAAGGGAGGTAAAGTCCTGGCCACCTGGGAGGAGGACTGTCGCGGGGATACTAACCCGGCTGAGGGACACCTTTGATATCCGCACCTCAGCCGAGATTAAGCTTAAATTCTATGGGTGCAAGCAGCGAGCACATGAGAGTATAAGGGACTATGCACTAAACCTACAAGAGGCCCTGAGAGCCATTAAGCAGACCGACCCCGACAGCGTGGGAAACGAGGACAGGCTGTTGACCGAACAATTTATAGAGGGACTATATTGCAATGTCCACCGAACCCAGTTGCGGGCCATAGCCTTACAGGATCCTCATCTGGACTTTGCACAGTTCAAGGACAGAGCCATCCGGGTGCTCCGAGAACCGGCACCGGGTGGCGTTGTGACCCACAGGCGCCCAGCTATCACTTACCACCAGGAGGCGGCGCCCTTGTCGGCAGGGCCTGTGGGGGCTGATGCGCAGGCTTTGAACAATGACCCGGCTCCAGACCTGCACCATCAGGTCCAAGAGCTAGCTAAAAGCGTTGCTGCGCTAACCCGAACTGTGCTGTCTTTACAGGTTTCCACTCCAGGGAAGATCCAGCTGGCATCCGGACCGGAGGACATCCCGTGGCGTCGCCCAAGGAGGACCCCACCGGCCAGAGGAAGACCCAGCGACCGATACAACGAGGACGGACAACCCATCTGCCGCCGCTGCAATCAACCCGGACATATGGCAAGGTACTGTCCTTTAAACTGGCACAACCTGGGGTAGAGGGCCAACCCCCAGGAAAAAGATCACCAGGCCCATCGAACTGGCGCGACAAATATGTGGGAGGACGTCCAGTCTTGCCTGTGGTACTGGATGGCATTCCTATGAGTGCCCTACTGGACACCGGGTCACAGGTCACCACCATCCCGTACGTGCTCTTCAAGCAGTACTGGAATGACTCGGATATAACCCGCTACCCTGACGACGACTTGAGTATCATTGCCAGCAATGGTCAACCCGTGCCGCAGATCGGATTTAAAGAGATGACCATTAAAATCGGTAGAGTCGAACTGGCAGCACAGGGACTGATCATTGTGGACATTGACAAGCGCGAGAGTCACCCAAAGATAACTCTAGGAACTAATGTGATTGAAAATTGTCTTGCAGAGGTGATTTTCATTTTACAGCAGGTTGCCAAGAACACCAGCTCCGGCCAGCAGCGAGTGCTCCAGAAAGAGATCCGGGCACTGATGCGACGGCAACAAGTGGAACTCTCCGGCGGTGAGATTGGTAGCGTAAGAATGTGTGACCCTTTCCCTATTGCCATACCCCCGAAAAGTGAAATGATGATTTGGTGCCGGGCAGCTATTGGTCTGAGAGGTAGAGATTACCAGGCCATGGTAGAGCCAGTCTACTCAGACAGTAGGCCCACCATTTTGACAGCCCGGGGGGTAGTTGATGTACGCCATGGGAGGGTACCCGTTCGCATAATAAATATTGGGAAAAGGGAAGTATACCTGCCCCGGTATGCTACGCTAGCCAAATTATATACTATCAACCAAAATTCTATACAGTCTGTGGAACCCTTGCCTCCATCTCATCCGGAGGAAGGTAACGGCTCTAAGGAAATAATGGAGGATTGGTGTCAGCAACTACATTTGGGTACTGACTCCACTCCCTCCCATCAGAAACAGGGAGTCTACCGGGTGGTTCAAGAGTACGAGAGAGTGTTTAGTAAACACCCGTTAGACTTCGGGCGAGTCAAGGGGGTAGAACACCACATCCCCACGGGAGACCATCCTCCCATAAAAGAGAGGTATCGGCCCGTACCCCCTGCACACTACCAACACGCCAAGGGGATGCTTAGAGACATGAAGGAGGCTGGGGTAATCAGGGATAGCTGTAGCCCCTGGGCAGCTCCACTAGTCTTGGTCAAAAAGAAAGACAACACCATGAGAATGTGTGTAGATTACCGGAAAATTAACCGTATCACACACAAGGATGCGTACCCCTTACCAAGAATAGAGGAGTCTTTGGCTGCTTTAAAATCTGCTAACTTCTTCTCCACCTTGGATCTCACTAGCGGGTACTGGCAGGTTCCTGTAGCAGAGGCGGATCGGGAGAAGACCGCATTCACCACCCCGATGGGACTTAGTGAGTTTACCTGCATGCCGTTTGGACTCTGCAACGCACCAGGAACCTTCCAGCGATTGATGGAATGCTGTCTGGGACACCGAAACTTTGAGACGGTCCTGTTATACCTGGACGATGTCATCGTCTACTCCAAGACCTACGAGGACCACCTGAAGCACCTGGCGGAAGTGTTTGAAGCTCTGGCAAGTTACGGCCTAAAGGTGAAACCCTCCAAGTGTCACCTCCTGAAACCAAAGGTGCAGTACCTGGGACACGTGGTGAGTGCTGACGGAGTGGCTCCCGACCCTGATAAGATCACCACAATTAAGGAATGGCCAAGCCCCTCCAGCGTAAAGGAAGTGAGGCAGTTCCTCGGGTTGGTAGGCTACTACCGAAGGTTCATACCCGGTTTCACCAAAAAGGCAGCTCCTATGCAGGACCTCCTGATAGGCCAGTCCAGGAAGGCCAAGAACCAGAAGCCGCCCTTCAGATGGGAGAAGCTGGAAGAAGAGTCCTTCCGCCAGCTGAAGATGGCCCTCACGGGGGATGAAATCCTGGCGTACCCTGATTATAGCCAACCCTTTATCCTCTACACCGACGCCAGTAACATCGGGCTAGGAGCCGTACTGTCCCAGATCCAGCAAGGGAAAGAACGGGTAATTGCTTACGCCAGCCGAAAACTGCGACCCACCGAAAGAAACCCTGAGAATTACAGCTCATTTAAGCTAGAGTTCCTGGCAGTGGTGTGGGCAGTCACCGAACGCTTTAAGCACTACCTCGCTTCTTCCCGGTTCACCGTGTACACGGATAACAACCCATTGACACACCTGGACACTGCAAGACTCGGTGCCCTAGAGCAGAGATGGATGGCCCGCTTGTCCAACTATGAGTTTACAATCAAATACCGGGCAGGACGCTCCAATACCAACGCGGACGCCCTGTCCAGGATGCCAAACCTACCGGACGTAGGGGAAGATTCAGAGGGATTGGAAGAAGTTGAGCTCCCCGCGTTCCACCGTCATGGGACTATCCAGTATTCCCACCGTGTAAGAAGTAAGCAAACCGCTACGTTCAACCCCTTACCTCATTACAACTGGGTGGAGACGCAAGACAGTGACCCTGCCGTCCGACTGGTAAAGGAGATGCTGACTCGGCCTGATGCACGCCTTGACCCGGACGCTCCGGAGGAAGCCAAACAACTGTGGGCTGAGAAGAGTCGACTGTTCCTTTACAAGGGAAAGTTGTGCCGCAGAATGGTTAACTCCCGGATGCATGAACTAATCTGGCAAGTAGTGGTGCCAAGAAGAGACGCAGCTATGGTGATGGAGGCATACCACGACGGAGCTGGGCATTTCGGATGGAAGAAGCTGGAGTTCCTGCTGCGCGGGCGGTTCCATTGGGTAGGCATGAGAGGAATCATCGAGAGGTGGTGCAGAGACTGTGGCCCATGCAACTTAAGACGGAGGGACCGTGCAAGCCAGAAGACTCCCCTGTGGTCCATCATCACCAGACAGCCATTGGAACTGGTAGCCTTGGATCATGTAAAACTGACCCCAAGCAGAAGTGGCTACGTCTACGCGTTAACCATCGTGGATCACTACTCCCGGTTCTTGGTTGTCGTCCCCGTCAAGGACTTAACGGCTCACACAGCAGCTAGAGCCTTCCAGCAGCACTTCTGCCGTCCGCATGGATACCCGGAGCAGGTGCTGACGGACCAGGGGCCTGCCTTTGAAGCGGAGGTCTTCCAGGAGTTCTGCACCCTGTATGGATGCCGGAAGATAAGAACAACACCCTATCACCCGCAAACTAATGGACTTTGTGAGAAAATGAACCAGGTGGTGATAGATCTCCTGAAAACATTGCCCCTGGAGGAACGCAGTCTGTGGCCTGAGAAGCTGCCCGACCTGGTGGACCTATACAACCACATCCCCGTAGGTTCCACCAACTGTACCCCGGCTTACCTAATGAGGGCAAGACCTGGTAAGCTTCCTGTTGATCTGGAGATGGGAGTCCTGACACCCGAGGACACTTCACCAGAAGCCAACTGGGACACAGAGAGGCAGCAGCAATACCGAAAAGTACAGGAGAGCGTGGAGCGTAGTCTCTGTCAAGCTAGGGAAAGACAAGAGAAAACCTACAACCAGTATGCTCCCGCTGTTCCCCTGGTGCCCGGAGAGCAGGTCTTGAAGAGGAAAGACGGCTCCACAAGTTGGACGACCAGTGGGAGAAGGACCCGTACACCGTACTGCCCTCAAGCCACGACAACCCAAAGGTCTGTACAATCAGTAAAGACGGAGGGGAAACCACAGCCATTGTATCCCGGGATCACCTAAAGAAGTGTCCCGAACAGCTACGGAACCCTGAAGAGGAACAAGAGGACCCTCGACCCGTAGAGGAAAGGGAAGATATGGTTAGTACTGTGCTCGGAGACTTCCCTCGGTCTTGGACTCAAGTCAATGGTGCTGTTGTGGTACCCGTCCTCACGTTCCTCCAACCAGCATCCCAAGTGCCTACGGAGACACAGGTAGAACTGGAAGAACAGCCGGTCCAGGAGGCAGAAGGCCCCACACAAGCAGACCAGGAAAATCAACCCTCTGCTTATAGTGAGCCTGCCATACCCCTAGTGAGCCAAAGAGTCCGTAGACGGCTGCCCAGTTTACCCTTGACAGCTCCTATACCCTGTAGCTCAGGACCAATCAACCAGCTCCATAGGTCCACTAGGGTCACTAGAGGCCAGCTGCCCATACGGTGGAGGATCTAAATGTTCAAGCTATTTTATTAATGTTTACCTGTTTATTGTTGCTTGTGTATAATTATGTGTTTCTAGTTATTTATAGGAGTCTTGGTGGATTTACCGGGAATCCTTTGTGCATATAGTTGGAGCGTAACCCAGGACGGACTGAAAGACTGTTAAGGACTCGGGGCAGGACAGACCCCTACCTGGTTACGTCTCCCTGTGTTGGTGAAATGGACACCCTTGTTTTCCTCAAAAGTTACACCCGGTTGCGGACACGCCGTGACCACCTTATGTGTTGTCTCTATCAGAATGTTATTGTTTACACCTTGTTATGTTTACAAAAGTATGTTTAGTCCCGGAGTACTAACTTTCACTAGGGGGGAATGTGGCACCCCAGGGGTCTGGTCTCCACAGTAATAGCAATGTTATGTCTGAGAGCAGGTGGGAGGTCTCTTGGTCAGGAATCCTATGCATGCCACACCTCCTGCCCAGTCCTGGGAGGGGAAGAACTTCCCCTATATAAAGCTGGGGCTGAGGCAGGGTTAGAGAGAAGAAGAGTAGAGAAGAAGAGGAGCAGCTTAGGAAAGAAAGATCAGGAGCTCAGTGGGAGCAGTGCTAAAAGGAATCAGGGGCTGGCAGCTGAAGAGCTCGCCCTGATTGAAGAGTTACCACCGGACCCGGAGTCCGAGGCTGTGGGGATTAACCTTGACCCAGTAGCAGAAACCGACCGGCAGGGGATTTCAGGTCCTCTGGCCAAGAAACCCGAAGGCACGGTCACACGCGTGGGACCAGCACCGCCGTCGTGGAGCGGAAGCCACTAGAAGGCCCCGAGTCACCGGCCATACGGGTGAGCACCACACGGTACACTCAGGGACGTGGGCTACCTTTACCCGCCTCTAGCAAGGAAGCCAGAAGAGTACAATTAGTTGGGGAGGCCTACAACTCCGCCTGGCCAAGGGGGATCCCATCTGCTCAAGGACTGACCAGGCCCCGACCGCTAGCCAGTACTCCGGGAGGGTCTATCTTTGTCACCAGTAAAGACCCTGAACTACACCGCATCGTCTCTGAGTGGTTCCTGCTACCCCCATCATCCATGTCGGCTGCCCTGAGGCCATACCCCTCCCGTTGGGGGTTACACCATCCACGCTGCACCATCCTTCCACCGGCCTCAGCGGTCTGCCCTGCAGCGGCAGCTCCATAGCTGCATTCAACGGGTGGCGTAGTCGTCCTACATCTACTGCTAATACACCGCCACTTAGTCTGACACCCTGGGCACGGACCAGGTCACCGCCACAAGGACTACTACCCCTATCCAGATCCGGCTCCGGGTATCCCTTGAACATGGCCCAGTGGGCGCGTCACTGACAAGCTGACCCTTATCAAAATGAACAAGGGCTGGATTGGGCCAGACTTCTCATCGCCACCAAATGACAGCAGAGTAACATAAAGTCAAATCCACTGTGTTATTTCGAGAGGTGTATTCACATGCACAGCTTCACACCCACACATGGGTATACGCTTCCTCATTTTGGCTGTTTTATGTTCCTCTCCTTATCCTCAGCCTCCACCACCACTATACCACCAGGGTGACCGTGGTCCCTGTTGCCATTATTGAAAGTTCCTCCGTCCTTATTTTTGTCAGCTTTTACTTGGAAGGCATAAGCAAAGACTGTGGGAGACCCACTCCCCAATAATGGGAATAATATTTTTAAGATGCTGTACTGTATGGCTCTTGTAAGGGGCATTAAAACTGTCTTGTTAAGCTACTGCGACCTCCACCACTTTTCCAAGGGGCATTAAAACCGTCTTGTTAAGCTACTGCGACCTCCACGTCTCTTCCGAGGGGCATTAAAACCGTCTTGTTAAGCTACTGTGACCTCCACGTCTCTTCAAAGGGGCATTAAAAGCGTCTTCTTAAGCCACTCTGAACTCCACAGCTCTTCCAAGGGGTATTGAAATGTTGTTTTTAATTACCTCTAACCTCCACGACTCTTCCAACGGGCATTGCATTTCCTCCTAATTTTAGTCAGCTTTTGCTTTTCAATGCAAAGGCGAAAACTAAGGGAGACCCACTCCCCAATAATGGGTAGAAGGTTTTTAGTACACTGTAGTCCACGTCTGTTTCAAGGGGCATTGCAGTTCCTCATAATTTTTGGAAAGCCTTCCATTCACTGCTTAGGCCAACAGTGTACAGGAGACCCAGTTGCTATAAATGGAAAATACGGTTTAGTTAAGGCCCTCTGACCTCCATGTCATTTCCAAGGGGCATTGGAGTGCCTCAAAATTTTTGATAAGCATTGCACTCACTGTATGCCCTATAACTGTGTAGCCGAACCGCTCCTTTTGTTACAGAAACATATCCTACAAGACATATGTGGTTGACTGGCCTGATATTGATGTGAATGGTCCCTGTTCCTCCTGCTCTTTCTCCTTTGCCACTACCTCATCTATCATTTTTCACCTGAAGCTTTGTTTTAACGGGAGTCATAGAACTGGGATAGTAGCAGGAAAACATCCAGCAATCCTCGGAGGAGGTAGGATATGCGCCAAAACGCTGACCACCTCAGGCCTAGCCGCTACTATATACATGCGCTTGCATTCCAAGAAAACAAAGCAGATGCTAACTTCTATCATCATCATCATGCTCCTCACCTTGGCACTCTCAACTCCCCTGATGGAGAAGCCAGGGCCCACCGGAGGAGTCTGGTTCTCTGGTGGGCTCGTCCAATGCAGCCCTAAAGCAGGCCGGGCTAATAAAAGTGTGTGGGGGGATGTTCCAAGGAGAAATAGGGGCGGCTGGGGACCGTTTATGGACACACGGCTGCCCCCAGGTGGCTGGGGACCGTGTGTAGACACCAGGCTGCGGGGTGGCTGGGGACCAAGTATGGACTCCCGGCCACCCCCTGGCGGCTGGGGACCGAGTGTGCACATCCGGCCGCCGGGAGGCAGGGGACTAAGTATGGATTCCAGGCCGCCAACACAGCCATGAGGTGGTGGCAAGATTCCACCTCCACATGCCTAAAAGGCCCAATTTCAAGTGCAAGCAAGAAAGCAGTATGGTGTTGCAGCCTGGGGGTGGGTGGGTGGCAGGCTGCACACTTACGCTTGCATTCCAAGAAAACAAAGCAGATGCTAACTTGTATCATCATCATCATGGTCCTCACCTCGGCACTCTCAACTCCCCTGATGGAGAAGCCAGGGCCCACCGGAGGAGTCTGGTTCTTTGGTGGGCTCGTCCAATGCTGCCCTAAAGCAGACCGGGCTAAGAAAAGTGTGTGGGGGCATGTTCCAAGGAGAAATAGGGGCGGCTGGGGACCGTTTATGGACACCCGGCTGCCCCCAGGTGGCTGGGGACCGTGTGTGGACACCCGGCTGCGGGGTGGCTGGGGACCGAGTATGGACACCCGGCCGCCCCCTGAGGACTGAGTATGGATTCCAGGCCGCCAACGCAGCCATGACGTGGTGGCCAGATTCCGCCTCCACATGCCTAAAAGGCCCAATTTCAAGTGCAAGCAAGCAGTATGGTATTGCAGCCTGGGGGTGGGTGGGTGGTTGGCTGCATATTTGCGCTTGCATTGCAAGGAATGGTCGAGGTACAATTGAACACTGCCCTGGGACAAGAACTTGCACGGGGATAGTTGCAAGTCTGCATCTTCTGATGCGGAAAGGATCACTTCTGATGGGCACACTTTCAGGCAGTGACCTGGGTGTCAGAGATGCTTCCAGGGGTCTTCCCCATGCTGTTCCCATGTCTTTTCAGCACTGTATGCATGTGTCACTCAGCACATGGCCAGATAAGGTTGTAAAATGTTAAAATGACATTTCCCGGTGAATGCATTTGTCACGGTTGAAAGCAATACAAAAGTGCAAAAACGCATAAAAAATGCTACTTGTGAACATAGCCCAAGGTGTGGAGGAGTATTTTTTGGGGGGTCATTTATTTTACCTTATACACAAGTCTTTACCCTGGAAAGGAACCTCCTCAACATATTTAACAGGAAAGCAGTTTCAGTTTCGTTTTTGAACGTTTTATTGTGAGCCCTTAAAAGTGGCTTAATACCTCTGACCACGTTGTTGACAGCAGTGACCTGGGGGTCAGAAATGCTTCCTGGGGCGATCCCCATGCTGTTCCCATGTCATTTGGGAACTGTCACTTTCGTTTTGGGCACTTTTTGGGCTTTTAAAAGACTGCCGGGGGTGCCACCTCAAAAATGCTCGGGCTTTTAAAAGACTGCCGGGGGTGCCACCTCAAAAATGCTCGGGTCTCCCATAGACTAACATTGGGCTCGTTGCTAGGGTCGAGCACCCGAGTATCACGGCGAGCTCGGTCCGAGCTTCGAGCACCCGAGCATTTCAGTGCTCGCTCTACACTATTTTTCAACAATTAATCTGAGCCGCCCAGGCTCAGGAGACATCGAGTGAAGGGAAGGTCCTGGGAAAATAATAGTACCAGCAGCTACGGCGCTCACATTACCGCCAGGAAAAACTGTACTCACGTTACCCGCACGGACTTGCACACCTCTTGAGGGGGTCGAAGTTCAGATAGAGCCAACATCGATGGACAAAGTACCCCCCGGACTCCTGGTGGCTCGGACACTGGCCACCGTCCAGGACGGCAATGTTATAGTGCGGTGCGTTAATCTGAGCGAAGGTGATCTCACACTCCCTCCCAAGGCATAAATAGCCCAGATTCTGGGAATGCCAGAGAAGTTGGTGCGACCTGATGTGGTACAGCTGTCCGCTGTACGAGGAGAGCCCTGGACTCTGGCGGTCACCGTGCCGCCGGAATCCCACCGTGCTAGTGCGAAGGGGGGACGAAGAATCCTAGAACAAATGCGGGCTGAATTGACGGGACTTTCACATCGACAGGTGCAGCAGGTTGAGGAGGTACTGGAGCCATACCAGGAAGTCTTTGCTCGCCATGAGGATGATTTTAGTTGCACCGAAATATTGTTGAGCGAGCATGCTCGACACTGCTTGGTACTCGCCCGAGCATCACGCTACTCGGGATGTTCAGCGAGCACCGAGCATTTCCGGGTTACTCGGGCGGGAGCTCGGGTCTCCGCCCTGCATGTTTGGCGCTCTTTACAGAGCCAATGAACATGCAGGGATTGCCAGCCAGTCGCTGTAATGACGTAGCCATGTTGTTTGTGGTCATTACATTGATTGGCTGGCCGCACAGCATCACCTCGAGTATTTAAAACCAGGCGCCGCCATCTTGACACAGACGGCTGGGATCAGACAGTGTAGGGACAGCGCTGCTGATTTAAGGAGAGATACACTACCGTTCAAAAGTTTGGGGTCATTTAGAAATTTCATTATTTTTGAAAGAAAAGCACATTTTTTTTCAATGAAGCTAACATTAAATGAATCAGAAATACACTCTATACATTGTTAGTGTGGTAAATGACTATTCTAGCTGCAAACGTCTTGTTTTTATTGCAATATCTACATAGGTGTATGGAGGCCCATTTCCAACAACCAACCTCCAGTGTTTTAATGGTACACTGTGTTTGCTAACTGTGTAAGAAGGCTAATGGATGTTTAGAAAAGCCTAGAAAACCCTTGCACAAGTATGTTAGTCCAGCTGAAAACGGTTTGGCTGATTTGAGAAGCTATAAAATTGACCTTCCTTTGAACTAGTTGAGAATCTGGAGCATTACATTTGTTTGTTCTATGAAACTCTCAAATGGGCAGAAAAAGAGAATTTTCATGTGAAACTCGACAGTCTATTCTTGTTCTTAGAAATGAAGGCTATTCCATGCGAGAAATTCCCAAGAAACTGAAAATTTCCTACAACGGTGTGTACTGCTCCCTTCAGAGGAGAGCACAAACAGGCTCTAACCAGAGTAGAAAGAGAAGAGGGAGGCCCCGCTGCACAACTGAGCAACAAGATAAGTACATTAGAGTCTCTAGTTTGAGAAATTGACGACTCACAGCTCCTCAACTGGCAGCTTCATTAAATAGTACATGCAAAACGCCAGTGTCAACATCTGAACTATTTAGGGAAGAAGCAGGCAGCTGGTATTCTATCTGTAATGGAGTGGCCAGCGCAGTCACCAGATCTCAACCCCATTGAGCTGTTGTGGGAGCAGCTTGACCGTATGGTACGCAAAAAGTGCCCATCAAGCAAATCCAACTTGTGGAGGGGCTTCAGGAAGCATGGGGGGAAATTTCTCAAGATTACCTCAGAAAATTAACAGCTAGAATGCAAAAGGTCGGCAATGCTGTAATTGCTGCAAGGGGAGCATTCTTTGATGAAAGCAAAGTTTGAAGGAGAAAATTATTCTTTCAAATAAAAATCATTATTTCTAAGCTTGTCAATGTCTGGACTATATTTCTACTCATTTTGCAACTCATTTGATAAATAAAAGTATGAGTTTTCATGGAAAACACAAAATTGTCTGGGTGACCCCAAACTTTTGAACGGTAGTGTATATAGCGCAAAATAGTTAGTGTAGGGTCTGCAAAGGCTGCCAGATCAAACAAACAGTCCTTCTCAGGACTAATATCCATCCCAGATATCAGGCAGGCAGGCTGTATAGGAGACGCAGTGGCTATACCAGCAAACGCTGCATTACAGTCCTGTGTGCTCCTGTTGCTGAAATTGCTGGACTTAGCTCCAGGTCTCGGGGGCCAGGAAAAATCCTTTTTTTTTCATCTAAATCCTCTTTTTTTTTTCCTCCTTCACATTGTACAAATACCCATCTTATTAACCTTTTGGTGTCCCCCCCCCCCCCAAAAAAAAAAAAAAAAAAAGTGTGTCTGTGACAGTTCAGACACAAATATATCTGTTGAAAATAGTCTGGTGTAGGCCAGAGAAACAGAAGTGTGATTTTGCAGTTCCACGGTTCAAACCTCTGTATTATCCACTTTTGGGCCATTTGTATCGAAAAAAAACAGTTTGAGTGTGTCGCTCACTGTTCAGGTGCAAATATATATATTTAAAAAGTCTGGTATACACCAGTAAATTATAACTGTGGTTTTGCTGTTCCATGGTAAAAAATCTCTATTATCCTGCTTTTGGCATTTTTTGCCGTAAAAAAAAACTAATAGTGTCTCCCTGATTTTTCAGACACAAATATATCTGTTGAAAATAGTCTGGTGTAGGCCAGAGAGACAGAAGTGTGGTTTTGCTGTTCCACAGTAAAAAATCTCTATTATCCTGCTTTTGGCATTTTTTGCCGTAAAAAAAAAATGAATAGTGTCTCCCTGATTTTTCAGACACAACTATATCTATTGAAAATAGTCTGGTGTAGGCCAGAGAGACAGAAGTGTGGTTTTGCTGTTCCACGGTAAAAAATTTCTATTATCCTTCTTTTGGCATTTTTTACTGTAAAAATAAAACTAATAGTGTCTCCCTGATTTTTCAGACACAAATATATCTGTTGAAAATAGTCTGGTGTAGGCCCGAGAAATAGAAGTGTGGTTTTGCAGTTTCACGGGTCAAATCTCTGTATTATCCTGCTTTTGGCATTTTTTGCCGTAAAGAAAAACTAATAGTGTCTCCTGATTGTTCAGACACAAATATATCTGTTCAAAATAGTCTGGTGTAGGCCCGAGAAATAGAAGTGTGGTTTTGCAGTTCCACGGGTCAAATCTCTGTATTATCCTGCTTTTGGCATTTTTTGCTGTAAAGAAAAACTAATAGTGTCTCCCTGATTTTTCAGACACAAATATATCTGTTGAAAATAGTCTGGTGTAGGCCCAAGAAATAGAAGTGTGGTTTTGCAGTTCCATGGGTCAAATCTCTGTATTATCCTGCTTTTGGCATTTTTTTGCCGTAAAGAAAAACTAATCGTGTCTCCCTGATTTTTCAGACACAAATATATCTGTTGAAAATAGTCTGGTGTAGGCTCGAGAAATAGAAATGTGGTTTTGCAGTTCCACGGGTCAAATCTCTGTATTATCCATTTTTGGGCCATTTGTATCTAAAAAAAACAGTTTGAGTGTGTCGCTCACTGTTCAACTGCAAATATATCTATTTAAAATTGTCTGGTATACCCCAGTAAACAATAACTGTGGTTTTGCCATTCCACGGTAAAAAATCTCTATTATTCATCTTTTGGTATTTTTTCCGTAAAGAAAAACGGTAATAATTTCTCCCTGATTGTTCAGATTGTTTAAAAGAGAAGGGTGTAGGCCAGAGAAATAGAACTGTGGTTTTCCTCTTCCACGGTTCTAATCTTTTTATTACCCTTTTTCCATTGATAGTGCGAGTGTAAGCTATTTTACTTCCTTTACAATGGGCAAGGTGTGTGGCAAGGGACATGGAACTGGATGTTCTGGTGATGGTGCGTGCAAAGGAAGGGGCTGTGGCCAAGGAGAAAATGTGCCACAACCAACAGCCACATCTTCTCGCTCCCACTTCTTAACCGAATTACTAGGGAAGCACAGAACAACACCAGTATTGCGAATTGATCAGTGTGAACAGGTTATTAATTGGATAGCAGATAATACTTCCAGTTACCTGGGCACCACCACCTCCGGTCTGCCTTCCACATGGTCAACTCTTAGTAGCCATTAGTCTCGACCGCATACTCCTCCTCAGCCTGATGCTCCTTCCTCCCACCATGCCGAGTGTCGTCAGACAGCAACTGATCCCACACTTGGACACTCTGAAGAGCTGTTCACTGGTCCATTTCCAGTTTTGTGCCCCTCGCCTGCTCCGCTTGAAGTGGTGGAAGAGGAGATCCCATGTAGCGATGCCCCAATATTTGAACAGCCACGGCCACAGGAAGTCGATGCTGGCAATTTGTAACAAGAGGTGGACAATGACGAGACACAATTGCCAGGAAGTGAGGAGGAGGATCGTGGTGCGCAAGTGGAAGAGGAGGAGGTGGTGGATGATCTAGTAACTGACCCAACGTGGCAGGAGGACATGCAGAGCGAGGCCAGCAGCACACAGGGTGAGGGAGGCAGAGTACCCCAACAGGCAGGAAGAAGCAGTGTGGTGGCCGCACACAGAAGGCAGGCAACAGTTCCCCGTAACACCAACACGAGGGACGTTGCCAGTACAACCTGTAGGTCTTCCAGAGTCTGGAATTTTTTTAAGTCCCTGCTGATAACCCCAAAAAGGCCATTTGTACCATCTGCCATGCCAGCATCAGCAGGGGTGACAAAACTAGCAGCCTGACCACCACCAGCATGATCAGGCACATGGCAGCAAAGCACCCGACTTTGTAGGGTGAACCCCAGGGTCCACGACCAGTGTCAGCGGGTGTCACCACTGCTTCTTCCACTGTTGTGCGTGCAATAGAACCCCCTGTTGTGTGTGCAAGGCAATCCCCTGTCCATACTGCAAGTAAAGATGCCCCCTCCTCTCAGTCTTCACTTGTTATGGCAGTTTCTCAAGAAACAGCATCAACGTCCACATCCACGTCCCACCGCAACGTTCAATTGTCCATATCCCAGACCTTTGAACCAAAGCGGAAATTCGCAGCCAACGCCCCACAGGCCACAGTCCTAAATTCGCACATTTCACGACTGCTTGAGTTGGAAATGCTGTCTTTTAGGCTGGTGGAGACGGAATCCTTCCGCAACCTTATGGCGGTGGCTGTCCCTCGGTACTCGGTCTCCAACCGACACTATTTTGCCCAGTGTGCCATCCCCGCACTACACAAGCACGTGTCCCAAAACATCTGCCGTGTCCTCAACAATGCAATTACTGGGAGAGGCCACCTGACAACGGACACTTGGACAAGTGCTTGTGGCCAGGGATGGTACATCTCCCTGACGGCACACTGGGTAAACATAGAAGAAGTAGGGACCCAGTCGGACCTTGGAACGGAACACATCCTCCCCACACCAAGGATTGCGGGCCCTATGTCTGTCAGAGTTGCCCCCACAGTGTACAGCTCCTGTGCATCATCCTCCTCCTCCTCCTCATGTTCAGCCTCCATCTCAGATATCACCACGTCAGTTACAAGCTGGAAGCACTGAAGTACTGCCTCCTCCAAGCGGCAACAGGCTGTGCTGAAACTCATAACCTTAGGTGAGAAACCTCACACTGCTTGTGAGTTGTGGACTGCTGTGAAAGAGCAGGCAGATCTGTGGCTGAGTCCGCTGAACCTACATCCAGGCATGGTGGTGTGTGACAATGGCCGTAACCTGGTGGCGGCTCTGAGGCGAGGCGAAATCACACACGTACCATGCCTGGCTCATGTGCTTAACCTCGTGGTTCAGCAGTTTCTTAATTCGTACCCCAAGTTGCCAGATCTGCTCGTCAAAGTACGTCGCCTGTCAGCTCATTTTCGCAAGTCGGCTACAGCTTCCGCTGCCCTTGCTGTATTGCAGCAGCGTTTGCAGCTTCCGTCACACCGACTGGTGTGTGATGTCCCCACACGTTGGAACTCTTACCCTCCACATGTTGCAAAGGATTTGTGAGCAGAAGAGAGCAATTGTGGAGTACCAGCTGCAACAAGGCCGTCGAAATTCAGGTCAGACTCCACACATAAGACATCAGGAGTGGACCTGGATGTCTGACATATGTACCATCTTGACAAACTTTGCGGAGTCCACCAAGATGGTGATGACACCATCATTAGCATCAGCATTCCACTTGTCTGTCTTTTGCAACGCTCTCTGCAGAGAATTAAAGAGGAGGCATTGCAGCCAGAGTATGATGAGATGGATGAAGAAGCCGTAGCGGTCGATTACACACAGCCCAGCCTCATCTCATCCCAATGTGCATTGGGAGACAATGAGGGAGAGGAGGAGGAGGATGAGGAGGAGGAGTAAGAACAGGAGCTGGTATCATGCGCTGTAGATGGTAGTACCTGTACAACTGTCATACCGTCGGTTCAGTGTGGGTGGCCTGAGGACAGGGGGGAGAAGGAGGAGGAGAGCATGGTCAGTCATCATCTTGGTGAGGACACGGAAGTCTGGCCCGTTACCAGTCTGGCACGCATGGCTGACTTTATGTTACGCTGCCTTAACCGTGACCCTCGCGTTGTCAAAATGTTGGGTGACAGTCATTACTGGTTGGTGACACTTTTAGACCCCTGCTACAAGGAGAACTTTCACTCTCTTATTCCTGAGGTGGAGAGGTCTACAAAAATAGGGCAGTACCAGAAGGCTCTTGCTGCAGAACTGTTAAAAAAATTCCCATCTGAACACGCTAGCGGCAGAGGTCACAGTTCGTTGCCCAACCAAGGTGTACATGCGTGAGAGACGCAACTCCAATCCAGCAGAGGCAGGGGAACACTGTCAACGTTCTGGGACAGTTTTCTCAGACCCTCCCTTTGGACAGACCCTGAGGCGCAGGGTACTCTCACAAGGAGTGGAAAGTTTGGTGAGGGAGTACCTTACCGACCGTACCAGCATCCTCCGTGATTCCTCTGTGCCTTTTAATTATTGGGTATCCAAGCTGGACACTTGGAGTGAACTCGCTGTGTACGCTTTGGAGGTCCTGGCCTGCCCTGCCGCTAGCATGTTATCGGAGCGTGTTTTTAGTGCCGCTGGGGGAATTATAACTGATAAGCGCACTCGCCTGTCGACTGACAATGCTGACAAGCTGACCCTTATCAGGGTCAGGCCCTTACAAGGGCTGGATTGGGCCAGACTTCTCATCACCACCAAATGACAGCAGAGTAAGATAAAGTCAAATCCACTGTTTTATTTCGGGAGGTGTGTTCACATGCACCGCTTCACACCCACACATGGGTATACGCTTCCTCATTTCGGCTGGTTTATGTTCTTCTCCTTGTCCTCAGCCTCCACCACCACTATACCACCTGGGTGACCGTGGTCCGTGTTGCCATTATTGAACGTTCCTCCTCCTTATTTTTGTCAGCTTTTGCTTGGAAGGCATAAGCAAAGACTGTGGGAGACCCACTCCCCAATAATGGGAATAATATTTTTAAGATGCTGTACTGTATGGCTCTTGTAAGGGGCATTAAAACCGTCTTGTTAAGCTACTGCGACCTCCACCACTTTTCCAAGGGGCATTCAAACCGTCTTGTTAAGCTACTGCTACCTCCACCACTTTTCCAAGGGGCATTCAAACCGTCTTGTTAAGCTACTGGGACCTCCACGTCTCTTCCAAGTGGCATTCAAATCGTCTTGTTAAGCTACTGGGACCTCCACGTCTCTTCCAAGGGGCATTCAAACTGTCTTGTTAAGCTACTGGGACCTCCACGTCTCTTCCAAGGGGCATTCAAACCGTCTTGTTAAGCTACTGTGACCTCCACCACTTTTCCAAGGGGCATTAAAACCGTCTTGTTAAGCTAATGGGACTTCCACGTCTCTTCTGAGGGGCATTAAAAGCATCTTGTTAAACCACTCTGAACACCACAGCTCTTCCAAGGGGCATTGAAATGTTGTTTTTAATTAACTCTAACCTCCACGACTCTTCGAATGGGCATTGCATTTCCTCCTAATTATTGGCAGCTTTTGCTTGGAAGGCAAAAGCAAAGACTATGGGAGACCCACTCCCCAATAATGGGAATAATGTTTGTAATATGCTGTACTGCATGGCTCTTGTAAGGGGCATTGCAAGTTCCTCCGTCCTAATTTTTGGCAGCTTTTGCTTGGAACGCATAAGCAAAGACTATGGGAGACCCACTCCCTAATAATGGGAATAATGTTTGTAATATACTGTACTGCATGGCTCTTGTAAGGGGCATTGCAAGATCTTCCGTCCTAATTTTTGGCAGCTTTTGCTTGGAAGGCATAAGCAAAGACTATGAGAGACCCACTCCCCAATAATGGGAATAATGTTTGTAATATGGTGTACTGCATGACTCTTGTGAGTGGCATTGCAAGTTCCTCCGTCCTAATTTTTGGCAACTTTTGCTTGGAAGGCATAAGCAAAGACTATGGGAAACCCACTCCCCAATAATGGGAATAATGTTTGTAATATGCTGTACTGCATGGCTCTTGTAAGGGGCATTGCAAGTTCCTCCGTCCTAATTTTTGGCAACTTTTGCTTGGAAGGCATAAGCAAAGACTATGGGAGACCTACTCCCCAATAATGGGAATAATATTTTTAAGATGCTGTACTGTATGGCTCTTGTAAGGGGCATTAAAACCGTCTTGTTAAGCTACTGTGACCTCCACCACTTTTCCAAAGGGCATTAAAACCATCTTGTTAAGCTACTGGGACCTCCACGTCTCTTCTGAGGGTCATTCAAAGCGTCTTGGTAAGCTACTGCGACCTCCACCACTTTTCCGAGGGGATTAAAACCGTCTTGTTAAGCTACTGTGACCTCCACCACTTTTCCAAGGGGCATTAAAACTGTCTTGTTAAGCTACTTGGACCTCCACGTCTCTACTGAGGGGCATTAAAAGCGTCTTGTTAAGCTACTGCGAACTCCACCACTTTTCCGAGGGGCATTAAAACTGTCTTTTTAAGCTACTGTGACCACCACTTTTCCAAGAGGCATTAAAACCGTCTTGTTAAGCTACTGTGACCTCCACCACTTTTCCAAGGGGCATTAAAACCATCTTGTTAAGCTACTGGGACCTCCACGTCTCTTCTGAGGGGCATTAAAAGCATCTTGTTAAACCACTCTGAATTCCACAGCTCTTCCAAAGGGCATTGAAATGTTGGCTTTAATTAACTCAAACCTCCACGACTCTTCAAACGGGCATTGCAGTTCCTCCTAATTTTTGGCAGCTTTTGCTTGGAAGACATAAGCAAAGACTATGGGAGTCCCACTCCCCAATAATAGGAATAATGTTTGTAATATGCTGTACTGCATGGCTCTTGTAAGGGGCATTGCAAGTTCCTCCGTCCTAATTTTTGGCAGCTTTTGCTTGGAAGGCATAAGCAACGACTATGGGAGACCCACTCCCCAATAATGGGAATAATGTTTGTAATATGCTGTACTGCATGGCTCTTGTAAGGGGCATTGCAAGTTCCTCCGTCCTAATTTTTGGCAGCTTTTGCTTGGAAGGCATAAGCAAAGACTATTGGAGACCCACTCCCCAATAATGGGAATAATGTTTGTAATATGCTGTACTGCATGGCTCTTGTAAGGGGCATGGCAAGTTCCTCCGTCCTAATTTTTGGCAGCTTTTGCTTGGAAAGCATAAGCAAAGACTATGGGAGACCCACTCCCCAATAATGGGAATAATGTTTGTAATATGCTGTACTGCATGGCTCTTGTAAGGGGCATTGCAAGTTCCTTCTTCCTAATTTTTGGCAGCTTTTGCTTGGAAGGCATAAGCAAAGACTATGGGAGACCCACTCCCCAATAATGGGAATAATGTTTGTAATATTCTGTACTGCATGGCTCTTGTAAGGGGCATTGCAAGTTCCTCCGTCCTATTTTTTGGCAACTTTTGCTTTCAAGACATAAGCAAAGACTATGGGAGACCCACTCCCCAATAATGGGAATAATGTTTGTAGTATGCTGTACTGCATGGCTCTTGTAAGGGGCATTGCAAGTTCCCCCTTCGTAATTTTTGGCAGCTTTTGCTTGGAAGGCATAAGCAAAGACTGTGGGAGACCCACTCCCCAATAATGGGAATAATATTTTCAAGATGCTGTACTGTATAGCTCTTGTAAGGGGCATTAAAACCATCTTGTTAAGCTACTGTGACCTCCACCACTTTTCCAAGGAGCATTAAAACCGTCTTGTTAAGCTACTGGGACCTCCACGTCTCTTCTGAGAGGCATTAAAGCGTCTTTTTAAGCTACTGTGACCTCCACCACTTTTCCAAGGGGCATTAAAACCATCTTGTTAAGCTACTGGGACCTCCACGTCTCTTCTGAGGGGCATTAAAGCGTCTTTTTAAGCTACTGCGACCTCCACCACTTTTCCGAGGGGCATTAAAACCGTCTTTTTAAGCTACTGGGACCTTCCTGTCTCTTCCGAGGGGCATTAAAAGCGTCTTGCTAAGCTACTGCGACCTCCACCATCTTTCCGAGGGGCATTAAAACCGTCTTTTTAAGCTACTGGGACCTCCACGTCTCTTCCAAGGGGCATTCAAACCGTCTTGTTAAGCTACTGGGACCTCCACGTCTCTTCCAAGGGGCATTCAATGCCGTCTTTTTAAGCTACTGGGACCTCCACGTCTCTTCCAAGGGGCATTCAAACTGTCTTGTTAAGCTACTGTGACCTCCACCACTTTTCCAAGGGGCATTAAAACCGTCTTGTTAAGCTACTGGGACCTCCACGTCTCTTCCGAGGGGCATTAAAACTGGCTTGTTAAGCTACTGTGACCTCCACGTCTCTTCAAAGGGGCATTAAAAGTGTCTTCCTAAGCCACTCTGAACTCCACAGCTCTTCCAAGGGGCATTGAAATGTTGTTTTTAATTACCTCTAACCTCCACGACTCTTCCAACGGGCATTGCATTTCCTCCTAATTTTAGTCAGCTTTTGCTTTTCAATGCAAAGGCGAAAACTAAGGGAGACCCATTCCCCAATAATGGGTAGAAGGTTTTTAGTACGCTATACTCCACGTCTGTTTCAAGGGGCATTGCAGTTCCTCATAATTTTTGGAAAGCCTTCCATTCACTGCTTAGGCCAACAGTGTACAGGAGACCCAGTTGCTATAAATGGAAAAAACAGTTTAGTTAAGGCCTTCTGACCTCCATGTCATTTCCAAGGGGCATTGGAGTGCCTCAAAATTTTTGGTAGGCATTGCACTCACTGTATGCCCTATAACTGTGTAGCCAAACCGCTCCTTTTGTTACAGAAACATATCCTACAAGACATATGTGGTTGACTGGCCTGATATTGATGTGAATTGTCCCTGTTCCTCCTGCTCTTTCTCCTTTGCCATCACCTCATCCATCATTTATCACCTGAAGCTTTGTTTTAACGGGAGTCATAGAACTGGGATAGTAGCAGGAAAACATCCAGCAATCCTTGGAGGAAGTAGGATATGCACCAAAACGCTGACCACCTCAGGCCTAGCCGCTACTACATACAGTACATGCGCTTGCTTTCCAAGAAAACAAAGCAGATGCTAACTTCTATCATCATCATCATGCTCCTCACCTTGGCACTCTCAACTCCCCTGATGGAGAAGCCAGGGCCCACCGGAGGAGTCTGGTTCTCTAGTGGGCTTGTCCAATGCTGCCCTAAAGCAGGCCGGGCTAAGAAAAGTATGTGGGGGGGGAGTTGACAGGAGAAATAGGGGCGGCTGCGGACCGTTTATGGACACCCGGCTGCCCCCAGGCTGCTGGGGACCGTGTGTGGACACCCGGCCTCGGGGCGGCTGGGGACTAAGTATGGATACTAGGCCGCCAACGCAGCCATGACGTGGTGGCCAGATTCTGCCTCCACATGAATAAAAGGCCCAATTTTAAGTGCAAGCAAGCAGTATGGTATTGCAGCCTGGGGGTGGGTGGGGGGAAGGCTGCATACTTTCGCTTGCATTGCAAGGAATGGGAGAGGTACAATTGAACACTGCCCTGGGACAAGGACTTGAACGGGGATAGTTGCAAGTCTGCAACGACAGGTGCAGGGTGGGAGGCATCTTCGCATGTAACATGAACAGGGGTTTGGCATGCACACACTACAGCGGAATAGGCTGTCCTTCCCACTAAATGCACTGGGGAGGGTACAGGTAATGTTTTGATATGCGCACTTAATCTTATGTATAAGGCACACTGGGACAAATAGGGGCGACTGGGGACTGAGTATGGATACCTCGCTGCCGAAGCAGCCATGAGATAGTGGCCAGCTTCGGCCTCCTCCAAACTAAAAGGCCCCATTTCAAGTGCAAGCTAGCAGTATGGTATTGCAGCCTGGGGATGTGTGGGTGGCAGGCTGCACTTCCACGCTTGCATTCCAAGAAAACAAAGCAGATGCTAACTTCTATCATCAACATCATGCTCCTCACCTTATCACTCTCAACTCCCCTGATGGAGAAGCCAGGGCCCACCGGAGGAGTCTGGTTCTCTGGTCAGCTCATCCAATGCTGCCCTAAAGCAGGCCAGGCTAAGAAAAGTGTGTGGGAAGGTGACAGGAGAAATAAGGGCGGCTGGGGACCATTTATGGACACCCGGCCGCCCCCTGGCAGCTGGGGACCATGTGTGGACACCCGGCCGCAGGGCGACTGGGGACTGAGTATGGACACCCGGCCGCCCCCTGGCGGCTGGGGACCGAGCGTGGACACCAGGCCGCCGGGCGGCTGGGGACTGAGTATGGATACCTCGCTGCCGAAGCAGCCATGAGGTAGTGGCCAGCTTCGGCCTCCTCCAAACTAAAAGGCCCCATTTCAAGTGCAAACTAGCAGTATGGTATTGCAGCCTGGGGGTGGGTGGGTGGCAGGCTGCACACTTACGCTTGCATTCCAAGAAAACAAAGCAGATGCTAACTTCTATCATCATCATCATGCTCCTCACCTTGGCACTCTCAACTCCCCTGATGGAGAAGCCAGGGCCCACCGGAGGAGTCTGGTTCACTGGTGGGCTCGTCCAATGCTGCCCTAAAGCAGGCCGGGCTAAGAAAAGTGTGTTGGGGAAAGTTGACAGGAGAAATAGGGGCGGCTGGGGACCGTTTATGGACACCCGGCTGCCCCCAGCAGGCTGGGGACCGTGTGTGGACACCAGGCCGCGGGGCGGCTGGGGACCGAGTATGGACACCCGGCAGCCCCTTGGCGGCTGGGGACCGAGTGTGGACACCCTGCCGGCGGGCGGCTGGGGACTGAGTATGGATACCAGGCCGCCAACGCAGCCATCACGTGGTGGCCAGATTCCGCCTCCACATGCCTAAAAGGCCCAATTTCAAGTGCAAGCAAGCAGTATGGTATTGCAGCCTGGGGGTGGGTGGGTGGCAGGCTGCATACTTGCGCTTGCATTGCAAGGAATGGGGGACGTACAATTGAACACTGCTCTGGGACAAGGACTTGCACGGGGATAGTTGCAAGTCTGCATCTTCTGATGCGGCAAGGATGACTTCTGATGGGCACACTTTTAAGCAGTGACCTGGGTGTCAGAGATGCTTCCAGGGGTCTTCCCCATGCTGTTCCCATGTCTTTTCAGCACTGTATGCATGTGTCACACAGCACATGGCCAGATAAGGTTGTAAAATGTTAAAATGACATTTCCCAGTGAATGCATTTGTCACGGTTGAAAGCAATACATAAGTGCAAAAACGAATAAAAAATGCTACTTGTGAACATAACCCAAGGTTTGGAGGAGTATTTTTTTTTTGGTTATTTATTTTACCTTATACACAAGTCTTTACCCTGGAAAGGAACTTACTTAACACATTTCACAGGAAAGCAGTTTCAGTTTCGTTTTTGAACGTTTTATTTTGAGCCCTTAAAAATGGCTTAATACCTCTGACCATGTTGTTGACAGCAGTGACCTGGGGGTCAGAAATGCTTCCTGGGGTGATCCCCATGCTGTCCCCATGTCATTTGAGCACTATCACTATCGTTTTGGGCACTTGTTAGGCTTTTAAAAGATTGCCAGGGGTGCCGCTGCAAAATGCTCGGGTCTCCCATAGACTAACATTGGGCTCGTTGCTCGGGTCGAGCACCCGAGTATCACGGTGAGCTCGGCCCGAGCTTCGAGCACCTGAGCATTTTAGTGCTCGCTCAACACTACACCGAAGCCATTACCCACGAGATTCCCACGGGGAGCGCTGCCCCAGTGCGGGAGAGATGCCGGCAGATACCTCCCCAGATGTATAAAGAGGTCAAGGAAATGCTAGCCCATATGTTACAGAATGGTGTGATATGGGAGAGTCAGAGTCCGTGGGCAGCCCTGATTGTCCTGGTCAGGAAGAAAGATGGGACCCTGTGGTTCTGTGTGGACTATAGACAACTGAATGCCTGTACAGTACGAGACTCTTACCCACTACCCCGAATCGAAGAGTTCTTGTTGGCCTTAGGGAAGGCAAGATACTTCTCCTCCTTGGATCTGGCCAGTGGGTATTGGCAAGTGCCCGTGGCTGAACATGACCGTGCGAAGAGGGCGTTCATATTACCCATGGTACTGTTCGAGTTCAATCGGATGCCCTTCGGCCTGACTAACGCCCCCGGGACATTCCAGCGTCTGATGGAGAGGTGCCTGTGTGATTTGAACTTCCAGGTGACACTGATTTATCTTGACGACATAATTGTCTGTGCCGCCACCTTCGAGGAGCACCTCAAGCGACTGGAGCAAGTACTGAGTTGCCTACAGAGTCATGGCCTAAAGGTGAAGCCCCAGAAGTGCCACCTGTTCTGCAAACAGTTCGAATATCTCGGTCATACTGTGTCCGGTGAAGGAGTCAGGCCCACCCGGGAAAAGGTGGCCGCCGTATAGGAGTGGCCTACCCCTAGGACAATGAAGGACGTTCGGGCCTTCCTGGGACTTGCCGGGTACTACCGAAGATTCGTGAAGAACTTCACCCGCATAGCCAACCCATTGCTGGAGCTACTTAAGGGAGTGCCGGCAGGCTCCAAGAATCAGGCGATTCGGTGGGGAAGCAGCCAGGAAGAGGCCTTCCGTGCCCTAAAAATGGCCCTGACTGAGGCCCCAATACTTGCCTGTGTGGATTTCTCCCAACCATTCATACTCCACACTGATGGGAGCCTACATGGTCTAGGAGCCGTGTTATCCCAAGTACAGGAGGAGAAAGAGCACGTGATTGCATATGCCAGTTGCTCCCTTCACGACTCTGAGAGGAACCCAGATAATTATAGCTCTTTCAAATTAGAGTTGCTGGCTCTGGTTTGGGCAATGACTGAAAAGTTTGCAGAATATTTGTCCGGGTCCGAAGTACTGGTGAGAACAGATAACAACCCGCTGGCTCACCTGGAGAATGCGAAATTGGGGGCCCTGGAGCAGCGATGGGTAGTGCATGGCCAGGTACCGGTATAAGATCGCCTACCGGTCTAAGGCAGAGAATACTCACGCCGACGCCCTCTCCAGAGTGACATATGAACTGCCTGATCATGAACGCAATTAAGATTTGGATGCGGATGAGGCCCCTAGCTTCCAAAGTTTCGTGGGACCGCTGGTCGCGGCGCAGGGACAGATCGGAGAGACGTCAGAAGAAGAAGTGCTAGGGCAGCCAAGAGACGACTGGGTCCGACTTCAACAGACTGACAAAGAAGTCACCCAATTACGTCAATGGGTGGCTTTGAGACAGGTCCCCAGTCGAAAGAAGAGGAGTACCCTGTTCCCGGGGGCCCTGAAAATGCTGGGACAATGGGAGAGACTTTGTTTGCGAAACAGGCTGCTGTACCGACGGGTACAGCTACTGCGAGAGTTCGGGATCACTTGGCAAGTGGTGATCCCAGAGAAGTTGGTCAGAGTAGTGGCTAAGGAGGCTCATGAACGAGGTGCTCACTTTGGACCAGAGAAGACATTTCAGTGGTTGCAGAGGCTGGTGTATCACCCCCAAATGCAAGCAACAATAGAAGACACTTGTCGAAGATATCGGAGCTGTGAGCTGGTTAAGCCCCCGGAGCAGCGGGTCCCCATACAAACCATTGTGACTTCTGCCCCCTTGGAGGTGCTGATGATCGACTATTTGACTGTTGGACCGGCGCATCTCAGGTATGAACATTGCCTAGTGATGACAGACTACTTCACAAAGTTTGCGGCGGTGACCCCGACCAGAGACCAGACCACCGAATCTGCTGCGCAGGCCATCTGCCGAGACTTCATTCGGGTGTACGGCTGCCCAAAGAGGATCCATTCCAATCAAGGCGCCTGCTTCCAGGACCGGGTGATGGAAGAGCTGCACCGGTTGTACAGGATTGAGAAGTCAAGGACTACTCCTTACCACCCTCAAGGAAATGTGGCTTGTGAACGCTTTAACCGGACACTAATCCAAATGCTCCGCACGTTGGAGGAAGATTGGAAGGTACGGTGGCCTGAGTTTGTGGCCGAGCTGGTGTGGGTCTACAACAACCGAGTGAATAGTATGACGGGGTTCACTCCTTATACCTTACTGTTCGGGCGAGAGGGGCGAGAGATTATCTAGTTAGAGATGGACCCCGAGGAGGACTACCCATGGACGGGGATGTCTTCCTGGGTCCAGGAACACTGGCATCGACTGCAGACCCTCCGACGGTTGGTACAACAAAAGTTTCGGGAGCTCAAACATTAAGAGACATTGCCTCTTCGAGGGACAGCTCTGAGGCCCGGGGAGCGGGTGCTGGTTCGAGACAGGCAGCCCCGAGGCAAATTGAGCAGGCAGTGGGAACGGATCCCGCACCGAGTGAAGCGCAGGGTTGGTGCTGAAGGACCTGTGTATGAAGTTCAACCCGAGGGGGCTGAAGGAGCCCCTACCAGAGTGGTTCACCGTAGTATGCTGCGGCCCTGTCTGTCTAAAGATGACGAAGATGAAGAAGGATCACCTGTCTCTAAAGAGGGTCCTGTCACAGTTGCCTCAAGCCACGATGTGGATGAAGAAGAATTGTTGATTCTACCTCCGAGCCCCAGCACTCGATTACCTGCAGTCCCCAGTGCAGGCGGCGAGGGAACACCATCGGTTGAAGCCACCAGGCAGGCGGAGATTTGGAATCCAAGTGTCCCTGCACCTCCCATCGGTCAAACTGAGTTACGCCGGTCAGAACGGACAACAGCAGGAGTGCCTCCTCACCATTACGAACAAGATCAATTTATATGGCAACGTATCGTTCAGGAAGTCCAAGAATGTGAACGTTTGGTGAAGGAACTCTCGCTCGTGGAATGGCGAGTTAAAGGAGAGTGGGAGTGTAAGGGGGAAGACCGGGGTGTAAGTACTTTCAGAACAAGGGATCTGGAACTGCAGGGGCCGTTTCTCTGGTTGCAGGGGGAAGACAGACTGCGAGCACAGGAGTCAGGTGACCAGGAAGCTGGGGGCGTGTTGAGAGCCAGAGCTCAGGGGTCAGGTGACCGGAGAGCTGGAAGCGTGTCTAGGAAGAGGGAGAAAAAGGAGTTTTGCGCGGGAGAGCAGGCAGTTGACAGTGGGAGTCAAGCCCGACTAGAGGGAGAAGAGGCTCAGGGTCCGTGGAGCTGAGCAAGTGAGGTGCAGTGTTATGGACTAGGGGCTCAGCGGGTCAAACCAGAGACCGTCCGCTGCCGCCAGAAGATGTGTAGCCGAGCAAGTGAGGTGCAGTGTTATGGACTAGGGGCTCAGGGGTCAAACTGGAGACCACCCGCTGCCGCCAGAAGACAGAGCATTGTTTAAGCGGGGAAGCCAGAAGAAAACAACACCGGCATCAGCCGGCATCTGCCTTGTTGGGAACAAAAGTCAGCTAAGTGTAAAACTGCCGATTACAACCGTGTCGACTCTAGCCAAACTGTGAATTGTCGTTTATAGTCTGTTACCTGCTACTCCCCTTGTTGTCCCCATATTTCCCCTGTTACTCCCTGCGTGTAGATTGACCATGTTACAGTAAATCCCCCTTGTTTATTTAACCTGTACTGGCTTCTCTGTGTTTCTGTGTCACTGCATCTACACTGTGTTCCAAATTATTATGCAAATAATATTTTCTCAGATTTTCCCAAATTACTTATATGAATTGCAGTCATTGTAATTTTCCAGTCAAATAACTATTAGAGTACAATTGAAAGGTTTTTGTACAAACTCACTATGATAACAGTATATTTTTAAAAAAATAAAACACTCAAACTGCACTCAAAATGCATGTTCCAAATTATCATGCACAGCAGAGTTTTCAACCTTTTCATTTTAATAAAGAACAAAAAAATGGTCATTTTTGAAATTATAAGCATTAGCAGGTTATTACAAACTGAAATCAAACAGTTTTCAACTCAAAACTTTATTCTAGGTGATGTAACATTTGCACATAGGAGCCCTTGTTCGAAAGGAGCTTCTGAACTCTCTCATTCATTGAATTTGTCAGGTTTTGGATGGTTTCTGCTTCAATTGTTTTGCATAAGGACAGAATACCCTCCCAGAGCTGTTGCTTAGATGTGAACTGCCTCCCGCCATCATAAACACTCCTTTTGATGATGCTCCAGAGGTTCTCAATGGGGTTGAGGTCAGGGGAGCATGGGGGCCACACCATAAGTTTGTCCCCTTTTATGCCCACAGCAGCCAGAGATGCAGATGTGTTATGTGCAGCATCAGACGGGGCATTATCATGCATGAAAATGATCTTGCTGCGGAATGCACGGTTCTTCTTCTTGAACCATGGCAGGAAGTGCTGTTTGAGAAACTCAACATACATTATGGAGTTCATCTTTACCCCTTCAGGGATCCTAAAAGGGCCGACAATCTGTCTCCCCATGATTCCAGCCCAAAACATTACTCCACCTCCTCCTTGTTGGCGCCGTAGCCGTGTTTGCATGGGGTGTCCATCAACCAGCCATCCTCCACTCCATCCATCTTTACCATCGAGATCATTTCATGCATGATAATGCGTCACCGCGGAGAACGTGGGTGGTACGCCCTCCATGTTCATAGGGTGGTGAAGGAGGAGAGCATGCCCCGAACATCAAGAGTTAATGACCTGCCTGGTCCATCTAGTGGTGAATCACTCCCCCGGAGGGGGCACCACTATTAAAACTGAACTGCTTAGTTAAAAATTAAGAACTGTATATAGTTACCCGGAAGGGTATTAATAATCATATAATCTGAGTTTGAAAAGTTTATTTAGTGTACCCGGTTAAGGTACAAACACTTACAGGTTGTGAACGTTGAACAGCCAAAAACTTTAAATTGTACATAGTTAGCACTTCTTAATGTGCTTCTTGTTGGTTTTATAACAACCACTGAACAAAAACCCATTTGGCGTGGCCAAAGACATGGTCCAACAAGTGGATCAGCTATGCCCCGCAGCCATGCTCAGGGCCTACGTTGGGGGTTTTCAGATGGGTCCCTCATATTACACCTGCAAGATGGACACCCTGTTAAGGATCTCACTACAGTCTACTGAACTTGTTGAAAGAATGTTATCAAAAATAGTCTTATAATGTTTTATATAATGGTAGTAACATGTAACGTTCATGAAAAGTGCCTCCCATAAAGGGAAGAAAAGTTATGGTTTTTCTTCTATGTGAATGCATTCTAAAAATTATTGTATGTCTATAATACCTGTGCTTTTACTCTGTTCCAGCCCGCGGACTTGCTGTGTTTAACGGGGAAGGGGGGGGGGATTGTGTCGCCCCTCCGGGTCCAGTTGCCACAGAGGTACTGCATCTCACCCAGAGGTGTGGTACCCCACTCTCAGGTAAGGAGGGAGTACTACCTGGGACCCACAAACCCACATCCAATGCACTCCACTTCAGTAGGGAAGGGCGAGATTGCTTCTAAGGTAGAGCACAGTCCTGGTCCCTAGCTGGATTGTGAAACTAGGTAGAAGAGGTGGGTGGAGGAAGAAGTTCAGTGGAGAACAGAGGGTAGGAGTATAAAAGAGAGGGTGGAAGGTTCTGGAAGTGTTCAGAGTTCAGAGTCAAGTTGGGAGCAGGAGCTCAGGAGGAGTAGAGAGAAGAGTCGGGCCTAGTGAGAGAGGCCCAGGAGGAGAGAGAAGCAGTGAGGAGGGCTCCAGACGAAGACAGAGGGGATCCCAGGGGCACAGCAAGTGCAGAGGCCACTCGTGCGCCCGAATTCACGCTGACGTGGAGGGATCAGGCCGCAGAAGGTGACCGGCTCCAAAACTAGTGGAGAACAACCAGGCTCAGCTACCCAACCGGAGGCTGTAGCATTTTCAAGGTGTTGCAGCCAAAACCCACAATTACATCGCTGAAAAGGTGGCAACATAGGGTCCAGGGGACTGCACGTCACCCGACAAGGCCCGAGGCCACTGGCTTGGGACACTGATTGTGAGGCGCAGGGCAGGAGGGTGAAAGCCAGCGCAGTGAAACGACCGGGAAAGGTACATAGAACGGTGTCCCGTTTAAGTGCTCCTGAGATGTCGCAGAGATTGCTGGATCCCTACCCCGGAGGACACAGGATGACGTGGGTGATTACACACTGGTAGCTGTAACCTGGAGTCTTGAACAACTGTGAGTAAAACCTGAAGACTGCACCCAACTGTGTCCTTTAGTGTTGAGCGAGCATGCTCGACACTGCTCGGTACTCGCCAGAGCATCTCACTACTCGGGATGTTCGGCGAGCACCGAGCATTTCTGGGTTACTCGGGCGGGAGCTCGGGTCTCCGCCCTGCACGTTTGGCTCTCTTTACAGAGCCAATGAACATGCAGGGATTGCCAGCCAGTCACTGTAATGCCGCAGCCATGTTGTTTGTGGGCATTACAGTGATTGGCTGGCCGCACAGCGTCACCTCGAGTATTTAAAACCGGGCGCCGCCATGTTGGATACAGTCGCTCCAGATCAGACAGTGTAGAGTCAGTGCTGCTGAGCTAGGGAGAGATTTATACTGCAAAATAGTTAGTGTAGGGTCTCTAAAGCCTGCCAAATCAAACAAACAGTCCTTCTCAGGACTAATATCCATCCCAGATATCAGGCAGGCAGGCAGGCAGGCAGGCTGTATAGGAGACGCAGTGGTTATACCAACAAACACTGCATTACAGTCCTGTGTGCTCCTGCTGGTCAAATTGCTAGACTTATCCCCAGGTCTCAGGGGCCAGGAAAAATCCTTTTTTTTTATCTAAATCCTGTTTTGTTTTGTTTTACCTCAGTCAGACTGTACAAATACCCGTCATATTAACCTTTTGGTATCCCCCCCCCAAAAAAAAAAAATGAGTGTGTCTGTGAGTGTTCAGGCACAAATATATCTGTTCAAAAGAGTCTGGTGTAGTTCAGAGAACTAGATCTGTGTTTTCCTCTTCCACGGTTCAAATCTGGGTGTTATCAACCTGTTTGCCTTTTTTCCATAAAAAAAAAACGTTTGAGTGTGTCGCTGACTGTTCAGACTCAAATATATCTATTTTAACAAGTCTGGTATACACCAGGAAATTATAACTGTGGTTTTGCAGTTCCACGGTTCAAATCTCTGTATTACCCACTTTTTTGTCTTTTTTCCATAAAAAAAACATTTTCAGTGTCTCGCTGACTGTTCAGACACCAATATATCTGTTTAAAAGAGTCTGGTGTAGGCCAGAGAAATAGAACTGTGGTTTTCCTCTTCCTCCTTTTTATTATCCTTTTGCCATTGATAGTGCGAGTGTAAGCTATTTTACTTCATTTACAATGGGCAAGGTGCGTGGCAAGGGACGTGGAACTGGACATTCTGGTGATGGTGCGAGTAGAGGACGGGGCCGTGGCCAAGGTGAAAATGTGCCACAACCAACAGCCACATCTTCTCGCTCCCAGTTCTTGACCGAATTACTAGGGAAGCACACAACAGCACCACTATTGCGAACTGATCAGTATAAACAGATTATTAATTGGATAGCATATAATACTTCCAATCACCTGGGCACCACCACCTCCAGTCTGTCTTCCACACGGTCAAGTGTTAGTAGCCGTAAGTCTCAACTGCATACTCCTCCTCACCCTGATGCTCCTTCCTCCCACCATGCCGAGTGTCGTCAGACAGCAACTGATCCCACAGTTGGACACTCTGAAGAGCTGTTCACTGGTCCATTTCCATATTTGTGCCCCTCGCCTGTTCCACTTGAAGTGGTGGAAGAGGAGATCCCATGTAGCGATGGCCAAATATTTGAACAGCCACGGCCACAGGAAGGCAACGCTGGCAATTTGTCACAAGAGGTGGACGATGACGAGACACAATTGCCACGAAGTGAGGAGGAGGACCATGGTGCGGAAGTGGAAGAGGAGGAGGTGGTGAATGATCTAGTAACTGACCCAACGTGGCAGGAGGACACGCAGAGCGAGGCCAGCAGCACACAGGGGGAGGGAGGCAGAGTACCCCAACAGGCAGGAAGAAGCAGTGTGGTGGCCACAGACAGAAGGCGGGCAACCGTTCCCCGTAACACCAACACGAGGGACGTTGCCAGTACAACCGGTAGGTCTTCCAGAGTCTGGATTTTTTTTAAAGACTCTGATGATAACCCCAAAAAGGCCATTTGTACCACCTGCCAGGCCAGCATCAGCAGGGGTGACAAAACTACCAGCCTGACCACCACCAGCATGATCAGGCACATGTCAGCAAAGCACCCGACTTTGTGGGGCGAACCCCAGGGTCCACGACCAGTGTCAGCGGGTGTCACCACTGCTTCTTCCGCTGTTGTGAGTGTAAGAGAACCCCCTGTTGTGCGTGATAGGCAATCCCCTGTCCATACTGCATGCAAAGATGCCCCCTCCTCTCAGTCTTCACTTGTTATGGCAGTTTCTCAAGAAATAGCATCAACGTCCACGTCCACATCCCACTGCAGCGTTCAATTGTCCATATCCCAGACCTTTGAACGAAAGCGCAAATTCGCAGCCAACGCCCCACAGGCCACAGTCCTAAATTTGCACATTTCATGACTGCTTCTGTTGGAAATGCTGCCTTTTAGGCTGGTGGAGACCGAATCCTTCCGCAACCTTATGGCGGTGGCCGTCCCTCGGTACTCGGTCCCCAGCCAACACTATTTTGCTCGGTATGCCATCCCCGCACTACACAAGCACGTGTCCCAAAACATCTGCCGTGCCCTCAACAACGCAGTTACTGGGAGAGTCCACCTCACAACGGACACGTGGACAAGTCCTTGTGGCCAGGGACGGTACATCTCCCTGACGGCACACTGGGTAAACATAGTGGAAGCCGGGACCCAGTCGGACCTTGGGACGGAACACATCCTCCCCGCACCGAGGATTGCGGCCCTATGTCAGTCAGAGTTGCCCCCACAGTGTACAGCTCCTGCGCATCATCCTCCTCCTCCTCCTCATGTTCAGCCTCCGTCTCAGATATCACCACATCAGTTACAAGCTGGAAGCACTGCAGTACTGCCTCAGCCAAGCGGCAACAGCCTGTGCTGAAACTCATAAGCTTAGGTGATAAACCTCACACTGCTTGTGAGTTGTGGACAGCTGTGAAAGAGCAGGCAGATCTGTGGCTGAGACCGCTGAACCTACATCCAGGCATAGTCGTGTGTGACAATGGCCGTAACCTGGTGGCGGCTCTGAGGCGAGGCGAGATCACACGCATACCATGCCTGGCTCATGTGCTTAACCTCGTGGTTCAGCGGTTTCTTAAATCGTACCCCGAGTTGCCAGATCTGCTCTTCAAAGTACGCCGCCTGTCAGCTCATTTTCGCAAGTCGGCTACAGCTTCCGCCGCCCTTGCTGTGTTGCAGCAGCGTTTGCAGCTTCTGTCACACCGACTGGTGTGTGATGTCCACATGTTGCAAAGGATTTGTGAGCAGAAGAGAGCAGTTGTGGAGTACCAGCTGCAACAAGGCCGTCAATATTCAGGTCAGACTCCACACATAAGACCTCAGAAGTGGACCTGGATGTCTGACATATGTACCATCCTGACAAACTTTGAGGAGGCCACCAAGATGGTGAGTGGCGATGACGCCATCATTAGTGTCAGCATCCCACTTGTCTGTCTTTTGCAACGCTCTCTGCAGAGAATTAAAGAGGAGGCATTGCAGCCAGAGTATGATGACATGGATCAAGAAGCTGTAGCGGGCGATTACACACATCCCAGCCTCATCTCATCCTAACGTGCATTGGTGGACAATGAGGGAGAGGAGGAGGAAGAACAGGAGCTGGTATCATGCGCTGTAGACGGTAGTACCTGTACAACTGTCATACCGTCGGTTCAGCGTGGGTGGCCTGAGGACAGGGTGGAGGAGGAGGAGGAGGAGACCATGGTCAGTCGTTATCTTGGTGAGGACACGGAAGTCTGGCCCGTTACCATTCTGGCACGCATGGCTGACTTTATGTTACGTTGCCTTAACCGTGACCCTCACGTTGTCAAAATGTTGGGTGACAGTCATCACCGGTTGGTGACACTTTTAGACCCGGGCTACAAGGAGAACTTTCACTCTCTTATTCCTGAGGTGTACTGGTCTACAAAAATGGGGCAGTACCAGAAGGCCCTTGCTGCAGAACTGTTAAAAAAATTCCCATCTGAACACGCTAGCGGCAGAGGTCACAGTTCGTTGACCAACCAAGGTGTACAGGCGAGAGAGACCCAACTCCAATCCAGCAGAGGTTGGGGAACACTGTCAACGTTCTGGGACAGTTTTCTGAGACCCGCTCAGCTTACAGGCCCTGAGGCGCGGGGTACTCTCACAAGGAGTGGAAAGTTTCAAAAGATGGTGAGGGAGTACCTTGCCGACCGTACCAGCATCCTCCGTGATTCCTCTGTGACTTTTAATTATTGGGTACCCAAGCTGGACACTTGGAATGAACTCGCTCTGTACGCCTTGGAGATCCTGGCCTGCCCTGCCGCTAGCGTGTTATCGGAGCGTGTTTTTAGTGCCGCTGGGGGATTTATAACTGATAAGCGCACTCGCCTGTCAACTGACAATGCTGACAAGCTGACCCTTATTAAAATGAACAAGGGCTGGATTGGGCCAGACTTCTCATCACCACCAAATGACAGCAGAGTAACATAAAGTCAAATCCACTGTGTTGTTTCGGGAGGTGTATTCCCATGCACCGCTTGACACCCACACATTGGTACACACTTCCTCATTTCGGCTGTTTTTTGCTCTTCTCCTTATCCTCAGCCTCCACCACCACTATACCACCAGGGTGACCGTGGTCCGTGTTGCCAGCATTGCAGGTTCCTCCGTCCTAATTTTTGTCAGCTTTTGCTTGGAAGGCGGCATAGGCAAAGACTATGGGAGACCCACTCCCCCATAATGGGAATAATGTTTTTAATATGCTGTACTGCATGGCTCTGGTAAGGGGCATTGCAAGTTCCTCCGTCCTAATTTTTGGCAGCTTTTACTTGGAAGGCATAGGCAAAGACTATGGGAGACCCACTCCCCAATAATAGAAATAATGTTTTTAATATGCTGTACTGCATGGCTCTTGTAAGAGGCATTAAAACCATCTTGTTAAGCTACTGTGACCTCCACGTCTCTTCCACGGGGCATTGATATTGTCTTTTTATTCCACTGCGACCTCCACCACTCTATCAAGGGGCATTGATATTGTCTTTTTATTCCACTGCGACCTGCACCACTCTTCCAAGTGGCATTGATATTTTTATTCCACTGCGACCTCCACCACTCTTCCAAGGGGCATTGATATTGTCTTCTTATTCCACTGCGACCTCCATCACTCTTCCAAGGGGCATTGATATTGTCTTTTTATTCCACTGCGACCTCCACCACTCTTCCAAGGGGCATTGATATTGTCTTTTTATTCCACTGCGACCTCCACCACTCTTCCAAGGGGCATTGATATTTTTATTCCACTGCGATCTCCACCACTCTTCCAAGGGGCATTGATATTTTTATTCCACTACGACCTCCACCACTCTTCCAACGGGGATTGATATTGTCTTTTTATTCCACTGCAACCTCCACCACTCTTCCAAGGGGCATTGATATTGTCTTTTTATTCCACTGCGACCTCCACCACTCTTCCATGGGGCATTGATATTGTCTTTTTATTCCACTGCGACCTCCACCACTCTTCCACGGGGATTGATATTGTCTTTTTATTCCACTGCAACCTCCACCACTCTTCCAAGGGGCATTGATATTGTCTTTTTATTCCACTGCGACCTCCACCACTCTTCCAAGGGGCATTAAAACTGTCTTGTTAAGCTACTGTGACCTCCACATCTCTTCCACGGGGCATTGATATTGTCTTTTTATTCCACAGTGACCTCCACCACTCTTCCATGGGGCATTGATATTGTCTTTTTATTCCACTGCGACCTCCACCACTCTTCCAAGGGGCATTGACATTGTCTTTTTATTCCACTGCGACCTCCACCACTCCTCCATGGGGCATTGATATTGTCTTTTTATTCCACTGCGACCTCCACCACTCTTCCAAGTGGCATTGATATTGTCTTTTTATTCCACTGCGACCTCCACCACTCTTCCATGGGGCATTGATATTGTCTTTTTATTCCACTGCGACCTCCACCACTCTTCCAAGTGGCATTGATATTGTCTTTTTATTCCACTGCGACCTCCACCACTCTTCCAAGGGGCATTGATATTGTCTTTTTATTCCACTGCAACCTGCACCACTCTACCAAGGGGCATTGATATTTTTATTCCACTGCGACCTCCACCACTCTTCCAAGGGGCATTGATATTGTCTTTTTATTCCACTGCGACCTCCACCACTCTTCCAAGGAGCATTGAAATTGTTTTTTTATTCCACTGCGATCTGCACCACTCTTCCAAGGGGCATTGATATTTTTACTCCACTGCGACCTCCACCACTCTTCCAAGGGGCATTGATATTGTCTTTTTATTCCACTGCAACCTCCACCACTCTTCCAAGGGGCATTGATATTGTCTTTTTATTCCACTGCGACCTCCACCACTCTTCCAAGGGGCATTAAAACCGTCTTGTTAAGCTACTGTGACCTCCACATCTCTTCCACGGGGCATTGATATTGTCGTTTTATTCCACTGCGACCTCCACCACTCTTCCAAGGGGCATTGATATTGTCTTTTTATTCCACTGCGACCTCCACCACTCTTCCAAGGGGCATTAATACCATCTTGTTAAGCTACTGTGACCTCCACATCTCTTCCAAGGGGCATTAAAACCGTCTTGTTAAACCACTCTGACCTCCACCACACTTACAAAGGGCATTATAACCGTCTTTTTAAACCACTCTGACCTCCACCACTATTCCAAGGGGCATTAAAACCGTCTTGTTAAGCTACTGTGAACTCCACATCTCTTCCAAGGGGCATTAAAACCGTCTTGTTAAACCACTCTGAACTCCATGTCTCTTCCAAGGGGCATTAAAGCCATCTTGTTAAACCACTCTGACCTCCACCACTCTTCCAAGGGGCATTAAAACCATCTTGTTAAGCTACTGTGACCTCCACGTCTCTTCCAAGGGGCATTAAAACCATCTTGTTAAACCACTCTGACCTCCACCACTCTTCCAAGGGGCATTAAAACAGTCTTTTTAAGCTACTGTGAACTCCACGTCTCTTCCAAGGGGCATTGAAACCATCTTGTTAAACCACTCTGAACTCAACGTCTCTTCCAAGGGGCATTAAAACCATCTTGTTAAACCTCTCTGACCTCCACCACTCATCCAAGGGGCATTAAAACAAGTCTTATTAAGCTCCTCTGACCTCCACGTCTCTTCCAAGGGGCATTAAAACCATCTTGTTAAACCACTCTGACCTCCATGTCTCTTCTAAGGGGCATTAAAACCATTTTGTTAAACAACACTGACCTCCACGTCTCTTCCAAGGGGCATTAAAACCGTCTTGTTAAACCACTCTGAACTCCACGTCTCTTCCAAGGGGTATTAAAACCATCTTGTTAAACCACTCTGACCTCCACCACTCTTCCAAGGGGCATTAAAACCATCTTGTTAAGCTACTGTGACCTCCATGTCTCTTCCAAAGGGCATTAAAACCATGTTGTTAAACCACTCTGACCTCCACGTCTCATCCAAGGGGCAATAAAACCATCTTGTTAAGCTACTGTGAACTCCACGTCTCTTCCAAGGGGCATTAAAACAGTCTTGATAAACCACTCTGAACTCCACATCTCTTCCAAGGGGCATTAAAACCATCTTGTTAAACCACTCTGACCTCCACCACTCTTCCAAGAGGCATTAAAACCATCTTGCTAAGCTACTGTGAACTCCACGTCTCTTCCAAGGGGCATTAAAACCGTCTTGTTAAACCACTCTGACCTCCACCACTCTTCCAAGGGGCATTAAAACCATCTTGCTAAGCTACTGTGAACTCCACGTCTCTTCCAAGGGGCATTAAAACCGTCTTGTTAAGCTACTGTGAACTCCACGTCTCTTCCAAGGGGCATTAAAACCATCTTGTTAATCCACTCTGACCTCCATGTCTCTTCCAAGGAGCATTAAAACCATCTTGTTAAACCACTCTGACGTCCACCACTCTTCCAAGGGGCATTAAAACCATCTTGTTAAACCACTCTGACCTCCATGTCTCTTCCAAGGGGCATTGAAACCATCTTGTTAAACCACTCTGACCTCCAAGTCTCTTCCAAGGGGCATTAAAACTGTCTTGTTAAGCTACTGTGACCTCCACATCTCTTCCAAGGGACATTAAAACCGTCTTGTTAAACCACTCTGACCTCTATGTCTCATCCAAGGGGCATTAAAACCGTTTTGTTAAGCTACTGTTATCTCCATGTCTCTTCCAATGGGCATTAAAATCATCTTGTTAAACCACTCTGAACTCCACGTCTCTTCCAAGGGGCATTGGAGTGCTTCGAAATTTTTGGTAGGCATTGCACTCACTGTATGCCTTATAACTGTGTAGCCGAACCGCTCCTTTTGGTACAGAAACATATCCTACAAGACATATCCTACATATCCTACAGTTCAATAGGCTGAACTGGATGGACGCTTGTCTTTTTTCGGCCTTATAAACTATGTAACTATGTAACTATGTAAGACATGTGTGGTTGACTGGCCTGATATTGATGTGAATGGTCCCTGTTCCTCCTGCTCTTTCTCCTTTGCCACCACCTCATCCATCATTCATCACCTGAAGCTTTGTTTTACCGGGAGTCATAGAACTGGGATAGTAGCATGAAAATATCCAGCAATCCTCAGAGGAGGTAAGATATGCGCCAAAACGCTGACCACCTCAGGCCTAGCCGCTACTACTTTCATGAGCTTGCATTCCAAAGAACAGAAAGCTAAGGAGACGGATGGCCTCATGATCATGAATAATTTACTCGTTGTGTAGGAGGCCGACCACGGCTGCTGTCTACCTTCTGAACTTTGTGTTGAAGCATGATTGACCCAGGACCCGCAATCCTCTATGTCTGGATGACGTGTTGCATCCCAGTGTCCCACTGTGTCCCGGCTTCCACAATATTAACCCAGTGTGAAGGCGTCAGTGAGATGGACCATCCCTGGCCACATTCACTTGTCCACGTGTTTGTGGTTAGGCCGGGGGTGCCACCGCAAAAATGCTCGGGTCTCCCATAGACTAAGATTGGGCTCATTGCTTGGATCGAGCACCCGAGTATCACGGCGAGCTCGGCCCGTGCTTCGAGCACCCGAGCATATTAGTGCTCGCTCAACACTAGTGTCATTGAATAATTGCTGCGCCATCACCAGCCCTGCACTACACCGCACCAACAACATCTACCTTTTAAAATCTCTATATCCTGCCTTGGAGCTAAGCTCTGCCTGTGGAGAGCTGAACCAAGTCTGCTGCGTCCCCATCAGCTCCAGTGGATCTGCACCGCAGCGACGGCCCCATATAGCCGCATACCACAGGTGGCGTCACGAACATTATCTCTAAAAACTTTATTCCCCTTTTCTTTAATCTTTAATTGACCGCCCTTGGTCGCGGACCGGGTCACTACTACCGTGACATCCCCAGCACCAACCGGCCTGGCTACAGAGTACCACACAGCCCAGGGGGCACGTCAATCACGTGTCAACAGTTGGAGTCACGTGCCAACTACAGTCTGAGCACCATCTGAATCTTAAGCAGGTGAGACTCTAGTCAGCATATGACCCCAAGAACGTAAATCGTACACTTGCGGACACGTGATGATGGTGGGAACTGGGAAGCTGAACCGAATGTTAACGTTGAAGTACATTAAAATGTCCCTTAGGGTGGACAACCTTTTAACCAGTTAGGACAGGAGAGCCTATTACTTATTTGTTCCATTCTTCTCATCATCCTGGGGTTAATTTTTCACAAAGGTTTTTACCTATATTCTGGGTACTCTGGAGGGGCCAACTTTGCAAGGACCGACTCAATCCATGTCGCATTGGGTGCCTCCATTGCATGCTTGCCCTTTGTACCTTCGTTAATATGGAGAAAATAGAGCAAAGGAAGTGTTATTATCGGGGAAAAAGATTTTCTTTTACTTCAACCTCCCGAGGCCTGAAAATAGGACCTTTAAGAGCTGCTCAACTACATAGTTAGACCACTAGCGGGGGGCAGATGCTGAGCTAGCAAATTTGGTTCGTAGACACAAGCTTTTAAAGGTTCAGGGGGGTGCTGTACAGGTTACGCATAATATGGAGTATAGGATGCAGTCCCGAATTCCAGCCAATGGACCTCAGTGCAATTGCAATTTTAGGAGTGATGGAAGCGCTGGTCTGCTCTCTGACACTCTAAAGGATTAAATGTGTGTTTATGAAGGTAGAACTCTCTGGGGCTGCAGTTTAGCCTAGGTAGGGTTAATTATAACTGCCAGCCCAGATGAGGGAGGAGGAAACTGAGAGTTAGTGTCAAGTTCAGGAAGTGACAGTTCGTGTGTTGTGAGAGCTGACAAGCAGCAGGCTCAGGTCAAGGGCTGCTAGGGAAAATGTGGGCTTAGAACCTCGGGGCAGTGAATTGCCAGTGAACCCCTCTGCACGAGTCCCTTTTGCTAGCCTGGAAACCGCAACATAGACATCGGGTCCGGGGGCACATTCTGCCTGCGAAGCTGCAGGAGAAATTGGACTCAAGCTCTCAGAGGCAGAGGGTGATAGAATCTGAATATACTGCTAGTGACAGAGAAGAATCCCTAGGCTAGAGAAGTTAGCAAGATGGTTGCTCTACCTATACCGAGAAACAGGGCTGAAGTTGTGTCTGGTACCTGTTGGAAAGAAGACAACTAGTGATGGGCAAGCACTAAAATGCTCGGGTGCTCAATGCTCGGGACAAGCAAAATGGAATGCTCGGGTGCTCGACCCGAGCAAAGAGCCCAATGTAAGTCTATGGGAAAGCATTTTTCAAGCGGCTTCCCCCGGCGGTCTGCAGAGGGCCTACAAATTGCCCAAATCGATGGGAACAGTGCTCAAATGGCATGGGAACAGCATGGGGAAGACCCCTGGAAGCATCTCTGACTCCTAGGTTATTGCTGTCAACAACAATGTCAAAGGTATTACGCCACTTTTACACACTCAAAATAAAACATACAAAAACGAAACAAAAATGGATTTTCCTGGAACATCCTTTCCAGGGTAATGACTTGTATATAAGGAAAATAAATAACCAAAAACAAAAATACTCCTCCACACCTTGGGCTATGTTCACGCGTAGCATTTTTGATGCGCTTTTGCACTTTTGCATTGCTTTCAACCGTGACAAATACATTCACCGGTAAATGTCATTTTAACATTTTACAACCTTTTCTGGCCATGTGGTGTGTGAGACATGATCAGACACATCCTGTTTCATTTATGAAGGAGGGACTCTGAAAGTCACAAAGCCTATTTTTATTGGGCCATCGGGCGGCCTTTACTATTCTTAAAGGGCCAGCAGTCGGCCCTCGCTATTCTTAGAGAGCCATCAGCCGGCTATGCTTTGTTGTTCCCATTACTAAAGAGTGGGTCTCCTATACTTTTATTGCGTATGCAGTGAGTGGCAGGGCTGCCCAAAATTAGGACGCACCCCAATACCCCTTTGAAAATTTGGACGTACCCCAATACCCCTTTGAAGAGACTTATTGGAGTGCCTCCTGAAAACAATATTCCAATTATAAGGAGGTGGGTCCCCCATACTGTTTGCCTATGCAGTGAATGCAAGGGCTGCGAAAAATTTGGACATACTCCAATGCCCCTTGGAAGAGACGTAGAGGAGGGCCTCCTGAAAAAAAAGGTTCCCATTATTAGGAAGTGGGTCTCCTATTGTATTTGCCTATGCAGTGAATGCAAGGGCTGCCAAAAATTGGGAGGCACTCCAATGCACCTTAGAAAAGACGTGGAAGAGGGCCTCATAAAAAAATGTTCCCATTAGAAAGGAGCTGGTCTCCTTTACTTGTAATACCCATGCACTAAGTGTATGGGCTGACAAATATTTACCCCTGAGGGGGTATACATGAACATACTGTATAAAAAAATTTTTTGCGGGCATCATAAACACCCTTTAAAAAAATTCTGTGGGTGTTGCAGAGGTATTATGCCACTTTTACGGACTCAAAATAAAACATACAAAAACGAAACCAAAATCGATTTTCCTGGGAAATATGTTAAGGAACATCGTTTCCAGGGTAATGACTTGTATATAAGGCAAAATAAATAACCAAAAACAAAAATACTCCTCCACACCTTGGGCTATGTTCACATGTAGCGTTTTTGATGCGTTTTTGCACTTTTGCATTGCTTTCAACCGTGACAAATGCATTCACCGGTAAATGTCATTTTAACATTTTACAACCTTTTCTGGCCATGTGGTGTGTGAGACATGATCAGACACATTCTGTTTCATTTATGAAGGAGGGACTGTGAAAGTCACAAAGCCTATTTTTATTGGGCCATCAGGCGGCCTTTACTATTCTTAAAGGGCCAGCAGTTTGCCCTCGCTATTCTTAGAGAGCCATCAGCTGGCTATGCTTTGTTGTTCCCATTACTAAAGAGTGAGTCTCCTATACTGTTATTGCGTATGCAGTGAGTGTCAGGGCTGCCCAAAATTAGGATGCACCTCAATACCCCTTTGAAAATTTGGACGCACCACAATACCCCTTTGAAGAGACTTAGAGGATTGCCCCCTGAAAACAATGGTCCAGTTATTAGGAGGTGGGTCCCCCATACTGTTTGCCTATGCAGTGAATGCAAGGGCTGCGAAAAATTTGGACATACTCCAATGCCCCTTGGAAGAGATGTAGAGGAGGGCCTCCTGAAAAAAAAGGTTCCCATTATTAGGAAGTGGGTCTCCTATTGTATTTGCCTATGCAGTGAATGCAAGGGCTGCCAAAAATTGGGAGGCACTCCAATGCACCTTAGAAAAGACGTGGAAGAGGGCCTCATAAAAAAATGTTCCCATTAGAAAGGAGCTGGTCTCCTTTACTTGTAATACCCATGCACTAAGTGTATGGGCTGACAAATATTTACCCCTGAGGGGGTATACATGAACATACTGTATAAAAAAAAAATTTGCGGGCATCATAAACACCCTTTAAAAAAATTCTGTGGGTGTTGCAGAGGTATTATGCCACTTTTACGGACTCAAAATAAAACATACAAAAACGAAACCAAAATCGATTTTCCTGGGAAATATGTTAAGGAACATCGTTTCCAGGGTAATGACTTGTATATAAGGCAAAATAAATAACCAAAAACAAAAATACTCCTCCACACCTTGGGCTATGTTCACATGTAGCGTTTTTGATGCGTTTTTGCACTTTTGCATTGCTTTCAACCGTGACAAATGCATTCACCGGTAAATGTCATTTTAACATTTTACAACCTTTTCTGGCCATGTGGTGTGTGAGACATGATCAGACACATTCTGTTTCATTTATGAAGGAGGGACTGTGAAAGTCACAAAGCCTATTTTTATTGGGCCATCAGGCGGCCTTTACTATTCTTAAAGGGCCAGCAGTTTGCCCTCGCTATTCTTAGAGAGCCATCAGCTGGCTATGCTTTGTTGTTCCCATTACTAAAGAGTGAGTCTCCTATACTGTTATTGCGTATGCAGTGAGTGTCAGGGCTGCCCAAAATTAGGATGCACCTCAATACCCCTTTGAAAATTTGGACGCACCACAATACCCCTTTGAAGAGACTTAGAGGATTGCCCCCTGAAAACAATGGTCCAGTTATTAGGAGGTGGGTCCCCCATACTGTTTGCCTATGCAGTAAATGCAAGGGCTGCCAAAAATTTGGACATACAACAATGCCCCTTGGAAGAGACGTAGAGGAGGGCCTCCTGAAAAAAAATGTTTCCATTACTAGGAAGTGGATCTCCCATTGTATTTGCCTATGCAGTGAATGCAAGGGCTGCCAAAAATTGGGAGGCACTCCAATGCACCTTGGAAAAGACGTGGAGGAGGGCCTCATAAAAAAATGTTCCCATTAGAAAGGAGCGGGTCTCCTATACTTGTAATACCCATGCACTAAGTGTATGGGCTGACAAATATTTACCCCTGAGGGGGTATACATGAACATACTGTATACATTTTATTTTTTACGGGGATCATAAATGTGGCGCCCTGCTGCGCATTGGTGCCACAGAACCCGGAAGGGTGCATGGATGGACTTCTCCACAGGGGGCCCTCACACATTCACACACCTCCACCCTGCCACCTCAGACCAGCAGAGGGAGCCCTGATAGGGATATATATAGGGAGTGTGGCGCCCTGCTGCGCATTGGTGCCACAGAACCCAGAAGGGTGCATGGATGGACTTCTCCACAAGGGGCCCTCACTACATTCACACACCTCCACCCTACCACCTCAGACCAGCAGAGGGAGCCCGTTAGGGATATATATAGGGAGGGTGGAGCCAGGCAGCTGAGATTAGTAGCTGCTTAGAGACAGAGAGGAACGCAGCTCAGAGTTGAGCAGGGAGCGTGCTGGTGCTCAGAGAGCAGTGAAGAGGCAGCAAGCTGGCTGCAGTGCTTAGGTGAGCCAAGGCCTACAGCACGTGTGAAGGCCTAGTGAGGGCCTTGAGTGGGCCGAAGGCGAGAGGAGAAGGAAGAAGTAGCGAGGGGGCAGAGGAGCATACCAGGCTCACCCCAATATATATACTGGACACCGTGTCTGCACCTACAGGGACCCTTTATACCCAGTAGGAACCACCGGAACCCCTGGAGGACTACAGGTCCCAGGTTCACCAAATGCTGATTGCAGTACCAGGGCTAGGAGTCACGGAGGTCCCAGCTTCCAGGGAGAGTGATCTCCAAAGAGAAGGCCCTACCACCAGGTCAGCAGGTGCAAGGAGAGACAGTAACCAAGCTAGGCCTAGCTCCAGGCAGGTCAGAAGCTTAGAGAGTAAAGCAACGGATCAGGAGGCCCTATACCCGCTCACTGGGGAGAGAGTCCAAAAGTGTGCCCTTCGCCTGGAGTACCCTGGACCGTGCCTGCAACATCACCAGTAAAGGTACTGAAGCTTACCCCCGTGTGAGTGTCCGTCTTTCCTCCAGGACCATCCTGCCGTCTCTCCCCTGCACCACCATCCATTACACCCCACGCTGCCCTGGAGCAAGCTCTACCTGTGGAGAGCCACACCATCCCTGCTGCCGTAACACCAGCTCCAGAGGACTGCTCCGCAGTGGCAGCTCCCTCTATCCGCAATCCACAGGTGGCGTCACGAACACTTTCCCAAATCCCCTATATCTTCCCCTTTTACTGACCGCCCTGGGTCACGGACCGGGCCAGCTACCGTGATATCCCCCAGCAACCAGAGGCCCGGCTGCCGAGTACCCCACGGCCCAGGGGGGCGCGTCAGACTTGGCATCTCGAACAGGATTCCGTGCCCTTTGCCACTGGGTACTGTGCGCCTTAAAAGACTGTAATACTCACTGTGGTGAAGTTTTCCCGCCATTCCCGAGATTTCCTGCCATTGTCCGCCATCTTCCTGTCACTGCGTGGGAAGAAGAGCGGTGTAACCGTGGGAAATGGAGAGGCGTAAGCGCTGGACGCGCGCAAAGTTGAGGACACGCCTCACCCCTGACGTTGAACCAGGAAGCGTCAGGTCCTGGAAGGAGCCAGAGGATGCTCTGACGTCAGACTTGAGCGACGCAAGGTCCTGGAAGAAGACCGTCGCCCGCGGAGCTGCGGCCTACCTGATAAAGAAAGTGAAGAAGGTAGGCTCCGGTTCCCTAGGGGGGCGCAACAATGGCCGACGACCAGCAAGCCGCCGGAGCACCGGTTAACACTCCAGATGCCGAACCTGTGCCTGGCGCTGCACAGGCTGGAGCGGCCACTCCACCAGCAGAGGTCGTGACCCCGTTAATACCTATGGCCCTTCCGTATATCCCTTTAGCGAAGTGGCTCCCTCAGTATAACGGCAAACCGGACACCCTGTCTGGATTCAAGAGAAGAATATGCAGTGTGCTAGACATGTATTCTATGACCGGTAAACAGAGAGCCGCTGTTGTGCTGGGACAATTGACTGGTGCTGCAGAGCGGGAAGTTGAAACCTGGCCAGCCGCAGACCAGGAATAAGTATCCATCATCTTTAAGAGACTGCAAACTGTGTTTGAAAACCGCACTGAGACAGATCTCCGGATGAGGTTCTACCATTGTGTCCAGAAACCTGAGGACATTGTCCAGGACTGCGCCTGGCATTTACAGGAGGCCCTGCGGGCCCTGAAACAGGTTAGTCCAGCCAGCATACAAAGTGAAAATAAAATGCTGACCGAACAGTTCATCCGGGGGTTGAGGTCCCAGGAGGAGAGCAGAACTGTACGGTGGTGGGCCTTAGACCATCCAGATGCCACCTTTGACACCCTTAAGGACATGGCTATAAGGGGCTGCAGCCCCTGGAAACAACAGATAATGCTATCCAGCGTTACCAGGGTAGGGCCACCCCAGTGCCCGCAGCACTGCTCCTTCACTAACAGCGGAAACAAAGATGCAAACAGTGCCTCCTAGCGAGCTGGACAGCCTACGCTCTGAAGTGCGCAAGTTAAGTAAAACCCTGGCCACTGTCCTGAGCACCCTGCAGCTACAGGAGGAGACCGAGCCGGAAGGAAGGATACTACTCGCCGATAGCCCTGAGGATGTCCCCTGGATGAGAAGAAGAAGGAGGACAACACCACCCCGTAGGAGGACAATGCCACCCCGCAGGAGGACAATGCCACCCCGTGGGAGGACCAACAACCAACGTCGCCCTCCAGGAGAATTCATCTGCTACAGCTGCCAGAAGGCAGGCCACACAGCGCGGAACTGTCCTTTAAACGAGCAAACCCTGGGGCCGAGGGCCGACACCCAGGAGTAAATCAAGTAGGCCCGTGAGGCTGGTACCATCGGTTTGTGGGAAGAAGACCTTTCCTGTCCATTGTGCTGGATAGCATCGCGACACCTGCCCTGCTGGACACTGGATCGCAGGTAACCATCATACATGATGTCCTCTACAAAAGGTATTGGTTCGTAGATGAACTCCAGCCGCCAGCCTCGAACCTCTCCGTGTATGCCTCTAACGGCCTTCCTCTTAACCTAGTAGGGGTTAAGAATGTGACAGTTGTTGGCATATGCAACAGATCAGGACTTATTATAAGTGAAAGGAGGACTTTATACTAACCAGACAGCAGATGGCGATAGTGTATAAAGTTATATGCTTGCTGTAATGAGGGGAGAAAAGCTCTCAATTGTTGGTTGTTTTAACTTCCTGTGTTTGTTTTCTTTCCTTTCCTGAATGTGTTATGTCAGCAGCACACGGACTGCGTGACACTGAATTGTATCTCATGTTTAACCAGTATGAAGTAAATACTGTTTACTCAAGATATCTTGCTGATTGAAGCTCTCGTAAGTACAGTGGTGACTGTAAGAAGATGCACTCTGCGACAGGTTATGGGCCCAGGCCGGAGCACAGACACTAAAGCCCAGACACTACAGGCCCGCACTACAAGAGGATCCTGGTTTATAACCCCAGATAACGGAGCACACAGATAAGCTCTGTAAACAGAAGGAAATAAATCCAGATACAGCGTGACAGAGGAATTCATGATCCCAGGTGCTGGATATAATTACAGAGAATTCAACATAGGCAGGACATACAGGAACTATCAGCAGGAAAGAAAAAAAACAGGAGAATATCTTCAGTACAACTCTCTAAACAAGTAAGACTATAAAGATGATGAGTAGCACAGAACTGAAATTCACAGTAGCTAAACTGAATAGTGAAAATTATCAGTTATGGAAATTCAAAGTAGAGATGTTGTTATCTAAGGATGATTTATGGGAAGTAATTGTTACAGAAAGACCAGATCAAGATAATCAGACATGGGATAAGAAGAATAGACAAGCGAGAGCCACCATTAGCTTATTAGTGGTTGATGCTCAATTAATACATATAAGAAATGAAGAAACAGCTAAAGGAATGTGGGAAGGATTAAGAAAACTGTATGAAAGACCTAGCTTGAATCACAAGTTATTTTTATTAAGAAAACTTTACAGTATGAGATTAACTGCAAATGACGACATGCAGAAGCACATATTCTCAATGACGGAAGTGATATCACAGCTAAGATCTATTGGTGAAGACATTAAAGATAGTCATGTAGCAGCTATATTATTGTGCAGTTTACCAGATTCGTATACAGCCTTGATAAATGCCCTTGAGACGAGACCAGAAACTGACATTACATTAGATTTTGTGAAAGCAAGACTAATAGATGAATATCAGAGAAGAAAAGAACAAAGAAATGAGTGAAAACGCTCTTAAAGCTACAGAATTTAAAAAATCCTATAATAAAGAGACAAGAGAATGCTTCAGATGTAAGAAAAAAGGTCATTTAAAGAAAGACTGTACCATATGGAAAGCAGAACAACAAAAATTACAACATAAAACGCATACACAGAAAGTAAAAAACACAATTTCCGATTCATGTGAGAATAATTGGAATGGCACATTTAAAGTAACAGACAAGAAATCATCACTTGGTTGGTTTATTGATTCAGGAGCAACGAGTCATATGACAAGTGACAAGAATTTCTTTACTGATCTTGATTTAGATAAGAAAGAAGCCATTTATCTTGCAGATGGAAGCAAAATAACCACAAAAGGTATCGGACAAGGTATGCTAAATTGTTCAAACAAGTTCGGACAAAATTCAAAGATACTTGTAAAGGATGTGTTGTATGTTCCAAAATTAGAAGGCGGATTATTATCTGTGAAACGTTTAACAGCAAAAGGACTTACAGTAAAATTAAAAGACAATGAGTGTGCAATTATTGCAGGAAACAAAGTGATAATCAAAGTCAAGGCAGATGAACAATTATATCATTTTGACACACCAAAGGAACAGATGAAGGTGTGTACACATGATCACAAAAACTGTATTCACATGTGGCATAGACGTCTAGGACATAGACACCCTGACAGTATAAGGGAACTACAGAGAAAAGAATTAACATAAGATTTAAAGATATCAGATTGCTCAATTACCGTAAGATGTGAATGTTGTATAAAAGCCAAAGCCACAAGGATATCTATTCCAAAAGAAAGTGAGATGAAAAGCGAAAAACCACTTGATTTGGTGCATACTGACGTATGTGGACCCATGAAAGTGACTACATCAGGAGGCAATAGATACATGTTGACTTTTATAGACGACTACTCAAGATACACAGTCAAATACTTAATTATGAACAAAAGTGAAGTTTTTGATAAACTTGTAGACTATGTAACAAGATCAAGTAAGAAATTTCAAAGGAAGCCAATTGTCATCAGAAGTGATAATGGAGGTGAATTTACAGGTCACAGAATAGAAGAATACTTAAGACAAAATGGAATAGAACACCATAAAACTGTTCCATACACACCTGAACAAAATAGAGTAGCAGAAAGGAAAAACAGAACTCTAACAGAAATGATAAGATGTATGCTGACGGATTCCAAACTACCAGAGAAATATTGGGGTGAGGCAGCAATGACAGCTACATATCTACAGAACCGACTTTTTTCCACAAAACTGACGAAAACTCCACATGAACTGTGGCAAGGTATGAAACCAAGTGTCAACCATTTAAAAGTTTTTGGATGTAAAGTTTTTATATTCATTCCAACAGAAAAACGTTCCAAACTTCAAAACAGATCCATGGAAGGAATATTTGTTGGATATAGTGAAAATTGCAAAGGATATAAAATCCTAGATCCCAAAAACAGACAGAGTTACGGTGAGTAACAGTGTGACATTCATTGAAGATTTAAATGAAGACATTATCATTTCAGTTGAAACAAAAAATGAGGAAAACAATAGTGACATAGCTGAAGAAATATCTGATGAGAAAGAAGGAGAAATTAATGAAGAACAAAATACTGAAAGTGAAGAATCACAACTACAAACAAACACAGAACCAAGACGATCAATGAGAGAAAACAAAGGAAAACCACCAAACCGCCTCTCATACAAGACAAGCATAAGAAAAATCTATGAGCCTACCTCTTGGGAAGACATATCTTCCTAAAGAAGAAGCTAATAAATGGATAGAAGCAACAGAAACAGAAATTAAATCCATGCATGATTCAAATACATGGACACTAACAGATTTGCCAGAAGGAAGAAAAGCCATAGGATGTAAAGGGATTTTTAAAGTAAAATACCAAACAGATGGCACAGCTGAAAGATACCGAGCAAGACTCGTAGCTAAAGGGTATACTCAAAGATATGGAGAAGACTATGATGAGACATTTGCTCCAGTTGTCAAACACACTACAATAAGAACTTTACTTACAGTTGCAGCAATGAAACAGATGGAACTGAGACATCTGGATGTAAAGACAGCTTTTCTGAATGGAGATTTAACAGAAGACATTTACATGGAACAACCTCCAGGATTCAAAGATGAAAGAAATCCAAACAAACTTTGCAAACTACAGAAAAGCATATATGGTTTAAAGCAAGCTGCTAAAGCGTGGAATGACAAAATCACGGAAGTACTTACAAATGAAAAATTTAAAAGAAGCAAAGCTGATCCATGCTTGTACACAAAAAGGCTGATTAATAGATGGATTTATGTACTCATATATGTAGACGACATTTTGATTTGTTTTAAACAATAAAGGGATAAAGAAAACATTCTAAAAATCCTGAAGCAACATTTCGAAATCAAAGACTTGGAAAATGTAAAACAGTACCTAGGAATACAGGTAGAAAGAGAAGAAGACGGAAGTTTCCTACTGAATCAAAATCACATGATTCAAGGCATAACAGAAAAATTTGGATTAAAGGATGCAAAAACAGTAAAGTCTCAAATGGAAACTAATTATCTCAAAGAGATGAACAGTGAAAAAAATATTCTACCAAATAATGAAGAATACAGAACAGCAATAGGAAAACTACTGTATCTAGTGGCCGTTACAAGACCAGACATCGCAGCAGCAGTAGGAATCCTGAGTAGAAAGGTATCAAAACCAAATAAAGCTGATTGGAATGCTATGAAGAGAGTAATGTGTTATTTGAAAGGAACTAGCAATGTTAAGCTGAAATTACCCACAAGTGATAATTGCATTTTAACAGGATATGTTGAAGCAGATTGGGCTGGAGATCCAACTGACAGAAGATCTACCAGTGGACATATTATTTTTCTCTCAGGTGGACCAATAAGTTGGACAAGTAAGAAACAGTCAATTGTGACACTGTCTTCAACAGAAGCAGAATATGTTGCCGCAGCACATGCGAGTCAAGAAGTACTGTGGTTAAGACAATTGTTGACAGAATTAGGACAACCATAGTTGGAACCAACAAAACTGAAAGAGGACAATCAAGGATGTCTTGTTCTTGCTCAGATGGAAAGAGTCAATCCAAGAACCAAGCATATTGATGTGAAATATCATTTCTTGAGAGATCATCAGGAACAAGGAGTCTTGAAGTTAGAGTATTGTCCTACTGAAGAAATGACAGCAGACATCTTCACGAAGGTGTTGAATGCTGATAAACACCAGAGACTAATAAAAAAGTTGGGTTTGATTGAATAAGTCCTTATTGTTGTGAAAGGGTGTTGGCATATGCAGCAGATCAGGACTTATTATAAGTGAAAGGAGGACTTTATACTAACCAGACAGCAGATGGAGATAGTGTATAAAGTTATATGCTTGCTGTAATGAGGGGAGAAAAGCTCTCAATTGTTGGTTGCTTTTACTTCCTGTGTTTGTTTTCTTTCCTTTCCTGAATGTGTTATGTCAGCAGCACACGGACTGTGTGACACTGAATTGTATCTCATGTTTAACCAGTATGAAGTAAATACTGTTTACTCAAGATATCTTGCTGATTGAAGCTCAGAACAGTGAAGATGGGGAGAGCGGAACTAAAGGACCAAGGACTAATTGTAGTGGAGTCTAATCCTGGTGATACAGACTTGTATATGACACTTGGTACAAATATTGTCGGTAACTGTTTGGTAGAAGTGTTGTTTTTGCTCCAACAGATTGCTGACACCGCCAAACCAGAGCAGAGGAAGGTGCTCCAGAAAGAGATCCGAGCCCTTATGTACCAGCAACAGGTAAAGCTATCAGGTGGTGAAATTGGTAATGTATGGGTGACAGACCCGATACCCATTGTGATTCCCCCAATGAGTGAAATGCTGATTTGGTGTAGAGCAGCAATAGGTCTTAGAGGACAGAACTATCAGGCGGTAGTGGAGCCCATTAGTTCGGAGCACACACCTATACTTTTAACTGCCAGAGGGGTAGTGGATGTATGCAATGGGAGGGTGCCCGTACGCCTCCTAAACAATGGAGAGGATGAAGTTAAATTACCAAGATATGCCACTGTTGCCAGTTTGTATACTGTGGATAACAACGCCATACACACAGTGGAATCCTTGACCCCACCAGTAACAGTGGAGGACAATGATTCCGAAGCTCAGCTGGAGGATTGGTGTCAACAGATCCATGTTGGGACTGACGCCACTCCAGTCCATCAAACACAAGGTGTATACAGGGTGGTCCAGGAATACGAGCAGGTATTCAGTAAACACCCACTTGATTTTCGGGAGGATTAAAGGGGTACAACACTATATACCCACAGGTGACCATCCACCCATCAAAGAACATTACAGGCCAATCCCACCAGCACACTACCAGAAAGCGAAGGAAATGTTGCACGACATGAAGAGAGCAGGGGTAATAAGAGATAGCTGTAGCCCCTGGGCAGCTCCCCTGGTCCTGGTCAGGAAAAAGGATGGAAGCATGAGGATGTGTGTAGATTACAGACAGGTAAATCACATAACACATAAAGATGTAAACCCTTTGCCCCGTATAGAGGAATCCCTGGCTGCATTAAAGTCTGCAAATTACTTCTCTACCCTTGACCTCACTAGTGGGTACTGGCAAGTAGCAGTTGCTGAGGAGGACCGGGAGAAGACGGCCTTCACTACCCCGATGGGACTCTGCGAGTTCAACAGTATGCCGTTCGGACTCTGCAACGCCCCTGGAACGTTCCAGAGATTGATGGAGTGCTGTTTGGGACACCATAACTTCGAGACCGTGCTGCTATACCTGGATGACGTGATAGTGTACTCCAAGACGTACAAGGTCCATTTGAAGCACCTGTCGGAGGTATTTCAGTTGTTGTCCCGGTATGGGATGAAATTGAAGCCTTCCAAGTGCCACCTGCTCAAACGGAAGGTTCAGTATCTGGGGCACATCGTCAGTCCAGAAGGAGTAGCACCAGACCCGGAGAAGGTTACTGCCATCCAGAAATGGCCAGAACCGAAGAATCTCAAGGAGGTACGTCAGTTCCTAGGACTGGTCGGCTATTACCGGAGGTTTGTAAAGGACTACACCAAGAAGGCAGCGCCTTTGCAAGATCTCCTGGTAGGACAGTCCAACAGAGGCAAGAACCCCCCCTTCTGGTGGGGTAAAGAGCAGGCTGAGTCCTTTGCAGTGATGAAAGAGATCCTGACTGGCGAAGAAATCCTGACCTACCCTGACTACAGCCAACCTTTCCTGCTGTATACTGATGCCAGCAACGAGGGACTAGGAGCTGTGTTGAGTCAGAAGCAGAATGGCAAAGAGAAGGTGATTGCCTATGCCAGCAGGAAGCTTCGTCCTACCGAAAGGAATCCAGAGAACTATAGCTCCTTCAACTTGGAGCTCCTGGCCTTGGTATGGGCCATCACTGAACAATTCAAGCACTACTTGGCCTCCAGTAAGTTCACGGCTTACACTGACAACAACCCCCTGACACATCTAGAGACAGCCAAGTTGGGAGCCATGGAACAGCATTGGATGGCCCGGCTGTCAAACTATCAATTCACCATCAAGTACCGGGCAGGCCACAAGAACGCTAACGCCGATGCCCTATCCAGAATGCCTCACCAGTCGGACACTGAAGAAGAAGTGGATGACCTGGAGGAGATTGAGCTACCTGCCTTCCACAGAAATGTGATGGTCCACGAGCAGCGCACCTCCAGGAGGTATCATGGTAAGACACTAAACCCTTTACCTCACCACAGTTGGAAGGAGACCCAGGACAGCGACCCGGTTGTCAGCCGTATCAAAGAACTAGTAACCCAGGAAGGTTCCTCCCTGGAGAAGGACGCTTCTCCACAAGCCAAGCAACTGTGAAATGAGAGAAGCCGGCTGTTCATCTATAGAGAGAAGCTGTGCCGAAGGTATGTCAACCCTAGGACCCATGAGATGGTGTGGCAGATCGTAGTGCCCAGGACAGACATCCAGATGGTGTTGGAGGCCTACCACGATCAAGCAGGGCACTTTGGCTGGAAAAAGCTGGAAACTCTCCTGAAGAATCGGTTTTATTGGGTTGGAATGCGGAGTTCCATAGAGAGGTGGTGCCGGGATTGTGGAACCTGTAGCCTCAGAAGAAAGGACTACAGCAGCTAGAAGGCACCCCTGCAGTCCATCAAGACAACCCAGCCCCTGGAGATCGTCGCTCTGGATCACGTCAAGTTGTCACCCAGCAGGTTAGGCTACTCGTAAGCCCTGACCATGGTGGATCACTACTCCCGGTTCCTGGTGGTAGCCCCCGTCAAGCATCTGACGGCAGAACCTGCAGCAAGGACGTTTCAAGCCTTTTTTTGCAGGCCCCATGGATACCTGGATAAGGTGCTGACGGCTCAAGGCCCTGCCTTTGAAGCCGAGCTGTGGAAAGAGTTTTGCCATCTGTACGGGTGTAAGAAGATCCGGACTATACCGTACCACCCCCAAACCAATGGGTTATGTGAAAAGATGAATAATATAGTCATCGACCTGTTGAAGACCTTACCCCTAGAAGAAAGAAACCAGTGGCCGGACAAACTACCTGACCTGGTAGATCTGTAAAATCACATACCTGTGAGTTCCACTAATTGTACTCCAGCGTACCTCATGAGAGCAAGACCCGGAAAGTTGCCCATGGACCTGGAGCTTGAAGTGGTAGAACCAGAAGCAGATATGTCCACTGAAGACTGGGATGTTACGCGACAGGAGCAGTAGAAAAGAGTACAGGCCTGTGTCGAAGACAGTCTAAGTAGGGTGAGAGATAAGCAGGAAGCACAGTACAACAAGAGTGCACCAGCTGAACCCTTGACACCTGGAGAAGTTGTGCTGAAACTAAAGAGAAGAAGCCACAAGCTTGATGACCACTGGGAAAGGGAACCTTACACTGTGTTGAATTCAAGATTCGACAATAGGAAAACCTGTCTAATTAGCAAAGACGGAGGAAGAACAACTGCAACGGTATCAAGAGACCATCTGAAGTTGTGCCCAAGTCCGCTGAAGCCCCAGGAGTAAGTGCCTCTCATCGTACTGGAGGAGCCTAAAGAAGAAGTACTCCATACTGTCTTAGGAGATTTCCTGACAGATTGGCCTCAACTGGATGGAGCGGTAATAATACCTGTGCTACACTTCTACCAACAGCCAGAAGACCATCCACTGCAAGTAGAACCTGTAAGTGCCCCGGAAGAGCCTTCTCAGGAAGAATCCTTGGAAGAAGGATCACTGGTAGAAGCAGAGCCAGTAGGCCCAGTAACTAGTGTACTTGCCAGTCCCGTAGAGAGGTTAAGGCAGTCTTGCAGTCCACCAACACATAGAGCGGAAAATAGTGCAAGCACCCACACTACACGCATTCCAGTACTACGTAGGTCATCGCGTAGCACAAAAGGCCAGACCCCTGTCAGGTATAAGGAGTAAGTTAAAAATACCTGTAGTATAAATAGTTACCCAGTAGGATATTGCATAATGTTTATTGTATAAGCTGAAAAATATATGTGTTTATTTCGTTACCCGTAAGGGTATATATAAAAGACTCGGAGGCTGAGGACTGTGAGCAGCCCAAAAACTGTCATGTAAATAGTTTGCACTCCCTGGAGTGCCCCTTAAGTGACCACGGAATAAAAACCCGTTTGGCGTGGCCGAAGACATGGTCTAGCACCTGGATCACCTATGCCCTGTAGCCACACCCAGGGCCTACGTTGAGGGTTTTCAGGCGGGTCCCTCATGTTCCTTCATCGGTGAAATGGACACCAGGTTACGGGACTTGCTGTAACTTTATTGTTATTATTGTATTATAATGTTGCCAGTAACGTTTAAGAAAAGTGCCTCCCATAAAGGGAAGAATTGTTATTTGTTAACCTGTTTTGAGAAAAAATGCTTCAGTCAAGGAGTACTGAGTTTTACTAGGGGGGAATGTCGTGCCCTGCTGTGTATTGGTGCCACAGAACCCAGAAGTGTGCATGGATGGACTTCTCCACAAGAGGCCCTCACTACATTCACACACCTCCACCCTGCCACCTCAGACCAGCAGAGGGAGCCCGTTAGGGATATATATATAGGGAGGGTGGAGCCAGGCAGCTGAGATTAGTTGCTGCTTAGAGACAGAGAGGAACGCAGCTCAGAGTTGAGCAAGGAGCGTGCTGATGCTCAGAGAGCAGTGAAGAGGCAGCAAGCTGGCTGGAGTGCTTAGGCGAGCCAAGGCCTACAGCACTTGTGAAGGCCTAGTGAGGGCCTTGAGTGGGCCGAAGGCGAGAGGAGAAGGAAGAAGTAGCGAGGGGGCAGAGGAGCATACCAGACTCACCCCGAGATATATACCGGACACCGGGTCCGCGCCTACAGGGACCCTTTATACCTAGTAGGAACCACCGGAACCCCTGGAGGACTACAGGTCCCAGGTTTACCAAACGCTGATTACAGTACCAGGGCTAGGAGTCACGGAGGCCCCAGCGTCCAGGGAGAGTGATCTCCAAGAAAAGGCCCTACCACCAGGTCAGCAGGTGCAAAGAGAGACAGTAACCAAGCTAGGCCTAGCTCCAGGCAGGTCAGAAGCTAAGCGAGTAAAGCCACGGATCAGGAGGCCCTATACCCGATCACTGGGGAGAGTCCAAAAGTGCGCCCTTCGTCCAGAGTACCCTGGACCGTGCCTGCACCATCACCAGTAAAGGTACTGAAGCTTACCCCTATGTGAGTGTCCGTCTTTCCTCCGAGACCGTCCTGCCGTCTCTCCCCAGCATCCACCATCTACCCCTATACTGCCCTGGAGCTAGCTCTACCTGTGGAGAGCCACACCATCCCTGCTGCCGTAACACCAGCTCCAGAGGACTGCTCCGCAGCGGCGGCACCCTTTAGCCGCAATCCACAGGTGGCGTCACGAACAACTTCCCAAATCCACTATAAACTATTCCCCTTTTTACTGACCACCCGGACCGGGCCAGCCACCATGATATCCCCCATACCAGCATCCATCGGCCCGGCACCGGGTGCCCCACTGCCCAGGGGGCGCGTCAGCTTTGGCGTCACGAACAGGATTCCGTGCCCGTTGCCACCGGGTACTGTGCGCCTTAAAAGACTGCAATACTCACTGTGGTGAAGGTTTCCCACCATTCCCGAGATTTCCCGCCATTGTCCGCCATCTTCCTGTCGCCGCGCGGGAAGAAGAGGGGCGTAACCGTGGGAATCGGAGAGGCGTGACTGCTACAAGCGCGCGAAGCTCAAGCCCTGCCTCACGCACTGTCGCAGCGTCAGGTCCTGGAAGGAGACCGCCGTGCTAGGAAGCGCAAGCCCTGACGTCAGACGCAAGGGGATGCCAGGTTCTGCACCAAGAACCGCTAGTCGAGCAGTTCTCCTCTTCCCGTCCGGGGGACCGCAGCTGGCTCTACAAGCAGGACGGTAGGACGCAGTTAACTAGGGGGGCGCAGCAATGGCGGATAATCAGCAGAACGCCGCGGCCCTCGACAACGCCCCCGCAGGAGTATCTTCATCCGGTGCTGCTTGGGCAGGAGCAGTCGCCGCACCAGCAAGAGCTGTGGCACGGATCATGCCCATGGCTCTGCCGTATGCCCTAGATGTTCAGAGGGTGACGGAACTTCTGCAGGAGGACACCCTGACTGAACGGGAGGATGACCAGGAAGGGTCACCTACCTCCCATCCCCAAGCGCAGCCCTGGAGGGGGCGCCCTGGAGCTACTAGTTCCCCGGTAGCTCTCATGTTAAGTATAAGTTAACCTGACCTTGGAGTCCGTGAACTATGAGCGGCCCCACCATTGTACATAGTTTTCCCCTCCTGAGGTGCCCCCTGGTGGTTTTCACAAGACCACCACCACTAAAACCTGCTTGGCGTAGCCAAACCAGTGGTCCTACACCAGTCCTGCAGCCCGCTCAGGACCTTCATTGGGGGTTTGGAGCAGGTCCCCCACAAGCCAGCTTACCCGGATGAGAGGGACACACCCGAGGAGGGATCTCATCAAAACTGGTCGTTGCAGAAAGTAAAGTTGTGTTGTAACTTGTAACCTGTTATTGCAACGTTCAAGCTATGTGTACACAAAAAGAAAAAGTGGGCACTGCTGGGGAATAATAATCACAAATAGAAAGGGGTGCTACAGTAACCTGATGTAAAGACTCAAAATTATTCGGAAGAAAAAGACTCAGGATATATAACCATGCACACCCAATGTTGGAAAAGTGAAAAAAATCTTTATTACATGATTACATTTAGACAACAAAAGAAAAATTTTTTAAAAGCATTTAAAACAGACAAAAACATGTGCAATCTTCATATGGGGGAATTCATGATAATAATATGCATAAAAATAGCAATAAACCCCACTATGTTATGTGCCACAGGTATATTTTACATCACTTATATAACATTCGATTAATGTAGACCTACTAAGCAACCCTGGCTATAAATCGCACAGCACAACCAGTCAAAATATGTGTTTATGACAAACCAAACCCCCCTAAATAATATAAGTGAATCAAGGAATGAGTAGGAGAGATGGTCTATTGGCAATGGGGGCCCATATTTTAGAGGTATTGGCCAGATTTTGTCACCAAAGTCATATATGACGTGGCACAGTTGATCCAAATATAAATAACAAGCCAGGCATTCCTGAGTGGTCAAGTCAAGAAAATAAGTAAATAAAAAATATATGGAAGAATAATTACCTGCTGGCACCAGAGACCCTACGCGCTACGCTGCTCAGACGCAGCTTCGTCAGGGGTATGTTGTCTAAGAGCACATGTGTGTGTTATATAGTTGATCCCAAATGGTGTGACTAGTTTCAGGTGAGTGTTTGTCTCCCTATGGTGTGTAGACAGGCCTGTTCTCATCAGAATGTGTTCCACCCAGTCCACGTGGAACGCAAACGGAAATGGGTTAAACGTCATATCCGGTCCAAAGCAGAGGGCGCCAAATACAGCCCTGAAGCTATTATTGTCAAAGGTGCGTCCCACCCGTACCATACGGTGGAACGGGGGTGGAAGTAAAGTAAACGTCATATCCAGTCAGAAGGGTAAACACGCAGAGCAATGAACTATGCACGTAGTCATAATAAAGAAGAGGCTTGCGTTCCACGATGGAACGCAAAAACCCCAGGAGCAGCGCGTCCGCTGCAGAGAATAATAGTGATCACACAAGAAAGTGCTAGCATTGATCAAAAAGGATTGCAGTCCAAACCAGGAATACTAAGAAGTCAGTATATGATCTGAGGACAATCACCAAACATGCATAGATACAAAGATAGATACAAAGATGCATCACATAACAGAATACAGACCTGGACATATAAGACTCACTGACCAGACAGACATAAAACAACAACAAAAAAAAATCCCATTTAAAATAAAACCCTCTCCTTTCCCTCTTTTTCCTTTTTTCTCTTCCTTTCTTTCTCCCTTCCCTTCCTTCTCCTTTCCCTTCCCCTTCTTTTCCTTCCCCTTTCCATCCTCCCCTCTCCTTCCCTCCCCTTCCTTTACTAAGATAAAAGACAAGACCTATAAATGAAAAACCCCAATAGTGAGCAAGATTCCACATATAAGAACACCATGGGAGTCTGGAAAAGTCAGAAGTGGAAAATACTCATTCGTGCCCCTCATAGCCACTACATCAAACATTAGGGTCCAATAAGAAACTAACCCCGGGAAACTGGGTACCCTGGACCGTGCCTGCACCATCACCAGTAAAGGTACTGAAGCTTACCCCCGTGTGAGTGTCCGTCTTTCCTCCGGGACCGTCCTGCCATCTCTCCCCAGCATCCACCATCTACCCCTACACTGCCCTGGAGCAAGCTGTACCTGTGGAGAGCCACACCATCCCTGCTGCCGTAACACCAGCTCCAGAGGACTGCTCCGCAGCGGCGGCACCCTTTAGCCGCAATCCAGAGGTGGCGTCACGAACACCTTCCCAAATCCCCTATAAACTATTCCCCTTTTTACTGACCACCCTGGGTCACGAACCGGGACAGCCACCGTGATATCCCCCATACTGGCATCGATCGGCCCGGCACCGGGTGCCCCACGGCCCAGAGGGCGCGTCATAAACACCCTTTAAAAAAATTATGTGGGTGTTGCATCACGGACCACGGTCATCCTGGTGATATGGTGGTGGAGGATGAGGATGAGGAGAAGGAGGACAAGATAAAATAGCCAAAATGAGAAAGCGTATACCCATGTGTGGGTATGAAAAGGTGCATGGGAATCCACCTACCAAAAAAAGACACTTGATATGAGTTTATGTTACGCTGCTATCATTCGGTGGTGTTGAGAAGTCTGGCCCAATCCAGCCCTTGTTCATTTTTATAAGAGTCAGCCTGTCAGCATTTTCAGTTGACAGACGGATGCGCTTATCAGTTATAATTCCACCAGCGGCACTAAAAACCAGCTCTGATAAAACGCTAGCAGCAGGGCAGGCCAGGGCGTAGAGAGCTAGTTCATTCCACGTGTCCAGCTTGCATGCCCAATAATTATAAGGCACAGAGGAATCACGGAGGACGTTGGTACGCTTGGCAAGGTACTCCCTCAGCATCTTTCCAAACTTTGCACTCCTTGTGAGATTACCCTGCATCTCAGGGCCTGTGCGATGGGAAGGGCTGAGAAAACTCTCCCAGAACTTTGACAGTGTTCCTCTGCCTCTGCTGGATTGGAGTTGTGTCATTCTCGGCTGTACTCCTTGGTTGTCCAACAAACTCTGACCTCTGCCGCCAGCGTTTCCAGATGGGAATTTTTTTAATAGTTCTGCAACAAGGGCCTTCTGGTACTGCCTCATTTTTGTAGACCTGTCCACCTCAGGAATAAGAGATATAAAGTTCTCCTTGTAGCGTGGGTCTAGAAGTTTCATCAACCAGTAATGACTGTCACCCAACATTTTGACAACGTGAGGGTCACGGTTAAGGCAACGTAACATAAACTCAGCCATGCGTGCCAGACTGGTAACGGGCCAGACTTCCGTGTCCTCACCAAGATAACGACTGACCATGCTCTCCTCCTACTCCTCCTCCTCCCTGTCCTCAGGCCATCCATGCTGAACAGATGGTATGACAGTTGTGCAGGCAGTACCGTCTATAGCGCATGAAACTAGCTCCTATTCTTCCTCCTCCTCTTCCTCATCATCACCCAATCGACGTTGGGATGAGATGAGGCTGGACTGTGTGTAATCACCCTGTATGGTTCCTTGCTCCATCTCATTGTGCTCCACCTGCAATGCATCCTCTTTGATTGTGAGCATTTCAGAAGACAGAGAAGCAGGATGGTGACGCTAATCATGGCATCATCGCCGCCCACCATCTTGATGGAGTCCTCAAAGTTTTGGAGGATGGTATAGATGTCTGACATCCATGTCCACTCCTGAGGTCTTATGGAACTAAATACTGATGGCCTTGTTGATGCTGGTACTGAACAACTGCCCTCTTCTGCTCACAAATCCTTCCCAACATCTGCAGTGTAGAGTTCCAACGCGTGGGGACATCACACACCAGTCTGTCAGCCGGAAGCTGCAAACACTGCTGAAGCACGGCAAGGGCGGCAGAAGCTGTAGCTGACTTTCTAAAATGGGCACACAGGCGGCGTACTTTGACAAGCAGATCCGGCAGCTCCGGGTAGCTTTTGAGAAACTGCTGAACCACGAGGTTAAGCACATGGGCCAGTCATGGTATGTGTGTAAGCTTGCCTTACCTCAGAGCTGCCACCAGGTTCCGGCCATTCTCACACACGACCATGCCTGGCTGTAGGTTCAGTGGTGTCAGCCACAAATCTGCCTGCTCTTTCAGAGCTGCCTTCAACTCTTCAGCATTGTGGGGTTTATCACCAAAGCATATTAGCTTCAGCACAGCCTGTTGCCGCTTGGCCGAGGCAGTGGTGCAGTGCTTCCAGCTTGTGACTGATGTGGTCATTTTGGAGATGGAGGCTGAAGAGGAGGAGGAGGCTGAGGAGGATGATGTGCAGGAGCTGTAGAGTGTGGGGGCAACCCTGATTGACCTAGGGCCCCCACACTCTACAGCTCCTGCACATCATCCTCCCCAGCCTCCTCCTCCTCTTCAGCCTCCATCTGGGAGGATGTGTTCGGGAGGATGTGTTCCGTCCCAAGGTCCGACTGGGTCCCGGCTTCCACTATGTTAACCCAGTGTGCCGTCAGCAAGATGTACCGTCCCTGCCCACAAGCACTTGTCCATGTGTCTGTGGTTAGGTGGACTTTCTCTGTAACTGCATTGTTGAAGGCACGGCTAATGTTGTGGGACACGTGCTTGTGTAATGCGGGGACAGCACACCGGGAGATATAGTGGCGGCTGGGTACCGAGTACCGAGGGAAGGCCACCGCCATCAGGTTGCGGAAAGCTTCCGTCTCCACGAGCGTAAAAGGCAACATTTCGAGCGCAAGCAGTCGCGAAATGTGGGAATTTAGTAGTGTGGCCTGTGGGGCGTTGGCTGCATATTTGCGCTTGCGTTCCAAGGACTGGGGTATAGACAACTGAACGCTGCGTGCTTGCTGATGGTGCTAGTTGAGAGTGTGCAACGACAGGTGCAGGGCAGGAGGCATTTTCGCATGCACTATTGACAGGGAATTGGCTTGCACGCACAGCAGCGGAAGAAGCAGTGATGTCACCCATAGACACTGTTCCTGGACCCTGGGGTTCGGCCCGCAAAGTCGGGTGCTTTGCTGCATGTGCCTGATCATGCTGGTGGTAGTCAGGCTGGTAGTTTTGCTACCCTTGTTGATGCTGGCCTGGCAGGGGGTGCAAATGGCCTTTTTCGGGTTATCAGTAGAGTCTTTAAAAAATAACCATATAACGTTCAAAAAGCAGTCGGCACTCTGCATTCCTTTCGTGGTGCACGAGGAGAAATGATGTGTCCAGCAAAAACGAATCCCGGCACTCACATGTGGCCGGAATTCATTTAAAAAACAACCAGACTCGGGAAGATCTAACAGTTGTACTGGCAACTTCCGGCTTGTTACGGGGCTCTGCAAGGTGTCTGTGGCCACCACACTGCTTCTTCCTGCCTGTTGGGGTGCTCTGCCTCCCTCCCCCTGTGTGCTGCTGTCCTCCCTCTGCATGTCCTCCTGCCAGGTTGGGTCAGTTTCTGGCAATTGTGTCTCATCATTGTTCACCTCTTGTGACACTTTCCCACCGTCGCCTTCGTATGACCGTGGCTGCTCAAATATTTGGGCATCGCTACATGCGATCTCCCCTTGCCCCGCATCAAGTGGACCAGGCGAGAGGCCAGAATCTATAAATGGAAAAGTGAACAGCTTTTCGGAGTGTCCAAGTGTGGGATCCGTTGTCTCCGGGCACTCGGCATGGTGGGAGGAAGGAGGATCAGTGTGAGGAATATGCGGTCCAGACTCATGGCTACTGGGACTTGACCCTGTGGAAGACAGGGTGGTGGTGGTGGTGGCTAAATGACTAGAAGCATTATCTGCTATCCAACCAATAACCTTTTCACACTGCTCTGTGTTCAATAGTGGTGTACTGTGGTCCCCTATTAATTGGGACAGGAAGGTCGAGCGAGAAGATATGAGTGTTTGTTGTGGCACAATTCAACTTGCCCGTCCCTTGCCACATGCCTTGCCCATTTTAAATGGAGGACAATATCTTCCCAGCTCACTACAAATGGCTGAATTTGGAGCGAACTTATATGTGATCCGTGTGACGGACAAACCACAGCTTTAAATAGCTGACCTGTAGGTAACTATTTTTAACAGCAAACTAGTGTCAATAACTTCACTGACACACTGAAACAAAATTTTAATGGAGGCCAAAAATGGCAGAATTTTCAGTGCAATTATATGTGATCCGTGTGACGGACAAACCACAGTTTTAAATAGCTGGCCTTTAGGTAACTAATTTTAACAGCTCCGACCTCATGTCAATAAGCTCACTGACACACTACGACAAAATTTCAATGGAGGCCAGAAATGGCAATATTTTCAGCGCAATTATATGTGATCCGTGTGACGGACAAACCACAGTTTTAAATAGCTGGATTTTTAGCGCTATAATATGGAAAGGACCTGGCTGTATTCTGCAGTGTCAACAAGCAAATGGCGCAGATAAACGGTGTTCTCTGGATTGCTTTTTAAGCAAATAATCAGGATTAAGGTAAAAAAAAAATATTCCTGGCCCCTGATACCTGGGCCTATTTCTACAAATATCTGTAAAAGCAGCAGCAGACGGAACTGGAATGGAGCCTCTTGCTATGTGCACTGCAGTCTGCTATATACACTGCCTGCCTGCCTATATACACTGCCTGCCTGATATCTCTGTTGATGGATTAGTCCTCAGCAGGACTGTTAGTTGAGATGGATATGTGTGTCTATTATAGTTTGGTATACCTACACTAACTAATAAACAAGCAAATCTCTCCCTAGCTCAGCAGCACCTCTCCCTACACTGCCTGATTCCGGAGTGACTGTGACGAGCATGGTGGCACCGGGTCTGATATAGACCTGATGACGCTGTGCGGCCAGCCAATCACTGTAATGCCGCAACAAACATAGCTGCGGCATTACAGTGTGTGGCAGACAATACCTGCATGTTAATTGGCGCTCTAAAGAGCGCCAAACATGCAGGGAGGGGACCCGAGCTCCCGCTGAGCAACCCCAGAAATACTCCGAAAGTGCCGAGCATCTCAAGCAGTGAGATGCTCGGGCAAGCACCGAGCAGTAGCGAGCATGCTCGCTCTTCACTAATGACAACCCATTGGGCCTTATTCTTTACACCTGCCTGTAAATACTGCCAGTTACCAAATAAAAGTTTGGTTGTTTTTATGACAATTGTGTCCCCTGGATTGATTGCTGCCCTGGTTCAAGAAGATAAATTCCTGAAGTCAGAGGAGGCCTGTGGACAAGAAGTAATTGGAAAGCACCACATACACAGCAGCACACCAGGACGGGGACACACTGTCTGTAAGGTGCCAGAGCGAGCTGAAGCAGCAGCTCGCCCACGACTACCTCGCTCAGGCACCTTACACAATCACCAGGAAGACAATCAGACAATTTGTGCTGTGCAGTGGTGTTTTTGCGGGCTAATAATGGCTAAAATCATAAAAGTGGCTCAAGAAAAAACACTGGGCACCTAACCAGGCAAACTATGTTCTGTAGCAGGGTTAAGTAGGCTCATAATGGAATTCTGGGTGAAGGAACAGATTACTGGTTACAGGATACTTACCAGAAATCAGACAGTGGAGTTATGTTTGTGGCTCAAGCACAACCACCAGGAAGACAACCGGACAATCTGTGTTTTGTAAAAGGCCCTCAGTGGGCTCATAATGGCTAAAGCCATATCTGTGGCTCAGAATAAGGTACCAGGAAGATGAGTGGGCAATCCATCCTCTGGAGTGGGGCTTTAGTAGGCTTATAACACTGTTCTACAGCCAAATTGGTTCATTAACGAAAATAGTTGAACGTAACTAATTTTGTGGTGCTTAAAATGAATATGATGCTTAAAATTGTTGATTGGCTTTAATTTCCAAGATCCAGAGGAGGTTGTAATTACTTATGACATCTTTCATGCAGACTTATAGAAAAATTGCATCTTTATTATTTTATCATCATTATTGCATTGTTAGTAGCTTGTCTATTACATCACCTATTTAGTCTATTGAACCTTCATTATTCTATATCATCTTAGGGTGACCAATCAACAAACTCCAATTCATAATCCTTATTATAGTTGCATCACCTACTTATATAAATGCTCTTTGTGTAAGGTATGCAGTTTTAGGATTTCTTAGCTTAGTTTCTTGACATATTGACATGTTTCTATATGTTTTTTCAGATATGCCTCGTTCTTGCTTTAACAAAGCGGATAGTTTTTACTACATATGCTGAGAAGTCACTTTTGCATCTCAAAGGTGAAACTTAAGTACCATGATAGTTTCACGGCAAACCAATTGTATTTTTGGGAAAAAAAATCACAAAGTTGGAGAATTCGAATTTCCAAATAGATTTTCTCATCTTAAGTGAGCAGCAAAACTGTAAATATGGAAGCCAGGCACTGAAGTGAAAACCAACATTGCAGAGCTGGAACAGCAATGACCTATGCAGCAGAGCTGGAACAGCAAATACTGATGGAGCAGAGCTGAATAAGCAAAGCTGCAACAGCGAAAACTGATGGAGCAAGCTGGACATGCGATGAGCAACGTAGCAGGTTGCAACAGTGATAACAAATGGAGCAGGTATGGAACTGGAACAGTGGAGAATGATGAAGCAGAGAAGTCCCACCATAGAGTATAAAGGAAGGATGCAAACTACCTGAATACTCAGGCATCATCCTGATTCCTGAGCCAGATTAAATGCCCTGGTGGGATAAGAATACAGGAGGAAGAATCGGCCGATAGAAAAGGTAGACGTGTGAGAGTGTGAACTGTGATAGCAGCAGGAGAGCATTAGGACCCTGTGAGTTTCACCTGGCTGAGCTCAGAGCAGGGGCAGATCAGTAGACCCTGTGTGTTCTGAGGGTGTCTGCTGTGTGAGACACTGGACAGGGCATCTGAAGAGAACTGGGAGGACTGAACTCCAACAAGACTCTCTCTCTACAAGCTTTCCTGTGGGGGTTGATAACCCCTGGCCCTGGTGAAGCTGTATCCCTGCTTAAGAACAAGTGCTGAGCTGGGGAAAGCTGTGTGGCTCTTTGGAGTTTTGTGGAAGTCCATGCTGAGTGACTAGAGACTTTGTGCTGAAGGAGCCAAGTGTCGAGTGAGAAGGGAAAGAGACTGAGGATATCATCTCTGTGACGGAGCGCGTGGTCGGTGGTCTGGAAAACAGTGAGTGACTGCGAGAGGAGAGAATGAGTCCGGTGCCATTCACATTTAGAGGATACTGACAAGCCTGGTGAAGAGTTCTTCCCAGACCTTAACCTGAGGCTACAGGACTAAAGTCCCCGGCATGTGGGCTCGGCATCGGCCAACAAGACAAGGAACCTTTGCTGTTTTTGTGAATGTTGCTTTTTATTTGGCGCCAACGTTTTCCTGGGACTAACTGCAGCCACCGCAATTCACAGGCCTGTGATAGACCACATCTGAGGTTAACGGTACCATAACTTTAAGATACCCGGGTATCCTTATACTAGGGGAATAAGAGCAATTGGTATAGTTTCATGCATTGTTATTGTTAATAGTGGTAGGATTGTACTCAGTGTGCCATCTCAGGGGTCCCTATAGAACACCCTCACTAGATCGGCACAGTGTTTAGGTAAAATTGTTCCAGATCTTTAGAATAATTCACATAAACTGGAAACCTTGAGATTGGCACATTGATTTCAGCTTTTGCTGATTGTGTGTATTTAGTAGAGACAGTGTCCCAGGTAGAATCTGAGACTGATTCATGCAATACTGAATTTTAATCTAATCCCTGTTTTAGTAAAGAAAGTGTTGTTTATTTCTGTCTCTGTCTCACTTTGTGGCTCACTGGGTCCCTCTCGGACCTCCGGTCATTATAGACGCAACACTCGGAGCCAGGTGAGGTGAGTAACATTTTGTTTAATATCTTGGCAGCCATTGGATCCTGCAGGTGGCCGGAGTTTTGACTGAGCAAAGTCACCATCGAGAAGAGCACCTTGAAGACTGTTACAAGCATATATTGTTTTTAGAGGTTACAAGAAGATGCTGCCTGGAAGGGGGGCCATTTTTTTTATCTTTCGATGACCCTACGCCTTACTGAGCAGATCTGAGCAGTTCCCTAGTAATAATTGACAATTACATAGATTTAATTCTGTTGTTTTACCAATAACTCATCTGCTCCAAGATATAAAAAGAAGCTTTTTCTTCTGCTCCCATTCCTTTCCTTAGTGCATTTGAAATATTTATACAGGGAGATTTCCTGAAAGTGAGCCATATATTTGCTGTTTTATTAATGCAAATAACTTTTGGAAGTGTGCAATGAAGCTGCAGGCGTGCGGCGCGCCTACGACCGCAGTGATCACTGAACCCTTTACAGCTAAATGTGTTCTTGTGCATAACAATTCTCTCACCTCCATATTCATTTCAGGCAATGGACTGGATTATGTATTCTCCAATACAGTAAAAGGTAAAAAGCCATTAATATCATGCAAACACATTTCTTCAGCCTCGGGGAGCCGTGTTTGCCATTTTTTATGAATGAGATGAGCAAGGTATTTAGCCGCCCCGGTAAAAGATACGTCTGCAAGAAAGATGCTTTGTGCATTGAGAGGTGGATATTTTATCAAATCAGGTAATAAATAGATGGTGTCTTTCTATTCTTCAGGAATACAATGCTATGCCATGTGTGGGGAGATCAAGCATAGCGGCAGAAAATGCAAAATAGTAGGAATTAAAACTTTGCCATCACTTCTTGTTCCATCCGAGTTTTTCATTCTAAACAATTAAGAGAAAATAGAAAAAAATCTTGAAATATTCCTAATTTTATACTGACCTCTGGAGCGCATGCAATAGTCTGTTGTTTCCTGATTTCTGTATTTCACTTTTCAGCTTTACTGTGTAGACTGAGACAAGGTCATCTCATCATTATTAGAGTGAAATGGGTTTCATGACAGATAACAGCTCTGTTGTACTGTTAGGAGCCAAAAAAAGGCAAAAATATAAAACTACATTATATAGATAAAAATATTGTTATACCTACACAATACAATACAGGATATTTTCTGACATCCTAAATCCATTCTAAATCCATAGAGATTAATAAGGAGTAGTGTTGAGCCACCCCCGTAGTGTTCGAGTTCGGTTCGGTTCGTCGAACACCCGTGTGTTCGCCGAACTGTTCGTCGAACTGTTCGTCGAACACCTTCGAACACCGTTAAAACCAATGGCAGGCAAACAAAAACACATAGAAACACATAGAAAACACCTTCAAAGGTGTCCAAAAGCTGACAAACTGCTCAGAAGACACAACTAACACATGGAAAAGTGACAAGTACATATAGTCATGCGAAAAGAAAAGAGGTGGAGGAGTAAAAGGAGGGGGAGACACAGATATAGGCATGTCATGCCCTTCTAAAATCCAAAAAGTGAGAAGCCGAGACGGCCAGTCCGCTCCTCCGTGTCGCCGGGTTTGTGCCAGAGCCGCGGTGAACCCTGACGGCCAGCCCCCCTCTCCCAATACTGGTGCCTGTCCGCTGGTGGGTCGAGAGAGCCCCCCTGTGGTGGAGGCAGCTCTAAGCTTTTTAATTTAAATTGTCCCTCTAATTTGAATGAATACACTTTAAATCCATTTACAAGGATCTATTGGAGGGCAAGTCTCATGCCAGCAGCCGCATAATTCCAGCTCCAGTAGCGTCCACTAAAGCTGCTGCAGTTAAAAAGCTTTTATAAGGATCGAGCTCGGCTGTCCACCGCAAGGCATCCTAGTGCCAGTCCCAGCCCCTATGCCTTGGGGTGCCTCCTGATGCTCTTCACTAAGTATCCCGTGGTCCCGAAGCATTTCCTTTGAAAAAATTAAGTGTCCAAACTACAGGTGGTGTAGCTTGCTTAACAGCCGGGATAATCCGCTGACTAGCAGACACTGCTACTAGGCACAAAGTATTTCCTGGGCTAGATGCAGTTAAAAATTTGTAAGTAGATACTCTCGTTGGATGCTGAGAAAGCATTCCATAGAGTCTCCTGGCACGCCATATATGATTCTCTTAAAAAGCTTGGGGTAGGGGTCTAGGGGACCCTTTTATAGCCAAAATCACGGCCCTGTATCACAATACGTCACCTAGGCTGAAGATAAATGGAACTGTAGCACCCAGGGCTCGGTTGCTACAGACGTATTGCACCTCACCCAGAGGTGTGATATCTCACTCTCAGATAAGGATGGAGTGTGGATCAGGACCCGACACCTGCATGCATTACACAACATTGCCGTGGGGCAGGGCGACCAATATGCCCCTGAGATGGGCACGACAGTCCCTGTCCCTGGCTGGAGTGGGGGGAGGGAACACTGAGGAAGGGGAACCCTGCAGTGCAGGAGCAGGGAGGAAGCAGTTCCTGGGTGCATTGAGAAGGGAGTGCAGAGAAGTCTGAGCAGAAGTGGCAGGGAGCAGGGGCTCTGCATGAGCTCTGCTCCGGAGGCGGGCCTAGTAACAGAGGCCCAGGCCTGCAAGAGGGAGAAGGAAGGAAGAGGAGCGGAGAAGGCTCCAGGAACGAGGAATGAAGGGATCCCAGGGGTGCGGACGGGCGAGTCGCCACCGCACGCCCGAATCCACCTGCGTGGAGGGGTCAGGCCAAAGGGGGAGACCGGTCCCCGAACTAGTGGAGGCAGGAAACGACCCTCAGCTAGAAACCGGAGGCTCTGACATTTTATGTGGCGCAGCCCCTTGCTCCACCCGCTAGGAAGGCACCACATAGGGTCAGGGAAACTGGCGCCAAGTTTACCAAGAGGAGGCCCGAGGCAGCCGGACAGAAGTGTTGGTAAGAAAGGCCAGACAAAGGACACACAAAGGGGGTCCTGTGAAGCGCTCCAAAGTTATCTGGGAGTTGTCTGAGCCCCTCACCTGGTGAGCACAGTACGACGTGGGCAGCCATTACCTGCAGACGTGGTCTGGATAATAAGAACTGTGAGTAAAGGCCCTGAACTGCATCACTGACTCCGTGTCGTTACTGCTGCTGCCCTGCACCATCACCCCCATCCTCCGCATACACTGCCCTGAGGCTATACTCCTCCCGTGGGGAGTTATGCTACGCTCTGCTGCACCCACAACACCAGCCTTAGCGGTCTGCCCTGTAGCGGCGGTTCACTCTGACCGCAATCCACGGGTGGCGTAGTCGGACATTTAAACATCAAAACCACATAAATAGTTCCGCCACTGGTTTGACCGCCCTGAGCCACGGAACCGAATCGCCGCCACGAAGACTACAACCACCAGCATCCACCAAAAAGGGTCCGGCTCCGGGTGTCCCAAGGCCCAGGGGGTGCGTCAGAACATTTTCATCACCTTTCACAATCACCAATGGGACAAGGCAGGGATGTCCTCTGTCCCCTCTCTTATACATCCTAGTGACGGAGCACCTGCTCTCATCAATTCGCCATAACCCCAATATTAGGTGGATTGAGGTGGGAGGCACCGAGTACAAGTGCTCTCTATTTGCTGATGATGTCCTAGTATATATCACTCAATCACATATATCCATCCCTGCTGTTATGGCTGAAATAGATCACTTTGTTACATGGTAAAATTTTAAAATCAATGCAGCGAAGTCTGAGGCCCTCGATGTCTCCCTCCCTAAATCCATATAGGATTCCATCCAGTCCAACTTTCCCTTTGCCTGGCCCTCACAGGGTATCAAATACTTAGGAATTCCTATTCATAGAGACCTCTCCCATCTATGTTATCTTAATTTTGGGCCCTTTATTGAACAATTCCATACAGACCACGGTTGGCAAGTTGGAACTGTGAGATTCACTATGTGCACCACTGGTATTTTGTGGAAAAGCACATGTAAGATTCTGCAACAGTCTCTGCTGATACTCCTGCATGCGTGCATCCCTTTCTATGGCAGGAATAATTTCTGCAAATTTACTTTTGTACCGGGGATCTAACAGTGTGGCAACCCAGTAGTCAGGATTATTTCTAATTCTCACAATTCGAGGGTCATGTTGCAGGTAGTGCAGCAAGAAGGCACTCATGTGTGTTGCGCATCCAGGAGCACCAAGTCCCTGTTGTGTTGGTGGCGAGGTAACAATCATGCTTCCTTCCTCTGTCCTCTCCCCCCAACCTCGCACAACAGAAATGTGATCAAGGTCTCCCTCATCTGATGAGTCTTCCATCAGTTCGTCCTCCACTTCTACCTGGGCTCCTGCACCTTCCTCACTAGTTTGGCTGCTACCATGCGCCCTGGTAAAATCATCTCCCCCACCCTCACATGCCTGCCGCCCTGGTGCTGCCGACCGTCTGGACCTTGCAGATGTTAGCCCTTCCGCATACAACTCCTCCTCCTCTACTTCCTCCACCTCCTCTTGTGCCACCACCTGACTCCGAATTCTGTTTAACATGTGCTCCAGCATGTAAATCACCGGAATAGTCATGCTGATAATGGCATCGTCAGCACTAAACATCTTCGTCGCCATTTCAAAACTGTGCAGAAGGGTGCATAGGTCCCTGATCTGAGACCACTCCTCCAGCGTGATTTGCCCCACCTCTGAATCTCGTTGGCCCAGGCTATACGTCAGAACGTATTGCACCAGGGCTTGTCGGTGCTGCCACAGTCGCTGCAACATGTGCAGAGTTGAATTCCACCGGGTAGGCACATCGCATTTTAGCCGGTGAAGTGGCAGGCCCAACGACTTCTGTAGAGATGTAAGTCGCTGAGCTGCGGGATGCGAACGGCGGAAGTGAGCACACAGCGACCGTGCCCTCTGCAGAAGGCCATCTAGTCTGGGATAGTGGGCTAAAAATTGCTGGACAACCAGGTTCAACACGTGAGCCATACAAGGCACGTGTGTGACATTGCCCCGGCGAAGGGCCGCACCCAGGTTTGCAGCATTGTCGCACACGGCCTTCCCTGGTTTCAGGTCCAGTGGAGACAACCATTCATGAAATTGGTTCTCCAGAGCTGACCACAACTCCTCAGCTGTGTGACTCACATTTCCCAGACATTTCAATGTAAAAACCGCCTGATGACGTTGAGCCCTACTGCCAGCATAGTAAGGAGGTGTGCAGGATCCCTTCTGCGCAGTTAGAAAGCTTGTGGCATGACCAGACAGGCTTTGGGTGCAGGTGGAAGACCGAGAGGAGGTTGAGGAGGCAGAAGCAGTGGAGGAAAAATGACATAAAGAGGATTGACGCACAACTCGTGGGGACGGCAAGACTTGGACAGCAGCCCCTTGTCCTGCTGTCACCATAGTTACCCAGTGCCCAGTCAGCGACATGTAACGCCCCTGTCCATGCCTACTCGTCCAAGTGTCTGTGGTGAAATGCACCCTGTCACACACAGAGTTTCTCAAAGAAGCGGTGATGTTGTGTGCGACATGCTGGTGGAGCGCAGGCACACCTTTCTTTGAGAAGTAGTGCCGACTGGGCATCTGGTACTGGGGCACTGCGACGGACATAAGGTCTCGAAAATCCTCTGTGTCCACCAGGCGGAAAGGCAGCATTTCTGTAGCCAAGAGCTTGCAGATGGTGAAATTCAACCTCTTAGCATTCTCATGGCTAGGAGGAAATGGTCTTTTACTTGTCCACATCTGAGGGACCGAGGGCTGGCTATTGTGCTTAGACGGGGTTGATAAGGGTGTCCCCGGCAAACTGCCGGTCTGTGAGGAAGATGCAGGCGGACATGTTAGGTTGCCTTGATCCAAAGGTGGTGCTATCGATGTCGGACAGCGCTCAACACCAGCTGGTGTTACCACCTCCAAAGAAAATGATGACCTGCCAATCACGCTGGCTGTTGCGGGTAAAGAGGTGGCAGGTCTGCGCCCCAAAACAGGTGTGACTGCTGTCCCCCCAGTCACAGAGGATGAAGAGGCCGCGGATGCACAAGATATGGCAGACGGTGGTTGGCCCGGCCGGCTAGACCGCATTGTAGCACACTGAGCTTCCCACTGCAACTTATGCTTCATGTCCATGTGCCGGTTCATGCATGAAGTACTCAAACTATGTATTTTTTGGCCTCTACTTAGCTTTTGCTGACAAATGTTACAGATAACACGAGTTGGGTCATCTTTATCGATCTGAAAAAATGCCCAGGCTATGCAAGGCTTAGCACCCATGCGACCTGAAGAGCCACCACGACTTGTGATGAGAGGCAGAGTCGTGTTTGAGGATGCAGTTGTTGACGTGCTTCCAGTACTACGTCTCTGTCCAGGAAGGCGCAACCTGACCTCGTCGTCACTAGCATCTTCCTCCACCTCCTCTGCTGACCTCATCTCTTGGCTGACTGTGGGTTGACAGTAAGTGGGATCTCCGACCTCATCATCATCACCCTGTGCGTTATCACACCCGTCGTCCTCAGAGCCAACCTGTTCCTGCCCTGACAAAAAACTAAAGTTGTCGCTCCAATCAGGTATTTGAGTCTTATCATCGTCTTCCTCATTGTCTCCACCAACAGGAGTTACAGTTTGGGAATGAGGGTCTACATTATGGTCAGAACCTTCTGCGTCTGGTCCTGGATCCGACTCATAAAGATTCTGGGCATCAGTGCAGATCATTTCCTCGTCTGGATTCACAGAAGCGCTGGAGTCGACCTCTGATTCCCAGGCTATAGTATGAGTAAACAGCTCTGCAGACTCAACCATCTGTTCTACCTCATACTCAGACGGGCAGCTGGAGATTTGGGAGCTGTGAGGAAGCAAGTGCGATTTGGGTGACACCTTTGAGGACTGGAGTATTTGTGATGTTGAAGTTGATGTGGAGGAGAGCCCACTTAAAGGAGCACTTGATATCCGTTGAAGCACCTGCTGTTTTTGTGCCTCATCTGGAATTTGTAGCGATTGGCGTGGCCGTAAGAAAGGGATCTTATCACATTGTCCGCTAAAAGAAGTAGACATTTTAGTTTGGCTGGAAGATGGTCTTTCTTCTGCACCTACCCCACGGACACAACCTTTTTTCCCCTTCCCAACACGCCTATTCCCCTTTCCACCAGCAGCAGGCCTTTTTCCACTCATTTTGGTGGTTAACTAATTCACAACTCTGGAGTTGTTTGCACAAAAAAACAATGGATGGTAACCGAGCAGAGCTGAGTGGCCAAACTGTGGTATTAGGCCAAAACTATTGGCTGGGTTAGATGCAGAAAAAAATTATTTTTAATTTGCAACCTGATGGAGGTCAGTATAGATGGACTAATAGACCAAGTCCCACACACCGCTAGAAGCCCAAATATTTTTTCAGAGCTAGATGCAGAAAATTTTTTTATTCAATTTGCAACCTGATGGAGGTCAGTATAGATGGACTAATAGACCAAGTCCCACACACTGCTAGAAGCCCAAATATTTTTTCAGAGCTAGATGCAGAAAAAAATTATTTTTAATTTGCAACCTGATGGAGGTCAGTATAGATGGACTAATAGACCAAGTCCCACACACTGCTAGAAGCCCAAATATTTTTTCAGAGCTAGATGCAGAAAAAAATTATTTTTAATTTGCAACCTGATGGAGGTCAGTATAGATGGACTAATAGACCAAGTCCCACACACCGCTAGAAGCCCAAATATTTTTTCAGAGCTAGATGCAGAAAAAAATTATATTCAATTTGCAACCTGCTGGACGTCAGTATAGAAGGACTAATAGAACAAGTCCCACACACTGCTAGAAGCCCAAATATTTTTTCAGAGCTAAATGAAGAAAAAAAATATTTTTAATTTGCAACCTGATGGAGGTCAGTATAGATGGACTAATAGACCAAGTCCCACACACTGCTAGAAGCCCAAATATTTTTTCAGAGCTAGATGTAGAAAAAAATTATTTTTAATTTGCAACCTGATGGAGGTCAGTATAGATGGACTAATAGACCAAGTCCCACACACCGCTAGAAGCCCAAATATTTTTTCAGAGCTAGATGCAGAAAATTTTTTTATTCAATTTGCAACCTGATGGAGGTCAGTATAGATGGACTAATAGACCAAGTCCCACACACTGCTAGAAGCCCAAATATTTTTTCAGAGCTAGATGCAGAAAAAAATTATTTTTAATTTGCAACCTGATGGAGGTCAGTATAGATGGACTAATAGACCAAGTCCCACACACTGCTAGAAGCCCAAATATTTTTTCAGAGCTAGATGCAGAAAAAAATTATTTTTAATTTGCAACCTGATGGAGGTCAGTATAGATGGACTAATAGAACAAGTCCCACACGCTGCTAGAAGCCCAAATATTTTTTCAGAGCTAGATGCAGAAAAAAATTATTTTTAATTTGCAACCTGATGGAGGTCAGCATAGATGGACTAATAGACCAAGTCCCACACACCGCTAGAAGCCCAAATATTTTTTCAGAGCTAGATGCAGAAAAAAATTATATTCAATTTGCAACCTGCTGGAGGTCAGTATAGAAGGACTAATAGAACAAGTCCCACACACTGCTAGAAGCCCAAATATTTTTTCAGAGCTAAATGAAGAAAAAAATTATTTTTAATTTGCAACCTGATGGAGGTCAGTATAGATGGACTAATAGACCAAGTCCCACACACTGCTAGAAGCCCAAATATTTTTTCAGAGCTAGATGCAGAAAAAAATTATATTCAGTTTGCAACCTGATGGAGGTCAGTATAGATGGACTAATAGAATGATGCTATGCCCAAAAGATTTTACTTCACTAGGTGCAGTAAAAAAATTGGTATGCTATACACAGGTGGTATATCTTGCAACACAGATAGGCTACTCCACTGACTAACACACTCTGCAATAGGCCAAAAAGGATTAGCTTTGCTAGATTCAGCCAAATGCTGTGAAAAAAACTTGCACAGCACTGGCACAGACCTGCCTGGCAAAAACTGATAGGAACTGATGTAACCTAGTCCTGAAAAGGACTCCAATTACAATTAGTCTTTACTCCCACAATCTATCTATTTAAGAGCACAGACCTGCCTGATAAAAGTCGTAGGAAATGCTGTAACCTAGTCCTTAAAAGGACTGCAATCACAACTATTCCCTACTCCCAAGCTATCTGTATATTTGTGCGAAAATTGGCTTGAAATTAACAAGGTATAGCGCACACAGCAACAGCGGTGCCGTCTAACACGCAGCTGCAGCAGTGAGAAAATGGTGGCGACGGGGAAAATGGCTTGGTCTTATAGGGCAAGGACATGTGACATACACTGCCAATCACACATGCCCTTGCTTGTGTGAAAAAAAGCACTTCGCTCCGTGTGTGCGCTGCTGATAGGCTGACAGATTGCACCTCCCCACTGCAAATGCGGGAAAGAGAAAAAAAAATGGAGATCTTCATTGTTCCTGCAGAGATCCATCCCCTGCCCCTCCCCCCGCCCCGCTGTACACTCAAACTGCGTATTAACATTAATTTTCATCATTACTGAGAAAAAATCCAGTTATGATTTTGGTGCACGAACAGTTATCGAACATAACCTCGAACAGCCGAATTTTTCTCAAATTGTTCGTGTTCGCCGACCGGCTCGAACACCGCCCAAAACAGCTCGAATTTGAGATTGGCGAACAGTTCGAGTAGAACAACGCTCATCTCTAATAAGGAGTTACCTTCTTTGCAGCAACAACAGTTTACGCTCTTCTGGAAAGGCTTTCTACAAGATTTTGGAGAGCCTGTGAGAATTTTCGCACCTTCATCCAGAAGAGCATTTGTGAGGTCGGACACTGATGTTGGGGAAAGGCCAGACTCACAATCTTCATTATAGGTATTGGATGGGGTTGAGGTCTGAGCTCTGTGCAGTCGATCATGTTCTTAGACACCAAACTTCTCCAACCATCTCTGTATGGACCTTGTGCGCTGGGCACAGTCATGAGGAACATAAAAGGGCCTTCCCCAACTGTTCCCACAAAACTGAAGCGGCAAGTTTCCAAAAAGTCTTGTGCTGAAACATTAAGATTTCCCTTCACTGGACTAAATGGACTGAGGCTGAACATTGAAAAACAAGCCCATAGTATTATCCCTCCTCCACAAAACTTTCCAGCTGTCACAATGTAGTCAGGCGGGTAACGTTCTCCTGGCATTCACCAATGGTCAGCGCTTGACTCTCAGCTCTGTAACATTACGGGGTCTCTACTTCATGACTGAGTTGATGCAGTTCCTTCCATTTCTCAGTAATATCACTCACAGGTGATGGGTGGAGACTTAGGAGGGAAGAAATGTCATGGACGGACTTGTTACACCACTGGCTCCTATTACAGGACTGCACTGGTAACAGGGAACTCTTTTTACCACCGTCTATTCTATCACATGTTAGTGACTCGCCCCCTGGGCCGAGGGGCACCCGGAACCGGGCTTCTGGGGGTTGTAGTCTCCTTGGCGGTGACCCGGTCCCATGGCTCAGGGTGGTCAGGCCAATGGCGGTATTTTGTGGGGGCTTTTATGGGTTAATGTCCGACTACGCCACCCGTGGATTGCGGTCAGCGCGGACCACCGCTGCAAGGCAGACCGCTGGGGCCGATGGTGTGTGCAGCTGAGGTAGTGTGACTACCCACGGGAAGAGTGGAGCCCCAGGGCAGTGTAGTAGATGATGGGAGTGATGGTGCGAGCGTCCCAGCACTAGTAGTGCTGGCGCGGCGATGAAGCACAGAGACGTGGGATTGCAGTTCAAAGGCTTTACTCACAGTTCTTTATATTCCAAATCACTTCGGTACCGGTAGTGACTGCCCAAGCCATGCTGCGTCCACCAGGCAAGGGGCTCGGTCAACCCCCAGGCAATTCCAGAGTGTGGCACAGGAATCCCTTCGATTCCTTTCTCTGGCCGTGCCCCACCAGTGACACTAGCTTTGTCCAGCTGCCTCGGGCCTTCTCTTGGGATGTTGGATGTCCACTTCCCTGAGTCTATGTGGTGTGCCTTTCTAGTAGGTGTAGTGAGGGGTCGCACCAAGATGTGATCACGACCGCCGGTCCTTGGCTGAGGATTAGTCGCCTCCACCAACTTGGGATCCGGTACCCTGTTCTGCCAACCCGTCACCCGCAATCTCCTGGGCCTTTGGGGTTCCTTCTGCCTTCGTGTCTCTGGGCCTCTCTTAGTGTTCCGTTCCTTTCTTCCTTTCCTTTCTGTTCCTCTCTGCTGGTCCTGCCCTCTCTGCTGTTTCTGGCCTTCACTCCAGGCCTGCCTCGTGGAGCTGGGCCCAGACTGAGCCACAGCTCCCTGTCAGCCCTCTCTGGCTGAGCTCCTCTCCTCTTCTCCTCCTGACTGAACTGACTCAGAACTAAGATGGTGCCCACCTTATATACCTCCCTCTCTGTGTATGAGCCCAGGTGACTTGCAACCAATGGGCTCCTACCTATGCCCAGAGAGCCAACCCCTATCTGCTCCTACATCACTGGGTTTTCCTCCCCCCTCCCCACTCCAGCCAGGGACAGATTCTGTCGTGCCTGCATTACTGTCTAATGGGAGCACCGTTGAGCTGTCCCTCGGAAATGGGGTGTGTGTTATGCATGCAGCTTACTGAGTCTTGGTCCACACTCTATCCTTACCCGGGAGTGGGATATCACACCTCTGGTTTGAGGTGCAATATCCCTGTAGTGGCCGAACCCTCGGGGCGCTACATTAGTAAAGGCAGACGGCATGGCGGGGGGACCGGAGGTTATACACCAGTGGTGAGAGGCCGGATATTATACGCTAGAGGCAAGGGGCCGGATGAAATACACCGGGGAGAGGGGCCTGATGATATACGCTGAGGAGGCGATGGGCCCGATGTTATACAGCAGGTTCGGGGGACTACTTATTATATACCGGGGGTTGAGGGGTTGGATGCTACACACCATGGAAGAGGGGCCGGATGTCATACACTGGAGAGCGAGAGAGCCGGATGTTATACACTGGGGAGCGAGAGGGCCGGATGTTATACATAGAGGGACGAGTGTCATGCAAGGTGAGGTAAGGAACAAGTGTACAACGGGAAGGGGGGGAAGGGAGCCCAACAACTAGGGAAAGGGAGAGTGAAGACCCCTAGGCAGATCTAATATCACCCTGACTACCCTATCATCCCTATATACAGTAGAGACCAAAAGTTTGGACACACCTTCTCATTTAAAGATTTTTCTGTATTTTCATGGCTTTGAAAATTGTACATTCACACTGAAGGCATCAAAACTATGAATTAACACAGGTGGAATTATATACTTAACAAAAAAGTGTGAAACAACTGAAAATATGTCTTATATTCTAGGTTCTTCAAAGTAGCCACCTTTTGCTTTGATGACTGCTTTGCACACTCTTGGCATTCTCTTGAATGTCAGGCCCCACTGTAACTAAAGACAACAAGGTAAAAACAAAGGGGATACACTTAGCTTGAGAAGAAACCAGAGAGATAACGCCAACTGTTCTCCAAGGAAAGTCCAAGAAGAAACTACTAGTACTCCGAACATGGACAGAGGAACATAGAACTATCACCAATGACTCTCTGGAGACACTGAGAGTTTTTAACTACCTAGCAAGGTACCAAGGAAGAAGGATATCACTACACTACAGAGATGAGAGAATCAAGAAGGCGTCTGCAATACCAAGCACAGTGACCTTCTACAGGAGGATTCAGAGCGACTGTCTGTCACACTTGATACACCCGTGATAGCAAAGGCCCGGATGCTACACACCAAGGGAGAGGGGCCGGATGTTTTACAGTAGTGGCGGGGGGGCAGATGTTATACCCCAGTGGGCGAGGGGCCAGATGTTATACACCAGGGGTCAATGGGGACAGATGTTATACACCTGGGCCAATGGGGCTGGATGTTATATACCGGTGGGCGAGGGGCCGGATGTTATACACCGGGGGGCAAAGGGCCAGATGTTATACACCAGTGGGCGAGGGGCAGGATGTCATACACCAGGGGTCAATGGGGACAGATGTTATACACCTGGGGCAATGGGGCTGGATGTTATACACCAGGGGAGATGGGCAGTATGTTTTACAGCAGTGGCTGGATGTTATATATCGAGGGGCAAGGGGCAGGATGTTATACACCGGTGGGCGAGGGGCAGGATGTTATACACCGGTGGGCAAGGTGCCAGATGTTATACAGCGGTGGGTGAGAGGCAGTAGGTTATACACCAGGGGAGAGGGGCATGAGGTTATACAGCAGTGTCAGGAGGCCGGATGTTATATACCGGGGGGCAAGGGGCAGGATGTTATACATCAGTGGGCGAGGGGCAGGATGTTATACACCGGTGGGCGAGGGGTCGGATGTTATACACCGGGAGGCAAAGGGCCGGATGTTATACACCAGTGGGCGAGGGGCAGGATGTTATACACCAGTGGGCGAGGGGCAGGATGTTATATACCGGTGGGCAAGGGGCCAGATGTTATACACCGGGGGGCAAGGGGCCTGATGTTATACACCGGGGGGCAAGGGGACAAGATATTATACACCGGGGGGTGAGGGGTAGGATGTTATACACCAGTGGATGAGGGGCACGAGGTTATACACCAGGGGAGAGGGGCAGGAGGTTATACAGCCATGTCAGGAGGCTGGATGTTATATACCGGAGGGCAAGGGGCAGGATGTTATACACCGGTGGGCAAGGGGCCAGATATTATACACCGGAGTGCAAGGGGCCAAGATGTTATACACCGGGGGGCAAGGGGCAGGATGTTATACACTGGTGGACAAGGGGCCAGATGTTATACACCGGGGGGCAAGGGGCCAAGATGTTATACACCGGTGGGCGAGGGGCAGGAGGTTATACACCAGGTGAGAGGGGCAGGAGGTTCTACAGCAGTGTCAGGAGGTTGGATGTTATATACCGGGGGGCAAGGGGCAGGATGTTATACACCGGTGGGCGAGGGGCAGGATGCTATACACCAGTGGGCAAGGGCCCAGATGTTATACACCGGTGGGCAAGGGGCCACATGTTATACACCGGGGGGCAAGGGGCCAAGATGTTATACACCAGGGGGCGAGGGGTAGAATGTTATACACCGGTGGGCGAGGGGCAGGAGGTTATACAGCCGTGTCAGGAGGCTGGACGTTATACACCAGGGGTCAATTGGGACAGATGTTATACACCGGGGGAAATGGGGCCAAGATGTTATACACTGGGGGGTGAGGGGTAGGATGTTATACACCAGTGGGTGAGGGGCAGGAGGTTATACACCAGGGGAGAGGGGCAGGAGGTTATACAGCCATGTCAGGAGGCTGGATGTTATATACCGGAGGGCAAGGGGCAGGATGTTATACACCGGTGGGCAAGGGGCCAGATGTTATACACCGGAGTGCAAGGGGCCAAGATGTTATACACCGGGGGGCAAGGGGCAGGATGTTATACACTGGTGGGCAAGGGGCCAGATGTTATACACCGGGGGGCAAGGGGCCAAGATGTTATACACCGGTGGGCGAGGGGCAGGAGGTTATACACCAGGTGAGAGGGGCAGGAGGTTATACAGCAGTGTCAGGAGGTTGGATGTTATATACCGGGGGGAAAGGGGCAGGATGTTATACACCGGAGGGCAAGAGGCAGGATGTTATACACCAGTGGGTGAGGGGCCGGATGTTATACACCGGGGGGGGCAAAGGGCCGGATGTTATACACCAGTGGGCGAGGGGGCAGGATGTTATACACCAGTGGGCGAGGGGCAGGATGTTATACACCAGGGGTCAATTGGGACAGATGTTATACACCGGGGGAGAGGGGCCGGATGTTATGTTATACACGGGGGGGGGGCAAGGGACTGGATGTTATACACCAGGGGAGATGGGCAGGATGTTTTACAACAGTGGCTAGATGTTATATACCGGGGGGAGAGGGGCTGGATGTTATACACCGGGGGGGCAAGGTGCCAGATGTTATACACCGGTGGGCGAGAGGCAGGAGGTTATACACCAGGGGAGAGGGGCAGGAGGTTATACAGCAGTGTCAGGAGGCTGGATGTTATATACCAGGGTGCAAAGGGGCATGATGTTATACACCAGTGGGCGAGGGGCAGGATGTTATATACCGGTGGGCGAGGGACAGGATGTATACATCGTTGGGCGAGGGGTCAGATGTTATACACCAGGGTAGAGGGGCAGGAGGTTATACACCGTTGGGAGAGGGGCCAGATGTTATACAGCAGGGGGCGAGGGGCCGGAAGTTATACACCAGTGGGCAAGGGGCAATATGTTATACACCGTTGGGCGAGGGCCCAGATGTTATACACCGGTGGGTAAGGGGCCAGGTGTTATACACCGGGGGGCAAGGGGCCAAGATGTTATACACCAGGGGGCTAGGGGTAGGATGTTATACACTGGTGGGCGAGGGGCAGGAGGTTATACACCAGGGGAGAGGGGCAGGAGGTTGTACAGTCGTGTCAGGAGGCTGGATGTTACATACCGGGGGGCAAGGGGCAGGATGTTATACACCAGTGGGCGAGGGGCAGGATGTTATATACCGGTGGGCAAGGGGCCAAGATGTTATACACCGGGGGGCGAGGGGTAGGATGTTATGCACAGATGGGAGAGGGGCAGGAAGTTATACACCAGGAGAGAGGGGCAGGAGGTTATATACTAGTGGGCGAGGGGCAGGATGTTATACACCGGGGGGCGAGGGGCCAAAAATTATACTCCAGGGGAGAGGGGCAGGATGTTATACACCAGGGGAGAGGGGCCGGATATTATACACCAGGGGAGAGGGGCAGGATGTTATACACCAGGGGAGAGGGGCCAGATATTATACACCAGGGGAGAGGGGCAGGATGTTATACACCAGGGGAGAGGGGCCGGATATTATACACCAGGGGAGAGGGGCCAGATATTATACACCAGGGGAGAGGGGCAGGATGTTATACTCCAGGGGAGAGGGGCCGGATATTATACACCAGGGGAGAGGGGCCAGATATTATACACCAGGGGAGAGGGGCAGGATGTTATACACCAGGGGAGAGGGGCCGGATATTATACACCAGGGGAGAGGGGCAGGATGTTATATACTAGGGGAGAGGGGCCAGATATTTTACAGCAATGGCGTGAGGCTGGAGACTATATACCAGGGGGGCAAGGGGCCGGATTTTATGCACCTGGGGTGAGGGGCCAGATTTTATACACCAGGGGTGAGGGGCTGAATGTTATACATCGGGGGACAATGGGACTAAATGAAGAACCATAATTCAATGATAAAGACATGTGTCCCAGTACATTGCCCTTGTCTTGGATACATATTTGGCAATAGCAGACTCTATTCTGACAGCTCCAGTGTAACATTCCCATTTCAACGCGTATAATCAGTTAAGTCATGTACATTGCATAGGACATATATAATTTACATCCATATACAAGCAGTTGTGTAGATTTTTAATAAGAAGAATTTTTTTCTAGATGAAACTATTATCATTTTTGCAGGAGAAAGATGCTGCTGAGAAGGAGCAATCTGCAGTTCTGACGAAGCTTCGGCGAGTATCTTGGGACACTAAGATTTGATGTGTAGAGAGAAAAACATTGAATAATTTCATCAAAAGGATGTGGTGTTTCTGCACACTGTATGTGCCGCTCTTATTTCAGAGCCAACTTTAAGTTTTTGGGGGTTTCTTTCATTTTTTTTTTCCAGATGAAAGTAGGACAATAAATTAGAATGATGATGTCAGTCAAATGCTAAATAATATCTAAAACATGGGATCTATATCCTGTTGTTTTCCCAGCCTTAAAGGACCACCGGGAGAACTTAGTGTAGGCCGGATGAAATCAAAGGATGCTGTTATCTTGTATAGTGAGGACTGGCTTAAAGGGGTTGTCCAGGCTTGGTTTACAAGTCTGCAGTCACTCTATGTGACTGCAGACTTGTAAATCCTCACAGCGTGCAAGGTGTGAGCTGTCAGAATTCTTCTGTCTCGGAAGTGGGCTGTCATGTGACCCCAAGTATGCGATTTACATACTTCTGGACACATTTCCACTAGACGTGCCAGGCTTGCTCAATTCAAGTGAGACCATGCACATCTAGTCAGCACGTGACCATGTATGCAAATCTCATACTTGCAATTATGCACCAACACCGGAGAATCCTGACAGCACACACTGTTCGCGCTGAGAGGATTCACAAGTGTGCAGTCCCTGTATGTGAGACCCGAGCCTGGAAAACCCCTTTAACGCAAATTTTGGGATACTTGGGTGGATTTTTTTTCACCTTAAATACATAGGAAGTTGAAGAGCATGCGTCATCGGAAAGTCTCTTATTGTTTTAATCAGGTTTCTGTATTAAATGTCTTTTGTTATTTGCTGTTTTTTCTTAAAATATACATTTTTAAGTTTTTTTCCCCATATCACAATCTTTATTAAAAATAAAAATTAGACATGTTAATTTTCACATTGACCACAGTAAAGGTCGTTGTGAAAAGAGGGCGAGCAGGGTCAGATGTAAAGTTGCCTATTGTGATTGATGGATCCTGTGTTATCAGCTGTATATACAGTAGAGGAGTTACCTGTCATTGTAATCCTGCCTCTGCTGATAAGGAGCCTGCTGAAAACTCTTCCTGAAGTAACAGAAAGTATGAGCCTAAAAATTCTCCAGTGGCCAGAGTGAAAAGTTGAAAAGTACAAGATTGCTAATTTTCATATTTAAAAATGATCAAGATGTTAAAAACAAAAAAAACATTGACAAACATTGTTTTTATGAAGCACAAAAATTTGATTAAACCAATAGGTCTTTTTCTAGTGATGCATTTCCAACAAAACAATGGATTTGTAAGAGTTATTTGTAAGAAATACAGTCCAATGGTAATAGTAAAATACCACCGGAGCCAGGCACTGCTCTGAATACATTTATCACCTGGAACACAGGAATGTATGATCACTCGAGGACCGACAGCGATCAAAAGGACAGCAGTCCAAAATTTCCATGTGAATGGAGTGATAGTTTGTATGCGTGAGCGTCAGTCCATTAATTTTATGGGACTGACAAAATGGCTCTCTCGGCCCGTCTTATAGAAGTGAGTAGAGCGATGGTCTTGCATACACACAGGAGCTTTAAGATTCCCACTCTTGGGATTGTCGTTGACAAGTAATGTGGGACGTTCTGAGACGTTGTGCCTGTTCCAAATTAAATTGTAAAATCCAAGGTGTGGCTGTCACTTCTTTACTTTGACTTTCCTACATGTTATCTCGAAGTCCCATTATACAAAGAAATTCCTATGTCTCCCTATCTCAAAACACGGTCAGACACCATTTTGCAAAGCAAGGTGATGCACATAGAATAACCAAAATGGAGCCAAGATAGATATATAAATTCTGCTCTCACAGGATAAATGGGGGTCTCATTGGTCTGTTAAACACTTCATATACGTAAGTGGTAGCATCAAAAGAATGTGAATCATGATGCAACAGACTATAGCTGGAATATAGCAGTCTCTTTGTCATATAGGTACTGCAGCTGATCGGTGCACCAGGTGCTTCTCTAGAGCGGTGTATATTTTCTATAGTAACTGAACTGTACAGGGCTGGTGATCCTTTCTGGTCTTGCAGCCCTTTGCTTCTCTGATAAATGGTGCTTCAGGCTGGTTACTATCAGCCGCTCTCCACAGAGGGTGCCTTCCAGTATTCTGAGCTTAAAGGGGTTGTCCACTACTAGGACAACTCCTTCTCATACCCCACGCTTGACCCCAATAAAATAAAAAATCTCATACTCACCTCCCGAGCCGGCGCCAATCCAGCTGTGTCGGCACTCGCGATCTCAGGGCTCTCGTGTGGTTGTTGTGACACATGAGCTCGGTGCCCAATCAGCGCCACCATCACTGTCCCCGCCTTCGGACAAATTGAACATGAATAGGAAGTCAGAGATCAGCTGCAGTGCAAACTTCCTCTCCATGTTCAATTCGATAGGAGGCGGGACAGTGATGCCGGCGCTAATTGGGAGCCAGGCTCACGTGTCACAACAACAACATGGGAGACCCAGGGAGAGAGAATGTCGACACCGCGGGAATGGTGCTGGCATGGGAGGCAAGCATAAGCTTTTATATTTTAATCGGGGCCAAGCGTGGGGTATGAGAAGGGTTTATCAAAGTAGTGGACAACTCCTTTAATCTAGTCCAGAGTCTACAGTACACCATGGTACTTTTTTTAACGAAAAGCTAAAAGTCAACTCATGCTTCCCAACCATTCCAGATCCAGTTGGACAGTCCTGGATGTAGATACAGTGGAATTTAATGGCAAAGCAGGGAGTTGGCAGCTCTCCACTCCATTAGTCACCTGTGCCGTCAATGGCTCAGCGCCAAGAGGTGCAATGAAATGACTGACCGGCTCCACATGTCCCAGAGTGGAGATCGCCTCTGCTCATTGTAGGAACAGAACTAGCTGAATACTTTTTTTGGTTTGCCAGTGGGATGGAGTGGAGGGTCATCATACTGGAGGGAATAGGACGCTGTGGAGACATGATCTGAGGGCATCATGTTGTGTGTGGAACACTGTGGGGACATCATACTGTGTGCGGGGGCATCATACTGTGTGTGGGACATCATACTGTGTGTGGGACATCATACTGTGTGTGGGGGGGATACTGGGGAGGCATCACAATGTGCGGTGGGCACCATGGCATTGTACTGATGGGGGCACTGTGGATGACAATTAAAATTTATAAAACGTTAGTAATAAATCTGTGCAAAATACAAATAATATAGCAAACAAAGCGTAATAGACATAGAACCCTATTAGCATGCATTAACGCATCTGCATTACCCAAGGATTCATCATCGTATGATATGCCACTGAAAAGACAGTATTGCTCGGTTTGACAACTGGACACATTTGACAGTCCGATATTACGGGAAGCGGCGTTATCCATACAAAGCCTATTGTGCTGATGTTCAGGGACATTGTTCTTAAGTTAAGCACTGAGACATTGAAAAGCCTCATGTTTATTCGGGAGATTAATAGGCAATGTCCTAGAGAACTGTCAATCATTGGTTATGGATAGCATATAAAACAGCATAAAACTGCAGAGCTAAACATAGAGAATTTGTTTATACGTATAACGCAGCAAGACAGCTGCTCGAGGATAACACATTATCTCACTCGGTCACCTATTTCGAAAGCCCAAAAGGAATTTGGCTGAACGACATATACTAAAATAAATAAATGCGGAAATAATTGTAAAATTGTGCAGGACTTGTGTCTGGACCTCCATCCATCAGGCCCCACCTGCATAAACACAATCACAATGTAATAAATTTAGCACATTCTAATACATTTTTTATGCCATTTACCGATCACTGCAAATAAACTGTTCACTGTATTGTACAGGTTGCTACAAGTACAGGGATACCAAATATATCCATGCTATTTGCTGATTCATTAATTTAAAAAAAAATAGTTTAAAGAATGGGATTATTTACATTTTTTCGTCATCATTTTTTAGTAATTTTGTAGGCAAAAAACAAATCTCTTGAATTGTTTTTTACGGCTAATAAACAGGTATATTAAGTTGTATTGGTACATAGAGATCTACCGGTATGTAGACATGTACCTCTAAGTACCTGTCAATTGTTCTGTAAATAAGAAGAATACCATTTACAGTGGCATGTAAAAGTTTGGGCACCCCTGGTCAAAGTTACTGTTATTGTGAGCCGTTGAATATGAAATGATCTCTAAAAGGCCTAAAGTTAAAGATGACACATTTCCTTTAGCAGCAATTTTGACCAGGGGTGCCCAAAGTTTTACATGCCACTTTATCTCTTTAGGCAGAGAAAATCCTCTTATACTTTTCATTTCAGCATAAAGCACCTGCCATACTAGAGGATCGAAGTTTGAATCTCAGGACAGGTCACACTTCAAAAAAAGCAAATAATTAATTAACTATATGAAAGTATCTACTGAGCACTAGAGATGAGCGTTGTTCTACTCGAACTGTTCGCCAATCTCAAATTCGAGCTGTTTTGGGCGGTGTTCGAGCCGTTCGGCGAACACAAACAATTTGAGAAAAATTCGGCTGTTCGAGGTTATGTTCGATAACTGTTCGTGCACCAAAATCATAACTGGATTTTTTCTCAGTAATGATGAAAATTAATGTTAATACGCAGTTTGAGTGTACAGCGGGGTGGGGGGAGGGGCAGGGGATGGATCTCTGCAGGAACAATGAAGATCTCCATTTTTTTTTCTCTTTCCCGCATTTACAGTGGGGAGGTGCAATCTGTCAGCCTATCAGCAGCGCACACACTGAGCGAAGTGCTTTTTTTCACACAAGCAAGGGCATGTGTCATTGGCAGTGTATGTCACATGTCCTTGCCCTATAAGACCAAGCCATTTTCCCCGTCGCCACCATTTTCTCACTGCTGCAGCTGCGTGTTAGACGGCACCGCTGTTGCTGTGTGCGCTATACCTTGTTAATTTCAAGCCAATTTTCGCACAAATATACAGATAGCTTGGGAGTAGGGAATAGTTGTGATTGCAGTCCTTTTAAGGACTAGGTTACAGCATTTCCTACGACTTTTATCAGGCAGGTCTGTGCTCTTAAATAGATAGGTTGTGGGAGTAAAGACTAATTGTAATTGGAGTCCTTTTCAGGACTAGGTTACATCAGTTCCTATCAGTTTTTGCCAGGCAGGTCTGTGCCAGTGCTGTGCAAGTTTTTTTCACAGCATTTGGCTGAATCTAGCAAAGCTAATCCTTTTTGGCCTATTGCAGAGTGTGTTAGTCAGTGGAGTAGCCTATCTGTGTTGCAAGATATACCACCTGTGTATAGAATACCAATTTTTTTACTGCACCTAGTGAAGTAAAATCTTTTGGGCATAGCATCATTCTATTAGTCCATCTATACTGACCTCCATCAGGTTGCAAATTAAAACTAATTTTTATCTGCATCTACAGTACCTCTGAAAAAATATTTGGGCTTCTAGCAGTGTGTGGGACTTGTTCTATTAGTCCATCTATACTGACCTCCATCAGGTTGCAAACTGAATATATTTTTTTCTGCATCTACCTCTGAAAAAATATTGGGCTTCTAGCTGTGTGTGGGTCTTGTTCTATTAATCCATCTATACTGACCTCCATCAGGTTGCAAACTGAATATATTTTTTTCTGCATCTACCTCTGAAAAAATATTTGGCCTTCTAGTAGTGTGTCGGACTTTCTCTATTAGTCCATCTATACTGACCTCCATCAGGTTGCAAATTAAAACTAATTTTTATCTGCATCTACAGTACCTCTGAAAAAATATTTGGGCTTCTAGCAGTGTGTGGGACTTGTTCTATTAGTCCATCTATACTGACCTCCATCAGGTTGCAAACTGAATATAGTTTTTTCTGCATCTACCTCTGAAAAAATATTGGGCTTCTAGCTGTGTGTGGGTCTTGTTCTATTAATCCATCTATACTGACCTCCATCAGGTTGCAAACTGAATATATTTTTTTCTGCATCTACCTCTGAAAAAATATTTGGCCTTCTAGCTGTGTGTCGGACTTTCTCTATTAGTCCATCTATACTGACCTCCATCAGGTTGCAAACTGAATATAATTTTTTTCTGCATCTAGCTCTGAAAAAATATTTGGCCTTCTAGTAGTGTGTCGGACTTTCTCTATTAGTCCATCTATACTGACCTCCATCAGGTTGCAAATTAAAACTAATTTTTATCTGCATCTACAGTACCTCTGAAAAAATATTTGGGCTTCTAGCAGTGTGTGGGACTTGTTCTATTAGTCCATCTATACTGACCTCCATCAGGTTGCAAACTGAATATAGTTTTTTCTGCATCTACCTCTGAAAAAATATTGGGCTTCGAGCTGTGTGTGGGTCTTGTTCTATTAATCCATCTATACTGACCTCCATCAGGTTGCAAACTGAATATATTTTTTTCTGCATCTACCTCTGAAAAAATATTTGGCCTTCTAGTAGTGTGTCGGACTTTCTCTATTAGTCCATCTATACTGACCTCCATCAGGTTGCAAATTAAAACTAATTTTTATCTGCATCTACAGTACCTCTGAAAAAATATTTGGGCTTCTAGCAGTGTGTGGGACTTGTTCTATTAGTCCATCTATACTGACCTCCATCAGGTTGCAAACTGAATATAGTTTTTTCTGCATCTACCTCTGAAAAAATATTGGGCTTCTAGCTGTGTGTGGGTCTTGTTCTATTAATCCATCTATACTGACCTCCATCAGGTTGCAAACTGAATATATTTTTTTCTGCATCTACCTCTGAAAAAATATTTGGCCTTCTAGTAGTGTGTCGGACTTTCTCTATTAGTCCATCTATACTGACCTCCATCAGGTTGCAAACTGAATATAATTTTTTTCTGCATCTAGCTCTGAAAAAATATTTGGCCTTCTAGTAGTGTGTCGGACTTTCTCTATTAGTCCATCTATACTGACCTCCATCAGGTTGCAAATTAAAACTAATTTTTATCTGCATCTACAGTACCTCTGAAAAAATATTTGGGCTTCTAGCAGTGTGTGGGACTTGTTCTATTAGTCCATCTATACTGACCTCCATCAGGTTGCAAACTGAATATAGTTTTTTCTGCATCTACCTCTGAAAAAATATTGGGCTTCTAGCTGTGTGTGGGTCTTGTTCTATTAATCCATCTATACTGACCTCCATCAGGTTGCAAACTGAATATAATTTTTTTCTGCATCTAGCTCTGAAAAAATATTTGGCCTTCTAGTAGTGTGTCGGACTTTCTCTATTAGTCCATCTATACTAACCTCCATCAGGTTGCAAATTAAAACTAATTTTTATCTGCATCTACAGTACCTCTGAAAAAATATTTGGGCTTCTAGCTGTGTGTGGGACTTGTTGTATTAGTCCATCTATACTGACCTCCATCAGGTTGCAAACTGAATATAGTTTTTTCTGCATCTACCTCTGAAAAAATATTGGGCTTCTAGCTGTGTGTGGGTCTTGTTCTATTAATCCATCTATACTGACCTCCATCAGGTTGCAAACTGAATATATTTTTTTCTGCATCTACCTCTGAAAAAATATTTGGCCTTCTAGTAGTGTGTCGGACTTTCTCTATTAGTCCATCTATACTGACCTCCATCAGGTTGCAAATTAAAACTAATTTTTATCTGCATCTACAGTACCTCTGAAAAAATATTTGGGCTTCTAGCAGTGTGTGGGACTTGTTCTATTAGTCCATCTATACTGACCTCCATCAGGTTGCAAACTGAATATAGTTTTTTCTGCATCTACCTCTGAAAAAATATTGGGCTTCTAGCTGTGTGTGGGTCTTGTTCTATTAATCCATCTATACTGACCTCCATCAGGTTGCAAACTGAATATATTTTTTTCTGCATCTACCTCTGAAAAAATATTGGGCCTTCTAGTAGTGTGTCGGACTTTCTCTATTAGTCCATCTATACTGACCTCCATCAGGTTGCAAACTGAATATAATTTTTTTCTGCATCTAGCTCTGAAAAAATATTTGGCCTTCTAGTAGTGTGTCGGACTTTCTCTATTAGTCCATCTATACTAACCTCCATCAGGTTGCAAATTAAAACTAATTTTTATCTGCATCTACAGTACCTCTGAAAAAATATTTGGGCTTCTAGCTGTGTGTGGGACTTGTTGTATTAGTCCATCTATACTGACCTCCATCAGGTTGCAAACTGAATATAGTTTTTTCTGCATCTACCTCTGAAAAAATATTGGGCTTCTAGCTGTGTGTGGGTCTTGTTCTATTAATCCATCTATTCTGACCTCCATCAGGTTGCAAACTGAATATATTTTTTTCTGCATCTACCTCTGAAAAAATATTTGGCCTTCTAGTAGTGTGTCGGACTTTCTCTATTAGTCCATCTATACTGACCTCCATCAGGTTGCAAATTAAAACTAATTTTTATCTGCATCTACAGTACCTCTGAAAAAATATTTGGGCTTCTAGCAGTGTGTGGGACTTGTTCTATTAGTCCATCTATACTGACCTCCATCAGGTTGCAAACTGAATATAGTTTTTTCTGCATCTACCTCTGAAAAAATATTGGGCTTCTAGCTGTGTGTGGGTCTTGTTCTATTAATCCATCTATACTGACCTCCATCAGGTTGCAAACTGAATATATTTTTTTCTGCATCTACCTCTGAAAAAATATTTGGCCTTCTAGTAGTGTGTCGGACTTTCTCTATTAGTCCATCTATACTGACCTCCATCAGGTTGCAAATTAAAACTAATTTTTATCTGCATCTACAGTACCTCTGAAAAAATATTTGGGCTTCTAGCAGTGTGTGGGACTTGTTCTATTAGTCCATCTATACTGACCTCCATCAGGTTGCAAACTGAATATAGTTTTTTCTGCATCTACCTCTGAAAAAATATTGGGCTTCTAGCTGTGTGTGGGTCTTGTTCTATTAATCCATCTATACTGACCTCCATCAGGTTGCAAACTGAATATATTTTTTTCTGCATCTACCTCTGAAAAAATATTTGGCCTTCTAGTAGTGTGTCGGACTTTCTCTATTAGTCCATCTATACTGACCTCCATCAGGTTGCAAACTGAATATAATTTTTTTCTGCATCTAGCTCTGAAAAAATATTTGGCCTTCTAGTAGTGTGTCGGACTTTCTCTATTAGTCCATCTATACTGACCTCCATCAGGTTGCAAATTAAAACTAATTTTTATCTGCATCTACAGTACCTCTGAAAAAATATTTGGGCTTCTAGCAGTGTGTGGGACTTGTTCTATTAGTCCATCTATACTGACCTCCATCAGGTTGCAAACTGAATATAGTTTTTTCTGCATCTACCTCTGAAAAAATATTGGGCTTCTAGCTGTGTGTGGGTCTTGTTCTATTAATCCATCTATACTGACCTCCATCAGGTTGCAAACTGAATATATTTTTTTCTGCATCTACCTCTGAAAAAATATTTGGCCTTCTAGTAGTGTGTCGGACTTTCTCTATTAGTCCATCTATACTGACCTCCATCAGGTTGCAAACTGAATATAATTTTTTTCTGCATCTAGCTCTGAAAAAATATTTGGCCTTCTAGTAGTGTGTCGGACTTTCTCTATTAGTCCATCTATACTGACCTCCATCAGGTTGCAAATTAAAACTAATTTTTATCTGCATCTACAGTACCTCTGAAAAAATATTTGGGCTTCTAGCAGTGTGTGGGACTTGTTCTATTAGTCCATCTATACTGACCTCCATCAGGTTGCAAACTGAATATATTTTTTTCTGCATCTACCTCTGAAAAAATATTGGGCTTCTAGCTGTGTGTGGGTCTTGTTCTATTAATCCATCTATACTGACCTCCGTCAGGTTGCAAACTGAATATAATTTTTTTCTGCATCTAGCTCTGAAAAAATATTTGGCCTTCTAGTAGTGTGTCGGACTTTCTCTATTAGTCCATCTATACTGACCTCCATCAGGTTGCAAATTAAAACTAATTTTTATCTGCATCTACAGTACCTCTGAAAAAATATTTGGGCTTCTAGCTGTGTGTGGGACTTGTTGTATTAGTCCATCTATACTGACCTCCATCAGGTTGCAAACTGAATATAGTTTTTTCTGCATCTACCTCTGAAAAAATATTGGGCTTCTAGCTGTGTGTGGGTCTTGTTCTATTAATCCATCTATACTGACCTCCATCAGGTTGCAAACTGAATATATTTTTTTCTGCATCTACCTCTGAAAAAATATTTGGCCTTCTAGTAGTGTGTGGGACTTTCTCTATTAGTCCATCTATACTGACCTCCATCAGGTTGCAAACTGAATATAATTTTTTTCTGCATCTAGCTCTGAAAAAATATTTGGCCTTCTAGTAGTGTGTCGGACTTTCTCTATTAGTCCATCTATACTGACCTCCATCAGGTTGCAAATTAAAACTAATTTTTATCTGCATCTACAGTACCTCTGAAAAAATATTTGGGCTTCTAGCTGTGTGTGGGACTTGTTGTATTAGTCCATCTATACTGACCTCCATCAGGTTGCAAACTGAATATATTTTTTTCTGCATCTACCTCTGAAAAAATATTTGGCCTTCTAGTAGTGTGTCGGACTTTCTCTATTAGTCCATCTATACTGACCTCCATCAGGTTGCAAATTAAAACTAATTTTTATCTGCATCTACAGTACCTCTGAAAAAATATTTGGGCTTCTAGCTGTGTGCGGGACTTGTATTAGTCCATCTATACTGACCTCCATCAGGTTGCAAACTGAATATATTTTTTTCTGCATCTACCTCTGAAAAAATATTTGGCCTTCTAGTAGTGTGTCGGACTTTCTCTATTAGTCCATCTATACTGACCTCCATCAGGTTGCAAATTAAAACTAATTTTTATCTGCATCTACAGTACCTCTGAAAAAATATTTGGGCTTCTAGCTGTGTATGGGACTTGTTGTATTAGTCCATCTATACTGACCTCCATCAGGTTGCAAACTGAATATATTTTTTTCTGCATCTACCTCTGAAAAAATATTGGGCTTCTAGCTGTGTGTGGGTCTTGTTCTATTTATCCATCTATACTGACCTCCATCAGGTTGCAAACTGAATATAATTTTTTTCTGCATCTAGCTCTGAAAAAATATTTGGCCTTCTAGTAGTGTGTCGGACTTTCTCTATTAGTCCATCTATACTGACCTCCATCAGGTTGCAAATTAAAACTAATTTTTATCTGCATCTACAGTACCTCTGAAAAAATATTTGGGCTTCTAGCTGTGTGTGGGACTTGTTGTATTAGTCCATCTATACTGACCTCCATCAGGTTGCAAACTGAATATATTTTTTTCTGCATCTACCTCTGAAAAAATATTTGGCCTTCTAGTAGTGTGTCGGACTTTCTCTATTAGTCCATCTATACTGACCTCCATCAGGTTGCAAATTAAAACTAATTTTTATCTGCATCTACAGTACCTCTGAAAAAATATTTGGGCTTCTAGCTGTGTGCGGGACTTGTTGTATTAGTCCATCTATACTGACCTCCATCAGGTTGCAAACTGAATATATTTTTTTCTGCATCTACCTCTGAAAAAATATTTGGCCTTCTAGTAGTGTGTCAGACTTTCTCTATTAGTCCATCTATACTGACCTCCATCAGTTTGCAAATTCAAAATAATTTTTTTCTGCATCTAACCCAGCCAATAGTTTTGGCCTAATACCACAGTTTGGCCACTCAGCTCTGCTCGGTTACCATCCATTGTTTTTTTGTGCAAACAACTCCAGAGTTGTGAATTAGTTAACCACCAAAATGAGTGGAAAAAGGCCTGCTGCTGGTGGAAAGGGGAATAGGCGTGTTGGGAAGGGGAAAAAAGGTTGTGTCCGTGGGGTAGGTGTTAAAGCAACAGTAACATCTGCAGAAGAAAGACCATCTTCCAGCCAAACTAAAATGTCTACTTCTTTTAGCGGACAATGTGATAAGATCCCTTTCTTACGGCCACGCCAATCGCTACAAATTCCAGATGAGGCACAAAAACAGCAGGTGCTTCAACGGATATCAAGTGCTCCTTTAAGTGGGCTCTCCTCCACATCAACTTCAACATCACAAATACTCCAGTCCTCAAAGGTGTCACCCAAATCGCACTTGCTTTCTCACAGCTCCCAAATCTCCAGCTGCCCGTCTGAGTATGAGGTAGAACAGATGGTTGAGTCTGCAGAGCTGTTTACTCATACTATAGCCTGGGAATCAGAGGTCGACTCCAGCGCTTCTGTGAATCCAGACGAGGAAATGATCTGCACTGATGCCCAGAATCTTTATGAGTCGGATCCAGGACCAGACGCAGAAGGTTCTGACCATAATGTAGACCCTCATTCCCAAACTGTAACTCCTGTTGGTGGAGACAATGAGGAAGACGATGATAAGACTCAAATACCTGATTGGAGCGACAACTTTAGTTTTTTGTCAGGGCAGGAACAGGTTGGCTCTGAGGACGACGGGTGTGATAACGCACAGGGTGATGATGATGAGGTCGGAGATCCCACTTACTGTCAACCCACAGTCAGCCAAGAGATGAGGTCAGCAGAGGAGGTGGAGGAAGATGCTAGTGACGACGAGGTCAGGTTGCGCCTTCCTGGACAGAGACGTAGTACTGGAAGCACGTCAACAACTGCATCCTCAAACACAACTCTGCCTCTCACCACAAGTCGTGGTGGCTCTTCAGGTCGCATGGGTGCTAAGCCTTGCATAGCCTGGGCATTTTTTCAGATCGATAAAGATGACCCAACTCATGTTATCTGTAACATTTGTCAGCAAAAGCTAAGTAGAGGCCAAAAAATACATAGTTTGAGTACTTCATGCATGAACCGGCACATGGACATGAAGCATAAGTTGCAGTGGGAAGCTCAGTGTGCTACAATGCGGCCTAGCCGGCCGGGCCAACCGCCGTCTGCCATATCTTGTGCATCCGCGGCCTCTTCATCCTCTGTGACTGGGGGGACAGCAGTCACACCTGTTTTGGGGCGCAGACCTGCCACCTCTTTACCCGCAACAGCCAGCGTGATTGGCAGGTCATCATTTTCTTTGGAGGTGGTAACACCAGCTGGTTTTGAGCGCTGTCCGACATCGATAGCACCACCTTTGGATGAAGGCAACCTAACATGTCCGCCTGCATCTTCCTCACAGACCGGCAGTTTGCCGGGGACACCCTTATCAACCCCGTCTAAGCACAATAGCCAGCCCTCGGTCCCTCAGATGTGGACAAGTAAAAGACCATTTCCTCCTAGCCATGAGAAAGCTAAGAGGTTGAATTTCACCATCTGCAAGCTCTTGGCTACAGAAATGCTGCCTTTCCGCCTGGTGGACACAGAGGATTTTCGAGACCTTATGTCCGTCGCAGTGCCCCAGTACCAGATGCCCAGTCGGCACTACTTCTCAAAGAAAGGTGTGCCTGCGCTCCACCAGCATGTCGCACACAACATCACCGCTTCTTTGAGAAACTCTGTGTGTGACAGGGTGCATTTCACCACAGACACTTGGACGAGTAGGCATGGACAGTGGCGTTACATGTCGCTGACTGGGCACTGGGTAACTATGGTGACAGCAGGACAAGGGGCTGCTGTCCAAGTCTTGCCGTCCCCACGAGTTGTGCGTCAATCCTCTTTATGTCAAAGTTCCTCCACTGCTTCTGCCTCCTCAACCTCCTCTCGGTCTTCCACCTGCACCCAAAGCCTGTCTGGTCATGCCACAAGCTTTCTAACTGCGCAGAAGGGATCCTGCACACCTCCTTACTATGCTGGCAGTAGGGCTCAACGTCATCAGGCGGTTTTTACATTGAAATGTCTGGGAAATGTGAGTCACACAGCTGAGGAGTTGTGGTCAGCTCTGGAGAACCAATTTCATGAATGGTTGTCTCCACTGGACCTGAAACCAGGGAAGGCCGTGTGCGACAATGCTGCAAACCTGGGTGCGGCCCTTCGCCGGGGCAATGTCACACACGTGCCTTGTATGGCTCACGTGTTGAACCTGGTTGTCCAGCAATTTTTAGCCCACTATCCCAGACTAGATGGCCTTCTGCAGAGGGCACGGTCGCTGTGTGCTCACTTCCGCCGTTCGCATCCCGCAGCTCAGCGACTTACATCTCTACAGAAGTCGTTGGGCCTGCCACTTCACCGGCTAAAATGCGATGTGCCTACCCGGTGGAATTCAACTCTGCACATGTTGCAGCGACTGTGGCAGCACCGACAAGCCCTGGTGCAATACGTTCTGACGTATAGCCTGGGCCAACGAGATTCAGAGGTGGGGCAAATCACGCTGGAGGAGTGGTCTCAGATCAGGGACCTATGCACCCTTCTGCACAGTTTTGAAATGGCGACGAAGATGTTTAGTGCTGACGATGCCATTATCAGCATGACTATTCCAGTGATTTACATGCTGGAGCACATGTTAAACAGAATTCGGAGTCAGGTGGTGGCACAAGAGGAGGTGGAGGAAGTAGAGGAGGAGGAGTTGTATGCGGAAGGGCTAACATCTGCAAGGTCCAGAAGGTCGGCAGCACCAAGGTGGCAGGCATGTGAGGGTGGGGGAGATGGTTTTACCAGGGCGCATGGTAGCAGCCAAACTAGTGAGGAAGGTGCAGGAGCCCAGGAAGAAGTGGAGGACGAACTGATGGAAGACTCATCAGATGAGGGAGACCTTGATCACATTTCTGTTGTGCGAGGTTGGGGGGAGAGGACAGAGGAAGGAAGCATGATTGTTACCTCGCCACCAACACAACAGGGACTTGGTGCTCCTGGATGCGCAACACACATGAGTGCCTTCTTGCTGCACTACCTGCAACATGACCCTCGAATTGTGAGAATTAGAAATAATCCTGACTACTGGGTTGCCACACTGTTAGATCCCCGGTACAAAAGTAAATTTGCAGAAATTATTCCTGCCATAGAAAGGGATGCACGCATGCAGGAGTATCAGCAGAGACTGTTGCAGAATCTTACATGTGCTTTTCCACAAAATACCAGTGGTGCACGTAGTGAATCTCACAGTTCCAACTTGCCAACCGTGGGACCGTCAAGTGTTCAGCACTCAAACCGTAACAGAACCACAGTATCTGCTGGTAACATCAATTTTGCGGAATCATTTCACCACTTTTTTAGCCCATCCTTTGCAAGGCCACAGGAGACAAGAAGTCTGACACATAGTCAACGCCTAGAGACGATGGTACAGGAGTATCTCCAAGTAAACATTGAAGCCACGACTGTGTCACTGGACCCTTGCTCTTTTTGGGCTTCCAATCTGGATAAATGGCCGGAGCTAGCCACTTACGCCTTGGAGATCTTGTCATGCCCCGCAGCCAGCGTTCTGTCTGAACGTGTGTTCAGCGCTGCTGGTGGTGTGCTGACAGATAAGCGCACGCAGCTCTCCACTGATAATGTAGACAGACTCACGTTCATAAAGATGAACAAATCATGGATCCGAAACGACTTTTCTACCCCTGTGTCATCCTGGGGAGAGTAAAAGCTTGATGATTGGTTAAAATCACCCTACCAAACGTTTTAAGCTTTCAAATTACTAATCATGTTTATCTGTATCTTGACTGGAAAATAATTTGGGCTTTGTAGCAGTGTGCAGCACTGATCCTATTAGGTCATCTATAATAAGCTCCACCAGATTTAAAATTAAAAATAATTTTTAGCTGCATCTAGCCCGGAAAATAATTTTGGGGCTCCGAGATGCGCAAGACACATAAGTGCCTTCTTGCTGCACTACCTGCAGCATGACCCTCATATTGTCAGAATTCGAAGTAATCATGACTACTGGGTTGCCACACTCTTAGATCCCCCAAACTTTTCGATCAACCTTTTCATTTTAATAAAGACCAAAAAAATGGTCATTTTTGAAATTATAAGCATTAGCAGGTTGTTAGAAACTGAAATCAAACAGTTTTCAACTCAAAACTTTATTCTAGGTGATGTTACATTTTCACATAGGACCCCTTGTTCGAAAGGAGCTTCTGAACTCTCTCGTTCATTGAATTTGTCAGGTTTTGGATGGTTTCTGCTTCAATTGTTTTGCATGAGGACAGAATACCCTCCCAGAGCTGTTGCTTAGATGTGAACTGCCTCCCGCCATCATAGACACTCCTTTTAATGATGCTCCAAAGGTTCGGAATGGGGTAGAGGTCAGGGGAGCATGGGGGTCACACCATAAGTTTGTCCCCTTTTATGCCCATATCAGCCAGAGATGCAGATGTTTTATGTGCAGCATGAGATGGTGCATTATCATGCAGAAAAATGATCTTGCTGTGAAATACACGGTTCTTCTTCTTGAACCATGGCAGGAAGTGCTGTTTGAGAAAATCCACATACATTATGGAGTTCATCTTTAGCGCCTTCAGGGATCCTAAAGGGGCCGACAATCTCTCTCCCCATGATTCCAGCCCAAAACATTACTCCACCTCCTCCTTGTTGGCGCTGTAGCCGTGTTTGCGTGGGGTGTCCATCAACCAGCCATCCTCCACTCCATCCATCTGGACCATCGAGCGCTGCACGGCACTCATCCGTGAACAAAACAGTTTTGAAATCAGTCTTCATGTAATGTTTGGCCCACTGGAGCCGTTTCTGCTTGTGTGAAGTGGATAGAGGAGGTCGACAGGATGGCGTATGCACAGCTGCAAACCTCTGAAGGACCCTGCATCTTGTTGTTCGGGGGACGTTGGAGGCACAAGCAGCTTCAAAAACTTGTCTGCTGCTATGACAAGGCTTTTTTGCCGCTGCTCTTTCAACCTGACGTAATTGCCTGTAGGAAAGAGTCCTCAATTTGCCCTTATCAACACGCACACGTGTGTACTGTGAATCAGCTACATACTTCTTGATTGCCAAGACACTTCATCCTGATCATCGCACAATGTTGATTGTAGTCATGCCTTGACCTAAACACTCCACAATTTGTTGCTTCTCAGCAGCCGACACATCCTTTTTCTTTCCCATTTTGGCAGAAAATGTAGGCTGCTTAATAATGTGAGAGAGCCTTCTTAAGTAGTCTTGCCTTTCATTGGACACACCTGCCAAATTAATTAGCACAGGTGTCTGCAATTGCTTACAGTGATATAAAGAGCCCTGACACACATCACCATCAATGAGTTTAACTGACAAACAAACAAATTCTTCCCTTATCACTCCTAAACACTTTTTGCATAATAATTTGGAACGCGGTGTACATGTGCTTTTCCACAAAACACCAGCGGTTCACGTAGTGAATCTTACAGTTCTAACTTGCCAACCGTGGTCTGTATGGAATTGTTCAATAAAGGGCCCAAAATTAAGATAACATAGATGGGAGAGGTCTCTATGAATAGGAATTCCTAAGTATTTGATACCCTGTGAGGGCCAGGCAAAGGGAAAGTTGGACTGGATGGAATCCTATATGGATTTGGGGAGGGAGACATCGAGGGCCTCAGACTTCGCTGCATTGATTTTAAAATTTTACCATGTAACAAAGTGATCTATTTCAGCCATAACAGCATGGATGGATATATGTGATTGAGTGATATATACTAGGACATCATCAGCAAATAGAGAGCACTTGTACTCGGTGCCTCCCACCTCAATCCACCTAATATTGGGGTTATGGCGAATTGATGAGAGCAGGTGCTCCGTCACTAGGATGTATAAGAGAGGGGACAGAGGACATCCCTGCCTTGTCCCATTGGTGATTGTGAAAGGTGATGAAAATGTTCTGACGCACCCCCTGGGCCTTGGGACACCCGGAGCCGGACCCTTTTTGGTGGATGCTGGTGGTTGTAGTCTTCGTGGCGGTGACCCGGTTCTGTGGCTCAGGGCGGTCAAACCAGTGGCGGAACTATTTATGTGGTTTTGATGTTTAAATGTCCGACTACGCCACCCGTGGATTGCGGTCAGAGTGAACCGCCGCTACAGGGCAGACCGCTGAGGCTGGTGTTGTGGGTGCAGCAGAGCGTAGCATAACTCCCCATGGGAGGAGTATAGCCTCAGGGCAGTGTATGCGGAGGATGGGGGTGATGGTGCAGGGCAGCAGCAGTAACGACACGGAGTCAGTGATGCAGTCCAGGGCCTTTACTCACAGTTCTTATTATCCAGACCACGTCTGCAGGTAACGGCTGCCCACGTCGTACTGTGCTCACCAGGTGAGGGGCTCAGACAACTCCCAGATAACTTTGGAGCACTTCACAGGACCCCCTTTGTGTGTCCTTTGTCTGGCCTTTCTTACCAACACTTCTGTCCGGCTGCCTCGGGCCTCCTCTTGGTAAACTTGGCGCCAGTTTCCCTGACCCTATGTGGTGCCTTCCTAGCGGGTGTAGCGAGGGGCTGCGCCACATAAAATGTCAGAGCCTCCGGTTTCTAGCTGAGGGTCGTTTCCTGCCTCCACTAGTTCGGGGACCGGTCTCCCCCTTTGGCCTGACCCCTCCACGCAGGTGGATTCGGGCGTGCGGTGGCGACTCGCCCGTCCGCACCCCTGGGATCCCTTCATTCCTCGTTCCTGGAGCCTTCTCCGCTCCTCTTCCTTCCTTCTCCCTCTTCCAGGCCTGGGCCTCTGTTACTAGGCCCGCCTCCGGAGCAGAGCTCATGCAGAGCCCCTGCTCCCTGCCACTTCTGCTCAGACTTCTCTGCACTGAACTAAGATGGTGCCCACCTTTTATACTCCCTTCTCAATGCACCCAGGAACTGCTTCCTCCCTGCTCCTGCACTACAGGGTTCCCCTTCCTCAGTGTTCCCTCCCCCCACTCCAGCCAGGGACAGGGACTGTCGTGCCCATCTCAGGGGCATATTGGTCGCCCTGCCCCACGGCAATGTGGTGTAATGCATGCAGGTGTCGGGTCCTGATCCACACTCCATCCTTACCTGAGAGTGAGATATCACACCTCTGGGTGAGGTGCAATACGTCTGTAGCAACCGAGCCCTCAGGGTGCTACAGTTCCATTTATCTTCAGCCTAGGTGACGTATTGCGATACAGGGCCGTGATTTTGGCTATAAAAGGGTCCCCTAGACCCCTACCCCAAGCTTTTTAAGAGAATCATATATGGCGTGCCAGGAGACTCTATGGAATGCTTTCTCAGCATCCAACGAGAGTATCTAATTACAAATTTTTAACTGCATCTAGCCCAGGAAATACTTTGTGCCTAGTAGCAGTGTCTGCTAGTCAGCGGATTATCCCGGCTGTTAAGCAAGCTACACCACCTGTAGTTTAGACACTTAATTTTTTCAAAGGAAATGCTTCGGGACCATGGGATACTCAGTGAAGAGCATCAGGAGGCACCCCAAGGCATAGGGGCTGGGACTGGCAGTAGGATGCCTTGCGGTGGACAGCCGAGCTCGATCCTTATAAAAGCTTTTTAACTGCAGCAGCTTTAGTGGACGCTACTGGAGCTGGAATTACGCGGCTGCTGGCATGAGACTTGCCCTCCAATAGATCCTTGTAAATGGATTTAAAGTGTATTCATTCAAATTAGAGAGACAATTTAAATTAAAAAGCTTAGAGCTGCCTCCACCACAGGGGGGCTCGCTCGATCCACCAGCGGACAGGCACCAGTATTGGGAGAGGGGGGCTGGCCATCAGGGTTCACCGCGGCTCTGGCACAAACCCGGCGACACGGAGGTGGCACGGGCAGGAACGGACTGGCCGTGTCGGCTTCTCACTTTTTGGATTTTAGAAGGGCATGACATGCCTATATCTGTGTCTCCCCCTCCTTTTACTCCTCCACCTCTTTTATTTTCGCATGACTATATGTACTTGTCACTTTTCCATGTGTTAGTTGTGTCTTCTGAGCAGTTTGTCAGCTTTTGGACACCTTTGAAGGTGTTTTCTATGTGTTTCTATGTGTTTTTGTTTGCCTGCCATTGGTTTTAACGGTGTTCGAAGGTGTTCGACGAACAGTTCGACGAACAGTTCGGCGAACACACGGGTGTTCGACGAACCGAACCGAACTCGAACACTACGGGGTTGGCTCAACACTACTCATGATTCTCATTTGGTCTGACATGCACTGTGAGCTGTGAGGTCTTATATAGACAGGTGTGTGCCTTTCCAAAACAAGTCCTATCAGTTTAATTAAACAGAGATGGGCTCCAATGAAGGAGTAGAACCATCTCAAGGAGGATCACAAGGAAATGGACAGCATGTGACTTAAATATGAGTGTCTGAGCAAAGGGTCTGAATACTTATGACCATGTGATATTTCAGTTTTTCTTTAATAAATTTGCAAAAATTTCTACATTTCTGTTTTTTTCAGTCAAGATGGAGTGCAGAGTGTACTTTATGAACGTTTTAGAATTTACCAAATGGCTGCAATGAAACAAAGAGTGAAAAATTTAAAGGGGTCTGAATACTTTCCGTATCCACTGTAGGTCAGAAGATCACACCAAAGAATTTCCAAATTGCTGATTTCCAGATTAAAGGGGTTGGGGACTCAAGAATTCCCTCAAACCAGTTTGGCACCAGTAAGAGAGATACAATGTTCCAAGAAAAACTCAACAAAAAGATTTCAGAAATATGACATTAAGTAATACAGAAGATCCCTTTGCTTCTTGAGCACCCACTTGGCGTGGTTGGGTTTGATCAACTATGTGGACTGATTTGTATGAAATTATTTGTGTGTTCCTTAAGTATGTGGACATTTAAAAAAGCTGTAGACCCCAAGATCCTTGGAGATACCAGAAACCTTTCCTCACCAGTAGAAGAGATTTTAATTATACAGCAATCAGCAAGAGGCAACATGGCTTCCTATTGGAAGGGTTGGATCTTTCATCTCGTTCTGGCTCAAATATAAAGAAGATAACTCAAGGGACAGTCAGACTAAAGGAACGAAATATATATTTTAAGAATTTGCTGCGCCCATGAGATCAAAGAACTCTCTTCACTCTGTCTGACCTGGCATTCAGCCTGTTTAGTTCAATGCTGGCAAACCTCTTACATGAATTCAAAGCATGGCATCCTAACAGTAGTCAACAACAGCGACAGAAACAGCTCTGCCCTGGATAGAAAATGAACGTTATGTATAATTTTAGAAGATAGACAATGATGCTTTGAAGGTTTTGACATTTTAAAGGTATATTTCCTTGAATATGGTCCCCTAATTAGGAACCTCATCTCTTGGCCAAAGAGAAGAGTGACTACAAAGATCGTCTCGTGCTCTGGAGGACCTGTCTTCTCCAGCTTTCCACAAACAACCCATTAATTTCTATGATACCAGGATTTCCTCTCTGGTGGTACGATTCGAAAATTTTATACTTTGTGCCTGGTTTCCTCAAAGATTACAGCTGATCGTTGGGGGTCCCAGCTGCCGGACACCCAATGAATATTTTTTGCCTTCTAACAAAAAACTCGTGATTCAAGGTGTACAACCAGAGTAATTCATGTCAAAAAATTTTCATTTCTACTGTTCGGAAAAGTTTGGTAAAACAGTGTACATACAGACATAGGCGTGGATTATGGATACTTGGTGCCACATCTGTACTTATACTAGTGGTATAATTGTTATGGAAGTATGCTATGCTACTGATATTGTCTCTTCCTTTGCCACCTGAAACTCATGGCATAATTCCTAATTCACTAGCTCTACACATATAGCTACACCCCTGCTTTAAGTTATCAGCCATCTGCACAACTGTAGAGGCATGTATGCTTGTAGTCAGGGGCTTAGCAAGAAGAACATGTGCCAGAAGAGTGCCAGAAGAGTGCCAGGAGACCAGTGCCAGAAGACCAGTGTCATAAGATCACCAACAAACCACTTAGTTCGCACCAAGATGTTTAAAAAAATCTTTGCCCCTTGTTATGAACTTGGCCTGCAAAGGAATTTGGACTGATTTTCAATTTCCTCTCAATTCCTTTCTCAAATTATTTGTTGGGAAAAGTATAATTCTTTAGGTTCTTTAGGCGTAAACCCATTTGGTTTAATTTTGAAGGTAAAGAGGACCTGTCATTAGCTCAAAAAATGTAATTAAATATCTTATAAAAAAAAATCCCCGAGCTCCCCTGATTCTGCTGTTCTTTTCCTTTTTGAGCTGTGTCACTCTATTGCAGACATATTCACATTTGTTTCTTCTGGAGCGCAATATGTGAAATCTCTGCTTGCAGACCAACTTCAGTGTCTTCTCTGGAGGTGTGTACTTTTATCCCTTTCTCCCAGACACTGCCAATCACAGCTTGGCAGCTGAGTAACATTATCAGACATTGCAGGGCTGTAATTGGCATCATTTGGGAGGGAGGGGTGAAAGCACAAGCCCCCAGAGAAGACTCTGAAGAAACTCCAAGTTGAGCTGCAAGCAGAGATTTCACATAGTAAATGTGGTGCCCCTGAGGGTTCAGTCGCCACAGGGTTACTGCACCTCAGATAGAGGTGTGGTATCTCCTCTCTCAAGTAAGGATGGAGCATTTCTCGGGACCCTACTTTACCACTCAACACTACACCACTCCTGTCCTGTAAGGGGGCCTAAATGCACCAGGGTGCTGCCCCGGCCCGGGATAGAGGAGATGGGGGGAACCAAAGATGCAAACCATGTCCTATGAGGAACGGTTGCAGGATTTGGGAATGTTTAGCTTGCAAAAAAGAAGACTGAGAGGAGACTTAATAGCTGTCTACAAATATGTCAAGGGCTGTCACATTGTAGAAGGATCATCTTTATTCTCATTTGCACAAGGAAAGACTAGAAGCAATGGGATGAAACTAAATGGGAGGAGACACAGATTAGATATTAGAAAAAACTTTTTGACAGTTAGGGTGATTAATGAGTGGAACAGGCTGCCACGAGAAGTGGTGAGTTCCCCTTCAATGGACGTCTTCAAACAGAGGCTGGACAGACATCTGTCTGAGATGATTTAGTGAATCCTGCTTTGAGCAGGGGGTTGGACCAGATGACCCAGGAGGTCCCTTCCAACTCTACCATTCTATGATTCTATGATTCTATGAAAGATAGGGGGAACCATGTAGTGGGTGAGGGTGGAGGACACACTTTTAGGATGCACTAATCTACTATATAATTGTCTTATCCCGTCTGTCTGTCTGTCTGTCTGTCTGTCTGTCTATCTGTCAGTCTGTCTTTCTGTCTTTCTGTCTGTCTGTCCTGGAAATCCCGCGTCGCTCATTGGTCCGGCAGCGGCCAATCACCGCCGCGGGTTTTCTGAAAAAAGATGGCGGCCGTTAGCGGCTCATCTGGCGGACGGAGGTCAGCGGCGATGCAGCGGGGAGATGAGCGGCGCTAGCAGCACAACTACCCCGACCGGCGCCGCTGACCTCCATGCGGATAACGTCGGAAGATCAGTGGCTTGGCCCGCTGATCTCCCGATAGCAAGTGTGAATGGAGAACCGGGGAGCGGCGCCGCCGGTCGGGATGCTTCTGCTGCGAGCAGCCGCTCATCTCCCGGCTTCTCGCAGCAGAAGGAGCCGCACAGGCAGCGCCGCTCCCCGGTCCTCGCTAATACGGAGCCGCACAAGCAGCGCCGCTCCCGGGCCCACACTAATACGACGCTGATTGGTCGCGGTGGCCGGCCGCGACCAATCAGCGAGATGGGCGGCAAATTTAAACGCCGCTGTGCTGATTGGTCGCGGTGGCCGGCCGCGACCAATCAGCGAGATGGGCGGCAAATTTAAACGCCGCTGTGCTGATTGGTCGCGGTGGCAGGCCGTGACAAATCAGCGAGATGGGCGGCATATTTAAACGCCGCTCTGCTGATTTATCACGGCCGGCCACCGCGACCAATGAGCGAGATGGGCGGCAAATTTAAACGCCGCTCTGTTGATTGGTCGCGGTGGCCGACTGCCGCGACCAATCAGCGAGATGGGCAGCAAATTTAAACGCCGCTGTGCTGATTGGTCGCGGTGGCCGACCGCGACCAATCAGCGAGACGGGTGGCAAATTTAAACGCCGCTGTGCTGATTGGTCGCAGTGGCCGGCCGTGACCAATCAGCGAGATGGCCAGCAAATTTAAACGCCGCTCTGCTGATTAATCGCGGCTGGCCACCGCGACCAATGAGAGAGATGGGCGGCAAATTTAAACGCCGCTCTGCTTATTGGTCACGGTGGCCGGCCGACCGCGACCAATCAGCGAGATGGGCGACAAATTTTAACGCCACTCTGCTGATTGGTCGCGGCCGGCTACCGCGACCAATCAGCGAGATGGATGGCAAATTTAAACGCCGCTCTGCTGATTGGTACGGCCGGCTACCGCAACCAATCAGCGAGATGGGCGGCAAATTTAAACGCCGCTCTGCAGATTGGTCGCGGCCGGCCACCGCGACCAATCAGTGAGATGGCCGGCAAATTTAAACGCCGCTCTGCTGATTGGTCGCGGTGGCCGGCCGCGACCAATGATCGAGATGGCCGGCAAATTTAAACGCCGCTCTGCTGATTAATCGCGGCCGGCCACCGCGACCAATCAGCGACATGGGCGGCAAATTTAAACGCCGCTCTGCTGATTGGCCGCGGTGGCCGACCGCAACCAATCAGCGAGATGGGAGGCAAATTTAAACGCCGCTGTGCTGATTGGTCGCGGTGGCCGGCCGTGACAAATCAGCGAGATGGGCGGCATATTTAAACGCCGCTCTGCTGATTTATCGCGGCCGGCCACCGCGACCAATGAGCGAGATGGGCGGCAAATTTAAACGCCGCTCTGTTGATTGGTCGCGGTGGCCGACTGCCGCGACCAATCAGCGAGATGGGCAGCAAATTTAAACGCCGCTGTGCTGATTGGTCGCGGTGGCCGACCGCGACCAATCAGCGAGACGGGTGGCAAATTTAAACGCCGCTGTGCTGATTAATCGCGGCTGGCCACCGCGACCAATGAGAGAGATGGGCGGCAAATTTAAACGCCGCTCTGCTTATTGGTCACGGTGGCCGGCCGACCGCGACCAATCAGCGAGATGGGCGACAAATTTTAACGCCACTCTGCTGATTGGTCGCGGCCGGCTACCGCGACCAATCAGCGAGATGGATGGCAAATTTAAACGCCGCTCTGCTGATTGGTACGGCCGGCTACCGCAACCAATCAGCGAGATGGGCGGCAAATTTAAACGCCGCTCTGCAGATTGGTCGCGGCCGGCCACCGCGACCAATCAGTGAGATGGCCGGCAAATTTAAACGCCGCTCTGCTGATTGGTCGCGGTGGCCGGCCGCGACCAATGATCGAGATGGCCGGCAAATTTAAACGCCGCTCTGCTGATTAATCGCTGCCGGCCACCGCGACCAATCAGCGAGATGGGCGGCAAATTTAAACGCCGCTGTGCTGATTGGTCGCGGTGGCCGGCCGCGACCAATCAGCGACATGGGCGGCAAATTTAAACGCCGCTCTGCTGATTGGCCGCGGTGGCCGACCGCAACCAATCAGCGAGATGGGAGGCAAATTTAAACGCCGCTGTGCTGATTGGTCGCGGTGGCCGGCCGTGACAAATCAGCGAGATGGGCGGCATATTTAAACGCCGCTCTGCTGATTTATCGCGGCCGGCCACCGCGACCAATGAGCGAGATGGGCGGCAAATTTAAACGCCGCTCTGTTGATTGGTCGCGGTTGCCGACGGCCGCGACCAATCAGCGAGATGGGCAGCATATTTAAACGCCGCTGTGCTGATTGGTCGCGGTGGCCGACCGCGACCAATCAGCGAGATGGGCGGCAAATTTAAACGCCGCTGTGCTGATTGGTCGCAGTGGCCGGCCGTGACCAATCAGCGAGATGGCCAACAAATTTAAACGCCGCTCTGCTGATTAATCGCGGCTGGCCACCGCGACCAATGAGCGAGATGGGCGGCAAATTTAAACGCCGCTGTGCTGATTGGTCGCGGCCGGCCAGCGCGACCAATCAGCTAGATGGCCGGAAAATTTAAACGCCGCTCTTCTGATTAATCGCGGCCGGCCACCGCGACCAATGAGTGAGATGGGCAGCAAATTTAAACGCCGCTCTGCTGATTGGTCGCGGTGGCCGGCCGACCGAGACCAATCAGCGAGATGGGCGGCAAATTTAAACGCCGCTCTGCTGATTGGTCGCGGTGGCCGACCGCGACCAATCAGCGAGATGGGCGGCAAATTTAAACGCCGCTCTGCTGATTGGTCGCGGTGGCCGGCCGTGACAAATCAGAGAGATGGGCGGCATATTTAAACGCCGCTCTGCTGATTTATCGCGGCTGGCCACCGCGACCAATGAGTGAGATGGGCGGCAAATTTAAACGCCGCTCTGTTGATTGGTCACGGTGGCTGACGGCCGCGACCAATCAGCGAGATGGGCAGCAAATTTAAATGCCGCTGTGCTGATTGGTCGCGGTGGCCGACCGCGACCAATCAGCGAGATGGGCGGCAAATTTAAATGCCGCTGTGCTGATTGGTCGCAGTGGCCGGCCGTGACCAATCAGCGAGATGGCCAGCAAATTTAAACGCCGCTCTTCTGATTAATCGCGGCCGGCCACCGCGACCAATGAGTGAGATGGGCAGCAAATTTAAACGCCGCTCTGCTGATTGGTCGTGGTGGCCGGCCGACCGAGACCAATCAGCGAGATGGGCGGCAAATTTAAACGCCGCTCTGCTGATTGGTCGCGGTGGCCGACCGCGACCAATCAGCGAGATGGGCGGCAAATTTAAACGCCGCTCTGCTGATTGGTCGCGGTGGCCGGCCGTGACAAATCAGAGAGATGGGCGGCATATTTAAACGCCGCTCTGCTGATTTATCGCGGCTGGCCACCGCGACCAATGAGTGAGATGGGCGGCAAATTTAAACGCCGCTCTGTTGATTGGTCACGGTGGCTGACGGCCGCGACCAATCAGCGAGATGGGCAGCAAATTTAAATGCCGCTGTGCTGATTGGTCGCGGTGGCCGACCGCGACCAATCAGCGAGATGGGCGGCAAATTTAAATGCCGCTGTGCTGATTGGTCGCAGTGGCCGGCCGTGACCAATCAGCGAGATGGCCAGCAAATTTAAACGCCGCTCTGCTGATTAATCGCGGCTGGCCACCGCGACCAATGAGCGAGATGGGCGGCAAATTTAAACGCCGCTCTGCTGATTTGTCGCGGTGGCCGGCCGACCGCGACCAATCAGCGAGATGGGCGGGAAATTTAAACGCCGCTGTGCTGATTGGTCGCGGTTGCCGGCCGCGACCAATCAGCGAGATGGGCGGCAAATTTAAACGCCGCTGTGCTGATTGGTCGTGGTTGCCGGCCGCGACCAATCAGTGAGATGGGCGGCAAATTTAAACGCCGCTGTGCTGATTGGTCGCGGTGGCCGGCCGCGACCAATCAGCGAGATGGGTGGCAAATTTAAACGCCGCTCTGCTGATTGGTCGGGGTGGCCGGCTACCTCGACCAATGGGCGAGATGGGCGGCAAATTTAAACGCCGCTCTGCTGATTGGTCGCGGTGGCCGGCCGACCGCGACCAATGAGCGAGATGGGCGGCAAATTTAAACGCCGCTCTGCTGATTGGTCGCGTTGGCCGGCCACGACCAATCAGCGAGATGGGCGGCAAATTTGAACGCCGCTGTGCTGAATGGTCGCGGTGGCCAGCCGCGATCAATCAGCGAGATGGGCGGCAAATTTAAACGCCGCTCTGCTGATTGGTCCGGGTGGCCGGCTACCTCGACCAATCAGCGAGATGGGCGGCAAATTTAAACGCCGCTCTGCTGATTGGTCGCGGTGGCCGGCCGCGACCAATCAGCGAGATGGGCGGCAAATTTAAACGTTGCTCTGCTGATTGGTCGCGGTGGCCGGCCGCGACCAATCAGCGAGATGGGCGACAAATTTAAACGCCGCTCTGCTGATTAATCGCGGCCGGCCACCGCGACCAATCACCGAGATGGGCGGCAAATTTAAACGCCGCTCTGCTGATTGGTCGCGGTGGCCGGCCGCGACCAATCAGCGAGATGGGCGGCAAATTTAAACGTTGCTCTGCTGATTGGTCGCGGTGGCCGGCCGCGACCAATCAGCGATATGGGCGGCAAATTTAAACGCCGCTCTGCTGATTAATCGCGGCCGGCCACCGCGACCAATCACCGAGATGGGCGGCAAATTTAAACGCCGCTCTGCTGATTGGTCGCGGCCGGCCACTGCGACCAATCAGCGATATCGGCGGCAAATTTAAATGCCGCTCTGCTGATTGGTCGCGGTTGCCGGCCGCGACCAATCAGCGATATTGGCTGCAAATTTAAACGCCGCTCTGCTGATAGGTCGCGGTGGCCGACCGAGACCAATCAGCGAGATGGGCGGCAAATTTAAACGCCGCTCTGCTGATTGGTCGGGTTGGCCGGCTACCTCGACCAATGAGCGAGATGGGCAGCAAATTTAAACGCCGCTCTGCTGATTGGTCGCGGTGGCCGGCCGACCGCGACCAATCAGCGAGATGGGCGGCAAATTTAAACGCAGCTGTGCTGAATGGTCGCGGTGGCCGGCCGCGATCAATCAGCGAGATGGGTGGCAAATTTAAACGCCGCTCTGCTGATTGGTCGGGGTGGCCGGCTACCTCGACCAATCAGCGAGATGGGCGGCAAATTTAAACGCCGCTCTGCTGATTGGTCGCGATGGCCGGCCGCGTCCAATCAGCGAGATGGGCGGCAAATTTAAACGCCGCTCTGCTGATTAATCGCGGCTGGCCACCACGACCAATCAGCGAGATGGGCGGCAAATATAAACGCCGCTCTGCTGATTAATCGCGGCCGATGGCCGCGACCAATCAGCGAGATGGGCAGCATATTTAAACGCCGCTGTGCTGATTGGTCGCGGTGGCCGACCGCGACCAATCAGCGAGATGGGCGGCAAATTTAAACGCCGCTGTGCTGATTGGTCGCAGTGGCCGGCCGTGACCAATCAGCGAGATGGCCAACAAATTTAAACGCCGCTCTGCTGATTAATCGCGGCTGGCCACCGCGACCAATGAGCGAGATGGGCGGCAAATTTAAACGCCGCTGTGCTGATTGGTCGCGGCCGGCCACCGCGACCAATCAGCTAGATGGCCGGAAAATTTAAACGTCGCTCTTCTGATTAATCGCGGCCGGCCACCGCGACCAATGAGTGAGATGGGCAGCAAATTTAAACGCCGCTCTGCTGATTGGTCGCGGTGGCCGGCCGACCGAGACCAATCAGCGAGATGGGCGGCAAATTTAAACGCCGCTCTGCTGATTGGTCGCGGTGGCCGACCGCGACCAATCAGCGAGATGGGCGGCAAATTTAAACGGCGCTCTGCTGATTGGTCGCGGTGGCCGGCCGTGACAAATCAGAGAGATGGGCGGCATATTTAAACGCCGCTCTGCTGATTTATCGCGGCTGGCCACCGCGACCAATGAGTGAGATGGGCGGCAAATTTAAACGCCGCTCTGTTGATTGGTCACGGTGGCTGACGGCCGCGACCAATCAGCGAGATGGGCAGCAAATTTAAATGCCGTTGTGCTGATTGGTCGCGGTGGCCGACCGCGACCAATCAGCGAGATGGGCGGCAAATTTAAATGCCGCTGTGCTGATTGGTCGCAGTGGCCGGCCGTGACCAATCAGCGAGATGGCCAGCAAATTTAAACGCCGCTCTGCTGATTAATCGCGGCTGGCCACCGCGACCAATGAGCGAGATGGGCGGCAAATTTAAACGCCGCTCTGCTGATTGGTCGCGGTGGCCGGCCGACCGCGACCAATCAGCGAGATGGGCGGCAAATTTAAACGCCGCTGTGCTGATTGGTCGCGGTTGCCGGCCGCGACCAATCAGCGAGATGGGCGGCAAATTTAAACGCCGCTGTGCTGATTGGTCGTGGTTGCCGGCCGCGACCAATCAGTGAGATGGGCGGCAAATTTAAACGCCGCTCTGCTGATTGGTCGGGGTGGCCGGCTACCTCGACCAATGGGCGAGATGGGCGGCAAATTTAAACGCCGCTCTGCTGATTGGTCGCGGTGGCCGGCCGACCGCGACCAATGAGCGAGATGGGCGGCAAATTTAAACGCCGCTCTGCTGATTGGTCGCGTTGACCGGCCACGACCAATCAGCGAGATGGGCGGCAAATTTGAACGCCGCTGTGCTGAATGGTCGCGGTGGCCAGCCGCGATCAATCAGCGAGATGGGCGGCAAATTTAAACGCCGCTCTGCTGATTGGTCCGGGTGGCCGGCTACCTCGACCAATCAGCGAGATGGGCGGCAAATTTAAACGCCGCTCTGCTGATTGGTCGCGGTGGCCGGCCGCGACCAATCAGCGAGATGTGCGGCAAATTTAAACGTTGCTCTGCTGATTGGTCGCGGTGGCCGGCCGCGACCAATCAGCGAGATGGGCGACAAATTTAAACGCCGCTCTGCTGATTAATCGCGGCCGGCCACCGCGACCAATCACCGAGATGGGCGGCAAATTTAAACGCCGCTCTGCTGATTGGTCGCGGTGGCCGGCCGCGACCAATCAGCGAGATGGGCGGCAAATTTAAACGTTGCTCTGCTGATTGGTCGCGGTGGCCGGCCGCGACCAATCAGCGAGATGGGCGGCAAATTTAAACGCCGCTCTGCTGATTAATCGCGGCCGGCCACCGCGACCAATCACCGAGATGGGCGGCAAATTTAAACGCCGCTCTGCTGATTGGTCGCGGCCGGCCACTGCGACCAATCAGCGATATCGGCGGCAAATTTAAATGCCGCTCTGCTGATTGGTCGCGGTTGCCGGCCGCGACCAATCAGCGATATTGGCTGCAAATTTAAACGCCGCTCTGCTGATAGGTCGCGGTGGCCGACCGCGACCAATCAGCGAGATGGGCGGCAAATTTAAACGCCGCTCTGCTGATTGGTCGGGGTGGCCGGCTACCTCGACCAATGAGCGAGATGGGCAGCAAATTTAAACGCCGCTCTGCTGATTGGTCGCGGTGGCCGGCCGACCGCGACCAATCAGCGAGATGGGCGGCAAATTTAAACGCAGCTGTGCTGAATGGTCGCGGTGGCCGGCCGCGATCAATCAGCGAGATGGGTGGCAAATTTAAACGCCGCTCTGCTGATTGGTCGGGGTGGCCGGCTACCTCGACCAATCAGCGAGATGGGCGGCAAATTTAAACGCCGCTCTGCTGATTGGTCGCGATGGCCGGCCGCGTCCAATCAGCGAGATGGGCGGCAAATTTAAACGCCGCTCTGCTGATTAATCGCGGCCGGCCACCACGACCAATCAGCGAGATGGGCGGCAAATATAAACGCCGCTCTGCTGATTAATCGCGGCCGGCCACCGCGACCAATCAGCGATATTGGCTGCAAATTTAAATGCCGCTCTGCTGATAGGTCGCGGTGGCCGACCGCGACCAATCAGCGAGATGGGCGGCAAATTTAAACGCCGCTCGGCTGATTGGTTGCGGTGGCCGGCTGCGACCAATCAGCGAGATGGGCGGCAAATTTAAACGCCGCTCTGCTGATTGGTCACGGTGGCCGGCCACGACCAATCAGCGAGATGGGCGGCACATTTAAACGCCGCTGTGCTTATTGGTCGCGGTGGCCACCGCGACCAATCAGCGAGATGTCCGGCAAATTTAAACGCCGCTCTGCTGATTAATCGCGGCCGGCCACCGAGACCAATCAGCGAGATGGGCGGCAAATTTAAACAACGCTCTGCTGATTGGTCGATTTTATCGCCAAATTTAAACAAGCTCTCCGGTCCTCACTAACACAGTTCGCTGATTGGTCACGGCCGCCACCCGTGACCAATCACCGATATTGCCGCCAAATTTAAACACCGTTTTGCTGATTAGTCGAGGTTGCCGGCCGCGACCAATCAGCGATTTTGGCGCCAATTTTAAACAACGTTCTGCTGATTTCGCCCGGTCAGCCTCATACCTATTCTAGAATACCCGATGCGTTAGAATCGGGCCACCATCTAGTAGCATCATATTTAACCAACGGCCTTCTTAAGTTCAAGGTCTTTGATTGTGATCTTCATCAGTGATAGTGGTCTCTGATTGTGGTCACCCACCAGAGTTCATCTACAGGCCTCATCCGACTGAAGATACACGGTCCTCGTTCTCTGGCCTTGAGACGAGGAGCGGGTCTGAGTTAACCACTGTCTCTACCCGGTCAAGGTCCTGACCTAAGAAGGCCTGGAGGGAAACAGAGGAGACAAGCTCCACAGGCAAAAGGATCCCAGGGGATACGGACGGAGCGGCATACGCCACTTGTATTTCTTACTCTGGCCTAGTCAGAGTGATTCCTGCTGCAAGAGGGGTGACCGGCCCCTGATATCTGACTTTGTTACTTCACGTCTCTGTCAGAAAAGCCCGGAGGCTTAGTGGATCCCAGGAGGATACAGACGGAGCGGCCTACGCCACCTGTATCTCTCACACTGCGTTTATCCAGTGGGACCCGGCCTTATGTAAGGTGCCCCAGCGAGGTAGTCGTGGGCGAGCTGTAGCCCCCTCTCGCTATGGCACCCTACAGACAATACGTGTCCTCTCTCTGAAGTGTGGCTGTGTATGTAGTGCTCTTCACTTACTTCACGCCATCCGATCGCGGCTGTCTCCAGGCAATTTTCTTCTGGGACCAGGGCAGCAATAATTTCAGAGGACACGAGGTTCTTAACCAGAACTTGGACTTTACTTGGGGAAGAGGAATATTTACAGTATTTACAGTCAGATATAATGGATAAGGCCCGACAGGTAATCATCTCCCTCACAGGCACCGTTAACTGCTTCAGCCCTGGTTCCCTCTTTAAGCGGAGCATCTCTGTGGCTATAATTCCTGGCCCTAGAGACTCCTCTGTATTAACAGTGAACGGATCCGATATCTCTCCCCCACGTCTTGGCTTGGAGTACTGTTTAGCTTCCTCTGCTGCCTGCAGACCAGAAGTGCCCCGTATCCTCACTACGCTTTGGTGAGTTTCTACGGCGAGCGAACAGGACTCGTGCTCTTGCGTGGGGAGAACTGCGCACTGGGATCTCACTGTCTGAGGGTTCGGAGCTCCCGTCTACCCTAGCAGCCACTATAGTAAGGCTGTCTCATCAGGTCGCAATCCCTTCTTGTACTACTCTATCACTTCCTGATTCAGGAAATTAAAACAGAGACTTTCCTAATATGCCCACCCTCAGTGAGCTGTCATCACAGAACCTTAACCCATCACTGTCTATAGCTCGGCTAGCAGACTCATCCTGACATCTGCACCCCGAACAGTGGCATCTTGTGGCTGTTTTCAGGTACTACAGCCCAGAAGGAACTATACCAGGAACAAGCTCTATATCTCTCTAGGCTTGATAAGGGCACTAAGTTCCCCCTCTGCTCTACCAACCGGACCACTAAAGCTAACCCCCTTAGCTTGGCCTACCACAGTTGGGGAGGTCTGTCTTCAGGAACTCTTCCTTTTACTCTCTCAGTCTCAAGGGAAGGCTACGCCCTTCCCCACTATTACATTCCCCGACACTTTAATGTTGGTCGTCCCTGACCACACTAGGCAATAAACATCAATCAACAGTTATAAAATTACATTACTAAATTTTACTAAAACATTCTTAGTAAGCGACTGGTCCTGACGTCATCTTCTTGGATGGAAGACCGGCCCTTCTCGGTTAAGGGCCCTGGAACAGCAATTCAGGACTGTCCACTATCAACTTTTTCAGAGGCACCGGTCCTTCTTGGTAAGGACCCTGGAAACGAAGTGTCCATGTCCACATTTTTAAATCAGGTCAACTCTTCAATAGCCCTTAATCCCCTCCTGGGGCTACATTCTGAGGCACACCGTCACAGGTAACACCCTGTGAGTCTCTTTTCTTCTTGGCCCTAGCGGGGGTCACCGGTTCTTCCCACTAGGCTGCAAGTCTCTTAGATTCGGAGGATATCCATCCTCAAGGTGTGCCTCAGCAATTTAAATTCCAGCAGAAAAAGGCGCAACAAGTGCAACAAAAAGAAAACAAAAATAAAAACAAAAAGAGCAGCTCTCCCGGGCACGCAACTTTTGGGTGCTGCTTAAGGCTTTCCTAGCCTAGGAGGTAGGGGAACAGTCCTCCATTTTTTTTTTTTGTTTCAACTGAAGTCAACATGGGGCACTTCGCCCCCACTGGGTAACAGTCCCAAACTACAGAAAGGACCACCACCGATGGGTCCTAGTAGGAGAAGAAGTGAATGGTCAACGGACCTTTTAGCCCACTTAGCTCACTTCTTCCGGGCCTCCCTCTGTTCCCTCATGAAGGCGGCCCATGCTGCAGATGAAGGTGGCTTCCTCCACTTCCACGGCTGATCGGGGTATCTGCTAGGCCCGGGGTCCTCGTCCGAGGACGTAGCACTGCCACAGCCGACCTGGGTAGGGCCGTAGCTGGTGACAGAAAAATGATGGACCTCCTGGCTAACACCAGCCTGAGTCTCTCTGGCAGCCCCCTGCTCAACTGCCTCAGCCCCTCCTGGGTGTTGTGGTGCCGACTCCTTCTCTGGCACCTCACTAAGGAAATCGGCTTCCTTGCTGCTGGCGACATCCTCCTCCTCGTCGCTCACAATATCTCCCCACTGCCGCCTCCCAGGCTCCTCTGTCGGTGGAGTACTGGCCTTAGGTGGGGACAGAAAGCCTTTAGGGGCTTCCCTAGCCCAGCGTTGCTTAGCCTCTCTTTTGGCCCTCCTCTCGAAGACCTGTCGGTCCTTCTCTAGGACGTCTTCCCATTTATATGGGCGGGTGACCGCAGCCGCATACCACCCGTTTTGGCACTCACATTTTACAAAGTGCACGATGTCCCCCACGTGCAGGTTGTGTAAACGGTCAGGCAGATAGTCCCGTTTTACCGCCTCGCGGGACACGAACACCTCGTGCCCGGTCCATTCTTCTTCCAGAAACCCGTACCCCTCATGGATACGGAATTCTATGACCCGCCCCCGTGTCTGAGCTTCCTCCACTGACTCCCTTCTTGCCGCGTTGGACCCCTCCAGCCAGCCTCTCAGGAAGGTATCGGTCCATCGCCGCTGTTCTCGCGAGGTCATCGGGGGGTCCCGGGTAGCCCACTTAGGACTCCTGGGCTCGGCGTACCGTTCTGACGAGGGGGAATGTAGGGCCTCCAAGGCCAACGACCAGAAATTCTCCCGCGGGGCCTTTCTTTTAGGGGGCTTCCCTTCCGCACCGTCCCCTGAAGGCCTGGGTGCCTCTGTTGCCACGGAAACTACTGGGGCAGGTACCGCAGACTTGACCGGCCGCTGGGGCATGGACCGCTCACCTTCTGTAAGCTTCGCTGCAGCTATTGCTCCGGCCCCACCTGGATGTTCTCCTCTCTCAGCCGAGGGGAACGTTTCCTCCGGCATCCGGCTCCAGCACCACATGTGAAGCTCGTGGACTAGCAGGCCCAGCTCCGGATCAGGCCTAGTGGCCCACTGAACAGCCACTGGGGGTAAAGGCAGCGGATCGCGGGCAGCGCCCGCCGGCGGACGACTTCCAGCCGCGGACCCTGGTGTAGTGATCTTCAGGGGTTCCTCCTCACCGCTTGCCTCGCGCACGTTGTCAGGCTCTGGGGCTGCCATCCTCTCAGGACGTCTGCTGCCGCACCTCCTTCTCCTTACGTGCCGGACAGAAAATGGCGCCGGTCGCTTACCGGTGACGCGCGTCCTGCGCGTCCAGCTCCGCCTCTTCCTGGGCTGGACCTCTGACGCGACCGCCGCGTCACTCGTCACTCTCGGCCGCTCCGCCTTCAGCCGCGCCCCCTCTCTGCACGCGCTGATACTCACGGGGCCGGACTTCACTTTGCGCCGCACCCTCTTCCTCACTGGACGTCCCATCCTGGGGCGCATCTTCACCGCTGGGCCCATCCCTCTTCAGGCCGGAACTCGTAGGGGCTGGACATCTTTTCGCGCTCTCCAGCGCCGTCCACTCCCACGATGGGCGGTTCTTCTCCCAGACTTTACCGCCGTCGTCACCATCTTGGAATCCATGCTTCGGGCCGCCATCTTGGGCCGCATGCCTTCCAACACTTTCTCCTCAGTGTTCTGTGTCGGCTCTTCCCCGCTTTCTTCATGCGAGGAGCTCGCATCCTGCCGACTACGCCAAATGTAAGGTGCCCCAGCGAGGTAGTCGTGGGCGAGCTGTAGCCCCCTCTCGCTATGGCACCCTACAGACAATACGTGTCCTCTCTCTGAAGTGTGGCTGTGTATGTAGTGCTCTTCACTTACTTCACGCCATCCGATCGCGGCTGTCTCCAGGCAATTTTCTTCTGGGACCAGGGCAGCAATAATTTCAGAGGACACGAGGTTCTTAACCAGCACTTGGACTTTACTTGGGGAAGAGGAATATTTACAGTATTTACAGTCAGATATAATGGATAAGGCCCGACAGGTAATCATCTCCCTCACAGGCGCCGTTAACTGCTTCAGCCCTGGTTCCCTCTTTAAGCGGAGCATCTCTGTGGCTATAATTCCTGGCCCTAGAGACTCCTCTGTATTAACAGTGAACGGATCCGATATCTCTCCCCCACGTCTTGGCTTGGAGTACTGTTTAGCTTCCTCTGCTGCCTGCAGACCAGAAGTGCCCCGTGTCCTCACTACGCTTTGGTGAGTTTCTACGGCGAGCGAACAGGACTCGTGCTCTTGCGTGGGGAGAACTGCGCACTGGGATCTCACTGTCTGAGGGTTCGGAGCTCCCGTTTACCCTAGCAGCCACTATAGTAAGGCTGTCTCATCAGGTCGCAATCCCTTCTTGTACTACTCTATCACTTCCTGATTCAGGAAATTAAAACAGAGACTTTCCTAATATGCCCACCCTCAGTGAGCTGTCATCACAGAACCTTAACCCATCACTGTCTATAGCTCGGCTAGCAGACTCATCCTGACATCTGCACCCCGAACAGTGGCATCTTGTGGCTGTTTTCAGGTACTACAGCCCAGAAGGAACTATACCAGGAACAAGCTCTATATCTCTCTAGGCTTGATAAGGGCACTAAGTTCCCCCTCTGCTCTACCAACCGGACCACTAAAGCTAACCCCCTTAGCTTGGCCTACCACAGTTGGGGAGGTCTGTCTTCAGGAACTCTTCCTTTTACTCTCTCAGTCTCAAGGGAAGGCTACGCCCTTCCCCACTATTACACTTACACCTAGTTCTAACCACACAAACAGTCAAGTGAAGACTTAATGGGAGAACTTACCAAGGAGAGGAACACACACACCAGAGGGGTCTCACCAGGTGCTCCTGATCTACCTGGGAAGTGCTGAACCCCCTTCCTGGTGGCCGCAGTACGCCGTGAGGAGCAGAGGGAAGCTTTGCGGCTAAAGTTCATCTAACGTGAGTAAAGAACTGGATGACTTCACACACCGTCTCAGCCTGTTATTTCCCGAGCGGCACTGCACCCACCATCACCAAACACTGCCCTGAGGCCTGCTCCGCCTGTGGGGAGCCGTCCCATCCTAGCTGCCCATATCACCAGCCTCAGTGGACTGTAGCAGCGCTGGTGGCCCTCACCAGACACCACAGGTGGCGTAGTCGAAATATCACTCATCCTAAAACAAGCCCATTATTTTTATGTGACAGTCCTGGGCACGGAACGGGTCTAGGCCACGACTGCATCCCCTCACCATCAGCAAGAGGCCCGGCTCTGAGTAACCCCATTTCCCAGGGAGGGCGTCGCATAAACACCAAAGGAAACAAATGGGAATATCTCTGCCATGGAGCGATATAGCCCAAAATGGAAAAAAGCAGCAGAATCAGGGGATTTTTAAAAGTTATTTTTGCGTTTTTTTGAGCAGAGGACAGGTCCCCTTTAAGATACTGCCTATGTTACTGAAACAATAAAATCTTTTGGTGACCCTTTCTTCAAACTTGCAGCATTTATTGAGAGCACTGGAGTCAACTATAAATGGAGCTTCAATGGAAAACTCCTTAGAGAGATAACATGTATATGTTTTGTTATGAAGTCAGTGCCTTTCGAAATGATTATTTTAGTGATAAGGTTTGTAATGTTTTATATTGGAGATCATTTACTCACAAGAATTAAATCTGGCCTGGAGATAAAAGTCCCAAGTCTATTTGAGAACTGGATTTTTATATTCTACTCAATCATTTGAGGGGTTTTTTTTGTATGGGATCCTGGCACTAATGATAGCTGATAAAGTTTGCATAGGAACCCAGTATCAAATTCACAACAGTCTGGTTTTGAAGGGGGTTTTCCAGGATTAATATATTCATGCTCTATCTTTAGGATAGGTCGGAATGACGGGGATCTGACACCTAGCACCCTCTCGATCATCTGATATTAGCTCCCGTGGCCACCAGAAATGGTTGTTCTTGGTACTGCATCTCAAGTCCGATTCCCTTCCCAGTCGTGAGCCCAGTCGAATGTCGGACCTCCACTGACCCAATAATTATGACCTATACTAAGGATAAATCATCCATATCTTAGCCCTGCATCTTTAAATTTAGAATGTATACTTTCTAGATAGTCAGTAGATCTAGATCAATCAACAATCTATGCGTATATGGATAGCCTGAAAGTCATTTTAAAAACTTGCAATGTTCAGCCTGGCCACTAGATTAGACACTATAGGCACAGATCAGTTATCAGCTTTGTTGTATAGACTGGTACAGAATCTGCAGAGCCATCTCATTATTAGTAGACATAGCATTTAATCAGAGCTTTTCGGTATTGTTTGAAGCCTGGATGGGGCAAAACAGCAATACCACACACTATGCACACAGAGAGGGCTCTGTATACAGCTACCCTGCCACTCACTAGTCTCTCGGAGAGGAGTTGTACTTCACCACTCTTTTAAAACTGTATTAGGCTGTGTGCCCACGTAGCGTTTTTCAAGCGTATATGCTGCGGAATTTCCGCAGCGTAAACGCTTGAAAAACGCATGTATATCTGCACCCCATGGTCCCCAATGGCATTCCGCAATGTCAATGTGTGACACCCCAGGGGTCTGGTTGCCACAGTAATAGAGATATTACGTCTGAGAGCAGGTGGGAGGTCTCTTAGTCAGGGATCCTATGCATGCCACACCTCCTGCCCAGTCCTGGGAGGGGAAGAACTTCCCCTATATAAACCTAGGGCTGAGGCAGGGTTAGTGAGTAGAGAAGAAGTAGAGACAGAGAAGAGAAGCAGATATAGGAAAAGAACATCAGGAGCTCTGTGGGAGCAGTGCTATAAGGAGTCAGGGGCTGGCAGCTGCAGAGCTCGCCCTGACTGAGAAGCTATCACCGGACCCGGAGTCCGAGGCTGTGGGGACTAATCTTTACCCAGCAGCAGAAACCGCCCGGCAGGGGATTTCAGGTCCTCTAGTCAAGAAACCCGAAGGCACGGTCACACGCGTGGGACCAGCACCGCCGTCGTGGAGCGGACGCCACAAGAAGGCCCCGAGTCACCGGCCATACGGGTGAGCACCACACGGTACACTCAGGGACGTGGGCTACTTTTACCCGCCTCTAGCAAGGTAGCCAGAAGAGTACAATTAGTTGGGGAGGCCTACAACTCCGCCTGGCCAGGGGAAATCCCATCTGCTCGAAGACTGACCAGGCCCCGATCGCTAGCCAGTACTCCGGGAGGGTCTATCTTTATCACCAGTAAAGACCCTGAACTACACCGCATCGTCTCTGAGTGATTCCTGCTTTCCCCATCAGCCATGTCGGCTGCCCTGAGGCCATACCCCTCCCGTTGGGGGTGATACTATCACGCTGCACAATCCTACCACCGGCCTCAGCGGTCTGCCCTGCAGCGGCAGCTCCATAGCTGCATTCAACGGGTGGCGTAGTCGTCCAACATCTACCGCTAATACATCACCGCTCAGTTTGACTCCCTGGGCACGGACCGGGTCACCGCCACGAGACTACAACCCTCAATAGATCCGGCTCCGGGTAAGCTCCCGTGCGCGCGATGCCGTGCGACGAAGGCCCAGGGGCGCGTCAACTTTTGGCGTAGTCGGCAGGATTTCGTGCCCGCAACCACCGGGTACTGCGTGCCTGAAAAAGACTGTTCAAACTTACCAGTGGTGAAGATTCCCGCCATCCGTGGAGGTTTCCCGCCATCCGGCGCCATCTTCTACCTTCTTCCCGCCATCCGCGAAGTTTTCCCGCCATCCGGCGCCATCTTCTGCCTTCTTCCCGCCATCCGTGGAGTTTTCCCGCTGTTGGGCGCCATCTTGAAGACGCCGCGCGGGAAGAAGAGGGGCGTGGACTCCGAAAGCGCGCGAGAACCGAAGCCCCGCCTCACGTCCGGACGTTGCGTAAGGTCCTGGAAGGAGTCCAGCAGACGCCGACGTCACAGGAGCGCGACGGAAGGTCCTCAACCCTGACGATCCACTGCGGAGCCGCGGCCTACGGAAGAGGATCATCGCAAGGTAGGCCACGGTCCACTAGGGGGGAGGAAGATGTCGGATACGGAGGAGAGCTTCACTGTCTCAACCCCCGACAGCGCCACCGCTGCTGCAGTCATGCCTTTCACCATGCCCTATATCCCGGGAGCGGCCTGGCTACCCCAGTACTCAGGGGAGTCACATACCCTGCATGACTTTAGAGAAAAGCTGGATAGCCTCTTCCAGGTGTATCCCCTCACAGAAGAGCAAAAAGTGAGCATCCTGGTGGCCCAATTAACCGGGGCAGCCCAAAGGGAGGTAAAGTCCTGGCCACCTGGGGGGAGGACTGTTGCAGGGATACTAACCCGGCTGAGGTACACCTTTGATACCCGCACCTCAGCCGAGATCAAGCTTAGATTCTATGGGTGCAAGCAGCGAGCACACGAGAGTATAAGGGACTAAGCCCTGAACCTACAAGAGGCCCTGAGAGCCATTAAGCAGACCGACCCTGACGGCGTGGGAGACGAGGACAGGCTATTGACTGAACAATTTATAGAGGGTTTATATTGCAATGCCCACCGAACCCAGTTGCGGGCAATGGCCTTACAGGACCCTCATCTGGGATTTGCACAGTTCAAGGACAGAGCCATCCGGGTGCTCCGAGAACCGGCACCAGGTGGCGTTGTGACCCACAGACGCCCCACTACCACTTACCACCAGGAGGCGGCGCCCTTGTCGGCAGGGCCTGTGGGAGCTGATGCGCAGGCTTTGAACAATGACCCGGCTCCAGACCTGCACCATCAGGTCCAAGAGCTAGCTAAAAGCGTTGCCGCGCTAACCCGAACTGTGCAGTCTTTACAGGTTTCCACTCCAGGGAAGATCCAGCTGGCATCCGGACCAGAGGACATTCCGTGGCATCGACCAAGGAGGACCCCGCCGGCCAGAGGAAGACCCAGCGACCGATACAACGAGGACGGACAACCCATCTGCCGCCGCTGCAATCAACCCGGACATATGGCAAGGTACTGTCCTTTAAACTGGCACAACCTGGGGTAGAGGGCCAAACCCCAGGAAAAAGATCATCAGGCCCATCGAACTGGCGCGACAAATATGTGGGAGGACGTCCAGTCTTGCCTGTGGTACTGGATGGCATCCCTATGAGTGCCCTACTGGACACCGGGTCACAGGTTACCACTATCCCGTACGTGCTCTTCAAGCAGTACTGGAATGACTCGGATATCACCCGCTACCCTGACGACGATTTGAGTATCATCGCCAGCAATGGTCAGCCCGTGCCACAGATTGGATTTAAAGAGGTGACCATTAAAATCGGTAGAGTTGAACTGGCGGCACAGGGACTGATCATTGTAGACATTGACAAGCACGAGAGTCACCCAAAGATAACTCTAGGAACTAATGTAATTGAAAATTGTCTTGCAGAGGTGATTTTCCTTTTACAGCAGGTTGCCAAGAACGCCAGCTCCGGCCAGCAGCGAGTGCTCCAGAAAGAGATCCGGGCACTGATGCGACGGCAACAGATAGAACTCTCCGGTGGTGAGATTGGTAGCGTAAGAATGTGTGACCCTTTCCCTATTGCCATGCCCCCAAAAAGTGAAATGATGATTTGGTGCCGGGCAGCTATTGGTCTGAGGGGTAGAGATTACCAGGCAATGGTAGAACCAGTTTACTCAGACAGTAGGCCCACCATTTTGACAGCACGGGGGGTGGTCAATGTACGCCATGGGAGGGTGCCCGTTCGCATAATAAATATCGGGAAGAGGGAAGTGTACCTGCCCCGGTATGCCACGCTAGCCAAATTGTATACCATCAATCAAAACTCCATACAGTCCGTAGAACCCTTGCCTCCATCTTCCCCGGAGGAAAGTAACGGCTCTAAGGAAACAATGGAGGACTGGTGTCAGCAACTACATTTGGGTACTGACTCCACTCCCTCACACCAGAGACAGGGAGTCTATCGGGTGGTTCAAGAGTACGAGAGAGTGTTTAGTAAACACCCGTTAGACTTCGGGCGAGTCAAGGGGGTAGAACACCGCATCCCCACGGGAGACCATCTTCCCATAAAAGAGAGGTATCGACCCGTACCCCCTGCACACTACCAACACGCCAAGGGGATGCTTAGGGACATGAAGGAGGCTGGGGTGATCAGGGATAGCTGTAGCCCCTGGGCAGCTCCATTAGTCTTAGTCAAAAAGAAAGACAACACCATGAGGATGTGTGTAGATTACCGGAAAATCAACCGTATCACACACAAGGATGCGTACCCCTTACCAAGGATAGAGGAGTCTTTGGCTGCTTTAAGATCTGCTAACTTCTTCTCTACCTTGGATCTCACTAGTGGGTACTGGCAGGTTCCTGTAGCAGAGGCGGACCGGGAGAAGACCGCATTCACCACCCCGATGGGACTTAGCGAGTTTACCTGCATGCCGTTCGGACTCTGTAACGCACCAGGAACCTTTCAACGATTAATGGAGTGCTGTCTGGGCCACAAAAACTTCGAGACGGTCCTGTTGTACCTGGACGATGTCATCGTATATTCCAAGACTTATGAGGACCACCTGAAACACCTGGCGGAAGTGTTCGAAGCTCTGGCAAACTACGGCCTAAAGGTAAAACCCTCCAAGTGTCACCTCCTAAAACCAAAGGTGCAGTACCTGGGACACGTGGTGAGCGCTGACGGAGTGGCTCCCGACCCTGATAAGATCACCGCAATTAAGGAATGGCCAAGTCCCTCCAGTGTAAAGGAAGTGCGGCAGTTCCTCGGGTTGGTAGGCTATTACCGCAGATTCATCCCCGGTTTCACCAAAAAGGCAGCTCCTATGCAGGACCTCCTGATAGGCCAGTCCCGGAAGGCCAAGAACCAGAAGCCGCCCTTCAAATGGGAGAAGTTAGAAGAAGAGTCCTTCCGCCAGCTGAAGATGGCCCTCATGGGGGATGAAATCCTGGCGTACCCTGATTACAGCCAGCCCTTTATCCTCTACACCGACGCAAGTAACATCGGGCTAGGAGCCGTACTGTCCCAGATCCAGCAGGGGAAAGAACGGGTAATCGCTTACGCCAGTCGAAAACTGCGACCCACCGAAAGAAACCCTGAGAATTACAGCTCATTTAAGCTAGAGTTCCTGGCAGTGGTGTGGGCAGTCACCGAACGCTTTAAGCACTACCTCGCTTCTTCCCGGTTCACCGTGTACACGGATAACAACCCGTTGACACACCTGGACACGGCAAGACTCGGTGCCTTAGAGCAGAGATGGATGGCCCGTCTGTCCAACTACGAGTTCACAATCAAATACCGGGCAGGACGCTCCAATACCAACGCGGACGCCCTGTCCAGGATGCCAAACCTACTGGACGTAGGAGAAGATTCAGAGGGACTGGAAGAAGTCGACCTCCCCGCGTTCCACCGTCATGGGACTATCCAGTATTCCCATCGGGTAAGGAGTAAGCAAGCCGCTACGTTTAACCCCTTGCCTCACTACAACTGGGAGGAAACGCAAGACAGTGACCCTGCCGTCCGACTGGTGAAGGAGATGCTGACTCGGCCAGAGGCTCGCCTTGACCCAGACGCTCCGGAGGAAGCCAAACAACTGTGGGCTGAGAAGAGTCGACTGTTCCTTTACAAGGGGAAGTTGTGCCGCAGAATGGTTAACTCCCGAACGCATGAACTAATCTGGCAAGTAGTGGTGCCACGAAGAGACGCAGCCATGGTGATGGAGGCATACCACGACGGGGCTGGACACTTCGGGTGGAAGAAGCTGGAGTTCCTGCTGCGCGGGCGGTTCCACTGGGTAGGCATGAGGGGAACCATCGAGAGGTGGTGCAGAGACTGTGGCCCGTGCAACCTAAGAAGGAAGGACCGTGCCAGCCAGAAGACCCCCCATCAGTCCATCGTCACCAAGCAGCCGTTGGAACTGGTAGCCTTGGATCATGTAAAACTGACTCCAAGCAGAAGTGGCTACGTCTACGCGTTAACCATTGTGGATCATTACTCCCGGTTCTTGGTTGTCGTCCCCGTTAAGGACTTAACAGCTCAAACAGCAGCTAGAGCCTTCCAGCAGCACTTCTGCCGTCCACACGGGTACCCGGACCAAGTGCTGACGGATCAGGGACCTGCCTTTGAAGCGGAGGTCTTCCAGGAATTCTGCAATCTGTATGGCTGCCGGAAGATAAGGACGACACCCTATCATCCGCAAACTAATGGACTTTGTGAGAAAATGAACCAGGTGGTAATGGATCTTCTGAAAACGTTGCCCCTGGAAGAACGCAGTCTGTGGCCTGAGAAGCTGCCCGACCTGGTGGACCTATACAACTACATCCCTGTAGGTTCCACCAACTGTACCCCGGCTTACCTAATGAGGGCAAGGCCTGGTAAGCTACCTGTTGACCTGGAGATGGGAGTCCTGACACCCGAGGACACTTCACCGGAAGCAGACTGGGACACAGAGAGGCAGCAGCAGTACCGGAAAGTACAGGAGAGCGTGGAGCGAAGTCTCTGTCTCGCTAGGGAAAGACAAGAGAAAACTTACAACCAATATGCTCCCGCTGTTCCCCTGGTACCCGGAGAGCAGGTCTTGAAGAGGAAGAGACGGCTCCACAAGTTGGACGACCAGTGGGAGAAGGACCCGTACACCGTACTGCCCTCAAGCCACGACAACCCGAAGGTTTGTACCATCAGTAAAGACGGAGGGGAAACCACAGCCATTGTATCCCGGGATCACCTGAAGAAGTGTCCCGAACAGCTACGGAACCCAGAAGGAGAGCAAGAAGACCCTCGACCCGTAGAGGAAAGGGACGATATGGTTAGTACTGTGCTCGGAGACTTCCCTCGGTCCTGGACTCAAGTCAATGGTGCAGTTGTGGTACCCGTCCTCACGTTCCTCCAACCAGCATCCCAAGTGCCTACGAAGCAACAGGTAGAGCTGGAAGAGCAGCCGGTCCAGGAGGCAGCAGACTCCACACAAGCAGAACAGGAGGATCAACCCTCTGCTCATAGTGAGCCTGCCATACCCCTAGTGAGCCAAAGAGCCCGTAGACAGCTGCCCAGTTTATCCTTGACAGCTCCTACACCCTGTAGTTCAGGGCCAGACAGTCAGCTCCGTAGGTCCACTAGGACCACTAGAGGCCAGTTACCCGCACGTTCGAGGATTTGAAGTGTTTAAATTGTTTTATTTGTGGTCACCTGTCTGTTACTTGTAAATAATTATGTGTTTCTAGTTATTTTTAGGAGTCCTTGGTGGATTTACCGGGAATCATTGTACAATTGGTTGGAGCGTAACCTAGGAATGGACTAAAGACTGTTAAGGACTCGGGGCAGGACAGACCCCTACCTGGTTACGTCTCCCTGTTTTGGTGAAATGGACACCTTGTTTTTCTTCAAAACTGCACCCGGTTGCGGACACGCCGTAACCATCTTTATGTGTTTTTCTTATTGTATTATTATTGTTTATACCTTGTTATGTTTTTCTAAAATATGTTTAGTCCCGGAGTACTAAATTTCACTAGGGGGGAATGTGACACCCCAGGGGTCTGGTTGCCACAGTAATAGAGATATTACGTCTGAGAGCAGGTGGGAGGTCTCTTAGTCAGGGATCCTATGCATGCCACACCTCCTGCCCAGTCCTGGGAGGGGAAGAACTTCCCCTATATAAACCTAGGGCTGAGGCAGGGTTAGTGAGTAGAGAAGAAGTAGAGACAGAGAAGAGAAGCAGATATAGGAAAAGAACATCAGGAGCTCTGTGGGAGCAGTGCTATAAGGAGTCAGGGGCTGGCAGCTGCAGAGCTCGCCCTGACTGAGAAGCTATCACCGGACCCGGAGTCCGAGGCTGTGGGGACTAATCTTTACCCAGCAGCAGAAACCGCCCGGCAGGGGATTTCAGGTCCTCTGGTCAAGAAACCCGAAGGCACGGTCACACGCGTGGGACCAGCACCGCCGTCGTGGAGCGGACGCCACAAGAAGGCCCCGAGTCACCGGCCATACGGGTGAGCACCACACGGTACACTCAGGGACGTGGGCTACTTTTACCCGCCTCTAGCAAGGTAGCCAGAAGAGTACAATTAGTTGGGGAGGCCTACAACTCCGCCTGGCCAGGGGAAATCCCATCTGCTCGAAGACTGACCAGGCCCCGATCGCTAGCCAGTACTCCGGGAGGGTCTATCTTTATCACTAGTAAAGACCCTGAACTACACCGCATCGTCTCTGAGTGATTCCTGCTTTCCCCATCAGCCACGTCGGCTGCCCTGAGGCCATACCCCTCCCGTTGGGGGTGATACTATCACGCTGCACAATCCTACCACCGGCCTCAGCGGTCTGCCCTGCAGCGGCAGCTCCATAGCTGCATTCAACGGGTGGCGTAGTCGTCCAACATCTACCGCTAATACATCGCCGCTCAGTTTGACTCCCTGGGCACGGACCGGGTCACCGCCACGAGACTACAACCCTCAATAGATCTGGCTCCGGGTAAGCTCCCGTGCGCGCGATGCCGTGCGACGAAGGCCCAGGGGCGCGTCAAATGCCCATGCTGCGGATTTTTCCGCAGCGTATATGCTGCGGTCAAAAATCCGCAGCATGTTCATTAATTTTGCGGAAGCGCAGCGGAATCAATGTGCGGATGGTACCCAAGTCTGGATGAGAGGAGACTCTCCTCCAGACCTGGGTACCAAAGAACCTGTAAAAAAAAAGAATAAAATAAAGTTTATACTTATCTTCTGATGTTTTCCCTCCGTCGCGCTGTTGTCTGAAGGACCTGCCACGTCATTGAGTCATGTGACCCACCACATGACTCAATGACGTCACCGCAGGTCCTACACACAACAGCGTGAGCCGCTCAAGCCTCCGGACGGGGCAGAGAATGCATCAGAAGGTGAGTATAAAGTTTATTTTTTTATTTTTTACCATTCTGAACAAGTTGTCAAGCACTTTTCCAAGTGATGCTTGGAGAAGTGCATGATAACCCGCATGCGGAAATGCATGCAAAGACGCCTCACAAACGCTTCTACCTGGCGGGAAAACCGCATGTAATATCCGCATGCGATTTTCCCGCCAGGGAGAAGCGTAAAAAATATGCTTCAGGTCCGCAACGTGGGCACATAGCCTTAGTCTACAGACACTTTTCTGTCCAATTGATTTAAAGGGAATCCATCAGCAGGTTTTTCTATGTAATCCAAGAGCAGTGTAATGAAGGGGCAGAGACCCTGATTCCAGTGATGTATCACTTACTGGACTGCTTGGTGCAGTTTTGAGAAAATCCCTGTTTTCTCTGCTGTAAATGTATCAGTTGTCAAAATGCTGAGCTGGGTATAACCCCGCCCACACCCCTGATTGGCAGGTTCCTGTTTTGCACTGTCAGAAAGCGGCCAATCAGTGGCGAGGGCGGGGTTACACTGATAAGCTGGACTGCCTGGCATGAGACGCCTAGTCCTGCAGTGATAATCTCCTGATGATAAAATACTGATCGTATTGGAACTACAGCAAGCTGCTGAGCAAGTGACACAACCCTAGAATCAGGGTCTCTGACCGTACATCATGCTGCTATTAGATTAAATAGCAAAAACATGCTGACAGATTCCCTTTAAATTGCCATAAAGTACAAACATCTTTTGCATTGGAAAGTTTTAAAAGGAAATATAAAAAAAAAAAAGAAAAATAAATAACTAAAACTTTATTTTCTTCTACAGTCTTACATCTAATAAAAAAAAAAAAACAATTACGCAAATCCATTACATACTAAAGTCTTCTAAATTGGTAGCCACCTATTTCCTATCGAAAGTGTAAACGTTTGTGAGTCTTAAGAACTTCTGTTACAGAATTTTAATTACTTTCTTCCGGAGCCGGCTGCAGGTTGGGTAATCTGTAAGACATAATGCCAATGCCATTCTATTGTTAATATAAATCCTAAATAACAGATACTGATCTACACCGAGATTTGCTGCCTAACAACGAGCAATTATCCGCTTATTTCCTCCTGGTTTATGAGACAAACTGATTAAAGTGTAAATACTTTTTTTTTTGCAGATCCACTTGATGAACATCATTTATTGTGTCTCGTGATATCCCAGATTAAAATCATCTCGTTCTCGCCATATGCTGCCAGCCACTCTGTAAATGTCACGCTAGTTTTTATGCAAATCAAATCTGTCTATGTATTAAAAAACGCAAATAAAATATTATCAGCAACATGCCGTATCCGTGTTTACGGAGCAAAAGAATATTCACGTAGGAATACAAATTTCTTTAAATTTAAAGGGCCAGTACACCTATTATCAAACGGGGTGTCCGATAGGAACTATCTGTATATCTTACACCTTCACAATATGAGGACATTAGTTTTCCCCTGTTGGGTCCCCCCAGCAATCTGTAGGAAAACCTTGCAATAAATGTTTAATTTCCTTGCAGCACCACCACAGGGGAAACTAATCATTACATAGTGATCAATTGTTGTCTGTGCAGTGTAGAACAGGACAGGATATTGAGAGCAAAAAAACGAGCAATTTTCACACTAACCACTGGGGTTTAATTAGACTTTAACTTCATGTTGTTTCAGGAAATCCACATGTACATTAGCTGCAATGAACAGACTCCTCCCCTATCTTTTGTATTGAAGCATCTAATGAGCGTGTGCAGAGGTCATTATGAAGGCAGGAGGAGCAGCAGAGGTGTTACTATAATAGGTGCAAGAGTTGCAATCGCGCCCAGGCTCTAGGTCCTTTTGGCCCATATAAAAGATTGTTACTATTAAAGACCTGTTATAGTTGGGGGCCCTGTTGGAGATTTTGCATTGTGGCCCATAAGCTTGAAGTTATGTCAATAGGGAGCAGGGTCAGCTGTGACATCACCTATTGTTAATGGTGGATCCTGTGTTATCTGCTGTATATAGAGGTGTTATCAGTCATTGTACAGGAGGAGGAGGTGAGCTGTGACATCACCTATTGTGAATGGTGGATCCTGTGTTATCTATGTGGCGTCCCTGAGGTTTCGGTCACCACAGAGGTACTGCGTCTCAACCAGAGGTGTGGTATCTCCTAAGGGAGAGCACAGTCCTGGGTCCCTAGCTGGGGGGCAGCAACTATGTAATGGGTGTGCGTGGGGGAAGTAGCTTAGGGGAGCACATGAGAGGAAGATATAAAAAGGGAAGCCATCTTAGAAAGACAAGCCAGTCAGTCTGAGGAGAGAGAGAGAACAGTCTACAGTGAGAGGAGTGGAGCAGGGCTCTTTTGGAGCTCTGCTCAGGCAGAGGGCCTGAGGAGAGGCCCAGGACTGAAGAAAGAGGAGAGGGAGCAGGTAGGGCTCCAGGAACGGAAGAAGGGACCCCAGGGGTACGGGCAGTGCTGGAGGCCACCCGTACGCCCGAATCTACAGGGAGGTGGAGGGGTCAGGCCACACAAAGGGGACCGGTCCCTCAACTAGCAGAGAACTTTATGACTCAACTAGAAACCGGAGGCTGCAGTATTTCAAGTCCTGCAGCCAACAGTCCATATCAGTCTCACCAAGAAGGCAGCCATAGAGGACCCAGGGGAGGGAACAGACGTCACCAGACAAGGTCCGCAGGTACCGGATTGGGACACTTGGTATAAGGTGCAGGGAGACTGCCAGAGAGAGGACACAGAAGGGAGTCCTGCTAACTACTCCGGAGATATCTGAGGGCGGACTGAACCCTTCCCTGAGTAAGCACAGGACGGCGAGGGAAGTTACTTTGGCGCCTGTAACTTGGACTTCAATAACCGTGAGTAAAGACCCTGAGGACTGCACTTCCTTGTCTCTGTGCTTCTTGCTGCGCCATCAGCCCCTGCACTACAACGCCCAGCATAACCCATACCATCTACACTGCCCTGGAGCTAAGCTCTACCTGTGGAGAGTCACACCATCCCTGCTGCAGTAACATCAGCTCCAGAGGACTGCTCCGCAGCGGCGGCTCCCTGTAGCCACATACGACAGGTGGCGTCACGAACTTTATACAACCACTATAAATCCCCTATCAATAACTCCTTTTTATTGACCGCCCTGGGTCACGGACCGGGTCACCGCCACTGTGAAATCCCCCAGCATTTACCGGCCAGGCACCGGGTACCCCACGGCCCAGGGGGCGCGTCATCTACTATAAATAGAGGTGTTATCAGTCATTGTACAGGAGGAGGAGGTGACCTGTGACATCACCTATTGTGAATGGAGAATCCTGTGTTATCTACTGGATATAGAGGTGTTATCAGTCATTGTACAGGAGGAGAAGGTGACCTGTGACATCACCTATTGTGAATGGTGGATCCTGTGTTATCTACTGTATATAGAGGTGTTATCAGTCATTGTACAGGAGGAGGAGGTGAGCTGTGACATCACCTATTGTGAATGGTGGATCCTGTGTTATCTACTGTATATAGAGGTGTTATCAGTCATTGTACAGGAGGAGGAGGTGACCTGTGACATCACCTATTGTGAATGGAGGATCCTGTGTTATCTACTGGATATAGAGGTGTTATCAGTCATTGTACAGGAGGAGGAGGTGACCTGTGACATCACCTATTGTGAATGGAGGATCCTGTGTTATCTACTGTATATAAAGGTGTAAGCAGTCATTACAATCCTGCCTCTGCTGATAATGAGCCTGCTGAAAACTTTTACTTAAAGGACAGAAAGCATGAGCTTAAAAAATCTCCAGGAGCCAGTGTGAAAATGGCAAGATTAATCATTTATTTTAAAAAAAAAAAAACAATAGTGATATGGAAAAAATGACATTTTTAAAAAGAAAATAAATGTAACACAAAACTCATATTTAAACAATAGTTCTTTTTTGACAACACATTCCCTTTAAGTCAGAACAAGTGATCATCACCCCTTTAACACACTTTTTCTGATTGAAAAACACATGTAAAAAGACCCTGTGTTTTTGCATGGATTCTCTAATGTATTATGTGTTATCCGTATGTATCTGTATTTTTTTGTAGTTGTATTTTCTATTTCAGTTGTGGTTTTTCACGAGTATTAATACGGAAAGAGCAACAATGAAAAAATGTGTGTCACATTAATGCTTGTGTTTTTTTAAATGAATAAAAAACTGTTCTGAAAAACTAAAGCAATAAAAAATGCAGGTTTCCGTAAAAGAAGTCCACCTGTAAAAATTTCCTGGACATCATAATATATATATTTTTTATCTTCCAGCATTTACAAAAAAAATGCACACATGGAAAAAAGCACAACAATAAAAAAAACCTGTGCTTGTTTATGGAATTTCCACAGGCTATGTTACAGAAAATGTGTGGATCCACAACGCCAGATGCAATGTAAATTGACAATTATTTATTTCTTTTACATTTGAACTGTGAGTCAATTAATATTACAGACAGAGGAAGAATGAGATTTCCTGATATCTTATTCACAATGCTGCTACTTAAAGGGGACCTGTTACTACATCAAAAGTGTCCAGTTTTTGCTCTTATTTTATTCCCGCTGCTCCCCTGAGTATTCTGCATTTTGTTTTTTGTAAATCCACCCTAAGGCTCCAGAGATATGGACCTTTTTATATAGTGTAATTTTTATGGTCTTTACTAAGAGGGCGTGGCTTTCATTTTAATTATGCAGAGCAGCCTAATGACATGCCTCCAGGGAATCCCATCAGCCACGCCCCCTCTATAAAGACCGTAAAGATTACCACTAAATAAATGTGTCCATATCTCTGGAACTGTATGGCGGATTTAAAAAAAAAAAAAAACAACAGAATACTCAGGGGAGTAGTGGGAATAGATTAAGAGCAAAACTGGCCTGGTGACAGGTCCTATTTAAAGGGGTGTTCCAGCACCATTTACTTTAAAATTAGAAGGTGAGATGGTTGGTGATGTTACATTAATTGATACCTGATAGGACATGAAGCGCAATTGGCAGGTACAGTATATGTACATGATACCTGCTGCACTCGTTCCGGCGGGTATCAGTAGACATGACATTAGCGACCCCCACTCACCTTCTGATGCAGAAGTGAGCGGAGCTGAAATCCACAGTGTAAAATCTGATTCATATTGTCTCATCACTCACTGTGGCCTATGGACGCTGTGAGTGGCAGCTATAGGATCTGGAATGTACTGGACTGTCGTCCAATCTGAGGCTGGGCCTAGCCTGACGGTGTTCCTCCAGGAGTCTCCCATTCGTATTAATTTGCTAGCTATTTAGCTGGCTACCTAAGAGCAGACCATTGTCAACTGTAGCTTTGCTCTGTGATTTGTGTGCTTTGCTCTGTGTCTAATTTCCTGATCTTGTGTCACGGATGTGTCGGCGGTGACAGACAGTCGCCCTGCTGTGGCTTGTAGGAGATCTCCATGTTTGGCATTGCAGACAGCTTCGTAGATAGAAGGCTGTCTTTAGGACCCAGCGACTACCTCCCTCTAGCCTGGGTGTATATATACCTGGTCTCTCCAAGTGGGCGTCACCGGTTATACTCATTCCTTCCTGGATCTTGGCTGTAGCAGCACCATGTCCTCTTTGGAGTCTTGAGGCCGTGTGCACTGTTGGAGTTCATCTAAAGCTAAGCCATTATTCCCTTGTTTTGTCTTTCCCTATTGTCTTTAGTTGCTAGCGGAGATTGACTAGTGCTCATTTCCTTCCACCCCTAGTTGTAGCCTTTCGCCAGGGACAGCAGGGCAAGGCACGTGAACGGCGACAGCTGCGGAGGATGTATAGGGTCATTTAGGGGAGTCAGGGTGACGCTAGTACAGATTAGGAGGTCACCACTCCCCCCCTTTCCCTAGTGTCTGGGCTCCCTTCCCCTTTCCCCTCTGTGTTGTTCTCACACCTAGCGTTTCTCTCTGTGTTGCACTCTCACCTGGCGTGACATCTTGTTGCCAAACCTTGCATTTTTTTTTTCACTATTCATGTGTTATCCCTTTTGCTCTTGACGCTCTCTGACCTCAGGTACCTGATCCCGGACTTAGCCTCTGACTATCCATTCCTCTTATCCCCTTATCTAGACATAACCTCCTGGCATTAGACCCCGGACTGTTACTTTACCATGCCTTTGTTTTGCCCCTCTTTACTATGAGCCCTCCTGGTATCTGACCTCGGACCTCCTGACCACCTTGTCTCACGACTTGTCTATGAGTAGTGACTCGGCGTTACACATATTAATAACAATCAACCAAGACTGAGTTTTTCGAAGGCTACTTGGCCAAATGTTGAGCAGCTTCCAACACTACGAATTCTAAAATCCTCTAAAAAGTTTTGTTTCGGATTTTTTCATGACTTATTTGTTGTGCCAGATGGAATGGCTGAAATCATATTTATTAGATAAAGCACACTAACTTTAAGCGGTTTCTTCAACCAGTTTTATTATATGTTTTGCAACGGTTTGAATGGGTTTACTACCATGACATCAGTCTTCACGCGCTTTGTTTCGCTATTTAGAAATTGATGCTTCTGATCAGCTGGAAAGTTGTTTCAAAAAGTTCTCAGAATAAACTGAAGGTAAAGTGGACTGTGACACAAATTAAAGAGGTTTTCTTATGGAGAAAAAAACACTGGTTAAGTGAATGTGTTGTTTTCTACGGTCAAGTTCCTAATGGTGGGCAACAACCAATATGGCGACTGTTACAGTTCTAATAATGTCACCCGAGGAGCTAACGACAAATTTACCTCCTTATACAGTAATATGAAAATAAAATATTGGGAAATGATGTTTAGCTTGAAGGGTGAGGATACCTTATCCGCCCTCTTAAAGGAGTTGTCCACTTTAAAGGACAATTATTTTTGTTTTACTTAAATGCATGTACAAGTGCTTCTCACAAAATTAGAATATCATCAATAAGTTAATTTATTTCAGTTCTTCAATACAAAAAGTGAAACTCATATATTATATAGAGTCATTACAAACAGAGTGATCTATTTCAAGTGTTTATTTCTGTTAATGTTGATGATTATGGCTTACAGCCAATGAAAACACAAAAGTCATTATCTCAGTAAATTAAAATGATTCAGAAAAAAAACCTTCATAGGCTTCCTAAGCTTTTAAAAAGGTCCCTTAGTCTGTTTCAGTAGGCTCCACAATCATGGGGAAGACTGCTGACTTGACAGATGTCCAGAAGGAAGTCATTGACACACTCCACAAGTTCCCAGAGTCTGGAGGAAGAGTGGAGAGGCCACAATCCAAGCTGCTGGAGGTCTAGGGTGAAGTTTCCACAATCAGTGATGGTTTGGGGAGCCATGTCATCTGCTGGTGTAGGTCCACTGTGTTTTATCAAGACCAAAGTCAGCGCAGCCGTCTACCAGGACATTTTACAGCACTTCATGCTTCCCTCTGCCGACAAGCTTTTTGGAGATGGAAATGTCATTCTCCAGCAGGACTTGGCCCCTGTCCACACGGCCAAAAGTACCAATACCTGGTGTAAAAACAACAGTATCACTGTGCTTGATTGGCAGCAAACTCGCCTGACCTTAACCCCATAAAGGATCTATTATAGAGAATCTATGGGGTATTGTCAAGAGGAAGATGAGAGACACCAGACTCAACAATGCAGACGAGCTGAAGGCTGCTATCAAAGCAACCTGGGCTTCCATAACACCTCAGCAGTGCCACAGGCTGATCGCCTCCATGCCACATTGCTGCATTGATGCAGTAATTGATGCAAAAGGAGCCCGGACCAAGTACTGAGGGCATTTACTGAACATACATTTCAGTAGGACAACATTTCGGATTTTAAAAACATTTTTCAAGCTGTTGTTATAAAGTATTCTAATTTACTGAGATAATGACTTTTGTGTTTTCATTGGCTGTAAGCCATAATCATCAACATTAACAGAAATAAACACATGAAATAGATCATTCTGTCTGTAATGACTCTATATAATATAGGAGTTTCACTTTTTGTATTGAAGAACTGAAATAAACTAACTTTTTGATGGTATTCTAATTTAGTGAGATGCACCTGTACTTGGGGCTAAATATGATTTTTGCCATGGGGTTTCATTAAAAATTTTGAGCATTCAGCTTTGATGTGGTGCATGGTCATAAATCCGCTGACAGGAGCTCAGAAAAAGAGTTACAAACATTTCCGTCATTCAGTCTGATTGAGCTCAGTGACAGATTCCCAGTTAACTCATTCTACAGCCAGAGTTTGGTACCAAGTGTGGAGTGTATGAAACCGCATTCGGTGAGAGACCTGCTTTAGTCCTACTGCTAGTCTAAAGTAGAGAGTATGCCTGAGCTTCATCGATCAGCAAATACTGGAGGCAAATTTGCACTCATCAGCCCGGAAGCTGCGCATGGGATGTACTTGGACGTTCCAACATGACAACGATCCAAAACACAAGGCCAAGTGGACCTATCATAGGCTACAGCAGAACAAAGTGAAGGTTCTGGAGTGGCCATCTCAGTCTCGTGACCTCAATATCATTGAACCACTCTGGGGAGATCTCAAGCGGCAGTTCATGCTAAACAGCCCAGGAATTTACAGGAACTGGAGGCTTTTTGCCAAGAAGAATGGGCAGCTTTACCATGTGAGAAAATAAAGAACCTCATCCACAACTACCACAAAAGACTTCAAGATGTCATTGATGTTAGAGGGGGCAATACATGGTATTAAGAACTGGGGTATGTGAACTTTTGATCAGGGTCATTTGGATGTTTTTGGCTGTCATTAAGATTTCAAAAGAGAAAACACAGTAGTTTAACAATAAATGGCTTCACCCAACCAATAACCATGAGTGGAGAAAAAGTTTTTTTGCTATCATTTGACGCGCCCCCAGGGCCGTGGGGTACTTGGCAGCCGGGCCTCTGGCTGCTTGCAGGGGATATCACGGTGGCTGGCCCGGTCCGTGACCCAGGGCGGTCAGTGAAATGGGGGAATGCTTTTATATGGGGATTTTTGGTATTTTTCGTGACGCCACCTGTGGATTCTGGTAAGAGGTTACCAGCGCTGCGGCAGTCCACTGAGGCTGATGTTAGGGGCAGCTATGATGGGACGGCTCCCCACAGGTGGAGTAGGCCTAAGGGCAGTGTAGAGGTGTAGAAAGATGGTGGGAGTAGGAGAGACGGCAGGACGGTCCCAGAGGAAGTACAGGCACACACACAAGGGCAAACTTCAATACCTTTACTGTTGGTGATGCAGGTACGGTCCAGGGCACTCAGGGCGAAGGGTACATTTCTGGACTCTCCCCAGTGAGCGGGTGTAAGGCCTCCTGATCTGTGTCTTTTACTCTCTAAGCTTCGGGCCTGCCTGGAGCTAGGCCTGGCTTGCTTACTGCTTCCTTTTTGTGCCTACTGACCTGGCGGTAGGGTTTTCTCCTGGTTCCCACTATTCCTGGTCGCTGGAGCCTTAGTGGTACCTAACCCTGTTGCTGTGGTCAGCGGTTGGTTAACCTGGGACTTGTAGTTGTCCAGGGATTCCGGTTGTTCCTACTGGTCATAAAGATCCCTGTAGGCGCGGACCCGGTGTCCGGTATATGGTTCGGGGTGAGCCTGTTATGCTCCTCTGCCCCCTATGCGTTTCTCTTTCTTCTCCTCAGTTTGCAGACTCTCTCATGCAGACTCCCTGAGCAGACTCTCTGAGTTCTGTCCCTGTCTGTGCCTGACAGGAACTCTCACTTGCCTTCTAGCCCGCTCCAGGCTCTCACTGGCCAGACTAGCCCGCAGCTTGGGCCTAGCCTGGCCTTCAGCCACACAGACTTCAGCTTGTCTGGAGCTGCAGCATGGTGTCACACTGTCTGCTTTCCACTGACTGACTTCTTGAACTCCACCCCCCAGTATTTATATACCTGATAGGGCTCCATCTAGTGGACTTGGGTGGAGGTGTCTGTATGTATTGAGGCCACTGGGGAGAATTCCATCCATGTACCTCTCTGGGATCTGTGGCACCAGTGTGCAGCAGGGCGCCACATTCCCCCCTAGTAAAACTCAGTACTCCTGGACTGAAGTAATTTTCAAAAACAGGTTAACAATAACATTTCTTCCCTTTATGGGAGGCACATTTCTTGAACGTTGCAAAAACATAATCAATAATACACATATATACAATAGTTAAAGTTTTTGAGCAAATGTCAGCGAGTCCTCTAACAGGGTGTCCATTTCCCTGCATAGGTAGCTTTAGAGGCACTCCAGGGTGTGCAATTATGTACAAGGAAACAGTTTGTGGGCTGCACACGCACATTAGCAGCAACACAACTTTACGTTCTGCAACGACCAGTTTTGATGAGATCCCTCCTCGGGTGTGTCCCTCTCATCCGGGTAAGCTGGCTTGTGGGGGACCTGCTCCAAACCCCCAACGAAGGTCCTGGGCGGGCTGCAGGACTGGTGTAGGACCACTGGTTTGGCCACGCCAAGCAGGTTTTAGTGGTGGTGGTCTTGTGAAAATCACCAGGGGGCACCTCAGGAGGTGCAAACTACGTACAATGGTGGGACGGCTCATAGTTCACGGACTCCAAGTTCAGGTTACATGAGAGCTACCGGGAAACTAATAGCTCAAGGGCGCCCCCTCCTGGGCTGTGCCTGGTTATGGGAGGTGGGTGACCCGTCCTGGTCATCCTCCCGTTCAGTCTGGGTGTCCTGTTCCAACAGTTCCCTCACCCTCTGAACATTTTAGGGCATGCTGTAGAGCCATGGGCACCATCCGTGCCACAGCTCCTGCTGGTGCGGCGACTGCTTCTGCCTGAGCAGCACCGGACGAAGTTACTCCTGCGGGGGCGTTGTCGAGGGCCGCGGTGTTCTGCTGGGCTTCGGACATCGTTGCGCCCCCCTATTGACCCGTGGCCTATCTTCTTTACTTTTCTTCCGGTAGGCCGCAGCTCCGCAGGCCACGGTCTCCTTCCAGGACCTTGCGTCGCTTGCGTCTGATGTCAGGGCGCTCACTGGACTCCTTCCAGGACCTTGCGCTTCCTGGTTTGTCGTCGTGGCATGGGGCGTGTCCGGGGCTTCGCGCGCTTCAGCAGGCACGCCTTTGTTTCCCGCGGTTACGCCCTTCTTCCCGCGCGGCAACACAGTAATGGCAGCGATCTTCGCCACAGTTAAACACTTAGTTCTTATTAAAGGCGCGCAGTACCCGGTGGCAATAGGCACGCAATCCTGTTCGTGATACCAAAACAATGACGCGCCCCCAGGGCCGTGGGGTACTCGGCAGCCGTGCCTCTGGCTGCTTGCAGGGGATATCACGGTGGCTGGCCCGGTCCGTGACCCAGGGCGGTCAGTGAAATGGGGGAATGCTTTTATATGGGGATTTTTGGTATTTTTCGTGACGCCACCTGTGGATTCGGCTAAGAGGTTACCAGCGCTGCGGCAGTCCAATGAGGCTGATGTTAGGGGCAGCTATGATGGGACGGCTCCCCACAGGTGGAGTAGGCCTAAGGGCAGTGTAGAGGTGTAGAAAGATGGTGGGAGTAGGAGAGACGGCAGGACGGTCCCAGAGGAAGTACAGGCACACACACAAGGGCAAACTTCAATACCTTTACTGTTGGTGATGCAGGTACGGTCCAGGGCACTCAGGGCGAAGGGTACATTTCTGGACTCTCCCCAGTGAGCGGGTGTAAGGCCTCCTGATCTGTGTCTTTTACTCTCTAAGCTTCGGGCCTGCCTGGAGCTAGGCCTGGCTTGCTTACTGCTTCCTTTTTGTGCCTACTGACCTGGTGGTAGGGTTTTCTCCTGGTTCCCACTATTCCTGGTCGCTGGAGCCTTAGTGGTACCTAACCCTGTTGCTGTGGTCAGCGGTTGGTTAACCTGGGACTTGTAGTTGTCCAGGGATTCCGGTTGTTCCTACTGGTCATAAAGATCCCTGTAGGCGCGGACCCGGTGTCCGGTATATGGTTCGGGGTGAGCCTGTTATGCTCCTCTGCCCCATATGCGTTTCTCTTTCTTCTCTTCAGTTTGCAGACTCTCTCATGCAGACTCCCTGAGCAGACTCTCTGAGTTCTGTCCCTGTCTGTGCCTGACAGGAACTCTCACTTGCCTTCTAGCCCGCTCCAGGCTCTCACTGGCCAGACTAGCCCGCAGCTTGGGCCTAGCCTGGCCTTCAGCCACACAGACTTCAGCTTGTCTGGAGCTGCAGCATGGTGTCACACTGTCTGCTTCCCACTGACTGACCTCCTGAACTCCACCCCCCAGTATTTATATACCTGACAGGGCTCCATCTAGTGGACTTGGGTGGAGGTGTCTGTATGTATTGAGGCCACTGGGGAGAATTCCATCCATGTACCCCTCTGGGATCTGTGGCACCAGTGCGCAGCAGGGCGCCACACATTCATATTCTCTGAAACAAGGCCAAGAAAGGAAAAATTCTGCCGGGGTATGTAAACTTTTGAGCACAACTGTAAGTATACATAGTATAGTATGTAGTAGGTATCACGTCCTTTAATTCAGTCCAGGAACTTTCGGTGGTTGTAGATGGTTCCTGGTGCTCCAGGAGGTGATGACCAAGGTGTGGAGGACAGAGAAACATCATGACGTGGAGGAAAATAGGCAGTGAGTGGTGTGGCCTCTAAGAGGGTGCATGGCTAAGGGCCAAAAATGTATTCCAACAGTGCACTGACTCCCTGATGCCAACCTCCAAAATTTGGCAAGTCAAGTGTTGGCAAGTCATTGCCAACTGCCCTAAACTGAGGCTGGCCAATGTTTTTGAAGGAGGAGTTGCCATTCCATGGATGAAAAGAACTTATCGAAACACATCTGAATCAGACTACAAAATATGGTCTTCTGACGTTACCCAAGCAAGTCACCGACTACCCTGACCAAGTGGCAAAGGCTCTACCCTGCCTAAACAAAAATAAATTAAGCCCCAGTTACAACGATGTGAGATCTAGATGGCCATAAAAGGGTTAATCCCATTTCTTTATTTTTCTTTCCGGCACAAACAATTGAGTTACTTTCTTTGAGATCTCAGTTTGTTTACCGACTCCATAAAGACAGATATTCTGACCCCGTGATTTATAGCCAAGTGTGTACTGTAGATCCTCAGATGTCTCACAAATCTTGTGCCGCCGCTGAGCTATTTATAAGAAAAAAAAGAACCGAATCCTGAGCGCCGCAGCTTAAGATCTTGTCACAGTTCACGGAAACGGACAAGAAACTGCATTTTAATGAGATTCCAAACAAATAATTGATTGATGTTGTTTTCGAGAATATTCAATTAATGGATAATTCTCAGAATATAGAGAATACTTTCTTCTAATTTTACGTGAATAACCCCTGTAAAAAAACGACAGAAATTGTAAATGAGCAAAAGGAACAATTAAGGGGGCAGACAAAATTAGGAAAAAGGATCTGATCTTATTCCAGAAACAGCGCCACTCTTATTCATAGGCTGTGTTTGGTATTGCAGCTCATGTTAATGCAATTGAACTGTAATACCAGAAACAGCCAAAGGGCATGAATAACGCTGTTTTTTGGTTGTTTTTGTGTTATTTTTCCTTCGATACAATAGAAATAGAAAGACACATATATTATTAATATAATTTCAAAATAAATGAAAAAAAGGTAAGTTTGACAAACAAATCAAGGGGGGTGTGCAGGATTAGCAAAAAGCAGGGGTGTAATGATCATGGTCACAGAGGGTGCGACCGCGACCTGGCCCATACGCCAAAGTCAGCTGCCGGCTACATCGTGGGATCGGAGGAAGGTAAGAAGAATTGTTTATTTTTTTATAAAGCTTTGGAAAACCAGAACGGACATTGTACCAGAAAGAGGCCAAGGATGGGGGGCATTATACTGCAATGGGGTCCAGGAAGGGGGACATTATACCAGAATGAGGTCAAGATTTGGGCTCGATATACCAGTAAGGAGCCCAGGATGGGGGACATTATACCAGCAAGGGGCCCATGATGGGGGACATTATACCAGAATGGGGTCCTGGATGGGGCTGGTTATACCAGGAAGGTGCCCAGGATGGGGTCCATTGTTAAAAGATAGGGGTCATTATAAAAGGAAGTGGCCTAGGATGGGGGACATAATACCAGGAAGGAGCCTAGGATGGGGAACATTGTTTAAAGGGTGGGAGACATTATACCAACAAGGGGCCCATGATGGGGGACATTATACCATGATGGGGGACATTGTTACAGGAAGGGGCCAGGATGGGGGACATTATACCAGGAGAGGGCCCATGAGGGGGTACATTATACCAGGAAAGGGAAATTATACAAGGAAGGGGCCCAGGATGAGAGACATTATTACAGGATGGGGCCAGGACAGGGAAAATTATTACAAAAACAGGCCAGGATTTGGCACATTATTACAGAAAGGGGCCAGGACGAGGGGATATTATTATAGGAAGGTGCCATGATGGGGACACTATTACAAATATGTCTTTATAGGACTTATAACACTACAAAGGCCCATATATCTGAACAACATGCTGATGAGGGTCCAGATCCAAATTTTGCAGAGGGCCCATGGGACTCGGTTTACGCCACTGGCAAAAAGGGGCTGATTTGAATCCAGAAACAATTCCATTATAACTCTATGTTATAGTCTATGTTTGATATTGTTGGCGCTCAAGTGAATGTAAATTGGATGCAATACCAGATACAACCAAGGGACAAAAGTGGCACTGTTTTTGTATTTTTTTCTTCCCAACTGGAAAAAAAAAGAAATATCAATATATTTTATTAGTTCAATTGACCTTAACCTAGATATCATAATAAGTCCATTATTGGATTACATTTTTTTTGAGGGAGGGGTGTCTAGTTCTGTTTTTATTTTTCGATTTTAATTTATTTTTTACAATTAATTTTTTTCTTTATTTTTTATTCATTTTTTTCTTTTATTGGTATTTATGTTTTGTACTTTTTATTCAATTTTTTTCTATTAATTATTAATTGCTTTCATCATTTTTTGTGCTAATTTTACATTTGATGTTTAATTTCTTCAGATAGATTCACTCTAAAAAAATCAGTGTAAAAAGAAATGCGCGCCTTGACAAACCCCGTACATTTCATATTGATTTTATATCTATGGGTGTGGATAATTTAATGTGTGGGGCCTAAATTATCATTTTGCATTCCATGCTCATCTTCTCATACAATATGTGAAAGTGATACCTAAATACCCCTCCAACCTCATCACCTGCTCCCTCCCCACACAATATCTCTGATTCTAGGCTTCCTTCTATCCTCTCCTCTTGTCTGTTGCTCTCACAATTATTTCTAAGATTTCTCTCGTGCTTCCCCTGTATTTTGGATTTCTCTACCCCAACAAAATCACATTTTCTTCTACCTTTGAAATCTTATCAAGGCTGGAAATAAGAGTGTTGTAAATAAAATAACAATAATTTATACATCTTCATATCACATTCATATCGTAATATGGGATGGTACCCATGGAAATCTGTGGGGGCCTACTGTCTATTTTCATGAGTTCTTATAGAATCTGTGAAAAAAAAGATGGTGGCATGCACTATTGTTTGCTATATTACACAGGACTCCTACTGCATGTGGGGGGAGGCTCCTGCTGCAGACAGTTGTTTTACAACCACAAAAAAGATGACTGCATGCCCTATTGTTTGTCATATTACAGACAGGGGGCGTAATAATCGCGGTTTCAGAGAGTGTGAATGGGAGGGAGACCCACCATTGCCATTTCTTATTTCCGCTTGATATTCTTTCAAGGGAACACATTCAGCTGAAATGTTTTGCGGCGCAGAGACCCGCTGGCTCCCTGCACTGCAATACATGCTGACAGCCAATCAGAGACCAGCAGTTGACGTCGGCCTGTGCACCAGCTATAAAAGAGGATGCCACACGTCATGGGAGCAGAGGAGGTGAGACGAATCATTATTTTTTTTAGTGTGTTAGAGAACAGCAGCAGATGGGGAGCATTATTACAGGATGGGCCCAGGAGCTGGGATATTATATCAAGAAGGGGCCCAGGATGGGGGACATATTATATTACTGGAAGGCGCCAGGATGGGGACATTACACCAAGATGATGAACATCATTACTGAAAGGGGCCCAGGATAAGGGACATTATACCAGGATGGGGGACATTATTACTGAAAGGGTCCCACGATGGGGTACGTTATACCAGGAAGGAGCCAAGATAGAGACATTATTACATAATGGGGTACATTATACCATGAAAGGGCCAGGATAGGGACATCATTACAGGATGGGGTACATTATACCAGGATGGTGGACATTATTACTGAAAGGGGCTCCAGATGAGGGACATTATAGCATGAAGGGGCTCAGGATGAGGGATAATATAGCAAGAAGGGGGCCAGGGTAGGGGACATCATACCAGGAAGGATGTTTGACATTATTACTGGAAGGGGCCCAGGATGGTGAATGTTTTTACTGGAAGGGGTACAGGATGTTGGACATTATTACTGCAAAGGGCTCAGGATAGGAGATATTATTACTGGATGAGGCAAAGGGCGGGGGATATTATTACCGGAAGGGGCCCAGGATGGAGGACATTATACCAGGAAAGGGACCCAGATGGGTGAGATTAGCACAGGATGGGGAACATTATTGCATTATGGGGGGGGCAACGCTTATGTCTTTATAGGATTTAGAACACTACAAGGGCTAATACAACTGACCATCATGTAGGTGGAGGCCCAGGTCTAAATTTTGCAGCGGTGCTCATTGGCTATGCCACTGATTACAGAGCACTCCTTCTGGGGGAGAATGGGACACCACAAAGAGGTGCTCTACAGCAGCAAACAGAGTGCCTTAAGGCATGTAATGCAAACCCCTGAGGGCTGCTCGGCAGGGTCCTTATAGCTATACTTGCTATGATAGCTCTAAATGGCAATATCCATCTCAGCTGCACTCCTCCTCATACATTTATGTTCAGCCCCAGATATAAATATGGTTCTCCTCTGCTTTCTACCTGGCCTTCCTATATCATGATGGAGTTGCTTTAATAAGCGAACAGCTGCCAGCCAACATGAAGTTGAATTATTGATGCTGGAAGAGGAATTTTTTTTTTTTTTGCTGTAAATGACGCAGGAAGGTCTAGAAACTGAACTTCATATAAAGAGAGCACTCTAGCATATGTTAGTGCCATAATAATTTAAAAAAATATATTCCAGATTTTGTTTAGTTAGGATGTATTTTGAAAAAAACATAAAATACAGAAAAAAAAGAAAGAAAAAAAATTAAGCCATAAAAGAAAATACAACATTTATGATTTTTTGCAGGGGAAATATATATCTAAAAATGATTAATTAAATAGTAATTAAAATGTTTATGTTTACAGGTACATTTTTTGTTTTTTTTATTATAAAGTTGATCCAAATATACTGAAAATAAAATGATCCAACAGATTAAAATCAGATTAAAGAGACAGGAGCGCTCAGGGTCTAAGGAAACAATGAGAACCGAGAAGATGTCACAGGAGAAAAGTCGAGCAGTCGAAAAATGCCGAGAGCGACTGATCTTTGTGGGTTCTGTAGCTTCTAAAGAAATGAATGGACTTTACAAAATAGGAAGATCCCTTTAAATTGAATTCTTTGTGCCAATATATCAAGGATGAGAAATTATTATTATTTTTTTTTTTATATACAGCATTTCTGAATTTACTTTTTTTCCATAGCAATGATGATATATTTTTTTCTTTATTATAGCATTTCTGAATTTATATTTTATTTTTTTTAATATAGCAAGGATGAGAAATTAAAGGGATTAGACAAACTCATCTGGCTCCATTCCATCCAATGGTGGCAGCGGATCTGCGGACACTTGCATGACATTATGTCACGTGAGTGGACACTGATGGGCTGCAGCGCTCACACTTCCCTTGGACATCTGATGGAAGTGTGAGTGGTTGCTGACTGGCTGCAGCGCTTACATGACATAATGTCACACAAGGGCATCATTGGGTATAAGTTTTTTTGTATTTACATGGTTGACTGCAGCATTTAGGAAGGGGTTGTCCAAGTAGTGGACAATAGTCTTCAAGGGATCCTGTCACTAGTTTTATGGCTTATAAACCATGTCCATCACCTTTAAAATCATGTAAATGAGGTTCCTACAGAGAAGACGGATTTCCCCAATATTTAGACAGTTGGTGCTTATAACATTCTATGGAGGAGCTAGAGGCAGACATTACAACAGTTACAGTTCTCCATAGAACTTTATGAGCACCAACTGTCATCTCCTATCTCAGTAATGGGAAAATCTATATTCACTGAAGACACATTTTACCTGTGAATTGAGAACTTTGAGAATGAAAGATATGTCCAGGGGAAGTGGATTTCTTTGATAAGATATATTACAAAGTTTCTTATTTTCCTGTGTTTTATTGATTTATGAAAAAAACTAAAATGACGGCAGCTCTTTAAATTAAACATATAATAAGCAAAAATCGATTTTTGTTAATCTGCAGCATTTTTTGTATTATCTCGTAAAAGTCAGTTTTGTAGACATCCTGTAAAGAACAAAAAAAGTGAATCTCCTGCTTATCAGATTCAACCCTGGACTAGTGGTTGACTAAAGCCACACCCAATTAGCCATGTAGGTGGGGCTTACACTATTCTATCCTACTGCATGCGAGGAAGAGGCTCCTGCTGCAGCCAGTTGTCTTACAGTCATGCACAAGGCAGGGAAGAGGGTGAACATGCTATGTTCCTAAGCCACACAGAGCATTTTTTTTATATATTTTTTACTTTTAATTATAATATGAGACAAGATCAGATCAAAGATAAGAGGTAGATTAAGGAAAATCTGTCAGCATTTTTTGCTATGTAATCTGTCAGCAGCATGATGTATGGGTAGAGACCCTGATTCCAGTGATGTATCACTTAGGTTACTGGGTGCAGCAGTTATGATAGAATCACAGTTTTCTCTGCTGCAGATTTCACAGAGCTCGGAATGCTGAGCTGTGTATAACCCCGCCCACACCACTGATTGGCCACTTTGTGTGTATACTGACAGGACGCTGCCAATCAGTGGTGGAGGCGTGGTTGGACTAGGAGGCACCTAGTCGTGTAGTGATAATCTGCTGCTGATAAAACACTGATTTTGTTAAAACAGCCTAGTAAATGACACATCACTGGAATCAGAGTATCAGCCCCTACATCATGCTGCTCTCAGATTACATAGCAAAAACCTACTGACCGATTCTCTTTAAGGATGGAAAAGTCGAGATTTTTAATTGATCTTTAAAGAACTCTCTAAAGTTTTCCCCCCAAACTGGAATTTTACTTCCATCCCATAATAATTCCCCCTCCACAATGTAAATAATATGCTAATTTGATACATTTATAATTGCATTTACTTGCATGCTGACCCCCCAACCTCATTACTGTCAGGACAGCTTCTTAGGCATTTCTACATTTCCTTACAGCTTTTCCCCTTGTCACCATGAATAATTTATAGCTAGTACGTTTTATCTTTGGTGAGCAGTAGGTTTCCTATATTCTTCACGACTCACTCAACTAAGGGAACCTAATTGACCCAAATGGAAACCTGAAATTTTTTTTAAAACAATTTAACAGCGGTATAGGAACAGGAGCAGCGCTCGTTAATGGGATACGTTCTTATTAGAGCTGTATAGTAAGTGCCTCCGCGACTGGCTATAGACTATTGTGCTGCACCTAAACAGTTTACTAATGACTTAGAAGTGATTCTGAAATAAAACGTTCCCATTTTTGTAACTTAAATTAGTTCTCATTGTGTAGATTTACCCTGTGACCCTTCCAGGTAGAAAAGTAGTTCAAATAATGCGTGGTAACGTAGACAAGTAATGTCGTACTAGCAATAATGGAAATAAATGGGTGTAAAATGAGGACACAAACATCAAACAAGACTATACATGCTCACAGAATGTACCGAACATTAGGGAAGGTAAGTAGGGGTCCCGAAAATAAAATGAAGCTGTAATTGCCACGGCCTAAAAATCCTTATTTAACCTGCAGGAAACTAAGTATGACATCAGTGACTAATTTTCAATAGGGAGATTCAGCAAAAATATGAAGTCTTACATGCAATGCTGCATGGGAAAAATATGCAAATTAGCTCTCTCTAACACCTAATTCCCCTGTCTAGTGACACTTATTGGATGTAGCTAACCTTTAAGTCCATTTCTGACTCTTTAACAAGCCTTGCAGTGTGACTCAGGCTGGGTTCACATTGCATTTGGGCCACACATCGGTGGCTTCATCAGGATTTCCATCTAGAGCCCTGAAAAACTCGGATTTGGGCGCAACTCTTGATGAGGCAACTGATTTTGGTGAAGCAAGTGAGCTTGTGTTCTTTCTAGCTTCCGTTTTGACCATGTCTGTGTTAAGAACTGATCTGGATTGGAGTAGTAATATTGCAACCACTAGGGGCAGCACCGGTAAGTAGTGTAGTCAGGGAAGCCAGGAATCGGTACACAGGAAAGCAGTATAATCTTGAAGGGTTTAGCAAGTAGTGTAGTTAGGGAAGCCAGGAATCGGTACACAGGAAAGCAGTATAATCTTGAAGGGTTTAGCAAGTAGCGTAGTCAGGGAAGCCAGGAATCGGTACACAGGAAAGCAGTATAATCTTGAAGGGTTTAGCAAGTAGCGTAGTCAGGGAAGCCAGGAATCGGTACACAGGAAAGCAGTATAATCTTTAAGGGTTTAGCAAGTAGCGTAGTCAGGGAAGCCAGGAATCGGTACACAGGAAAGCAGTATAATCTTGAAGGGTTTAGCAAGTAGCGTAGTCAGGGAAGCCAGGAATCGGTACACAGGAAAGCAGTATAATCTTGTATGAAGCAGCAGGAAAAGGAAGAGCTTGACTAGAGGCTAGGAGCTCAATAATCTCGCAAGGAAGGAGGTGCCAGGCCATGTTTAAATAGGGTGTCCAATCAGGATGAAGCCAATCAGGAACAACATAAGGGGGAGTTGCTCAGGAACAATACAGGTACTTCAGTCATGGTCAAAAGTATTGAGAATGAGACAAATAGTAATTTTTCCAAAGTTTACTGCTTCATTTTTTGTAATGGCAATTTGCATATACTCCTGAATGTCAAAGAGTGATCAGCTTAACAGCAATTACTGTACTTGCAAAGTCAATATTTGCCCAGAAAATGAACTTTAACCCCCAAAATACATTTCAACATCATTGCAGTCCTGCCTTAAAAGGAGCAGCTAACATCGTTTTAGTGATTGACCCATTAACACAGGTGTGGGTGTTGATGAGGACAGGGCTGGCGATCAATCAGTCATGATTAGGTAAGAATGACATCACTGGACACTTTAAAAGGAGGCTGGTTCTTGGTATCATTGTTTCTCTTCAGTTAACCATGGTTATCTCTAAAGAAACACGTGCAGCCATCATTGCACTGCACAAAAATGGCCTAACAGGGAAGAGTATTGCAGCTACAAAGATTGCACCTCAGTCAACAATCTATCGCATCATCAAGAACTTCAAGGAGAGAGCTTCCATTGTTGTCAAAAAGGCTCCAGGGCGCCCAAGAAAGACCAGCAAGCGCCAGGACCGTATCTTAAAACTGTTTCAGCTGCGGGATCGGACTACCAGCAGTGCCGAGCTTGCTCAGGAATGGCAGCAGGCTGGTGTGAGTGCTTCTGCACGCACTGTGAGGCGGAGACTCTTTGAGCAAGGGCTGGTTTCAAGGAGGGCAGCAAAGAAGCCACTTCTCTCCAGAAAAAACATCAGGGACCGACTGATATTCTGCAAAAGGTACAGGGAGTGGACTGCTGAGGACTGGGGCAAAGTAATTTTTTCTGATGAATCCCCTTTTCGATTGTTTGGGACATCTGGAAAACAGCTTATTCGTAGAAGAAGTGGTGAGCGCTACCACCTGTCTTGTCTCATGCCAACTGTAAAGCATCCTGAAACCATTCATGTGTGGGGTTGCTTCTCAGCCAAGGGAATCGGCTCACTCACAGTCTTGCCTAAAAACACAGCCATGAATAAAGAATGGTTCCAGAATGTCCTCCAAGAGCAACTTCTCCCAACCGTCCAAGAGCAGTTTGGCGCCCAACAATGCCTTTTCCAGCATGATGGAGCACCTTGCCAAAAAGCAAAGGTGATAACTAAATGGCTCATGGAACAAAACATAGAGATTTTGGGTCCATGGCCTGGAAACTCCCCAGATCTTAATCCCATTGAGAACTTGTGGTCAATCATCAAGAGACGGGTGGACAAACAAAAACCAACAAATTCTGGCAAAATGCAAGCATTGATTATGCAAGAATGGACTGCTATCAGTCAGGATTTGGTCCAAAAGTTGATTGAGAGCATGCCAGGGAGAATTACAGAGGTCTTGAAGAAGAAGGGGCAACACTGCAAATATTGACTTGCTGCATTAACTCATTCTAACTGTCAATATAACCTATTGGTACTCATAATATGATTGCAATTATATTTCTGTATGTGATATAAACATCAGACAAACACTAATAAAAACCAGAGGCCAGCAGATCATGTGAAAATATAATTTTGGTGTCATTCTCAAAACTTTTGGCCATGACTGTAGAATCTAAGTTAGCCAGGAGCTGTCCAGCGAGCTGAATAGCTCAATGGGAAGAGCTGCTGTCTGGTGCACAAGAGCTGCTAGGTTCGAGTCCTGACAGTCTGTCTTCTTGAGGTGGGCACAAAAGCATGGTTGACAGCACTGCCGAAGGAGGACACTGCTGAAATGGAGGCCAAGACAGAGCACAAAGTAACTCTGCCTGCCTCATCAAAGTCAATGTCCAATTCGAGGGTCCCATCCTAATCCCGATTTTTAAGGGCTTCAAACGAAAGCCCTGACTCAGCCAGTGATGTGGCAAAAACGCAATTGGAACATACCCTGAAGATATTAGCCAAAAGAAATATTTCAGCACACTTGCCCCTCATCAATACAGGACAAGCTTTTATTGATTTCCTGCTAATTTGTATGAAATAAATAAGTCATACATATACCCTTACGAGAACTTTGATTAAGTCATCAATGCATGTTTAGTGGCTGTCCATACAGTGAGACCCCGCCACCTATCAACACAAAATATGGCTTCAGTGCCCAGTGCAGCACAGTGACCACATCATTGACTACATACTGTACTACAGCCATATTCACCCACATGCAGCTGTGTCTAATACTATTTCTCAATTCTGCTTAGCTCCAAGTGCTTAAATAGGTCTCACTGTGGTACTGCATACGTCTCCACAGATGCTGTTTTGTGACTACAGCATCTATGGAGACCTATTTTTTTCCATAGTAAGATTTCACAAAAACACCCTGTGTGGCCTGTTCTTACAATCATTCTCCATATATAGGTGCTTTACTTCTTGTTAACCGATGCAATATAAAAAATAGAGTATATGAAGAATATTGGAGATATAATTCCATGTCAATCATTGTAACCTATTTGGCAGTTGATTAAATAACCCCCTTCAGTGTGCAGTGGTAACAGAACAGCTAGCAGCAGTAGGGGGGTCAAGAGACTGTGAGCGACAAATGTCACACCTCGAGCCAGATCAACTCAGAACAAAGGATTTGCATGCCATTTGGTCCCAAGCCATATGGGTTTCCTTTAGTTAGACAGATAAGAATTCCATATTGAGTTATGGAAATACTATATGTCCTAGGCAGTCTAGTCGACCCAGTCTAGCACATAGGGATAGGGAGATACATGGAACAGCCATTTGGAAACCCCTAGGGCCACTGTGTTTAGTCTTCACACATAGCAGGGGCCTGGCTGGATCACCAAAACCAGCTCCCTAGGACCGTCCATTCAGGAGTTATGCCCCATCTTAATTACTGTAGTTTCTAGCTGCTAGAAGACAGGGGAGGAGATTTCGGTCCAGCCCAGGGGTCAGAAGAGGGGTGACCCAGAGGGGTTAAAAAGCTCCTGCAGCTCTTGGCCTATTGCTTGTTTTCTCTGGGAGGCCACGACGACACATCGTGTGGGAGAAGTCACCCAACAGAGGAAACCACAAGCCTCCCATGTGGCAGCCCCTCCCCCACAAGCCAGGCCTTTCATCTGACTGACAATTGACTCTTGATATCTGCATACTTTTGTACCATTACTATTGTGTTTGCATCTATGACCATTATGTATATAGTGTATTTTCTATTGTGCCCTTAAGGCGATTAAATATATAATTTAACCTTGGGCTGCTCTTTTATCTAGATCTACGAATCCACTTGTCCGTTGTTCGGTTTAACTCACATGCTACCGTGGCTGGTTTCTGACCTGTGTAGGGATGGTACTCACTCAGGTGCGGTTTGAGGCAAACAGGAGGCATGTTCCTTTAAATGTCCATTGTGGTTTATTGGCTTCATAAACCGCTCAAAAGGAAAATGCAAACACAACAGCCTTTAGTGCAGGCAAAAGCAAAGGTAACAGTCCTTATAGCAAAGCCTCTGGATGGCCAGCCCTATGGTCACACAGGCTGGTGTAGCTACCAGTGTCCTGGCTTGGTCTGGAGGCAAAACATACACAGGAGGCCTTCTCTCTCAAAACACACAGACCATGTGACAAACAACAGCCTCCATTATATAAGCTGGAAACCACAGCCAGAGGTGAGGTATGTGGGTTGCTGGACCCTCCCACCTTTCCTAGCAACCCGTACCCCGGCTCCCAGGTGCAACAATTAGACCTCTTAGTGCATGCGTGCACTAGAGAAAATACACCGGGTTACATCACAGAAAGCAGCCATCTCTGTGACACATACCTCCCATCGACTACACGACCATTAGCCACCTTACATACCTCCCCCTCTGCCTAAAGCCGTGGGGCACCTTCTACCACTAGACAGGGGATTCTCGAGAGGGCATCAGCATTACCATGTAGCTTCCCTGCTCTATGTTCTACATGGAAGCTGAAATCCTGAAGTGCTAAAAACTAGTGACCCTGGCATTTTTCCCCTTTGTTTCCCTCATCCATCTGAGTGGGGCATGGTCGGATACCAATCTAAATTTTCGACCTAGCAGATAGTACCGCAACGTGTCCAGCGCCCTCTTTATGGCCAAGCTCTCCTTCTCTATGACCGCATAACTTTACTCGCAGGAGGACAGCTTCCTACTCAGGTAGAGGACAGGGTGCTCCTCCCCATGTATCTCCTGGGAAAGGACTGCTCCCAAACCAACATCTGAGGCATCTGTCTGGAGTATAAACTCTTTCTTGAAGTCAGGGGCAACCAGGACTGGTTGCCTACACAGAGCCACTTTCATCTCTTGAAAGGCCGTCTCCGCCTGTGCAGTCCACTTGGCCATGGCTGATTTTGTCCCCTTAAGAAGGTCAGTCAGGTGTGCGGCCATCACGGCAAAGTTTGGGATGAATCTTCTGTAGTATCCCACGATCCCCAGGAAGGCTCTAACCTGTTTTTTTGACAGCGGTCTTGGCCAGGTTTGGATTGCCTCCACTTTACTGATTTGGGGTTTTATCTTGCCTCTACCGACCACATAACCCAGTATTTGGCTTCTTCTTTCCCCATGGCACATTTCTTTGGGTTCATTGAAAACCCCGCCTTCCTGAGAGTATCAAACACTGCCTGGACCTTTTCCAGGTGACTCTCCCAGTCTGGGCTGAAGATAACTATATCATCCAGGTATGACGCGGCGTATTGCTTATGGGGTGCAAGAACTTGATCCATAGCTCTCTGGAAGGTTGCAGGGGCCCCCTGCAGTCCAAACGGCATCCGGACATACTGGAAGCATCCATCTGGCATAGAAAACGCAGTCTTCTCTTTGGCTCCCTGTACCATGGAGATCTGACAATATCCCTTCGTCAAATCCAAGGTGATTATGTACCTTGCTGGCCCAAGTCGCTCGATCAGCTCATCAACGCGTGGCATCGGATACGCATCGAACTTGGAGACCTCATTCAACTTCCGATAGTCGTTGCAGAACCTCCATTCCCCATCGGGATTTGGGACCAGGACAATCGGGCTCAACCACCCACTCTTGGATTCCTCAATGACTCTGACTTCAGCATGCGAGCCACCTCTTTGGAGATCAAATCTCTTTGGGCCTCAGGTATCCGATAGGGCTTCAAGTTCACCTGCACATGTGGCTCCATCAGAGCCTCATGTTCTATGACCCCTGTGCAGCCCGGCAGTTCCGAAAACAGATCCTTGTTCTTCTGTAGCAACTCCCGACACTGCTGTTTCTGGGCCTTCATTAGCATTAGCAAACCCTCGCCACCTATAGCTGATGACCCGGCTGGGCCAGCCTATTGTGGACAGGTGCTTCCCCGGAGGGAGCACCATTATTGAACTGCTGAAAAGTACTGTACATAGTTACCCGGTGTGATGAAAGCCGGCCGGTGGGTGCAGCTCTCTGGCGCCCCCTTACCTCTCAGGTCAGTCAAGGTACTGCACCTAGAGAAAGTAGTGCCAGGTAGCTGCAACCAGCGCAGGGAACACGGTAGTGTGTTATCCCTTCAACGTCACTAAACCGTAACGTCACTACACAGCACAACTCGCTAGCGCCCTCTTAGCCTCAGGTCAGTCAAGGAACTGCACCTAGGATAAGCGGTCGCCAGGGAGACTGTCCTGTAACCTACTGGGTATCGGGGCCCTCTGTAGTGAGGGCGGTATATATATCTTCCTTGGCCGCGCCAGGAATATATATATCTGAACCTCCGACCGTCACTACCAGCCTTCCCCAATCCCCAGTTGGTATGCTGCCACCAGTCCCTATTTTAGATATACGCCCAGTCCGTGAATGGGCCTATATCGGGTCAGGAACCAACCCTGGGTAGCGTTTTTGGCTTGAGCCGAGCTCACACGGACGTGCGTTCGTTATGCAGAATAAAAGGCAGGCCCACAATTACTTGAGGTAATTGATTATAATAATACACTAGATACACGATATACAACTAAATATACACAGGTATAAGGTCAGGCTAAACTATACAACAATGGAATACAACACACAGAATCACCACAACATATCAGTTACCGGTTTCTTGATTTTCTTGTGACGCAGGGAGAGGATTCTGCGATCGCAGGCACGGTTCTTTGTTACAGGCTGAGGCCTACCACCGCATGGTCAAACTGCTCCTCCCCTTGGTGGCCTCAGCTGGTGCTCAGATGTTCAGCACACCACTCTTGGGTCAAGACTGACTTGTCTCTTGTCTGTCCTGCTATCTTACCTGCCCTGTCCCGCCCACTGCTGGTGAGGTCAGCTGGCTCAGTCTCCACCCTCAGGTCTAACTTCGATCAGAAGCCCAAATTCTATGGAACCCAATAACTTCTTCTGGGATGGTCTCATGATACCCCCAGGGGTTCCCATGGATTCGGGCCGCCGTAACCGACCTTTTGATATCAATTATGATACCATACGGTCCTCAGGAATGGCTCCGCGCTATATCTTGGCTTCCAGAGCACGTACAAACGTCTACCGCGGAGGCTTGTGTGCGCAATGGCTCCGGGACGCCGTGATATTTTTTTATTGGCCCATCCCACGCAACATGCGTGTACTATTCATGTTTCTATATCTTATGCCTCCATGCTTGTGACAGACAAAGAAACTAGTCCTATGGGACAAATGGTCAGGTACAGATAGACGAAGCACCCCCCCCTGCTGGCTGTGTTTCCTCTCGAAGTCTTTGAAGCTCCTAGCATTCAAGTGTTAAGTAGGCTTCTTATCTTACAGGAGCCTGGATGGGGGGAAACTATCTAGTTGACGTTTTAACAGAAGGTCCCAAGGGTGGGGGCTGCTGAAGTGTGGCCATCCCTGGATATGATTTATCATTACCAAGATGGCGGCTACAGGTTCATCACACCTCCCCCTATACGAGGGCGCGAGGGGGTAGCACATTCCTGTGTTCCCCCGTGCGTCCTTCTGCACCCTCCCCTTGCCGGGATAACCCGTCAGCGTTACCGTGGTCACGGCCTCTTCTGTGGCGAATGGAGAAGTGGTACTGCTGGAGAGCGAGGCTCCAGCGTAGCAACCTGCCATTCGACCCAGAGACCGTGTGTAACCAGCTGAGGGGGTTGTGGTCCGTCTCCACGGTGAAATGGCTCCCGTACAAGTAGGGCTGCAGACGCTGCAGGGCCCATACAATTGCCAGGCATTCTTTTTCCACCGTGGAGTAAGCCACCTCCCGGGGCAGTAGCTTCCTGCTCAGGTACAAGACAGGATGTTCCTGGCCTGTCGTGTTGACCTGACTTAGCACAGCACCGAGGCCAAAGTCACTGGCGTCGGTCTGTACCACAAACGGCCGGTCGAAGTCGGCAGCTTGCAGTACAGGGGAGCTACTTAGGGCGGCCTTGAGTGCCCCGAAAGCTGTCTCGCAGGCGACTGTCCAGTCGACTGCGACGGGCAGCTTCTTCTTGGTGAGGTCCGTCAGGGGCTTGGCCAGGGTGCTATAGTGTGGGACGAACCTCCTATAGTACCCGGCGGTCCCCAAGAAGGACATCACCTGCTTTTTGGTCCTAGGAGTGGGCCAGGATGCGATGGCATCCACTTTCCCCGGTTCTGGCTTCAGAACCCCCCCGCCTACCCGGTGACCCAGGTAGAGGACCTCACTCATGCCCAGCTGGCACTTTTCCGGCTTGATGGTCAAGCCTGCCCGGTGGATCCGACCGAGCACCTGCCGCAGGTGCTCTAGGTGATCCTCCCAAGTGGGACTGAAGACTGCAATATCGTCCAAGTACGCAGCCGCGTACCCTTCAAGTCCCTCAAGCAGCGTATTGACCATCCGCTGAAAAGTGGCAGGGGCATTCTTCATGCCGAATGGCATCACTGTGGACTCGTACAGTCCAAAAGGGGTGATAAAGGCAGAGCGTTCCCTTGCCGCGGGGGTCAGAGGAATCTGCCAGTACCCCCGGCTCAGATCCATGATGGTCAGGTACTTAGCCCCGGCCATCCGATCGAGCAGGTCATCGATGCGTGGTATGGGGAACGCATCGGTGGCCGTTACAGCGTTGAGCCCCCGGTAGTCCACGCAGAACCGTGTAGTTCGGTCCTTCTTTGGTACGAGGACTACAGGCGAGGCCCACGCGCTGCTGGATGCCTGGATCACCCCCAGCTTCAGCATCTCGTCTATCTCTTGGCGCATGTTTCCCTGCACCTCGAAAGAGACCCGATATGCTGAACGCCGGATCGGCGGGTGATCGCCAGTGTCCACGTCGTGGACAGCCATCTCAGTCCTTCCGGGCAGGCTGCTGAACAGCCCCCGGAAGGGGTGCAGGGTGGTCCCCAGCTGGGACCGTTGGTCCTCCGTGAGCTGGTGGCCAACCCCCACATCCTCGATGGACCCACCCGCCTTGGCTTGGGTGAGCAGATCCAGGAGGGTTTCTACCTCTCCTTCCTCGGGAAGGTTGCACACTGGGTGGGCAGTCGCTTCCCGCTCATGATGAGCCTTCATCATGTTCACGTGGAAGGCCTTCCTCCTTCCACGGGCGTGATCCAGGGTGACCAGATAGGTGACGGCATTGAGTTTCTGGTGCACGAAGTAGGGACCTTCCCAGGCTGCCTGAAGCTTGTTCTGTGGTACGGGGACCAGTACCCACACCTTTTGACCCACCTGGTAGGTCCTCTCACAAGCATTCTGGTCGTACCACCGCTTCTGGTCGGCCTGGGCCTGGGCCATATTGTCCTGCACCAGCTTTGCCAAGGCCATCATCCTGTCCCGGTGGCGCACGACATACTCGATGACCGACACCTCGGGGGTGGCCAAATCCCCTTCCCATGCTTCCTTCACCAGAGCCAGGGGGCCCCGTACCCGTCGCCCGTACAGGAGCTCAAAGGGGGAGAACCCCGTTGAGGCCTGCGGAACCTCCCGGTAAGCAAATAGGAGGTGTGGGAGGTAACGCTCCCAGTCTCTCCCGTGGGAGTCGACCAACATCTTAAGCATCTGCTTTAAGGTGCCATTGAACCGCTCACACAGGCCATTAGTCTGTGGGTGATACGGGCTGGCCACCAGATGTTGCACCTGCATTTGCTTACAGAGGGACTCCATCAGCCGCGACATGAACTGGGTCCCTCGGTCGGTGAGCATTTCTTGGGGGAAACCCACTCTGGAGAAGATCTCCAGTAAGGCGGTAGCCACCTTGTCGGCCCGAATGGACGACAAAGCTACCGCTTCCGGGTACCGGGTGGCATAGTCCACTACCGTGAGTATGAAGCATTTCCCGGAGTGGCTGGGAGTGGACAGAGGTCCAATAAGATCCACAGCAACCCTCGAGAAAGGCTCTTCGATGATTGGCAGAGTTACCAGTGGGGCTTTGGGGCGCGGCCCCGCCTTCCCCACCCTCTGACAGGTGTCACACGAACGGCAGTAGGCACCCACCGCGGCTCCCATCCCAGGCCAGTAGAAATGCTGAGCTATCCTGGCCTTGGTTTTAGCGATCCCTAGGTGTCCGGCCATCGGAATCTCGTGTGCGATCCGCAACAATTCCGCCCTGAACGGATAGGGTACCACTAACTGTCGGTCCCTGGGCCACGCCTCCGGTGAACCCTGCTGGACCGTTACCCGGTACAGCCGTCCCTGGTCCCAGACCACCCGCTCGCAGTCTGACTCCATGGGAGGCTGTGCCGCCTGTTCCTTGAGAGCTTTCAGGCTGTCGTCTGCTTCCAACGCAGCCTGAAATTCCTGACTTGATGTGGCCAGAATCGACGAAACTGCCACATCCTCTGTCAGCCCCTCCGGGCATGTCACCTGGCCGCTGTCTGACCCGGCAGACACTTGGTCAGAAGTGGGGAAGCCGTCGGACCTCTGCAAGGCTCCTTGGGCTCCGGCGCTCCCACTCCTGGTGACAGCGGCTATGACCGCTGTGACCGTGGGTAGTGCCTGCTTCCCCTCTGTTTCTGACCAAGCCGCCCGATCAGGCAGGCTTCCTAGGCCTTTGGACATCTCGGATGTGGGGAACTCCTGCCCTGGGGTCTTACCTGGCGGCTCCTCTCTTGGGACACCCCCACCTCCCATGGCCTGTTCCTCCCCCTGCAGTGGGCCTATACTCAGCAGCCTGGATACCCCTGGGAGCCCTACACTGCCGGTAGCTGCCCCCCTCTCCATCCCTGAGCTTCCCTCTACAGAATCCTGCCCGCCCCCTCCCTCACCGGAGGACAAGAGGTCACGGCACGCCGGCTGAGCACCTCTGCGGGCATCCCCACACTCCCCACCTGCTTTCACTAACCCTGTTTGTGTTGTGTCTGTGCAGGTGTTACCCTCAGGTTTCACTCCCTCCTCCTCAGCAGGACACACACTACATACAACATGGTTGGCATTAGCAGCAGACAAATCAATACACTCTTGGGGGGCCGAACTTGGGGGTTCAGAGGGTACATACTGCGATACTAGACGCCCCAAGTCGGTCCCTAATAAAACATTTGCGGGAATATTTGGCGTTACTCCCACCTCCCGCATCCCCCTTCCGGCACCCCAGTCCAAATACACCATGGCAACGGGAAGTGCCGGCTCCACGCCTCCAACCCCGGAGACGGAAAGAGTCTTTCCTGGTACCAAGTCCTGGGGGGACACCACCTCAGGCCGTACCAGTGTTCGTTCAGCGCCCGTGTCCCGCAGTCCCATGACCGCAGAACGGCCTATGGTGACGGGTTGGATGTTGTCCAGGGACCTACCACCACCCCCTCCCACACACAAAACATTGGGCGCTCTCTGGGACTGGGATGGGGTCTTTTGGCGCTGGGGACACTCAGCCCTAAAGTGTCCTGGTTTGTTGCATAGATGACAACGTCTTACGTCTGGTCCTTGCCTGGAGAGGGCAACAGGGGGATACACCCCTTGTGTTCTAGGGGCCGGGGAAACAGGGGCATGACTGGGCTTACCCCCTCTCCAGGTGCTGCTGGCAGACTTCTTCAGCTCAGGCGCCCTGTTATTGGCATACTCGTCTGCCAGGGCGGCTGTAGCAGAAGCCCCTGTTGGTTTTCGGTCACGGAGGAACTGTCGGAGGTCCTCTGGGCAGTTCCACAAGAACTGCTCCGTGACGAACAGTTCCTGGACCTCCTGGCGGGTAGTAAGCGCTAGACCCGAGGTCCAGTGCTCTGCGGCTCTCAACAGCGCCCGCATATGATCGGTCCAGGTGTCCTTGGGGCCACGCAGCAGGCTCCGGAACTTCTGGCGGTACGACTCGGGAGTGAGGTTGTACTGCCGGATCAGGGCCCGCTTGATGCAGTCGTAGTTCTGTACCTCCCCGGCAGGTAAGTCCCCCAAGGCATCCAGGGACTTACCCCTCAAACGGGGGGTCAGGTATCTGGCCCACTGATCCCGGGCCAGATGGTGCTGAAGACAGGTCCGTTCAAATGCCACCAGAAAGGAGTCCAGGTCCCCATCCTTCTCCAGTAGAGGGAAGTCCTCAGCTCGGACTTTGGACGACTTGGTCTCCTGATGGGTTGGTTGCTCTAGCGGAAGCCCCCGCTGGGCCAGGTCCAGTTGGTGCTGGCGCTCCGCAGCTCGCTCTGCACGCTCTGCAGCTTCACGCTCCGCAGCCTCCCGGCGCTCTGCAGCCCGCTCTGCACGCTCCGCAGCCTCCCGGCGCTCCGCAGCTTCGCGCTCCTCCTCCGCTGCCTTCTCTGATGCTGCCAGGAGGGTTTTGTAGACGGCATCGCCATGAGACTGGAGACTTGCCATAGCCGCTTGTAAAAGGGCTTGTGATCTGGACAGGCTGGGCTGGGTAGGTGGTGGGCAGCCCACTGCGGGACCGTATACTGGGGACTGGCTCCCTGAGGTGCCCGGGCTGGACTCCTCCTCGCCATGAGTAACAATGTCCTCCCCTCCTGCCACACGGACCGTAGCATTAGCCTCCTGCAGGGTCTTGCTCCTGGTGCCGTCTGCCATCTTGGTAACCGACACCGCTGCAACCCTGAGTTTGCACACACCTTGTTATACTTTTAGCCTGACCGTCTAATGTTGGGCTGACCTTAAGACTCCAGCAGTGGAAGTTACCACTGGCAGTCTTTAGTGCCTGGGAGTAGGGGTCCCACAACACTATTATTCTGCAATCCCACCGCTCTGCCACCAATGTGATGAAAGCCGGCCGGTGGGTGCAGCTCTCTGGCGCCCCCTTACCTCTCAGGTCAGTCAAGGTACTGCACCTAGAGAAAGTAGTGCCAGGTAGCTGCAACCAGCGCAGGGAACACGGTAGTGTGTTATCCCTTCAACGTCACTAAACCGTAACGTCACTACACAGCACAACTCGCTAGCGCCCTCTTAGCCTCAGGTCAGTCAAGGAACTGCACCTAGGATAAGCGGTCGCCAGGGAGACTGTCCTGTAACCTACTGGGTATCGGGGCCCTCTGTAGTGAGGGCGGTATATATATCTTCCTTGGCCGCGCCAGGAATATATATATCTGAACCTCCGACCGTCACTACCAGCCTTCCCCAATCCCCAGTTGGTATGCTGCCACCAGTCCCTATTTTAGATATACGCCCAGTCCGTGAATGGGCCTATATCGGGTCAGGAACCAACCCTGGGTAGCGTTTTTGGCTTGAGCCGAGCTCACACGGACGTGCGTTCGTTATGCAGAATAAAAGGCAGGCCCACAATTACTTGAGGTAATTGATTATAATAATACACTAGATACACGATATACAACTAAATATACACAGGTATAAGGTCAGGCTAAACTATACAACAATGGAATACAACACACAGAATCACCACAGCATATCAGTTACCGGTTTCTTGATTTTCTTGTGACGCAGGGAGAGGATTCTGCGGTCGCAGGCACGGTTCTTTGTTACAGGCTGAGGCCTACCACCGCATGGTCAAACTGCTCCTCCCCTTGGTGGCCTCAGCTGGTGCTCAGATGTTCAGCACACCACTCTTGGGTCAAGACTGACTTGTCTCTTGTCTGTCCTGCTATCTTACCTGCCCTGTCCCGCCCACTGCTGGTGAGGTCAGCTGGCTCAGTCTCCACCCTCAGGTCTAACTTCGATCAGAAGCCCAAATTCTATGGAACCCAATAACTTCTTCTGGGATGGTCTCATGATACCCCCAGGGGTTCCCATGGATTCGGGCCGCCGTAACCGACCTTTTGATATCAATTATGATACCATACGGTCCTCAGGAATGGCTCCGCGCTATATCTTGGCTTCCAGAGCACGTACAAACGTCTACCGCGGAGGCTTGTGTGCGCAATGGCTCCGGGACGCCGTGATATTTTTTTATTGGCCCATCCCACGCAACATGCGTGTACTATTCATGTTTCTATATCTTATGCCTCCATGCTTGTGACAGACAAAGAAACTAGTCCTATGGGACAAATGGTCAGGTACAGATAGACGAAGCACCCCCCCCTGCTGGCTGTGTTTCCTCTCGAAGTCTTTGAAGCTCCTAGCATTCAAGTGTTAAGTAGGCTTCTTATCTTACAGGAGCCTGGATGGGGGGAAACTATCTAGTTGACGTTTTAACAGAAGGTCCCAAGGGTGGGGGCTGCTGAAGTGTGGCCATCCCTGGATATGATTTATCATTACCAAGATGGCGGCTACAGGTTCATCACACCCGGTAAGGGTATAAAAACATTGCAAGTTTAAAAAAGTTATATGTGTTTTATTTATAACATGCCTTTATTTGGTGCCTGCATTTATTCCAAAAACCAGAGACTTGGAGGTCAACAACTGTGAGTGGCCCAGGACTGTCCGATGTAAATAGTTACCCGTAAGGGTACAGAAGAAAATTTAAAATTTGTGTGTGAACTGAAAATGTTACATGTGTGCAATTAGTTACCCGTAAGGGTATAAAGACTTGCAGGCTGAGGACTGTGAGCAGCCGAGAACTGTCCATTGTAAATAGTTGCACTTATTAAAGTGCCCCCTATTGGTTTTATGTCAAAAGACCACTGAACAAAAACCGTTTGGCGTGGCCGAAGACGTGGTCCAACACCTGGATCACTTATGCCCTGTAGCCACGCCCAGGGCCTACGTTGAGGGTTTTCAGACGGGTCCCTCATTCTGCTCATGTTGCACCTTCACCAGTGAGATGAACACCTGGTTATGGGACTCACTGTAACTTTGAAAATTTTCTATGTATTATTGTAATTGTAATTGTTGTTGTTACCTGTTTAAAATGCTTCAGTCCAGGAGTACTGAGTTGTACTAGGGGGGGATGTGGCACCCTGCTACCCCCAGGTACCACAGAACCCAAAAGGGTGCATGGATGGACTTCTCCACCAGCGGCCCTCACTACATAACAGACACCTCCACCCTTCCACCTGATACCACAAGAGGGAGCCCTGTTAGGGATATATATACTGGAGGGTGGAGTTAGGTAGGGAGTGTGTGCTGGCACAGAGATCAGTGAAGAAGCAGCATGTGAGCTGCTGTGCTGAGGGCCAGCCAGGGCCTAAAGCACGTGCTGAAGCCCTGGTGGCCTACAGCGGGGCCGGAGGCAAGGAGAAGAGTGAGAGGAGTTATGGGGGCAGAGGAGCATCTTAGGCTCACCCCAGAACACAAGCCGGACACCGGGTCTGCGCCTACAGGGTCCTCTACGCCCAGTAGGAATAACCGGTATACCAGGAGGATTCTAAACCCCTGGTCAACCTGAAGCTACAATCATTTAAAGAACTAGGAACGACGAAGGCCCCAGCGTCAAGGGATAGTGGTAGCCGGAAGAAAGTTCTTATCACCAAGCATGTAGGTGAGGAGAAGGAAAGAGTGCAGAAGCTAGGCCTAGTTTCAGGCTGGTCAGAAGCTTCAGAGAGAGAGGAAGAAACAGATCAGGAGGCCTTATACCCGCTCACTAGGGAGAGTCCAGAAGTACACCCTTCCTATCAAGTACCCTGGACCGTACCTGCCATCTACACCAGTAAAGGTACTGAAGCGAACCCCCTGTGTGTGTGTCTGTTATTCTCCCCTGGCCCGGCTGGGCCACCTCTCACCTGCATCCCTTTCATCAACCCTGCCCCGGGGGCCCGCTCCGCCTGTGGGGAGCAGAAACGTCCCAGATGCCATCCCATCACCCCCGGAGGTCTGCAGCAGCGCAGGTACCCATTATCAGAAATCACAGGTGGTGTCACGAGACAAAACTGTAAACAAACCCCCTTTTAAAGAGTGGCCCCAGATTAGGGGGCCGGGAGCCGACTGCCGTGACATCCCACAGAATGTCAAGGCCCGGGTACCGAGTTTTCCCCCCATGTCCCCCTGGGCGAGTCAGCTACACAAAACAATTAGAGATTATGCAAATAAATTCCCAGGCAAGATGTCACATGCGACAAAGACGTTGACCAGCTAACCACAAGAGGAATCAGGGATTCTATTGGGTAGGAGGGAATTCGCTGGGCTCCCGTGTTGCAGACACAGATTACTGACGTGAGGGATGGACCAGGGCCTGCGCTGCCTCTAACAGTTATAGGAAATTTTTTTACAAATTTTAATAAGACTATTTGCAAAATTCCTTATTTTTCATTTTAGATGCATTAAGACAATAAAAATGGTCATATGTGGCTTGAGACTATTTTTCCATAGTTTGGTAATGTACTATAGGACACTTACTGGAATTTTCTTATATATTGTAAACTAAGAAAAGATGAAGTCCAACACCATAGACTAAGAAGAGACTAATAATTATCTGATTGTGAGTGACATATGCAGCACAATTCGCCCCTAGAAACTTCTCATTGTTTTAAGTCTAATACTCCTTGGCACTGACCTGTACCATTGACATTGTGCCTCAGGCATAAGTAATTACATTGTGACAGATACTCAATGTGCCAGAAAATGTTCATGTACAAAAAAGCACGTCGCTATCACTCACAAGTGCACAGTCAGCGACATATTTAGGCAATCACAGGGATATCATGTTCTTATACAGTATTTTAACACTCAATTTCAGCTAAACCTATTGACTGACAGTTGGACGGATCAATCCCTGGGTTTCCGGTCCATCGGCCAAAGACTACTAATCTGGCTGATAGACCGGAGTCCTGCGAATCGATCCACTCTTCTCTAAGCCATGGCGGGTCATCAATGTTAGTGACGCCTTCTACACATCTTTACTCATTTGTGAATGGGCATTTAAAAGTGTATGTCCCATTTCATATCAAATTAGCAAGCGAGAATTTAAAGCAATAAATCTGCCAAATTTTATTAACCACTGTTCCCCATTGTTTTGTTACAGTCCGCAGTTCCTTATGCAGGCAGTGTAGATGTGTAGTGCACCTTCCATTTTCAGGACTTATGGAGCTGGAGGATCATGGTTTTCTTTGTAAAAATGTTCCTCTTCACTTGAATGTTCACAAATCTTTTGGGTCTTCATAAATTCTTCTTAGTCTAATTCAGTGAATAGAGAATAGGAAGTAGGGAGAAGAGGGGGATGCAGCTGCAGCTTGTTCAAAAGGTTGTCCAATCTTCAATTTTCATGAGCATACCGCTCCCCTGCCTCCTGGCTTCCTGCTTGGTAGGGGGAATAGTGTGCCCCTGATGATTGACAGTTCGAACCAGTGGCACTGTTGCACTTCTTGCCCAAAATGTGCACCCTCTGATGCTGCAAGCAGAGTAAATTTTTACTTTACAGCATCGGAGGAGAGCAGGAGTAATGAATAGCAACTGTTGCATCCTCTAAAGCAAACAGTTTGCAACTGCAGCGCTCTTAGCCTAGGAGACAGGACACCACTGACAGACCAAACTGATGCTGAGAACCTGTAACATCTCTGCCGACTCGTACCTCCTCTCTTTCTGATTTGGCTGCTGGGCATCAGTGTGCCTTTGTTGCTTGTGACGAATGACAGCTCCAGTCCTGTTTTTTCTCTGGATTTTTATTCCTGCTTTATAGGGAGCTATGGGGTTAATTTTGGTCTAGGTTTTGATCACTCCTTCCTGAAAACACTGGGCAGGGAAGTCAAGTCAGCTATTTAAACTCCTGAAGCTCTGACTCCACTGCCAGTCAATAGTTCTGCCATCCTGGTTTATACTTCTGTTCTGCGCTCCTGTGGTTGGTCCTGATTATTCCCATTCTTTGACCTCGGGTTGACATTTGACTACCTGCTTGTTGTTTGATTCTGTTCCTGACGTGACCTCCTGAATAAGTTCCGACTACCTGACTATCCTTCTAGCCAGCTTGCAACACAGAACAGCAGCTGACTCTGTGGCCCTAGCTTAGTCCAGATCCCTGTACGGGGGTTGAAGGGTGAAGGCCATGACAACCCTTGGGTTCTGGGAAATGGAGTAGCTTGCATCAAGCCTGTATGTGGTAGCCACTGTCAACAGTGCTTCTCGTGACAGTATCCTAAGCAATGAGCAATACACAATAAAATTAAAAATTACTATTCCCCAACAAGATGAGACAACTTCTTTCCTCTGAGCATTAGGTAGATGGGGGGGCAATTAAACACTGATAACACGTGCATGCTCGGCTAAACTGAGCATCCATGAGAATGGGTAGACCGATAGAGATAACTGTCACCGTAGCTCTAGGCCGACCAATATCTAAGGTTTACGGACACTTTAAGTCAACCCTGGTTCTACTCAATATTAGTTTTTAGAGAAGTTATACTTAAATGATACAAACAAATTATTTAAAAAAAAGAAAAAATAGAAAAAGATAAATGCTACTATAAAAAGAAATACAGATCACACACATCCAAGATGAGAAAGAAGAAAAGAGGAAGACTGTATTTTGACCGCCCCCCTTGAGACTCTTTGAAGGAATTAAAATATTTTATTCAGCCGCAAATTTGAACTTGTAAAGAAATGAAAGAAGTGATTTTAGTTAATCATTGATTCTATTAGTTCAGATAAAAGGCTGCGAAATTTCTAAAAGAAGAGATTATGCGAGAGACGCAAGGCGGGCGTTTTGCTAAAGCAATCTGGAAAGCTGCTCCTCTGCGACTCATAACTTGACTGATATTTCATTTATGGAGCCACCATCTGGAAGTTACAGGCAGAGTTAAAGGGACCGTTCCAATTCATGAAGCCAACGCCTACATTATCTTACCTCGTTATACTACATCATTTATGTGGATATTTAAATTTTGTAATTTTTCATTTTCCGCACCTTCCAGCAACCTGCAGTTCTTCTTCACAAGCCTAATGATTCCATGTACAAATGCTGATAAACCTCCCTTCTCTTAAAAATTTCATCTTATGTAAAATAGTGTTTAGAAGACAAGGAGGAGGCAAATGCGGCTGTATCTCGGACTGCTAAGCAATTTTCAGTACTCCCGTAGAAGTAATTGGAGAAAGCACGGCCACTGAAGTTGGCAAAATTGATTTGTGCTACCATGATCCAACAACCATGTTGGTTCTCCATGGCACCCGGACCAGGGTGACCTTTGCGTCGGCAATCTTTGGTCTGGCATCCAGGGCTTCATGCAACGTCATGATGTACATCGCGGGGTCCGGCTGCCACTCAACAGAGGACCGAAGTGAATGCCAGATAAGGGTAGTACCACTCTTTTTTTCTGCCCTGGTCCAGCTGCCATGGAGGACCGAAGAGGACGTTGGACAAGGGTAGTTTGAATCTTTTTCCTTATCTCTAGCGGACACTTCTCTGTTACTTTGCTTGGACATGATATAAATGTCCAAGAGGGCAGTACCCATTTACCTCATTTACTGCCCTAATAACCCGAACCAGTGAATGATGCATTGCCAACTTTAGAGCCACAAAAGTTATAAAGCCAAATGATACCATTGGTTTAGTCTCGAAATAAACCACTTGTCCAAGAGCTCATGCGTAACTTTGAATCTGAACTTGGGGTTCAATTTTAGGACTGAATGACAATGGATGATTGGCTGATGGACCTCTACATGGGGCATCTGAAGTGTCCAATTGAGTAGATGATGATTTTGACCTTCTCCATAAAAATTCTAATGACTGGTTAAGCTTGTGACTGTGCACAAATTGCAGCTATGGTTTGTCCGCCCGTGCAGAGCCAGGTCCACCATTCAAGACCGCCCTTTATGGAAGGAGGTGTTCTGGAGGAACCAGCCTCTCTATGTTCTACGCGACCTACTCAATGTATCAGACAAATGGTGGACCTGGCTCTACATGGGCAGACAAACCATAGCTGCAACTTGTGCACAGAAGCCCTAATGGACAATTCCTATAACTTAATCTAGATTGCTAAAAGATGGAGTAAATTTGATTTAGCTAATTTTTCCCCTGAAAATAAACCGATTTGATTTCTGTTTTGTTCTTTTAGATTTTTACTTTTCATTTGACCAAACGTACAAGACTTTTCTTTCCTGTACATTCTCATCTTGTGTCTGACATTATAAAACTTTACGGCTTAAATTTTATAAGAAGCAGTGGAACTTTAAAGAGTATTATTATTCCTGGCAAATAATCCCAGAGAACAGCACATGTGCGCACTTATGGATGGTTTGTCTTATATATATTTTTTTTTATTGAGAAAAACATAAACTGCTGTACGGCATGTGAATCTGTGAAAGGACAAAGCTTTTTAAAATCAGGGTTCATTTTAGGAGAAATCTGCACTTGGAAAATGGTTGTCTGATGGCAGCATTAAGATTAAGAGACGCGTCTACCGTACCTTGCTCGTGAACCATTCAGCATCAAGGTTACAAAACAGTATCGGTCGGCAATAATTCAAATGTTTTTAGCAACTTGGAAAATAGGAAAAATCTGTCCAAGCTAATTCATAAGATTTATAAAGGTTCGGTTATACCTATCAGAGCCCACTGAGCTCTAAACTACGTCCGGGGTCAGACGAGCGTATGAAAAATCATGCTGAAAATTCAGACGATTTTCATCCTTCCGTATTTTATGTCCTTGTGATATCCGTATTTATACATTAACGTTTTAAAATTTGCATGATCCAACGTAGTTTCCTAGATTAATAACAGCAATTTATCCATAAAAATTGGATGAAATACTGATGTTCCATATGAGATCTGCTTTTTTTTCACACCCATAATAATAATAATAATTTTTATTTATATAGCAAAAACACTGCTCTTTACAATTAAGCTTAATTAAGGGGAAAGTTAGGTTAGAGAGTTGAGGTGATAGGCTTGTTTAAAGATGAGGGTTTTTTTAAAGCAAGCTATAAAACGTGGAAGCTAGGTATCAGTCGGTTTGTCTGGAGTAGCACATTCCAGAGAACTGGCGCAGCATGAGAAAAGTCTTGGAGAGATCATGATGACGCGCCCCTGGGCCTACTTGGTGTAGCGTTGCGCACGCGGGGACTACCCGGAGCCGGGCCTGTTGGGGGTAGTAGTCTCGTGGCGGTGACCCGGTCCGTGCCCAGGGAGTCAAACTGTGTGGCTGAGTATTAGCAGTAGATGTTGGACGACTACGCCACCCATTGAATGCAGCTATGGAGCTGCCGCTGCAGGGCAGACCGCTGAGGCCGGTAGTACGATTGTGCAGCGTAGATGGTATAACCCCCAACGGGAGGGGTATGGCCTCAGGGCAGCCGACGTGGATGATGGGGGTAGCAGGAACCACTCAGAGATGATGCGGTGTAGTTCAGGGTCTTTACTGGTGATAAAGATAGACCCTCCCGGAGTACTGGCTAGCGATCGGGGCCTGGTCAGTCTTTGAGCAGATGGGATTTCCCCTGGCCAGGCGGAGTTGTAGGCCTCCCCAACTAATTGTACTCTTCTGGCTACCTTGCTAGAGGCGGGTAAAAGTAGCCCACGTCCCTGAGTGTACCGTGTGGTGCTCACCCGTATGGCCGGTGACTCGGGGCCTTCTAGTGGCTTCCGCTCCACGACGGCGGTGCTGGTCCCACGCGTGTGACCGTGCCTTCGGGTTTCTTGGCCAGAGGACCTGAAATCCCCTGCCGGTCGGTTTCTGCTGCTGGGTAAGGATTAGTCCCCACAGCCTCGGACTCCGGGTCCGGTGGTAACTCTTCAATCAGGGCGAGCTCTACAGCTGCCAGCCCCTGATTCCTTTTAGCACGACTTCCCCAGAGCTCCTGATCTCTCTTTCCTATAGCTGCTTCTCCTCTTCTTAACTCCCTAACCCTGCCTCAGCCCCAGTTTTATATAGGGGAAGTTCTTCCCCTCCCAGGACTGGGCAGGAGGTGTGGCATGCATAGGATGTCTGACCAGGAAACCTCCCACCTGCTCTCAGACATAATATTGCTATTACTGTGGAAACCAGACCCCTGGGGTGCCACAATGACATGACATGAATGGGCGAGTCTCATCTGTAATAGGGAATAGAATAGTGAATGTCGTGATTTTTTTTCACACTGACACTCGGTCTATGTGAAAAAACTGTCATGTAGGTGCTAGATGTCCACAGGTCTAGATGAAGGTCCATGGTGGCCAAAGGAGGTTTGAAAAGGAAGCAAATAAGGAGTAATTGAGGTACATTTCACTTAAGTAGTAGTGCCATATTGTGGTAAGTCATACCACGATACACTGATATCATACTGTGCCTATAGGGGCATATGAGGTGCAAAACACTAAGGCCATGGTGCCAATTCCACAGATTTGCACAAGCAGCATGCATTTGTTTTCCTTCCACCGGCTCTTATCTCCTCTCAGGGGACATTATCTGTCACAGCAGTCTCTTACGCCTCTCCTTTATTGGCGGCCAGTCTCCTATGCGCAGGTCGGTCACAGAGGTAATTTCCCCCCCACCGATATCTCCATTCTTCATTTGCTATCCACCAATCAGTAACATGGCTCTTGGCGGATGGTCTCCTATGCGCAGGACAGTCACAGAGGTAATTTCCCCCCTACTGATATCTCCATTATTCATCTACTAGCCACCAATCAGTAACATGGCTCTTGGCGGATGGTCTTCTATGCGCAGGACGGTCACAGAGGTAATTTCCCCCCTACTGATCTCCATTATTCATCTACTATCCACCAATCAGTAACATGGCTCTTGGCGGATGGTCTCCTATGCGCAGGACGGTCACAGAGGTAATTTCCCCCCTACTGATATCTCCATTATTCATCTGCTAGCCAGCAATCAGTAATATGGCTCTTGGCGGATGGTCTCCTATGCGCCGGACGGTCACAGAGGTAATTTACCCCCTATTGATGTTTCCATTATTCATCTACTAGCCACCAATCAGTAACATAGCTCTCGGTGGCCCGTTTCCTATGTGCAGGACGGTCACAGAGGTAATTTCCGGCCTACTTGATGCTTCCATTACTCTTCTGCTAACCACCAATCAGTAACATGGCTCTTGGCGGCCGGTCTCCTATGCGCAGGACGGTCACAGAGATAATTTCCGGCCTACTTGATGTTTCCATTACTCTTCTGCTAGCCATCAATCAATAACATGGCTCTTGGCGGCCGGTCTCCTATGCGCAGGACGGTCACAGAGGTAATTTCTGACCTAGTTGATGTTTCCATTACTCATCTGCTAGCCACCAATCAGTAACATGCCTCTTGCTAGCCATACATCCCCTCTGTAACTGACACAGGATGGAAGAAAACCAGCCCCACATTAATATGTAATTTTTCTATCGAGCCTATTGGCAGCCTAAGATAACACCAATATCATAAGCGGCCAATGGTAAGTGGAGGACTGATACAAATTTAGCATTGGGGCTCCTCTGTGATTGCGGTATAGTAATAGTGTCAAAACAGTTTCTTGTCTCCTCGATAAGATTGATTGGTGCAATAACACGGCTTTATTTACAATGTGGAGGCACTGATACTTTTAACAATTGTACAACAGCAGAATTTATTCAAAATAGGGGTGGATATAAAATTGGTGCAACCTGGGTAGATGCAGAGGGACCCAAACGGTAAGAGGCCGCGACTTTAGGCCATGTCACACTACCACTTCTCTGTTTCTCTCTGAGAAGCTCTCTCTCACACTAGTATATACGCCTGCTCTCTGCATCAGTCGCTCTCTGTACTTCAGGCCCCCATCTTCACAGTGCCCACTTGCACAACTGCATGGTCCCCTCCTGCAAGCATACTCCAGGCCTTCATCATCACAGTCAAGCTCGGACTGGTGCACGGAGGAACAGGAGAATTTTCCGGTAGGCCGTTGTGAAGAGGTGCTGTTGAGCAGTGCTATTGCACTTGATTTTACAGGTTGCAGAAAAAAAATTATCATCTAATCATTCAGTAAACAAGCTAGTCAAATCAATATTATGTAGGGGGGCACAGGGCCAGTTGCTGTGGGCTGGAACTGAGTTCTCTTTGCCCTAAAACCCCTCTTCTAAACAGGAATTTGAGTGGAGTGCACTCTGTGGTGGAGTTCGTTCTTTACTCACTGTTACTTCGGGAGTCCTCATTATCTCCCCATCCATGGGACCGGATCCGGCTATAAACAAGACAGGAGATCTTGGGTCCGGGTTTACTGGTTAGGCTTTATTGTGCAATTCATTTACAAATGGCTGCAGCATACAGATTAAGACAGAGTCTTTTTGTGGTGATGTTCCCTTGGTTCTGTGTCCTAACAGTCCTTGTCCCCGTCCTGTCCCGAGACCCACCATCTTCCTCTCCCTCTGCGACCCGGCCAACATCTTCCTCATCAGGGAGACAGAGGTTTGCTTCTCAGTACCTCTTCCGAATCTTAGGCCCAAAACTGTCCCGGCGTCCAGATGGAGCTTTAGATGTGTCCTCATTCTTATTAGGAACCTTGCACTGATTGAACACTTTCCTTCTGCTGATTCTGCTTTCTGGAACCTGTTTTCATGTATGTTCAACCTTTCTTCTCCCCACTCCACTCTCCTTCACTGAACTTGAACTTTATGAGTCATGGACTCTAGTGCATTTGGGACTTATTTAAAGGAGTTATCCAGGACTATTTTATTTTTTTATTATGGGACTAAAAACTAAGAGGCAGGTAGTTGCTAAAAGAGGCAACTACCTGCGTGTTCAACCCGGTTCCAGCTCAGAACGGTCATGGACCACTCCTCGATCCAACTCCTCCACATCAAGAGAGCAGCTCTTCTTCTCATGACTGCGGATGTCATGCTGACTGACAGCTGGTTTCCCACAGTTAGGCAGCAGGGAGCCGGCTGTCAATCAACATAATGTCGGCATTAACGCCCCATTAACAGAGCAGAGTGGAAGAGAAGCCACTGCTCTGTTGACGTGACTTCAGGGGAAGTAACTGAATCTTTCTCAGGAGAGGTCTGTGCCCGATCTGTGCCAGCAAAGATTGGCGCCAGAAACAAGAGGCAGGTAGTTAGTTTGGCCCATCGTGAAAATTTTTAATAGTACTGGATAACCCATTCAATATTAGGAGTATAAAACCACTCTGACATGAATTTTCAGCGTAAGTACACCAACATCCTCTGAAAAAGGAAAGCATAGAATGAGAGAGCATTTTAAGCATACAGGTTAATCTCTGTGTTAAAGTTTATAGTAGTTAGTAAGCTTGACTATTTACTTACAGGGGTGTTCCCACCAGCAAGCACAATCAGCAATTTTTACAACTCCCACCTCTTCGTATTTTCAGTGTAAGTACACCAACATCATCAGGAAAGGTAAAGAGTAAAATGTGAGAGCATTTTAAGCATACAGGTTGATCTCTGTTTTAAAGTTTATTGAAGTTAGTGTGCTTGGCAATTTTTGGAAGTTCCACATGCGCGTCCACCTCTACTTTCCAGGTGGAACATATCCTATGGATAGGGAAATACACCTAGACTTCTTTCTTTAACGGGAAAAGAGCAGTGCTCATGTACAATCTTTTCCTTCTCCTTCCTATTAATTCACCATAAAGTCAATAATCAGAATACTCCTTTAAACTCAAGATAAGCCCAGATACAAGAGCGGACTGCATGCCTTTAATTAGTGGGAGGGCTATGACCATTGCTCTATGTTCCCCATCAGCGTTGGTTGACCCCATACTAACCCGTAGACAGAATTTCAGTATAGCAGTATGTATCGGGGGGCCTCATTAGTATATGTGACCTGCCATATGGAGGGCAGCAGTTTTATGGCCATAACCAGGATTCTGTGCTCACAACTTATACAGTATAGTTAAAGGTAAAGTCCATCCAGTGAAGTTGTATGCTCATCTGAGGCCACGGATAGCATTGCTGTCTCTCCAAATTGAAGGATTCGATCTGTCAGATATAAACAATACGACTCCGGAGAGATTTCATATTTTAATATTTCATAGGCTGCAATGTATTAGAAATGAGCATTAATATTTTATCAATACCATACAAGTAATCTTGACATGGTAGAACCCTTCTCCACCTCCAACAGAGCGAAGAAACTAATTTAATGTGAAAAAAGGGTCATCCGAATTGACCGAACCTATTAATGAGAGGGATGTAGAGAATAATTTTGATACTTATATATATATTATCTTATATTACATTGCAAAAAAAACCTTGCAATTTCATTATTATTTATTTTTATTATTCTGTGATATTTAATTTCTTAGTATATCTTTATAGATATGTTAATGATAGTAATACTGCAAAAGCATAGATTAATGATATAATAATAGCTATTGACAGCTACCACTAGAGGGAGCTTGTGAGCTTACTGCATACTGTTTATGTATTAAACTCTGTAAGAAAACAGTATACAGAAGGCACCTAAGCTCCCCATAGTGGTGGCTGTTGGCAGACAGATTTTTAGTATTAGGCTGCTTCTGCTAAATCAGAAATGCTGCGATTGTGACAAGTGTGACTAGACCACAATTCTACAGAATAGGATTTAGGCTGTTGTGCATGTCCAGGACCTGTCCTAAAGAACTGAATGGAGAAAGAGAAAATGCTGCAGAAAAAGTAATTTTCCAAGATTTGGTCAGCACCACCACAGCCATAACCATGGTGGTGTTGGCACTTTTGTTCCCAGAGCTATAAGTGAGTATAAGTGCTTTTATTTTAATGGGGGCAAACATTCAGATTGAGAAGGGGTTGTCCTAGTAGTGCACAACTCCTTTAAAGGGGTTATCCAGGCTTGGGGATCGAGTCTGCAGTCACTCTGTGTGTGTGCTATTAGGATTCTCTGGTACAAGTGTCGGGAGCAGGCAGTCATGTGGCCGCAAGTATGTGATTTACATACCTCCGGACACATTCTCACTAGTCGTGTCTGACGCACGTCTAGTCGACACGCGACCGAATGTATGCAAATCACTACCAGAGAATCCTGACAGCGCGCACTGTGCGCATTGTGAGGACTCACAAGTCTGCAGTCACTCTGTGTGTGCTGTCAGGATTTTCTGGTACAAGTGTCGGGAGCAGGCAGTCATGTGGCCGTAAGTATGTAATTTACATACCTCCGGACACATTCTGACTAGTCGTGTGTGACGCACGTCTAGTCGACATGTGACCGAATGTATGCAAATCACCACCGCTGAATCCTGACAGCGTGCACTGTGAGGATTCACAAGTCTGCTGTCCCATAGAGTGACTACAGACTTGAACCCCAAGCCCGGACAACAATACGAACAGAAGAAAAACTCCACCCAAAAAATTAAAAAGAAAAAATGAAATCGAAAACTAGATGTAAATAAAATGACTCAATACATTCTTTTTAACCTTTAATATTTATTTAGAGACGATGACACATTTTTAATTTTCTTTAACCACCATAAAAAAAAACAGTTAAAAATGACTTCCACTATTTTTTTTTACTCTATGGTGTTTCTTTAAATCCCATATTTTATCTATTTCTTTTTTTTTCTATTCCCTGTATTATATCATATAAAAAAAATCTATAATTTTTCACCTGATGAAATTACAGAGCTGTCATCGAATCTAATACACTCTTTCTATCTAGCCCAAGGGGTGCTGTGTACCAGTTATGGGAACCTTGGGTCCCCGATAGAATTTGTAGCGAGGAGTGGGGGGGGGGGGAACCTGTACGAAAACCTCGGTGAGAGACGTACATGCGTTCTTTGTTCTCTCTCTAAAAATAACTCCCTTTCTGTCTGCCTCGTCCCCGGCGTATCCTCATTTTCCTCCTTGTTACAAAATACTGCATATATTTTTATCGCTACATTAAAAAAAAAAAAAGTAGACAGCGACATATAAAGGGAGAAAAATGTGTGATTTTCCAGGGAAATAATATGATTATATGCCAAGAACAATAATCAGGTTTATAGACCCGTAGCTACTTGCAAAGTTTGGACCGTATAAATTTTTCTGTGTCTGATTTATGACTACAAAGGCCTAGGTGAGCTGGATACTCTATATATAGGGGGGGTGACGTACGTTCTGGGGCCTTTATCGCGTATTTGGGGTCTGATTTGCACCGGTTGCTTGCGTGTGGTTATTTTTAATCATCTGTTTGAACAAGAAGTTCAACACGTTCCGAATTCTCCCCCAGAACAACATTGGTCAAACTGTCAGCGCTGCACTTTGTCTAATTATTCATCCCGCGCACATTTCTCAGGCTAAAGTCTTCTGAGAGCTCATATTTTATCACTTTTCAGAATGTAAAGGGAATTTCCAGGTTTTACGTCTTCTCGTTTTTCTTTTTTTGCTTGCAATATATACTTTTCTAAACTATTTTATTCTTTTAGAGAAGTCTCACCAAGTGTTACCGCAGTTGTTAAGCATACACTCTTGATCTGTCGCTCAGGGGAGCGATGGCTTCATGGTCAATCTTTACTGAACATACACGTTAACCTTATTGGGGTAAAAGGTAATTTAGGAACTAAAACAAACCAAGGTGCTTAACCTATAAAAAAAACTGTAGAAAAGCATAAATATGTTGCCCTTACCACTCCTAAGTTAAAACTAACTTTAATGCACCAAACTGTAATATGTCCAGGAACTGACACCATCCAAATACTCTATAACTTGTCAACCTCTCTTTTTGAAAAGGTTATTTGTCTTCATAAGTATTCTGCCAGCACTATAGGTGCTAGAATTTTATTTTTCTCACTACCCAGCTGTATGAAATTTATGAGGGCTTGAAAAAAGGCCAATTATGGCCGAAACGTTGCCTGCTGTGTCTTCCTGTGATACTTTTATATACAAAGAAAATGTTTTTTTTATCAAGAACCTGCTGTTTTGGTGTCTCAGTTTTCCTGAACTTTTACCCAGCATGCATTGCTCATTGTCCAATGGCTCAATCAGACTGAACTGAAAACTATGCTGTTTGGCAAACATGAGAGTAAGAGAAGAGAGACAAAGACCCTCTCACACTTCCTATATAGAGACAAAGACCTGCACCCACTTCCCGTAGAGACACAAAAACCCACCCATAATTCCTATAGAAAGACAAAGTCGTGGCTGTACTTTCTCTAGAGTGACTAAGTCCCGTCCGCACTTTCTGTAGAGAGACAAAGGCCCGCATCAACTTCCTGTAGAGAGACAAAGACCTGCATCCACTTCCTGTAGAGAGATAAAGCTCTGCACCCACTTACTGTAGAGACGAAGACTCGCCCCAATTCCTACAGAGAGTCCCAACTGCACTTTATCTAGAGAGATAAAGACCCTCTCCCACTCCCTGTAGAGAGACAAAGACCCTCTCCCACTCCCTGTAGAGACAAAGGCTCCACTTTCTGTAGAGAGAAAAAGACTTGTCAATACTTCCTGTAGAGGGACAAAGATCAGCTCTCACTTCCTGTAGACAGACAAAGACCCTCCCCCATATCCTCTAGAGAGACAAAGAACAGGCCCCACTTCCTGTTGAGAGACAAAGATGCACCCCCAATTCCTGTAGAGAGACAAATACCAACCCCACTTCCTGTAGAGAAACTAATATATGCCCCCCACTTCCTGTCTAGAGATAAATACCCCACCCTACTTCCTGTAGAGAGACTAAGGTCCACCCACACTTTCTAGAGAGAGACAAAGACCTTGCCCCACTTCCTGTAGAGACAAAGGTCCACCTCCACTTCCTGCAACAAGACAAAGATCAGTTCTTACTTCATATAGAGAGACAAAGACATCCCCCCATATCCTGTAGAGAGACAAAGACATTCCCCCACATCCTGTTGAGAAACAAAGATGCACCCCCATTTCTGGTAGAGAGACAAAGACCCGGCCTATTTCCTGTAGGGAAAAAGGTCCACCCCCACTTCCTGTAGAGAGGCAAAGACCCGGCCCCACTTTCCGTAGAGAGACAAAGATCCGCTCCCACTTCCTCTAGAGAGGCAAAGACCCGGTCCCACTTTCTGTAGAGATACAAAGACCCACCACCACTTTCTGTAATTCTCTCTGTAAAGTTCTTTGAATTCCCATGTCTTGTAATGCCGCCTTAGGTCCTGCAGTAGGCATATCATTGTACATCAGTTTTGCTTTTAAGAGGGCATATTGAAATTGTTCAATGGACATGATGGTTTGCTTTAAGGCCTTCTTGTTCTGAATTTGACATAAATGACACAAATAACGGGTTTACGGCAGAAAGGGGATTATGCACTTTGGACCACATCTTTTGTAAGAAGAGTCCTCAATAATAAACTGATCTTTAGCTTTTTGACCTCTCGGTTCCCCTGCGATCAACTGTAATCTGTAGAAGATCCTGGCAGGAGGTGTTCATATTCTCTGCAGCTCCCCCACAGGAGAAATGAAGCATTACACGTTGCCCATTGAAATAAATGACTGACTATGTAATGTTGGGTCCACCATTGAGAAGGAAACTAATTCTGGTTGTTCTTTACTCCAAATGAAAGATGAGGGTCCTGAATTAGGGATCACCTCTAGTTCCTCAACTTAGAAGTTAAAAATCTAAGCACATTTATGTTGTTTTTGATGTGTCCTTGTATACATACAACATAAGGCCAACTGGTGCATTTTCCCTAAAATTCATCACCAAAATATATTGCATTGGGGTTCCCCAAATCATATTACTCCTCTCATGTATGGGGGAAGTGACAGCACTAATGGATTTCTTACAATACATTTTTACAATCCTATATTTCTCCTCAGTACAGCAGATGTTTAGGAAATAAGAGATTACAGGAAGACTCCCTTTGGAACTATTAATATTTCTTAGGTAAGGGGATCCACAGTTAAATATGTTGGCATGTATCTGTCAATAGACTGATGGAACAAGGTCATTAACTAGATGAAAACAATAAGGAGCACGCATTTCCAAATAAGAATTGATGAGATTTAATTATGGCTTCTACACATCGAGAGCAAATCTTGCACTTGAGGATTTATGAACAACAAAGACCTGATGTTTTGTGGGAAATCAGGTTCTTGATTTGTGAACTGTGTTATAAGACATGGAAATACTATGGAGTTGGACTCCATATACAAACCGTGCAGATGTCAAAGGTTTCCTACAGCAATTACATCAACAAATAGTTAATAAAGATGGAAGCGGAGATTAGAAAAAAAATATACAACTCGTCATAGATGTCCGAATTAAAGTAACTGCCCAGTCATGAGCTCAAAAACTATATGTAAGTCAGTACTTATAGGTAAGGCTATTTACCAGTTAATTTGTTGAGTGCTTCCTTCTTGGCTGTTTTAGCTCTTCTGTTTTAGGATAGAGTTATAATTTATGACTACAGTTCTGGTACAGTGGTCACAGGAAGTCTCTGGTAGTCTGAGACACACCCCAAGCTCATCATTGGTTAAGGCTGCTGCTCTCTCCCGCATCCAAGTAGTTCTGCCTGTAACGGGCTGGGTGATGGAACCACTGTGCCGTGATCCGAGTAGAGCCTGGAGGGAAATGACTAGGGACCTCACCAAGTCCGACCTCGGATGCACGGTGGATTGACAATACAGCAATCTGAGGTGAGACAAGGGAGGTGGGGCCAGTTGCTCCTCTGGGACTGACCTCGGGTGGATGGCAGCTGACCCCCAAGGTAAAGGAGGCCGGAGCGGCCAGGAATGGTAGATTGGCTGATATTGCTGGTATAGTGACTGGCATGCCAGACACACAGGAAAGGCAGGTACAGGCGAGCATGACTAATATATACGCTGGCTGGTACACAGGCAGACGGGCATGGCTGATAGACAGGAAAGAAGGCACAGCTGATAGACAGGCAGGCGGGTATGGCTGATAGACAGGCAGGTATACAGGATACGAGCACTGGGACCTGAGAACTAGCAAGCGTGTTAGTAACAGACATACAACGTTGTTTAGGCACCTCCCAACAGGTGGAGGTGCCTTAAATAATAGGTGTCTCTCAGTCATTGGCTGGAGACACTTTAGGACAGTTCACGCTGTCCCTTTAAAAGGACGGGACAGTGCGCGTGCCCTAATCACAGTGCCCGGGGATCTGCGCGTGGTGTGAACGCCTCGGGCATCAGCAGAACCAGGAAGTGCAGGACGGGGGCCGCGGCAGTGAGTGAGTCGGCATCTCTGCGGGGGTAGGGAGGCAGAAGGCAGAGGCACCGGCATTACACTGCATTTCCGATTGGCTGCTGTTTATAAATACCAGCCCATCACAAGTTTAGGCGGAAATTAGGGCATGAATTGTTGATTTTCAGGACAGTAAGAGCAGAAAGATTATAAAGTACAGATTACTAAACCACCAGGGAAAAAAATAAGATTATTAGATAATTGCCACGTATATACTGAGGGAATGAGTAATGGTAATGGGGAGCCTCTATAGCTCAACTCTGTATATAAATATCTATATTTTTATCAAGGGCAACAAAATTTAGTGAATCACAAGACACGTTATCTTAAAAAATCTGTCCTTCATGACCTCATATCACAAAAAAATAACAAAAATGTTTGCCAAAATGGTGGTTAGTGTAAGGGGGGAATCTGGCTGACACATATCCGTGCCCCAAAAAAACTTACATGGGGTCCCTGGGTGTGTATGTGTGTGGTTGTGTTGCTGATGTGGACATCTTCAGGTTCAGTTCTGCCACAATTTGTGCTACGCTGGACCCCTTTAAAATCACAGTGAAGAAACCAGACAAATTTGCAAAAATAAAATCCTTTTTCCTGACGATAAAACACATGTACAGAGGGTAGCAGTAATAAAGGTTGCTGTTTCTTCTGCATAATAAAGAGACACATTCTTAGTGGTTCTGGACGATGGCACATTACAGATGAACAACAGGACAAATTGGGTAACTCCATCTTCCTGGTACAGGGCCGCACGGGTCAATGTGCTTCACTGTGACCACTGCACCCTAACTAAACTTCCTGAGAACAATGTAAGGGAACTCCATGGACTACCACCTTACTAATGTGTCCCAGCCTGGCTGACCCCGTATTTCTTCACGGCTGATCTCCAGGTCTGGCTAATACCACTGCTTCCTTTAGTTTTTTCCAGTTTTTAAATGCCCCAAACTTGCACACTATAAGGAACTGCCGCCACTGAAGAGCTCTTGCTGAACTTGCTTCCTTTTCTTGTTTCTTCTCCCAAACACACACCCAGCGCTGATAACTTTCCTCTGGGGGTGTCTTTTCTTCTCTCTTGCTCACTAAAAACTAACTACAAACCCAGAATTAACACACAGGTGCCTATTACTCCTCCCCACTATGGGCCGGCCCTACAGTTAACCCTGTCACCCCTGACTAACTTGTACTGCAGCCTCCAATTTTGCATAACACTAAATAACAGGAGCTTTCAGAGGGGAAACTAACATTAGGATAAGACACATTAAAATTTGTATATTGGAAATGCCATAAAAATAAACAGTAATCCTACAATTTTTACACTGGCCAAAGGGACTGTTTCTAGAATCTAACTTCCTGTTTTTTCAGGAAGAGTTTTCAGCAGGTTCCTTATCAGCAAAGGTAAGATTACAGTGACAGGTAAAACCTCCATACACAGCTGATAACACAGGATCCATTGCCAAACATTACCAAAATAAAAAATAAAATACATTTAACACAAAACACCTGAATTAAACAATAAATAATTTTCTGATTACACATTCCCTTTAAGCTCTCTGTAAAATGTTGGCTTTTAGGTCTTCTTAATTTTCCATGACCATTTGCTATTCCTGCTTCTCCTATTACTACGTTGCAAAAGATTATATCGAAAGAACATACTGTACCTCCAGAATTAAACCTCTCATCCCTACTCCATAAAAATTCTACAAGTAACATCCTTGAGACCTGCCCGCATGCTTAAAGGGGCTGTTCAGAACTGACATATTGATGACCGATTAAGGATGGGTCTTCAATATAAGATTCGTGGGGGTCTGAAATCTCTCAACTCCCACAGATCAGCTGGAAATTGCCCCAGTAGTAGCTGGATATGAGCGATGTATGGACAGAACAAATCTTAGTGGCCATTGCCAATATTGAAGTGAATGGGAGATAACGTTCAGTACACGTCAGCGACCACTAGTAATTAACTTGTTCTGCCCCATGCTGGAAAGAATTTCAGCTGAATGATATTGTGACCTATCCTAAGGATAAGTCATCAATGTGTCAGTCTCAGATAAGCCCTTTGTTACGCACCTGTCTTGGATTGGCAGGGCTCCTCTTCCTTCCTCTATGGCTGCTGCTTTCTGCTGTGCTCCACATCAGGTTTCACAAGTGGCCCAGCATGCCTCCATGACTTCATCTCCTTAGACCTTTTAAGGCTATTTTGGACATAACCCTGTTTCTGACTGCTAAACCAGAACTGTGTTCTACAAACTTGATCTCCGTTTTTATTCTAATCCTAGGTTCCTTTTGTGTCCTCCAACTTCTGTGGCTTCCAGCCAGTCCAACATTGCCAGTTTTCCAAGTTCTTACCATACCACATGCCTGACAGTCGCTGTGCCGATGTCCCGGGTTCATGTGTCCTCTTGGACCTGAAGCTTAGTAGATCCACCTCACAACGTGAGCCAAACACTCTTTAATTACAGGCATGGCTCTTTTTTCATTATTTATGTATGCTCAAGGCCTCCACTGGGACATATGTGTGAGAGCTGACCTAGAAGTAGAAATGGACCACTCACATGACTGTGAGAGCTGGCCCCGAAGTGGAAATGGACCACTCACACGACTATGAGAGCTGGCCCCGAAGTGGAAATGGACCACTCACACGACTATGAGAGCTGGCCCCGAAGTGGAAATGGACCACTCACACGACTGTGAGAGCTGGCCCCAAAATGGAAATGGACCACTTACACGACTATGAGAGCTGGCCCCGAAGTGGAAATGGACCGCTCACACGACTGTGAGAGCTGGCCCCGAAGTGAAAATGGACCACTCACATGACTATGAGAGCTGGCCCCGAAGTGAAAATGGACCACTCACATGACTGAGAGAGCTGGCCCCGAAGTGGAAATGGACCACTCACACGACTGTGAGAGCTGGCCCCGAAGTAGAAATGGACCACTCACACGACTATGAGAGCTGGCCCAGCAATGGAAATGGACCACTCACATGACTGTGAGAGCTGGCCCCGAAGTGGAATTGGACCACTCACACGACTGTGAGAGCTGGCCCCGAAGTGGAATTGGACCACTCACACGACTGTGAGAGCTGGCCCCGAAGTGGAATTGGACCACTCACACGACTGTGAGAGCTGGCCCCGAAGTGGAAATGGACCACTCACACGACTATCGCTGGGGGCCAGCTTACATATGCACCAAACGGATTTTTACATAGAATCCTATTGTAGGAAAACATAACAGATAACGTTGAATGGAATAGTACCATCTACTATGACATTTCATCCTCTCTTTAGTGATACATTGAGGTATACCAGCTAGGCGGAATATAAAAGGACTATCTTTTGACCTCTGTCGATCAAATGTAACCCGATGGACACTTAGCCTATATGTCGGGAGCTTTTTTTTTTTTCATGAATCTCATGATGTAATTTCAAACCTAAAATTTAGACTAGGAGAGAAATGATGGCAGTAAGTGGATGTGCCATGGATGTAGATTGCTTACTCTGCAGTCCATAAAAAAGGCTTAAATATCATCCAGTTCATAAAGCCTCTGAGGTCAGGAATGGCGCCAGTGGCATTGTTCAGCCAGGAGACCTATAAAGTTTTAAGGTGAAGAAATTATACCACAATGTGACTTGAATTGAATGAGGTATTTTTATAAAGAGAGTCTCCACGTTGTTAAACAAGTGAATGGGTTTTATGTATATCGGGGGCTGAACTTATACAGCAAAAAGTTGAGTCGAAAAGTCAAAAAGTTTCATCAATAACTTTTTTTATGCCCCTGAACGGCTGTCACAATTGTTACAATGTAACTTCTCTTTTAGAACGTTTGTTTATATAAATAAAAAAAATTTGCCAAGAAATTCGCTACAATGTTGCCAGATAAGACAAGTCGCCAATCACACTTAGCAGACGCCGAGTGACCGTAAATCCCATTAACATCAGCCGGAGAAGATGGAGCTCAAAGTACCAAAGTGAATCTCCGTCTCTGAGCATCTCCCAGAAATGATTTAATGCCACCATTTGTGTCGCCAGGCAATTTATCATCCTTGTTGTTTGTATCGAGAGTCAAATATATAAAAAAAAGGGATGGTAAATTTCAGTCATCGGGAGCCGGCACAGTGAGTCCCATGCAAACATTGCACTTTGTAAAAACATTTATAGCTTCGGATTTTCCTTCCTGAATATATTGTGTAATGTGATGTTACTGAACATACAGACTATAACGAGCGTAGGAAATGTTTTCTATGCCCGGCGGGCAACGGTAGCTTGAAGGCTAAAAAAAAAAAAAAAAAAAAAATCTCTTGCAATGGTTGATTGTATGGAGATATTAAAAAAAGGCTTATGTGAGTCATGCACCCGTTTGCTGCGCACAGAGCCCAGTTAGTGTCATTCATCTCTTAGAAATATGGTTCATACTACATTACCCTTAGTCCCATACTTACCATACCAGATAATGCCATACAGATCCCATTTAAAGGAAAATAGTACTCACATAGTGCCATACTGCGACACGGTGCCATACATTGCAAAGAGTGCTTTACTTTGCCCACATATAGAGCCTTAAAGTCAGAGGCATAGCTATCCTGCAATAATGCCCCCCATCCTGTAGTAATGTCCCAAATCCTGTAATAATGACCCTTGTCCTGGTCCCCATCCTGTTATAATGTCACCCATCCTGGCCTTCGTCATGTAATAATGTCCCCACTCCTGTCTCCCATCCTGTAACAATGGTCCTCATCCTGTAATAATGTCCCTCATCCTGGCCCGCATCCTGTAATAAAGTTCATCCTTGCCCCCATCCTGGCCTCTTCCTATAATAATGTCCCCATCCTGACCCCTTCCTATAATTATGCCCCCCATCCTGGCCCCTTCCTATAATAATGCCCCTCATCCTGGCCTCTTCCTATAATAATGTTCTCCATACTGACACCTTCCTATAATAATGTCCCCCATCCTGGCCTCTTCCTATAATAATGTCCCCATCCTGACCCCTTCCTATAATAATGTACCCTATCCTGGCATCTTCCTATAATAATGTTCCTCATCCTGACCCCTTCCTATAATAATGTCCCCCATCCTGACCCCTTCCTATAATAATGTCCCCCATACTGACACCTTCCTATAATAATGTCCCCCATACTGACACCTTCCTATAATAATGTCCCCCATCCTGACCCCTTCCTATAATAATGTCCCCTATCCTGGCCGCTTCCTATAATAATGTCCCCCATCCTGACCCCTTCCTATAATAATGTCCCCCATCCTGACCCCTTCCTTTAATAATGCCCCCCATACTGGCCCCTTCTTATAATAATGACCCCCATCCTGGCCCCTTCTTATAATAATGTCCCCCATCCTGACCCCTTCCTATAATAATGTCCCCCATACTGACACCTTCCTATAATAATGTCCCCCATCCTGACCCCTTCCTATAATAATGTCCCCTATCCTGGCCGCTTCCTATAATAATGTCCCCCATCCTGACCCCTTCCTATAATAATGTCCCCCATCCTGACCCCTTCCTTTAATAATGCCCCCCATACTGGCCCCTTCTTATAATAATGCCCCCCATCCTGGCCCCTTCTTATAATAATGCCCCCCATCCTGGCCCATACCTTTAATAATGCCCCCCATCCTGGCCCCTTCCTATAATAATGCCCCCCATCCTGGCCTCTTCCCATAATAATGTCCCCCATCTTGACCCCTTCCTATAATAATGTCTGCCATCCTGGCCTCTTCCTATAATAATGCCCCCCATACTGACACCTTCCTATAATAATGTCCCCCATACTGGCCTCTTCCTATAATAATGTCCCCCATCCTTACCCCTTCCTATAATAATGTCCCCCATTCTGGCCCCTTCATATAATAATGTCCCCCATACTGACACTTTCCTATAATAATGTCCCCCATCCTGGCCCCTTCCTGTAATAATGTCCCCCATCCTGATCCCTTCCTATAATAATGTCCCCCATCCTGACCCCTTCCTATAATAATGTCCCCCATCCTGGTCACTTCCTGTAATAATTTTCAGCATTCCCGTCTCTTCCTGTAGTAATGTCCCCCGTTCTCACCCCATCCTGTAATAATGTCGCTCATCCTAGGCCCCTAACCTGTAATAATATCACCTATCCTGTAATAATGTCCATTCTGGTCCGGTCCCCATCCTGGCCCTTTTCTGTAATTATGCCCTCCATCTTGGACCTGTCCTGTAATAATGTCCCCCATATTAGCCAACTCCTTTAATAATGTCCTCCGTGCTGGCCCCCTCCTGTAATAATGTTCTGGGCCCTCGTCCTGTAATAGGGTCTCCTCCTTGGCCCCCTTCTGTAATAATGTCCCCTCCTGGGCCCGGTCCTGTAATAATGTCCCCCGTACTAGCACTCTTCAACTCATTAAAAAAAATAGCAATTCTTCTCACCTGTTCCTGTTCCTATGATGAGCGGCATCCTCTTCCCTCATCTTCCATAGCCAGGGCAGGAAAACAGGATGGCACATGGCAGTGATTCCACATGCCACCCACGACTGGCACGCCAACTGCCGGCTTCTAATTGGGCAGCAGCCTGTATAGCTATTGGTCTAAAATCACATCCAGGGATTTAACTCTCCAGTACTGTGTAGCATACACTATTTACGTAGGTTTTTGAGTGCTTAAAGGGATTCTCCAGGATTTAAAAAAAACATGTCTGCTTTAAGAAACAGCGCCACCCTAGCCTATGGATGGTATTGCAATTCCACAATATTGACTTGAATAGAGCAGGGTCTACCACTTCATTCCGGCAGGGTATTTTAGAGCATGTGTGGGATTTCCAATACTTTTAATGATGGGAATGACCCGTTAACCCATCAAGGACGCAGACAATTTTCATTTTTGCATTTTCCTTTTTTTTTCTATTCCTCTTCTTCCAAGGTTCATAACTTTTTTATTTTTCCTTTGACATCACTATATGAGGGCTTGTTGTTATTTTTGTGGGCCAACATGTAGTTTCGATTAATACCATTGACTTTATGATATAATTTACTGAAAAATGTTAAAAAAAAATCCCAAGTGGTGAAAAAATGGTAATTCCTCCATTGATTTTTAGGTTAAAAATTACCTGGCAGCATGATTATTCAGGTCAGTATGATTATGGTGAAACAAAAAAAAATCAGTTTTTATTATTTTAGTGGCTAAAAAAAATTCTGAACTTTATTAAAGACAAAATACTTAATTTGTGTCGCCATTTTCCAAAATCCCATCATTTTTTATTTAGCCTTTGATGGACCTAAATTAGGACCTGTTTCTTATGCCGAACACTAGCACCATAAATATGATGCTTTAATCGCTTTTTATTGCATTTTTTGTAGAGGTGCATAAACCAAAAAAATGCAATTTTTTTTTTACATTTATCATATGGATTAAACTACTTTATATTCATAGGTCAGACTTTTATAGATGCAGTAATATCAACTATGCTTATGTTTTTTATTTTTATTTTGTTTCATTTTAACATCCCCTTTAAGGTTTTATTGAAAAGCAGGATGATTATACTTAGGATTTTTTTTTTTTATAATTTTCATTTTTTTGTGTTACTTTTTGTTTAGTCCCCATTTAGGACTTAAATCTATGATCGTTTGAACTATTGTTGTACTGTATGTTCTGTAAAACAACAATACAAGTACATATCATGGCCTTGTCTCACCTGTGTCTGGGCTTCCTAGAAGTACCTAGATGGTCATGATGGGGGTCTTCAGCAGACCTCAGGCTGCTGTGTTAACCCATTATCCACTACTGGGATGGCATTTCTCAAATGCTGCTGCCAGCATGTAGCACAGCAGCGATCAGAGCTAGCTCCGATCACTGCAGATGCTGGCTGTATAACACAGCAGGAATTTGCCTTGTGTGGAGCGAGTTTAGCTCCTGAGCCCAATTCCACATACCTCAGCTTGCTTCATGACATATAGATATATCCCTCATGGAGCATAAGGGGGTTGATGATCACTGCGAGTCTGACCACTGGGACCTTGAGGGTCCCCAGCGATCAATAATAGATGGCATATCCTACCAGTATACAATCACGTACAGAGCTGGAAATACCCCTTGAACTACTTTTAGAGTATATTTATAATTTAAAAAATTTGCCGCCCTTAGGGCGCCATGAGCAGCCACTTACTCCGTCTACCCTTAGTCCTACCTCAAGGAGGAGCCAACATGATCTACGCCATTTCTTTTCAAAAGGCTGGGCATATTTTCCCAAATTATTTCTCTAGTTGGTATCATTTGTTTTGTTTTTTTTTATAAAACATTTGTCTTCTTTTTTTAAAACATCATTGTAATTACACAAAGCCATCAAGATAATCATTGACGGAAGGTAAAATATGGAGACATCATTTATTGAATAAGTGCGCTATTTAATACGTTATTGCCTCTCTTCACAGACGGCGCAGCCTTTACACGTCCTTGAAGTTGATTAAATTTATCACCTTTTTAATTTAGGGAATATTTGACTCGAGAAGTAATCTAGCTTTGAATCTTATATCACTGGCCTGGGGGATTTCAGAAAAATGTGGTTTGACGTGACATTGTATTGGAAGAACATTTTCTACAAGTGTTCACATTTAGTATGCCACTCATATGTGTCTGCCCTGACAGGCTGTTATATAAGGGATGGGGTATTTAGAGGTCTTGTTATAACTGAGGTGTGAACTTTTCTGTCCTTTTTAAAGTCTCCTTGTATAAAACCGTCTTCATTTCTAGTCTCGAATGATAATTGTGGATTTTGGTGCATCAGAGTAATCAGATGTAAAATAAACAGTTTACTAAAATAATTTCCAGAATTTTTCAGACTATAATGCTAATTAAAGTTCCCTGGTGGTCTAGGGCAGTAAAGCTGTTAATATTCGATTCCCTTGAGGTCTAAAATAATGCTTCCTTCCTTGATTGGTAAAGGTAGAAGAAGATTTTCTCTTGTAGTCTAAGGTAGAAGAAGGGGTTCGTATATGACTCCCTGGTAGTGGACCAGCTGGACACTATGGCCAAGGGCAGGGGTGGGGAACCTTTTTTCTGCCAAGGGCCATTTGGATATTAATACTATCCTTTGGGGGCCGTACAAAATCATCAACTTGAAAATTACCTTGCTACATTTGGTTAAACATTTAATTAACTCACCCCTAATGTGATGGATGAAACTGCTTCTCTTTGGATGATGTTATTACTAGTGTTGAGCCACCCCCGTAGTGTTCGAGTTCGGTTCGGTTCGTCGAACACCCGTGTGTTCGCCGAACTGTTCGTCGAATTGTTCGTCGAACACCTTCGAACACCGTTAAAACCAATGGCAGGCAAACAAAAACACATAGAAACACATAGAAAACACAAAGAAAACACTTCAAAGGAGTCCAAAAGCTGAAAAACTGCTCAGAAGACACAACTAACACATGGAAAAGTGACAAGTACATATAGTCATGCGAAAAGAAAAGAGGTGGAGGAGTAAAAGGAGGGGGAGACACAGATATAGGCATGTCATGCCCTTCTAAAATCCAAAAAGTGAGAAGCCGACACGGCCAGTCCGCTCCTGCCCGTGCCACCTCCGTGTCGCCGGGTTTGTGCCAGAGCCGCGGTGAACCCTGATGGCCAGCCCCCCTCTCCCAATACTGGTGCCTGTCCGCTGGTGGGTCGAGCGAGCCCCCCTGTGGTGGAGGCAGCTCTAAGCTTTTTAATTTAAATTGTCTCTCTAATTTGAATGAATACACTTTAAATCCATTTACAAGGATCTATTGGAGGGCAAGTCTCATGCCAGCAGCCGCGTAATTCCAGCTCCAGTAGCGTCCACTAAAGCTGCTGCAGTTAAAAAGCTTTTATAAGGATCGAGCTCGGCTGTCCACCGCAAGGCATCCTACTGCCAGTCCCAGCCCCTATGCCTTGGGGTGCCTCCTGATGCTCTTCACTGAGTATCCCATGGTCCCGAAGCATTTCCTTTGAAAAAATTAAGTGTCCAAACTACAGGTGGTATAGCTTGCTTAACAGCCGGGATAATCCGCTGACTAGCAGACACTGCTACTAGGCACAAAGTATTTCCTGGGCTAGATGCAGTTAAAAATTTGTAATTAGATACTCTCGTTGGATGCTGAGAAAGCATTCCATAGAGTCTCCTGGCACGCCATATATGATTCTCTTAAAAAGCTTGGGGTAGGGGTCTAGGGGACCCTTTTATAGCCAAAATCACGGCCCTGTATCGCAATACGTCACCTAGGCTGAAGATAAATGGAACTGTAGCACCCTGAGGGCTCGGTTGCTACAGACGTATTGCACCTCACCCAGAGGTGTGATATCTCACTCTCAGGTAAGGATGGAGTGTGGATCAGGACCCGACACCTGCATGCATTACACCACATTGCCGTGGGGCAGGGCGACCAATATGCCCCTGAGATGGGCACGACAGTCCCTGTCCCTGGCTGGAGTGGGGGGAGGGAACACTGAGGAAGGGGAACCCTGTAGTGCAGGAGCAGGGAGGAAGCAGTTCCTGGGTGCATTGAGAAGGGAGTATAAAAGGTGGGCACCATCTTAGTTCAGTGCAGAGAAGTCTGAGCAGAAGTGGCAGGGAGCAGGGGCTCTGCATGAGCTCTGCTCCGGAGGCGGGCCTAGTAACAGAGGCCCAGGCCTGGAAGAGGGAGAAGGAAGGAAGAGGAGCGGAGAAGGCTCCAGGAACGAGGAATGAAGGGATCCCAGGGGTGCGGACGGGCGAGTCGCCACCGCACGCCCGAATCCACCTGCGTGGAGGGGTCAGGCCAAAGGGGGAGACCGGTCCCCGAACTAGTGGAGGCAGGAAACGACCCTCAGCTAGAAACCGGAGGCTCTGACATTTTATGTGGCCCAGCCCCTCGCTACACCCGCTAGGAAGGCACCACATAGGGTCAGGGAAACTGGCGCCAAGTTTACCAAGAGGAGGCCCGAGGCAGCCGGACAGAAGTGTTGGTAAGAAAGGCCAGACAAAGGACACACAAAGGGGGTCCTGTGAAGTGCTCCAAAGTTATCTGGGAGTTGTCTGAGCCCCTCACCTGGTGAGCACAGTACGACGTGGGCAGCCGTTACCTGCAGACGTGGTCTGGATAATAAGAACTGTGAGTAAAGGCCCTGGACTGCATTACTGACTCCGTGTCGTTACTGCTGCTGCCCTGCACCATCACCCCCATCCTCCGCATACACTGCCCTGAGGCTATACTCAGGGCAGCTATACTTATGCTACGCTCTGCTGCACCCACAACACCAGCCTCAGCGGTCTGCCCTGTAGCGGCGGTTCACTCTGACCGCAATCCACGGGTGGCGTAGTCGGACATTTAAACATCAAAACCACATAAATAGTTCCGCCACTGGTTTGACCGCCCTGAGCCACGGAACCGGGTCGCCGCCACGAAGACTACAACCACCAGCATCCACCAAAAAGGGTCCGGCTCCGGGTGTCCCAAGGCCCAGGGGGTGCGTCAGAACATTTTCATCACCTTTCACAATCACCAATGGGACAAGGCAGGGATGTCCTCTGTCCCCTCTCTTATACATCCTAGTGACGGAGCACCTGCTCTCATCAATTCGCCATAACCCCAATATTAGGTGGATTGAGGTGGGAGGCACCGAGTACAAGTGCTCTCTATTTGCTGATGATGTCCTAGTATATATCACTCAATCACATATATCCATCCATGCTGTTATGGCTGAAATAGATCACTTTGTTACATGGTAAAATTTTAAAATCAATGCAGCGAAGTCTGAGGCCCTCGATGTCTCCCTCCCTAAATCCATATAGGATTCCATCCAGTCCAACTTTCCCTTTGCCTGGCCCTCACAGGGTATCAAATACTTAGGAATTCCTATTCATAGAGACCTCTCCCATCTATGTTATCTTAATTTTGGGCCCTTTATTGAACAATTCCATACAGACCACGGTTGGCAAGTTAGAACTGTAAGATTCACTACGTGAACCGCTGGTGTTTTGTGGAAAAGCACATGTACACCGCGTTCCAAATTATTATGCAAAAAGTGTTTAGGAGTGATAAGGGAAGAATTTGTTTGTTTGTCAGTTAAACTCATTGATGGTGATGTGTGTCAGGGCTCTTTATATCACTGTAAGCAATTGCAGACACCTGTGCTAATTAGTTTGGCAGGTGTGTCCAATGAAAGGCAAGACTACTTAAGAAGGCTCTCTCACATTATTAAGCAGCCTACATTTTCTGCCAAAATGGGAAAGAAAAAGGATGTGTCGGCTGCTGAGAAGCAACAAATTGTGGAGTGTTTAGGTCAAGGCATGACTACAATCAACATTGTGCGATGATCAGGATGAAGTGTCTTGGCAATCAAGAAGTATGTAGCTGATTCACAGTACACACGTCTGCGTGCTGATAAGGGCAAATTGAGGACTCTTTCCTACAGGCAATTACGTCAGGTTGAAAGAGCAGCGGCAAAAAAGCCTTGTCATAGCAGCAGACAAGTTTTTGAAGCTGCTTGTGCCTCCAACGTCCCCCGAACAACAAGATGCAGGGTCCTTCAGAGGTTTGCAGCTGTGCATACGCCATCTTGTCGACCTCCTCTATCCACTTCACACAAGCAGAAACGGCTCCAGTGGGCCAAACATTACATGAAGACTGATTTCAAAACTGTTTTGTTCACGGATGAGTGCCGTGCAGCGCTCGATGGTCCAGATGGATGGAGTGGAGGATGGCTGGTTGATGGACACCCCGCGCAAACACGGCTACAGCGCCAACAAGGAGGAGGTGGAGTAATGTTTTGGGCTGGAATCATGGGGAGAGAGATTGTCGGCCCCTTTAGGATCCCTGAAGGCGCTAAAGATGAACTCCATAATGTATGTGGATTTTCTCAAACAGCACTTCCTGCCATGGTTCAAGAAGAAGAACCGTGTATTTCACAGCAAGATCATTTTTCTGCATGATAATGCACCATCTCATGCTGCACATAAAACATTTGCATCTCTGGCTGATATGGGCATAAAAGGGGACAAACTTATGGTGTGACCCCCATGCTCCCCTGACCTCTACCCCATTCAGAACCTTTGGAGCATCATTAAAAGGAGTGTCTATGATGGCGGGAGGCAGTTCACATCTAAGCAACAGCTCTGGGAGGGTATTCTGTCCTCATGCAAAACAATTGAAGCAGAAACCATCCAAAACCTGACAAATTCAATGGACGAGAGAGTTCAGAAGCTCCTTTCGAACAAGGGGTCCTATGTGAAAATGTAACATCACCTAGAATAAAGTTTTGAGTTGAAAACTGTTTGATTTCAGTTTCTAACAACCTGCTAATGCTTATAATTTCAAAAATGACCATTTTTTTGGTCTTTATTAAAATGAAAAGGTTGATCGAAAAGTTTGGGGGATCTAAGAGTGTGGCAACCCAGTAGTCATGATTACTTCGAATTCTGACAATATGAGGGTCATGCTGCAGGTAGTGCAGCAAGAAGGCACTTATGTGTCTTGCGCATCTCGGAGCCCCAAAATTATTTTCCGGGCTAGATGCAGCTAAAAATTATTTTTAATTTTAAATCTGGTGGAGCTTATTATAGATGGCCTAATAGGATCAGTGCTGCACACTGCTACAAAGCCCAAATTATTTTCCAGTCAAGATACAGATAAACATGATTAGTAATTTGAAAGCTTAAAACGTTTGGTAGGGTGATTTTAACCAATCATCAAGCTTTTACTCTCCCCAGGATGACACAGGGGTAGAAAAGTCGTTTCGGATCCATGATTTGTTCATCTTTATGAACGTGAGTCTGTCTACATTATCAGTGGAGAGCCGCGTGCGCTTATCTGTCAGCACACCACCAGCAGCGCTGAACACACGTTCAGACAGAACGCTGGCTGCGGGGCATGACAAGATCTCCAAGGTGTAAGTGGCTAGCTCCGGCCATTTATCCAGATTGGAAGCCCAAAAAGAGCAAGGGTCCAGTGACACAGTCGTGGCTTCAATGTTTACTTGGAGATACTCCTGTACCATCGTCTCTAGGCGTTGACTATGTGTCAGACTTCTTGTCTCCTGTGGCCTTGCAAAGGATGGGCTAAAAAAGTGGTGAAATGATTCCGCAAAATTGATGTTACCAGCAGATACTGTGGTTCTGTTACGGTTTGAGTGCTGAACACTTGACGGTCCCACGGTTGGCAAGTTGGAACTGTGAGATTCACTACGTGCACCACTGGTATTTTGTGGAAAAGCACATGTAAGATTCTGCAACAGTCTCTGCTGATACTCCTGCATGCGTGCATCCCTTTCTATGGCAGGAATAATTTCTGCAAATTTACTTTTGTACCGGGGATCTAACAGTGTGGCAACCCAGTAGTCAGGATTATTTCTAATTCTCACAATTCGAGGGTCATGTTGCAGGTAGTGCAGCAAGAAGGCACTCATGTGTGTTGCGCATCCAGGAGCACCAAGTCCCTGTTGTGTAACAATCATGCTTCCTTCCTCTGTCCTCTCCCCCCAACCTCGCACAACAGAAATGTGATCAAGGTCTCCCTCATCTGATGAGTCTTCCATCAGTTCGTCCTCCACTTCTTCCTGGGCTCCTGCACCTTCCTCACTAGTTTGGCTGCTACCATGCGCCCTGGTAAAACCATCTCCCCCACCCTCACATGCCTGCCGCCTTGGTGCTGCCGACCTTCTGGACCTTGCAGATGTTAGCCCTTCCGCATACAACTCCTCCTCCTCTACTTCCTCCACCTCCTCTTGTGCCACCACCTGACTCCGAATTCTGTTTAACATGTGCTCCAGCATGTAAATCACCGGAATAGTCATGCTGATAATGGCATCGTCAGCACTAAACATCTTCGTCGCCATTTCAAAACTGTGCAGAAGGGTGCATAGGTCCCTGATCTGAGACCACTCCTCCAGCGTGATTTGCCCCACCTCTGAATCTCGTTGGCCCAGGCTATACGTCAGAACGTATTGCACCAGGGCTTGTCGGTGCTGCCACAGTCGCTGCAACATGTGCAGAGTTGAATTCCACCGGGTAGGCACATCGCATTTTAGCCGGTGAAGTGGCAGGCCCAACGACTTCTGTAGAGATGTAAGTCGCTGAGCTGCGGGATGCGAACGGCGGAAGTGAGCACACAGCGACCGTGCCCTCTGCAGAAGGCCATCTAGTCTGGGATAGTGGGCTAAAAATTGCTGGACAACCAGGTTCAACACGTGAGCCATACAAGGCACGTGTGTGACATTGCCCCGGCGAAGGGCCGCACCCAGGTTTGCAGCATTGTCGCACACGGCCTTCCCTGGTTTCAGGTCCAGTGGAGACAACCATTCATGAAATTGGTTCTCCAGAGCTGACCACAACTCCTCAGCTGTGTGACTCACATTTCCCAGACATTTCAATGTAAAAACCGCCTGATGACGTTGAGCCCTACTGCCAGCATAGTAAGGAGGTGTGCAGGATCCCTTCTGCGCAGTTAGAAAGCTTGTGGCATGACCAGACAGGCTTTGGGTGCAGGTGGAAGACCGAGAGGAGGTTGAGGAGGCAGAAGCAGTGGAGGAACTTTGACATAAAGAGGATTGACGCACAACTCGTGGGGACGGCAAGACTTGGACAGCAGCCCCTTGTCCTGCTGTCACCATAGTTACCCAGTGCCCAGTCAGCGACATGTAACGCCCCTGTCCATGCCTACTCGTCCAAGTGTCTGTGGTGAAATGCACCCTGTCACACACAGAGTTTCTCAAAGAAGCGGTGATGTTGTGTGCGACATGCTGGTGGAGCGCAGGCACACCTTTCTTTGAGAAGTAGTGCCGACTGGGCATCTGGTACTGGGGTACTGCGACGGACATAAGGTCTCGAAAATCCTCTGTGTCCACCAGGTGGAAAGGAAGCATTTCTGTAGCCAAGAGCTTGCAGATGGTGAAATTCAACCTCTTAGCTTTCTCATGGCTAGGAGGAAATGGTCTTTTACTTGTCCACATCTGAGGGACCGAGGGCTGGCTATTGTGCTTAGACGGGGTTGATAAGGGTGTCCCCGGCAAACTGCCGGTCTGTGAGGAAGATGCAGGCGGACATGTTAGGTTGCCTTGATCCACAGGTGGTGCTATCGATGTCGGACAGCGCTCAACACCAGCTGGTGTTACCACCTCCAAAGAAAATGATGACCTGCCAATCACGCTGGCTGTTGCGGGTAAAGAGGTGGCAGGTCTGCGCCCCAAAACAGGTGTGACTGCTGTCCCCCCAGTCACAGAGGATGAAGAGGCCGCGGATGCACAAGATATGGCAGACGGTGGTTGGCCCGGCCGGCTAGGCCGCATTGTAGCACACTGAGCTTCCCACTGCAACTTATGCTTCATGTCCATGTGCCGGTTCATGCATGAAGTACTCAAACTATGTATTTTTTGGCCTCTACTTAGCTTTTGCTGACAAATGTTACAGATAACACGAGTTGGGTCATCTTTATCGATCTGAAAAAATGCCCAGGCTATGCAAGGCTTAGCACCCATGCGACCTGAAGAGCCACCACGACTTGTGGTGAGAGGCAGAGTTGTGTTTGAGGATGCAGTTGTTGACGTGCTTCCAGTACTACGTCTCTGTCCAGGAAGGCGCAACCTGACCTCGTCGTCACTAGCATCTTCCTCCACCTCCTCTGCTGACCTCATCTCTTGGCTGACTGTGGGTTGACAGTAAGTGGGATCTCCGACCTCATCATCATCACCCTGTGCGTTATCACACCCGTCGTCCTCAGAGCCAACCTGTTCCTGCCCTGACAAAAAACTAAAGTTGTCGCTCCAATCAGGTATTTGAGTCTTATCATCGTCTTCCTCATTGTCTCCACCAACAGGAGTTACAGTTTGGGAATGAGGGTCTACATTATGGTCAGAACCTTCTGCGTCTGGTCCTGGATCCGACTCATAAAGATTCTGGGCATCAGTGCAGATCATTTCCTCGTCTGGATTCACAGAAGCGCTGGAGTCGACCTCTGATTCCCAGGCTATAGTATGAGTAAACAGCTCTGCAGACTCAACCATCTGTTCTACCTCATACTCAGACGGGCAGCTGGAGATTTGGGAGCTGTGAGGAAGCAAGTGCGATTTGGGTGACACCTTTGAGGACTGGAGTATTTGTGATGTTGAAGTTGATGTGGAGGAGAGCCCACTTAAAGGAGCACTTGACATCCGTTGAAGCACCTGCTGTTTTTGTGCCTCATCTGGAATTTGTAGCGATTGGCGTGGCCGTAAGAAAGGGATCTTATCACATTGTCCGCTAAAAGAAGTAGACATTTTAGTTTGGCTGGAAGATGGTCTTTCTTCTGCAGATGTTACTGTTGCTTTAACACCTACCCCACGGACACAACCTTTTTTCCCCTTCCCAACACGCCTATTCCCCTTTCCACCAGCAGCAGGCCTTTTTCCACTCATTTTGGTGGTTAACTAATTCACAACTCTGGAGTTGTTTGCACAAAAAAACAATGGATGGTAACCGAGCAGAGCTGAGTGGCCAAACTGTGGTATTAGGCCAAAACTATTGGCTGGGTTAGATGCAGAAAAAAATTATTTTGAATTTGCAACCTGATGGAGGTCAGTATAGATGGACTAATAGAGAAAGTCCGACACACTACTAGAAGGCCAAATATTTTTTCAGAGGTAGATGCAGAAAAAAATATATTCAGTTTGCAACCTGATGGAGGTCAGTATAGATGGATTAATAGAACAAGACCCACACACAGCTAGAAGCCCAATATTTTTTCAGAGGTAGATGCAGAAAAAACTATATTCAGTTTGCAACCTGATGGAGGTCAGTATAGATGGACTAATAGAACAAGTCCCACACACTGCTAGAAGCCCAAATATTTTTTCAGAGGTACTGTAGATGCAGATAAAAATTAGTTTTAATTTGCAACCTGATGGAGGTCAGTATAGATGGACTAATAGAGAAAGTCCGACACACTACTAGAAGGCCAAATATTTTTTCAGAGGTAGATGCAGAAAAAAATATATTCAGTTTGCAACCTGATGGAGGTCAGTATAGATGGATTAATAGAACAAGACCCACACACAGCTAGAAGCCCAATATTTTTTCAGAGGTAGATGCAGAAAAAACTATATTCAGTTTGCAACCTGATGGAGGTCAGTATAGATGGACTAATAGAACAAGTCCCACACACAGCTAGAAGCCCAAATATTTTTTCAGAGGTACTGTAGATGCAGATAAAAATTCGTTTTAATTTGCAACCTGATGGAGGTCAGTATAGATGGACTAATAGAGAAAGTCCGACACACTACTAGAAGGCCAAATATTTTTTCAGAGCTAGATGCAGAAAAAAATTATATTCAGTTTGCAACCTGATGGAGGTCAGTATAGATGGATTAATAGAACAAGACCCACACACAGCTAGAAGCCCAATATTTTTTCAGAGGTAGATGCAGAAAAAAATATATTCAGTTTGCAACCTGATGGAGGTCAGTATAGATGGACTAATAGAACAAGTCCCACACACTGCTAGAAGCCCAAATATTTTTTCAGAGGTACTGTAGATGCAGATAAAAATTAGTTTTAATTTGCAACCTGATGGAGGTCAGTATAGATGGACTAATAGAGAAAGTCCGACACACTACTAGAAGGCCAAATATTTTTTCAGAGGTAGATGCAGAAAAAAATATATTCAGTTTGCAACCTGATGGAGGTCAGTATAGATGGACTAATACAACAAGTCCCACACACAGCTAGAAGCCCAAATATTTTTTCAGAGGTACTGTAGATGCAGATAAAAATTAGTTTTAATTTGCAACCTGATGGAGGTCAGTATAGATGGACTAATAGAGAAAGTCCGACACACTACTAGAAGGCCAAATATTTTTTCAGAGCTAGATGCAGAAAAAAATTATATTCAGTTTGCAACCTGATGGAGGTCAGTATAGATGGATTAATAGAACAAGACCCACACACAGCTAGAAGCCAAATATTTTTTCAGAGGTAGATGCAGAAAAAAATATATTCAGTTTGCAACCTGATGGAGGTCAGTATAGATGGACTAATAGAACAAGTCCCACACACTGCTAGAAGCCCAAATATTTTTTCAGAGGTACTGTAGATGCAGATAAAAATTAGTTTTAATTTGCAACCTGATGGAGGTCAGTATAGATGGACTAATAGAGAAAGTCCGACACACTACTAGAAGGCCAAATATTTTTTCAGAGCTAGATGCAGAAAAAAATTATATTCAGTTTGCAACCTGATGGAGGTCAGTATAGATGGACTAATAGAGAAAGTCCGACACACTACTAGAAGGCCAAATATTTTTTCAGAGGTAGATGCTGAAAAAAATATATTCAGTTTGCAACCTGATGGAGGTCAGTATAGATGGATTAATAGAACAAGACCCACACACAGCTAGAAGCCCAATATTTTTTCAGAGGTAGATGCAGAAAAAAATATATTCAGTTTGCAACCTGATGGAGGTCAGTATAGATGGACTAATAGAACAAGTCCCACACACTGCTAGAAGCCCAAATATTTTTTCAGAGGTACTGTAGATGCAGATAAAAATTAGTTTTAATTTGCAACCTGATGGAGGTCAGTATAGATGGACTAATAGAGAAAGTCCGACACACTACTAGAAGGCCAAATATTTTTTCAGAGGTAGATGCAGAAAAAAATATATTCAGTTTGCAACCTGATGGAGGTCAGTATAGATGGATTAATAGAACAAGACCCACACACAGCTAGAAGCCCAATATTTTTTCAGAGGTAGATGCAGAAAAAAAAATATTCAGTTTGCAACCTGATGGAGGTCAGTATAGATGGACTAATAGAACAAGTCCCACACACTGCTAGAAGCCCAAATATTTTTTCAGAGGTGCTGTAGATGCAGATAAAAATTAGTTTTAATTTGCAACCTGATGGAGGTCAGTATAGATGGACTAATAGAATGATGCTATGCCCAAAAGATTTTACTTCACTAGGTGCAGTAAAAAAATTGGTATTCTATACACAGGTGGTATATCTTGCAACACAGATAGGCTACTCCACTGACTAACACACTCTGCAATAGGCCAAAAAGGATTAGCTTTGCTAGATTCAGCCAAATGCTGTGAAAAAAACTTGCACAGCACTGGCACAGACCTGCCTGGCAAAAACTGATAGGAACTGATGTAACCTAGTCCTGAAAAGGACTGCAATTACAATTAGTCTTTACTCCCACAACCTATCTATTTAAGAGCACAGACCTCCCTGATAAAAGTCGTAGGAAATGCTGTAACCTAGTCCTTAAAAGGACTGCAATCACAACTATTCCCTACTCCCAAGCTATCTGTATATTTGTGCGAAAATTGGCTTGAAATTAACAAGGTATAGCGCACACAGCAACAGCGGTGCCGTCTAACACGCAGCTGCAGCAGTGAGAAAATGGTGGCGACGGGGAAAATGGCTTAGTCTTATAGGGCAAGGACATGTGACATACACTGCCAATGACACATGCCCTTGCTTGTGTGAAAAAAAGCACTTCGCTCCGTGTGTGCGCTGCTGATAGGCTGACAGATTGCACCTCCCCACTGTAAATGCGGGAAAGAGAAAAAAAAATGGAGATCTTCATTGTTCCTGCAGAGATCCATCCCCTGCCCCTCCCCCCACCCCGCTGTACACTCAAACTGCGTATTAACATTAATTTTCATCATTACTGAGAAAAAATCCAGTTATGATTTTGGTGCACGAACAGTTATCGAACATAACCTCGAACAGCCGAATTTATCTCAAATTGTTCGTGTTCGCCGAACGGCTCGAACACCGCCCAAAACAGCTCGAATTTGAGATTGGCAAACAGTTCGAGTAGAACAACGCTCATCTCTAGTTATTACTCGTAACTGCTTTTCCAGATTTGCGTCAGTCTGAAGCGCAGGCGTCTCTTTGCTTTTAGTTTTGTAAAGAACTCGCAGCAGTAAGTTGTACCGAACATGGATGTATATTACACTGCACGTCTCCTCACAGTGGGAAATCCTTCACTACTCATGTTACATTTATAGAACTCAAGCAGTGGGAGGTCTGCAGTATACACATCACATAGGAGATGACGAGACTGCTGTAAACACATCACATAGGAGACACTGAGACTGCTGTATATAAATCACATAGGAGACACAGAAACTGCTGTATATACATCACATAGGAGACACAGACTGCTGTATATACATCACATAGGAGAGAACGAGACTGCTGTAAACACATCACATAGGAGACACTGAGACTGCTGTATATAAATCACATAGGAGACAGAAACTGCTGTATATACATCACATAGGAGACACTGAGACTGCTGTATATACATCACATAGGAGAGAACGAGACTGCTGTAAACACATCACATAGGAAACATTGAGATTGTTGTATTTACATCACATAGGAGACACATAAACTGCTGTATGTACATCACATAGGAGACACTGAGACTGCTGTATATACATCACATATGAGACACTGAGACTGCTGTTTATGTATCACATAGGAGACAGCAAGACTGCTGCATATACATCACATAGGAGACACCGAAACGGCTGTATATGTATCACATAGGAGACACTGAGACTACTGTAAACATCACATATGAGACACTGAGACTGCGGTACACACATCACAGGAGACATGGGGTTGCAGTATAGTCATAACAGCAGACATGGGGCTGGGGCATAGACATCACAGGAGATGCTGCAGCTGCTGTCATCTACTGTGGGATGGGAGCGCATGATGTGCTAACTCTGTCCACAACATACTTTATGACACTGGTCAGCTTGAGGATGTAATCTTTCACTACATGTGTAGCAGCGTTCATTAGTGAACCTTGTGTGCGCAGAAATTAAAGGGGCGGCAGTCATCAAAACACAACTGCCAGTGTGACACTGCGGTACCTAGGAATCTGCCCAGGGGCCAGAGAAAAGGTCATCGAGGGCAGTAAATGGCCCTCGGGCCTGAGGTTCCTCACCCCTGGCCTAGGGTAATACTCTCTCCCTACATGGCTAGTCTCAAGTTTGATTGTTATCCCCTATCTAAAGGATATGGGATAATTACCCGATCACTGATGTTCTGACTACTGGACCCCTCCCAGCTGAAGAACCAGGAATCTGGAGAGCGTGTGTAACTGGAGCACTGGTCGATCTTGCCTACTGGAGCTCCATTCATGCTTATAGGAGTGCCGAAAACCAGCTGACCGCAGTGCTCAGTTATCTACTGCAGTCCTATTAAAAATGAATGGAGCCACAGTGCGTATGATAGACAACCGCTCTACTCACACGGGACTCCTAGAGCTCCTGATCTCTGGATTGGTGTCGTCACCCAAGCAATCAGAAATTATCCCCTAATCTATGAAAAAGGGATAACTTTCAAATTTAAGACTATTCCTTTAAAGGAAATATGACAGTAAGATCAACCCCCAAACCACATATATGGGCATCCAGGTCTTTAAAATGTAAATCCATTGAAACCTTCTATGTGTTGCTGCTTTTCTGATTAATTATCAATTTAATTCACATGCAAATGAGGCATTACGTGCTTTGGGCGTGACAGAGCCCTTCCTGACCAGTCCCAGCCTCTTCATCTAGATTGATAGCTGATTGTCTGATTTCCTTACCGATGCCGTCACATAGACAGTGAGCTATCAATCAAACTAAAGAGTCTGGCACTGGTCGGGGAAACTACTTCAGAAGGCATAGGGTCGGGAAGGGCTCTGTCACACCATGATCGTGAAGAACTTCATAACTAGTTCCCTGGTAGACTAAAGGTTTCATTTTTATTCCTGAGTAGAGAAGAGCGTTGTTCTACTCGAACTGTTCGCCAATCTCAAATTCGAGCTGTTTTGGGCGGTGTTCGAGCCGGTCGGCGAACACGAACAATTTGAGAAAAATTCGGCTGTTCGAGGTTATGTTCGATAACTGTTCGTGCACCAAAATCATAACTGGATTTTTTCTCAGTAATGATGAAAATTAATGTTAATACGCAGTTTGAGTGTACAGCGGGGCGGGGGGAGGGGCAGGGGATGGATCTCTGCAGGAACAATGAAGATCTCCATTTTTTTTTCTCTTTCCCGCATTTGCAGTGGGGAGGTGCAATCTGTCAGCCTATCAGCAGCGCACACACGGAGCGAAGTGCTTTTTTTTACACAAGCAAGGGCATGTGTGATTGGCAGTGTATGTCACATGTCCTTGCCCTATAAGACCAAGCCATTTTCCCCGTCGCCACCATTTTCTCACTGCTGCAGCTGCGTGTTAGACGGCACCGCTGTTGCTGAGTGCGCTATACCTTGTTAATTTCAAGCCAATTTTCGCACATATATACAGATAGCTTGGGAGTAGGGAATAGTTGTGATTGCAGTCCTTTTAAGGACTAGGTTACAGCATTTCCTACGACTTTTATCAGGCAGGTCTGTGCTCTTAAATAGATAGATTGTGGGAGTAAAGACTAATTGTAATTGGAGTCCTTTTCAGGACTAGGTTACATCAGTTCCTATCAGTTTTTGCCAGGCAGGTCTGTGCCAGTGCTGTGCAAGTTTTTTTCACAGCATTTGGCTGAATCTAGCAAAGCTAATCCTTTTTGGCCTATTGCAGAGTGTGTTAGTCAGTGGAGTAGCCTATCTGTGTTGCAAGATATACCACCTGTGTATAGAATACCAATTTTTTTACTGCACCTAGTGAAGTAAAATCTTTTGGGCATAGCATCATTCTATTAGTCCATCTATACTGACCTCCATCAGGTTGCAAACTGAATATAATTTTTTCTGCATCTAGCTCTGAAAAAATATTTGGGCTTCTAGCAGTGTGTGGGACTTGGTCTATTAGTCCATCTATACTGACCTCCATCAGGTTGCAAATTAAAAATAATTTTTTTCTTCATTTAGCTCTGAAAAAATATTTGGGCTTCTAGCAGTGTGTGGGACTTGTTCTATTAGTCCTTCTATACTGACGTCCAGCAGGTTGCAAATTGAATATAATTTTTTTCTGCATCTAGCTCTGAAAAAATATTTGGGCTTCTAGCGGTGTGTGGGACTTGGTCTATTAGTCCATCTATACTGACCTCCATCAGGTTGCAAATTAAAAATAATTTTTTTCTTCATTTAGCTCTGAAAAAATATTTGGGCTTCTAGCAGTGTGTGGGACTTGTTCTATTAGTCCTTCTATACTGACCTCCAGCAGGTTGCAAATTGAATATAATTTTTTTCTGCATCTAGCTCTGAAAAAATATTTGGGCTTCTAGCGGTGTGTGGGACTTGGTCTATTAGTCCATCTATACTGACCTCCATCAGGTTGCAAATTAAAAATAATTTTTTTCTTCATTTAGCTCTGAAAAAATATTTGGGCTTCTAGCAGTGTGTGGGACTTGTTCTATTAGTCCTTCTATACTGACCTCCAGCAGGTTGCAAATTGAATATAATTTTTTTCTGCATCTAGCTCTGAAAAAATATTTGGGCTTCTAGCGGTGTGTGGGACTTGGTCTATTAGTCCATCTATACTGACCTCCATCAGGTTGCAAATTAAAAATAATTTTTTTCTGCATCTAGCTCTGAAAAAATATTTGGGCTTCTAGCAGTGTGTGGGACTTGGTCTATTAGTCCATCTATACTGACCTCCATCAGGTTGCAAATTAAAAATAATTTTTTTCTTCATTTATCTCTGAAAAAATATTTGGGCTTCTAGCAGTGTGTGGGACTTGGTCTATTAGTCCATCTATACTGACCTCCATCAGGTTGCAAATTAAAAATAATTTTTTTCTGCATCTAGCTCTGAAAAAATATTTGGGCTTCTAGCGGTGTGTGGGACTTGGTCTATTAGTCCATCTATACTGACCTCCATCAGGTTGCAAATTAAAAATAATTTTTTTCTGCATCTAGCTCTGAAAAAATATTTGGGCTTCTAGCAGCGTGTGGGACTTGTTCTATTAGTCCATCTATACTGACCTCCATCAGGTTGCAAATTAAAAATAATTTTTTTCTGCATCTAGCTCTGAAAAAATATTTGGGCTTCTAGCAGTGTGTGGGACTTGGTCTATTAGTCCATCTATACTGACCTCCATCAGGTTGCAAATTAAAAATAATTTTTTTCTGCATCTAGCTCTGAAAAAATATTTGGGCTTCTAGCAGTGTGTGGGACTTGGTCTATTAGTCCATCTATACTGACCTCCATCAGGTTGCAAATTAAAAATAATTTTTTTCTGCATCTAGCTCTGAAAAAATATTTGGGCTTCTAGCAGTGTGTGGGACTTGGTCTATTAGTCCATCTATACTGACCTCCATCAGGTTGCAAATTGAATAAAAAAATTTTCTGCATCTAGCTCTGAAAAAATATTTGGGCTTCTAGCGGTGTGTGGGACTTGGTCTATTAGTCCATCTATACTGACCTCCATCAGGTTGCAAATTAAAAATAATTTTTTTCTGCATCTAACCCAGCCAATAGTTTTGGCCTAATACCACAGTTTGGCCACTCAGCTCTGCTCGGTTACCATCCATTGTTTTTTTGTGCAAACAACTCCAGAGTTGTGAATTAGTTAACCACCAAAATGAGTGGAAAAAGGCCTGCTGCTGGTGGAAAGGGGAATAGGCGTGTTGGGAAGGGGAAAAAAGGTTGTGTCCGTGGGGTAGGTGCAGAAGAAAGACCATCTTCCAGCCAAACTAAAATGTCTACTTCTTTTAGCGGACAATGTGATAAGATCCCTTTCTTACGGCCACGCCAATCGCTACAAATTCCAGATGAGGCACAAAAACAGCAGGTGCTTCAACGGATATCAAGTGCTCCTTTAAGTGGGCTCTCCTCCACATCAACTTCAACATCACAAATACTCCAGTCCTCAAAGGTGTCACCCAAATCGCACTTGCTTCCTCACAGCTCCCAAATCTCCAGCTGCCCGTCTGAGTATGAGGTAGAACAGATGGTTGAGTCTGCAGAGCTGTTTACTCATACTATAGCCTGGGAATCAGAGGTCGACTCCAGCGCTTCTGTGAATCCAGATGAGGAAATGATCTGCACTGATGCCCAGAATCTTTATGAGTCGGATCCAGGACCAGACGCAGAAGGTTCTGACCATAATGTAGACCCTCATTCCCAAACTGTAACTCCTGTTGGTGGAGACAATGAGGAAGACGATGATAAGACTCAAATACCTGATTGGAGCGACAACTTTAGTTTTTTGTCAGGGCAGGAACAGGTTGGCTCTGAGGACGACGGGTGTGATAACGCACAGGGTGATGATGATGAGGTCGGAGATCCCACTTACTGTCAACCCACAGTCAGCCAAGAGATGAGGTCAGCAGAGGAGGTGGAGGAAGATGCTAGTGACGACGAGGTCAGGTTGCGCCTTCCTGGACAGAGACGTAGTACTGGAAGCACGTCAACAACTGCATCCTCAAACACAACTCTGCCTCTCACCACAAGTCGTGGTGGCTCTTCAGGTCGCATGGGTGCTAAGCCTTGCATAGCCTGGGCATTTTTTCAGATCGATAAAGATGACCCAACTCGTGTTATCTGTAACATTTGTCAGCAAAAGCTAAGTAGAGGCCAAAAAATACATAGTTTGAGTACTTCATGCATGAACCGGCACATGGACATGAAGCATAAGTTGCAGTGGGAAGCTCAGTGTGCTACAATGCGGTCTAGCCGGCCGGGCCAACCACCGTCTGCCATATCTTGTGCATCCGCGGCCTCTTCATCCTCTGTGACTGGGGGGACAGCAGTCACACCTGTTTTGGGGCGCAGACCTGCCACCTCTTTACCCGCAACAGCCAGCGTGATTGGCAGGTCATCATTTTCTTTGGAGGTGGTAACACCAGCTGGTCTTGAGCGCTGTCCGACATCGATAGCACCACCTTTGGATCAAGGCAACCTAACATGTCCGCCTGCATCTTCCTCACAGACCGGCAGTTTGCCGGGGACACCCTTATCAACCCCGTCTAAGCACAATAGCCAGCCCTCGGTCCCTCAGATGTGGACAAGTAAAAGACCATTTCCTCCTAGCCATGAGAAAGCTAAGAGGTTGAATTTCACCATCTGCAAGCTCTTGGCTACAGAAATGCTGCCTTTCCGCCTGGTGGACACAGAGGATTTTCGAGACCTTATGTCCGTCGCAGTGCCCCAGTACCAGATGCCCAGTCAGCACTACTTCTCAAAGAAAGGTGTGCCTGCGCTCCACCAGCATGTCGCACACAACATCACCGCTTCTTTGAGAAACTCTGTGTGTGACAGGGTGCATTTCACCACAGACACTTGGACGAGTAGGCATGGACAGGGGCGTTACATGTCGCTGACTGGGCACTGGGTAACTATGGTGACAGCAGGACAAGGGGCTGCTGTCCAAGTCTTGTCGTCCCCACGAGTTGTGCGTCAATCCTCTTTATGTCAAAGTTCCTCCACTGCTTCTGCCTCCTCAACCTCCTCTCGGTCTTCCACCTGCACCCAAAGCCTGTCTGGTCATGCCACAAGCTTTCTAACTGCGCAGAAGGGATCCTGCACACCTCCTTACTATGCTGGCAGTAGGGCTCAACGTCATCAGGCGGTTTTTACATTGAAATGTCTGGGAAATGTGAGTCACACAGCTGAGGAGTTGTGGTCAGCTCTGGAGAACCAATTTCATGAATGGTTGTCTCCACTGGACCTGAAACCAGGGAAGGCCGTGTGCGACAATGCTGCAAACCTGGGTGCGGCCCTTCGCCGGGGCAATGTCACACACGTGCCTTGTATGGCTCACGTGTTGAACCTGGTTGTCCAGCAATTTTTAGCCCACTATCCCAGACTAGATGGCCTTCTGCAGAGGGCACGGTCGCTGTGTGCTCACTTCCGCCGTTCGCATCCCGCAGCTCAGCGACTTACATCTCTACAGAAGTCGTTGGGCCTGCCACTTCACCGGCTAAAATGCGATGTGCCTACCCGGTGGAATTCAACTCTGCACATGTTGCAGCGACTGTGGCAGCACCGACAAGCCCTGGTGCAATACGTTCTGACGTATAGCCTGGGCCAACGAGATTCAGAGGTGGGGCAAATCACGCTGGAGGAGTGGTCTCAGATCAGGGACCTATGTACCCTTCTGCACAGTTTTGAAATGGCGACGAAGATGTTTAGTGCTGACGATGCCATTATCAGCATGACTATTCCGGTGATTTACATGCTGGAGCACATGTTAAACAGAATTCGGAGTCAGGTGGTGGCACAAGAGGAGGTGGAGGAAGTAGAGGAGGAGGAGTTGTATGCGGAAGGGCTAACATCTGCAAGGTCCAGACGGTCGGCAGCACCAGGGCGGCAGGCATGTGAGGGTGGGGGAGATGATTTTACCAGGGCGCATGGTAGCAGCCAAACTAGTGAGGAAGGTGCAGGAGCCCAGGAAGAAGTGGAGGACGAACTGATGGAAGACTCATCAGATGAGGGAGACCTTGATCACATTTCTGTTGTGCGAGGTTGGGGGGAGAGGACAGAGGAAGGAAGCATGATTGTTACCTCGCCACCAACACAACAGGGACTTGGTGCTCCTGGATGCGCAACACACATGAGTGCCTTCTTGCTGCACTACCTGCAACATGACCCTCGAATTGTGAGAATTAGAAATAATCCTGACTACTGGGTTGCCACACTGTTAGATCCCCGGTACAAAAGTAAATTTGCAGAAATTATTCCTGCCATAGAAAGGGATGCACGCATGCAGGAGTATCAGCAGAGACTGTTGCAGAATCTTACATGTGCTTTTCCACAAAATACCAGTGGTGCACGTAGTGAATCTCACAGTTCCAACTTGCCAACCGTGGTCTGTATGGAATTGTTCAATAAAGGGCCCAAAATTAAGATAACATAGATGGGAGAGGTCTCTATGAATAGGAATTCCTAAGTATTTGATACCCTGTGAGGGCCAGGCAAAGGGAAAGTTGGACTGGATGGAATCCTATATGGATTTAGGGAGGGAGACATCGAGGGCCTCAGACTTCGCTGCATTGATTTTAAAATTTTACCATGTAACAAAGTGATCTATTTCAGCCATAACAGCATGGATGGATATATGTGATTGAGTGATATATACTAGGACATCATCAGCAAATAGAGAGCACTTGTACTCGGTGCCTCCCACCTCAATCCACCTAATATTGGGCTTATGGCGAATTGATGAGAGCAGGTGCTCCGTCACTAGGATGTATAAGAGAGGGGACAGAGGACATCCCTGCCTTGTCCCATTGGTGATTGTGAAAGGTGATGAAAATGTTCTGACGCACCCCCTGGGCCTTGGGACACCCGGAGCCGGACCCTTTTTGGTGGATGCTGGTGGTTGAAGTCTTCGTGGCGGCGATCCGGTTCCGTGGCTCAGGGCGGTCAAACCAGTGGCGGAACTATTTATGTGGTTTTGATGTTTAAATGTCCGACTACGCCACCCGTGGATTGCGGTCAGAGTGAACCGCCGCTACAGGGCAGACCGCTAAGGCTGGTGTTGTGGGTGCAGCAGAGCGTAGCATAACTCCCCACGGGAGGAGTATAGCCTCAGGGCAGTGTATGCGGAGGATGGGGGTGATGGTGCAGGGCAGCAGCAGTAACGACACGGAGTCAGTGATGCAGTTCAGGGCCTTTACTCACAGTTCTTATTATCCAGACCACGTCTGCAGGTAACGGCTGCCCACGTCGTACTGTGCTCACCAGGTGAGGGGCTCAGACAACTCCCAGATAACTTTGGAGCGCTTCACAGGACCCCCTTTGTGTGTCCTTTGTCTGGCCTTTCTTACCAACACTTCTGTCCGGCTGCCTCGGGCCTCCTCTTGGTAAACTTGGCGCCAGTTTCCCTGACCCTATGTGGTGCCTTCCTAGCGGGTGGAGCAAGGGGCTGCGCCACATAAAATGTCAGAGCCTCCGGTTTCTAGCTGAGGGTCGTTTCCTGCCTCCACTAGTTCGGGGACCGGTCTCCCCCTTTGGCCTGACCCCTCCACGCAGGTGGATTCGGGCGTGCGGTGGCGACTCGCCCGTCCGCACCCCTGGGATCCCTTCATTCCTCGTTCCTGGAGCCTTCTCCGCTCCTCTTCCTTCCTTCTCCCTCTTGCAGGCCTGGGCCTCTGTTACTAGGCCCGCCTCCGGAGCAGAGCTCATGCAGAGCCCCTGCTCCCTGCCACTTCTGCTCAGACTTCTCTGCACTGAACTAAGATGGTGCCCACCTTTTATACTCCCTTCTCAATGCACCCAGGAACTGCTTCCTCCCTGCTCCTGCACTGCAGGGTTCCCCTTCCTCAGTGTTCCCTCCCCCCACTCCAGCCAGGGACAGGGACTGTCGTGCCCATCTCAGGGGCATATTGGTCGCCCTGCCCCACGGCAATGTGGTGTAATGCATGCAGGTGTCGGGTCCTGATCCACACTCCATCCTTATCTGAGAGTGAGATATCACACCTCTGGGTGAGGTGCAATACGTCTGTAGCAACCGAGCCCTCGGTGCTACAGTTCCATTTATCTTCAGCCTAGGTGACGTTTTGTGATACAGGGCCGTGATTTTGGCTATAAAAGGGTCCCCTAGACCCCTACCCCAAGCTTTTTAAGAGAATCATATATGGCGTGCCAGGAGACTCTATGGAATGCTTTCTCAGCATCCAACGAGAGTATCTACTTACAAATTTTTAACTGCATCTAGCCCAGGAAATACTTTGTGCCTAGTAGCAGTGTCTGCTAGTCAGCGGATTATCCCGGCTGTTAAGCAAGCTACACCACCTGTAGTTTGGACACTTAATTTTTTCAAAGGAAATGCTTCGGGACCACGGGATACTTAGTGAAGAGCATCAGGAGGCACCCCAAGGCATAGGGGCTGGGACTGGCACTAGGATGCCTTGCGGTGGACAGCCGAGCTCGATCCTTATAAAAGCTTTTTAACTGCAGCAGCTTTAGTGGACGCTACTGGAGCTTGAATTACGCGGCTGCTGGCATGAGACTTGCCCTCCAATAGATCCTTGTAAATGGATTTAAAGTGTATTCATTCAAATTAGAGGGACAATTTAAATTAAAAAGCTTAGAGCTGCCTCCACCACAGGGGGGCTCTCTCGACCCACCAGCGGACAGGCACCAGTATTGGGAGAGGGGGGCTGGCCGTCAGGGTTCACCGCGGCTCTGGCACAAACCCGGCGACACGGAGGTGGCACGGGCAGGAGCGGACTGGCCGTCTCGGCTTCTCACTTTTTGGATTTTAGAAGGGCATGACATGCCTATATCTGTGTCTCCCCCTCCTTTTACTCCTCCACCTCTTTTCTTTTCGCATGACTATATGTACTTGTCACTTTTCCATGTGTTAGTTGTGTCTTCTGAGCAGTTTGTCAGCTTTTGGACACCTTTGAAGGTGTTTTCTATGTGTTTCTATGTGTTTTTGTTTGCCTGCCATTGGTTTTAACGGTGTTCGAAGGTGTTCGACGAACAGTTCGACGAACAGTTCGGCGAACACACGGGTGTTCGACGAACCGAACCGAACTCGAACACTACGGGGGTGGCTCAACACTATTCCTGAGTAGTATAGATTATAGTAATGATTTCCATTTGCTTGATAGTCTAAGACAGGACTAGGGTTTAATGATTGATTCTCTGGCAGTCTACATTAATCCCTCCTTCTTTGATAGTTTTGGGTAGAAATGTTTAATATTTGATTCCCTGGTGTTCTAGAGTAGTAGGATTTCATATTTGATTCTCTGGTGGTCTAGGTTAGTACCTCCGTCTCTGATAGATTAGGGTTGAAATGTTTCATATTTGATTCCCTGGTGGTCTAGCGCACCAGGGTTTCCCATTTGATTCACTGGTGGTCTAGAGCAGTAGTACTATTTAGTTCCCTGGTGGTCTACAGTAGTAAGGCTTACTGTTTGATTCCCAGGTGGTCTAGAGTAGTAGGGTTTACTATTTGATTCCCTGTGGTCTGGAGTAATAGCGTTTGCTATTTGATTCCCTGGTGGTCTAGTGCATCAGGGTTTCCCATTTGATTCACTTGTGGTCTAGATTAGTAGGGTTTACTATTTGATTCCCTGGCGATCTAGCGCATCAGGGTTTCCCATTTGATTCCCTGGTGGTCTAGAGCAGTAGGGTTTACTATTTAATTCCCTGGTGGTCTACAATAGTAGAGCTTCCCATTTGATTTCCTGGTGGTCTAGAGGAGTAGTTTTTACTATTTGATTCCCTGGTAGTCTAGAGTAGTAGTTTTTACTATATGATTCTCTAGTAGTCTAGCACATCAGGGTTTCCCATTTGATTCCCTGGTGGTCTAGAGCAGTAGGGTTTACTATTTAATTCCCTGGTGGTCTACAATAGTAGAGCTTCCCATTTGATTTCCTGGTGGTCTAGAGGAGTAGTTTTTACTATTTGATTCCCTGGTAGTCTAGAGTAGTAGTTTTTACTATATGATTCCCTAGTGGTCTAGCGCATCAGGGTTTCCCATTTGATTCCCTGGTGGTCTAGAGTAGTAGGGTTTACTTTTTGATTCCCCGATAGTTTAGGTTAATCTCTTTTTCCTTCATAATTTATTGTAGAAAGGTTTAGTATATGATATATGATATTTATTTATGCCTAGTTGCCTGGTTATAACCATTGAGAATTTGCGAAAATATTGCGGCATGCATTCTTCAGAGGGGTGCAGAGACTGTGAAGACCATAGCGCCTCCCTATACCATATCCAAGAACTTGGCGATAAATAAAACACACCAGCCAAATTAACCTTCTGTTTGGCAGAGGTCGGCCTCGTCATTTTTTTACGATATTGTAGAATATTCCGTTAAGCACCAGATTGCTTTATATCCCTAAAATGATCGTTACATCGGCCTCTGGGGTCCCCGGGGGCAAGTCCGCCTTCAGGGTGACCATTTGCAATCCTTGCTTCCAACACAACCTTTAAAGGGTGGGAGGATGAGAATCTTCGTGTAAGGCGGCCATCGGAATTTTTCACGGTTTCGTTCCTCTATAAATATACAAAATCTCCTGATTTAGTTATGATTTCTCTCAATCCCTAATCAATGGGAAAGGTTGGAGGCAAAATCCCATGGTAAAATAACACTACGTATCCAATTTACTGCTGGATAGTGAGAAATGCTCAACTGATGACCAGTATAGATCCATTCTCCGATGGGAGGCCGCTGGGAGGACTGGGGGGAGCGGTGTTACATTACATGGTCCCTAAAGGGGTCAGAACAGGTATAGGAATCAGCCGCTATTACCAGACATGAACCCCGGGCAGGCGGAGGTTAGGCGCCTTCTCGTGAATAAAAGGAATTAGGATCTGTCAGTTTAAAGTAAGACAGGCCGATAAAACCGGTACAAGGTCAATGTCTCGCTGCGGCTTGTGAAGAAGCAATGACTTGGTGTTAATTTGACATTAATTTGGCAAAAGCCTGAAGTGCGATGTGGAGGAAACTCTGGAGATTTTTTTTTTTTTTATGTAAAAGGTTTAATTTCAGCATATAAAACTTTATTCTAAGGTGATTGGGAATCATAGCAAATGTTTATTAAGCATTTTAGTGCCTTAAAAAAATTATAGATATATTTGTTTTGAAAATAGATAAAATGATTAAAAACTGCATTTTCTATTTATTAAAGAGAGGTTTCTTATGCTAATGGACACCATTCTATTATAATAACTTCCCAGCAAAAAGATTTTAAAAAAAGTTAAAAAGGTAAAGACAAAAATAACTTAAAGGCATGGTCCGAAACTAACACTGATTTAATTCTAAATGTTTATCTATTTAATGTAATTATCTAATTGCTTTTCTAATATACTTTAATTAAAAATTCCTTCTCTATTCTGCTTTTTTTCACCAACTTCCTGTTTGATGACATTTCATTTGAAATGCAGTGACAGTGCGCTCCCTCGCTACTTCTGATGAGAAGTGATGAGCTTGCAAAAGAGCGCACCGTCAGTGCAAATTGTAAGGAAAGAATGCAGCGAGCAGAGACCAGCCCCATTCCCAAAAGTAATGTAATTTTGAGGGGTTGGTCTCTGTTTTTCCCGTTTGCCGGGTTATTTCCATACAATGTACACTAACAGTGCACTCTGTTGCCGACTCATCACTTCTCATCAGAGCCGATGAGGGAGCGCACTGTCACTGTGCATTAAAAAGAATATTGCACAGTGACAAGATCCTACCGAGCATACATCAGAATTGACAACTAATGCAGTAGAGCGGGGACCAGTTCAGCCCCTGAAATGGTCATCATCGATGCTTCATTTCAGGATGGGGACAGAGGTTGTGTTAGTGACCACAGATTCTGCTCCCTGATGACGACTCGTTTGAGTATCCCAGCATGTGACGCGCCCCCTGGGCTTGTGCTGCTGCTGCTGTGCAGGGGGAATACCCGGAACCGGATCACTGGAGGTTGGGGGTTGTAGTCTCCGTGTGGCGGTGACCCGGTCCGTGCCCAGGGTGGTCAAACCAGTGGCAGTCTATTTGTATGGTAATAAGTGTCCGACTACGCCACCCGTGGATTGCGGTCAGTGGGGACCGCCGCTGCGCTGCAGACCGCTGAGGCTGATGTTGTTTGCGCAGCTGAGTATGGGATGACTCCCCACGGGAGAAGTATTGCCTCAGGGCAGCTAATGTGGAAGATGATGGGAGTGATGGTGTGAGGGTCCCAGTGCTAATGGTGCTGGAGCGGCAAGGAATCACAGAGACGTGTGGTGCTGTTTCCAAAGCTTTACTCACAGTTGTTGCTCCGGTCACTTCGGCCAGCAGTGACCGCCCGAGCCGTGCTGCGTCCACCAGGTGAGGGACTCGGTCAACTCCCAAGCAATTCCAGAGTGTGGCTGAAAGCTCCCCTCTCTCTTCCTTTCTACTGGCCGTCCCCACCAGTGACCCACCTTTGTCCAGCTTCCTCGGGCCTTCTGTTGGTGAAACCTCTCTCCGGTCTCCCTGACCCTATGCGGTATGGTGGATGTAGTGAGGGGTCGCACCAAGATGTGATCACGACCTCCGGTTTTGGCTGAGGATTAGTCGCCTCCACCAATTCGGGTTCCGGTACCCTGCTCTGCCAACCCTTCACCCAGGATCTCCTCTGGGAATATGGGGTTCCTTCTGCCTTCGTGTCTCTGGGCCTTTCTTTGTGTTCCTTGCCTCCTTTCTCCTCCGTTTCAGTTCCTTTCTTACTTTCCTTCCTGTTCCTTCTCCTTTCTCTTTCTGCTGTCTCAGGCCTCCACTCCAGGCTTGCCTCTGGAGCTGGGCCCAGACTGAGCCACAGCTCCCTGTCAGCCCTCTCTGGCTGAGCTCCTCTCTTCTTCTCCTCCTCTCTGAACTGAACACTGACCTAAGATGGTGCCCACCTTATATACCTCCTTCTCTGTGTGAGCCCAGGTGACTTGCAACCAATGGGCTCCTACCTATGCCCAGAAACCCACCCCTATCTGCTCCTACACCACTGGGTTTTCCTCCCCCTCCCCACTCCAGCCAGGAACAGAAGCTGTCGTGCCTGCACTCTGTCTAGTGGGAGCACCGTTGGTCTGTTCCTCGGAAATGGGGTGTGTGTGGTGCATGCAGCCTACTGAGCCCCGGTCCACACTCCATCCTTACCCGGGAGTGGAATATCACACCTCTGGTTCGAGGTGCAATACCCCTGTAGCAGCCGAGTCCTCGGGGTGCTACATTCCCCCCTGGTAAATCACAGCACGTCCTCGGGCTGGAAAAGAGCAAAGACAATTTAAAACATACAAATTTTTAAAGTGCACTCATATATAAGACATTAACTTTTCACTCATCCCTTTATGGGAGGTACTCTTTTCTTCTTAACGTTACTGGTATAAAACATTTTTCTAATGCCACCGGAACTCTTTTATAAAATACTATATAAAACTTTGGCATTATTATTTTAGCAGCATATTAAACTTTCCATTATAAGACATTTTCAAATAAACATTTTCAAAACATATTCTTGAGCTCTGGCCGCTGTGCAACTTGCGACCAGGTAAAGGTGCAACAGTCCATTTTAATCCACCTTGAGGTAGACGTTGCGGTTCTTGTATAAAACCAGTAGGGGGCGCTTTAAGAAGCGCAACTATGTACAAGGGTATGGCCGCTCTCAGTCCTCGGCCAGTGGGAATAGGGGAATGGCTGCTCACAGTCCTCAGCCTGGTTAGGGATTAGGGGCACACAGGTAACAGTTCACACAATCACCAATTTCACAACAGTTCTTGTACCCCGACGGGTAACTATATACAGTTCCACTTTACCATTCTCTAATAATGGTGTCCTCCTTGTTCTTCCGGGTAGTCTTCAGGTCCGTCCGGACCCTCGGTGTACTCTGTTTCTGGGCGGTACTGTAGTTCCTCCTCCGTGAGCCTGTGAATGTGGAGGGCGTACGGTCCCTTGGCACCCTTGTGCCGGGTGAAGGTGACCACATCACCCGGGTAGAGATCACGTCCGCGGTGTTCCTCCGGCAGGTGGCTCTCGACATCCCTGCGGGTGACAAAGACGTCGCCGGGGGTTCGATGGTCTCGGATAAAGCCCCAACCATGCTCCAGCTGGAACTTTATTACGGTCCCGTTGACTCGGGGACCGCGGGCGGCTCGGGGATCTTGTCGGGCCCTGCGCTTCTGCTCCGCGCTCCGGGCCTGCAGCTGTTCTTCTCGGATTCGCCTCTCCCGCCGTTGCCTTTCAAATACCTCCAGCTGTTGACGGCAGCACTCTTCACGCCGGGCTGCGTCCGCCCGGGTCTCCTGGGTGAACCCCATGAGATTCTCACCGGTGGGGTCCCATGCAAACTGGGCATCCTCCAGCGGAAGCGGAGCGATTTTGGCGGGCTCCGGAGCCGGGATCAGAGGCTCACACAGGGGCCGTTCCCTCCGGAGACGGGGGTTGACGTACTCCGGTGGCCACACGAAGGGCAGCCCGTCCGGGCTGGTGTGTTGCGCATAGAGATCTGCGCCCAAGGGTGGCACCACGGGCCCCGATCGGGGAGCAGCGCCCCGGGTTACTTGGCCTTGCGACCAGGCCGGGGAACTTCCGGTTGGGTCTGAGGGTGGCACTGTTGAGGAAGAGGGCGCTGGAGGGGCAGCGGCGCCCGGGTTCACCAGGCCTTGCGACCAGGCCGGGGAACTTCCGGTTGGGTCTGAGGGTGGCACTGTTGAGGAAGAGGGCGCTGGAGGGGCAGCGGCGCCCGGGTTCACTAGGCCTTGCGACCAGGCCGGTGGTACTTCCTCTTTTGCCGCGCCCGGGGTCGAGGGGCGTGGCGCGGAACGGGGCGTGACCGCGGCTCCTGCCGCTTGAGGCCTAGTTGGTAGCAGTGGCGGCGCGGCAACGGGTGTGGTGAGTAGGGCTTCGGGCTCTGCGACGGGAGGCTGGGGCAGGCTCACGGCTGCTGGGCTCGGGGTGATGACGTCCCCATTACCTGCCTCAATCCTTGCAGCTCCCTCCGTGGCGTCGTCTCCGGCCTTCGTCCCTCCTGCACCATCCTCAGAGGCAGACGTGCTCCATGTTGCGGGTGGCGCCTCCTGCCGGCGGGTTCCAGCCTGCCGGGCCATCTCCCTTCTCCACTCGGCCAGCGCATCCTGCTGTGCCCGGGCCATCCTCCGGTCCAAATCCTCCAGCGCAGCCTGTGCACGCTCCGGATCTCTGGGGAGCTGCGCCAGGATCTCCACTAGGCTGTCTGGCGGTGCGGCCTGCAGCAGGCTCCGGACCAAGGTGTTGGCACTGCTGGACACTTCCTCCATTCCCGGGTGCGGTCTGTCCAGACTGATCCAGAGCGCGCCCTGCCCCACAGTTTTCTTCACTTCCCGCCCCCATTGGGGGTGGTCCTGGGGCAACTTGGTGACAGTCAGTTTCAAGGGCAGCCCTCCCATGCTGATGGACATCTCCACTGCTGCATTCATGGCTGGTGGGGGCGGGCTCCTTCTTTGGCGCCACTCTGGGACCTGGCCCACGATGGGAGGTGGCTTCCTGCTGTCCTTTGGTGCGCACATAATGGCGTCCGCTCTGCCAGGGCGGGAAAAACTGATGAAGATGGCGGGAAACGGTCCAAGATGGCGTCTGATGGCGGGAATCGGCTCCGGATGGCGGGAAACTTCTGGAAATGGCGGGAGACTTCTTTTTAAGGTACATGTGCAGTTTTCTTCAGGCACGCAATACCCGCTTGTGGCGGGTTGGTAACGATCCTGCCGACTACGCCAAAGTTGACGTGCCCCCTGGGCCTGTGCTGCTGCTGCTGTGCAGGGGGAATACCCGGAACCGGATCGCTAGAGGTTGGGGGTTGTAGTCTCCGTGTGGCGGTGACCCGGTCCGTGCCCAGGGTGGTCAAACCAGTGGCAGTCTATTTGTATGGTAATAAGTGTCCGACTACGCCACCCGTGGATTGCGGTCAGTGGGGACCGCCGCTGCGCTGCAGACCGCTGAGGCTGATGTTGTTTGCGCAGCTGAGTATGGGATGACTCCCCACGGGAGAAGTATTGCCTCAGGGCAGCTAATGTGGAAGATGATGGGAGTGATGGTGTGAGGGTCCCAGTGCTAATGGTGCTGGAGCGGCAAGGAATCACAGAGACGTGTGGTGCTGTTTCCAAAGCTTTACTCACAGTTGTTGCTCCGGTCACTTCGGCCAGCAGTGACCGCCCGAGCCGTGCTGCGTCCACCAGGTGAGGGACTCGGTCAACTCCCAAGCAATTTCAGAGTGTGGCTGAAAGCTCCCCTCTCTTCCTTTCTACTGGCCGTCCCCACCAGTGACCCACCTTTGTCCAGCTTCCTCGGGCCTTCTGTTGGTGAAACCTCTCTCCGGTCTCCCTGACCCTATGCGGTATGCCTTTCTGGTGGATGTAGTGAGGGGTCGCACCAAGATGTGATCACGACCTCCGGTTTTGGCTGAGGATTAGTCGCCTCCACCAATTCGGGTTCCGGTACCCTGCTCTGCCAACCCTTCACCCAGGATCTCCTCTGGGAAATATGGGGTTCCTTCTGCCTTCGTGTCTCTGGGCCTTTCTTTGTGTTCCTTGCCGCCTTTCTCCTCCGTTTCAGTTCCTTTCTTACTTTCCTTCCTGTTCCTTCTCCTTTCTCTTTCTGCTGTCTCAGGCCTCCACTCCAGGCTTGCCTCTGGAGCTGGGCCCAGACTGAGCCACAGCTCCCTGTCAGCCCTCTCTGGCTGAGCTCCTCTCTGAACTGAACACTGACCTAAGATGGTGCCCACCTTATATACCTCCTTCTCTGTGTGAGCCCAGGTGACTTGCAACCAATGGGCTCCTACCTATGACCAGAAACCCACCCCTATCTGCTCCTACACCACTGGGTTTTCCTCCCCCTCCCCACTCCAGCCAGGAACAGAAGCTGTCGTGCCTGCACTCTGTCTAGTGGGAGCACCGTTGGTCTGTTCCTCGGAAATGGGGTGTGTGTGGTGCATGCAGCCTACTGAGCCCCGGTCCACACTCCATCCTTACCCGGGAGTGGAATATCACACCTCTGGTTCGAGGTGCAATACCCCTGTAGCAGCCGAATCCTCAGGGTGCTACACATGCACTGAGATTTTATCAGCAGATTATCACTACAGGACTAGGTGTCTTGTGCATCCTAGTCTAACCACACCCAAACCACTGATTATCAGCTTTTTGTCACTATACAATGTACACACAAAGCAGCCAACCAGTGGTGTGGGCGGGGTTATACACAGCTCAACATTCTGAGCTCTGCTAGACCTGCAGCAGAGAAAACTGTGATTCTATCAAAACTACTGCATCTAGTAAGCTAAGTGATACATCACTGGAATCGGGGTCTCTGTCTCTACATCATGCTGTTGTCAGATTTCATTGCAAAATCCTGCTCACGGATTCCCTTTAAAGGTTTTCCCAATATAAATTAAAGGCACGATTTTTAACTGGTATATTATCGCAGTCTATCAACCTGTTTATAAGCCCCCAACTCCCCCTGCATATCCAAAAAATACCTTTTATAAGTCTACTAAGAGCAAATCAAAGTTCTGCAATGTTCATGCGCCAGTGCCAACTTCACTTCCAGTTAATAGGCTCTAGCGTATTGCAGGATTTTGCTCTGCCCTTAGTAGGACAAAGCGGAGGGCGCCTGCGCAGGTGTGCATTTCAACTCATTTACATGGATCTGTGGATGACGTAGGACACGTCAACCCCATCAATCAAGGAAGGAGAATGTTGATTCTATTGCGAGTGGAGGCCCTAAAAGACCAACACCCATCGGACCAGTCCATGCTGATTGGAATATAGAGATGTAGACTTATAAAAGGTACAAGATGGTGGCTCGATTCTAATGAATTGGGTATTCTAGAATAGGTATGCAGCCGACAGGGCGCAATCAGCAGAGCGGTGTTTAAATTTGGCGCCAAAATCGCTGATTGGTCGAGGCCGGCAATCGTGACCAATCACCAAAGCGGTGTTAAAATTTGGCGGCTATATCGCAGATTGGTCATGACCGGCGGTCGCGACTAATCAGCAGAGCGGGGTTTAAATTTGGCGCCAATAATGCTGATTGGTCGCGGGCTGGCAACCGCGACCAATCAGCGAAGCGGTGTTTAAATTTGGCGCCAATATCGCTGATTGGTCACGGCCGGTGGTTGCGACTAATCAGCAGAGCGTTGTTAAAATGTGGCGCCAATATCCGCGACCAATCAGCACAGCGGTGTTTAAATGTGGCGCCAAGATCGGTGATTGGTCGCGGTCGCTATTTAAATGTGGCGCCCAAATCGGTGATTGGTCGCGGGCAGCGGCCGCGACCAATCAGCACAGCGGTGTTTAAATTTTGCGCCAAGATCACTGATTGGTTGGGTGCGGAGACCGCGACCAATCAGCGAATCGTATTGGTGAGGACCGGGGAGCGGAATCGTATTGGTGAGGACCGGGGAGCGCCGCTGCCTGTGCGGCTACTTCTGCTGCGAGAAGCCGGGACATGAGCGACTGCTCGCAGCAGAAGAATCCCGACCCGCAGCGCTGCTCCCCGGTCCTCCCTTGACACGCTAGCCGCTGATCTCCCGACAGTAGCCGCATGGTGTTACTAAGGTCCGGACATTTGTGTTCAAAATTGCTGATTGGTCGCGGGCGCTGCTCGCGACCAATCACCGATTTGGGCGCCACATTTAAATATCGGCCGCGACCAATCACCGATCTTGGCACCACATTTAAACACTGCTGTGCTGATTGGTCGCGGACGCTGCCTGCGACCAATCACCGATTTGGGCGCCACATTTAAATAGCGGCCGCGACCAATCACCGATCTTGGCGCCACATTTAAACACCGCTGTGCTGATTGGTCGCGGATGCTGCCCGCGACCAATCACCGATTTGGGCGCCACATTTAAATAGCGGCCGCGACCAATCACCGATCTTGGCTCCACATTTAAACACCGCTGTGCTGATTGGTCGCGGCCGATATTTAAATGTGGCGCCCAAATCGGTGATTGGTCGCGGGCAGCGTCCGCGACCTATCAGCACAGCGGTGTTTAACTTTTGCGCTAAGATCAGTGATTGGTCAGGTCCGAAGACCGCGACCAATCATCGAATCGTCTTGGTGAGCACCGGGGAGCGGCGCTGCCTGTGCGGGTACTTCCGCTGCGAGAACCCGGGACATGAGCGGGCGCTCGCAGCAGAAGTATCCCGACCCGCAGCTCCGCTCCCCGGTCCTCTCTTCCGCATGGAGGTCAGCGACGCCGGCGGTCCTTCCGCTGCTACTGGCTGGGAGATGAGCGCCTCGCGCCGCTCATCTCCCGGCTGCATCTCCGTCCCGCAGATGGGTCCGGCGGTCGAGGTTCTTCTGCTGGTACCGGCCGGGAGATGAGCGCCTCGCGGCGCTCAACTCCCGGCTTCATCACCGCTCAGCTCCGTCCCGTAGATGAGCTGCTAACGGCCGCCATCTTTTTTCAGAAATCCCGCGGCGCTGATTGGCCGCTGCCGGACCAATGAGCGACGCGGGATTTCCTGGACAGACAGACAGAAAGACAGACAGAAAGACAGACAGACAGATAGACAGACAGACAGACGGGATAAGACAATTATATAGTAGATTCTTTTGTATAAGACTTGTCTTGTGATATAGTTTTAGATGCTAAGCCGTTTGCGCTCTCCGTAAGGTCTATGTAAAAGTGCAGCTCTGAATGCGATTTTAGAGTAAGGGAATACTTTCCAGCATTGCTTTTGGGGTGTTTGAAGAGTACCTATACTTTAAGATCCTTTTAATACTGTATGAGGGCTATGGGGCCATCATACTGTGTGGGGGTGCTGTTGGGTCAATTATAAACGGTGTGGGGGGGCTGTGGAGTCCATCCTACTATGTGGAGTGGACCGTGGGATCCATCATACTGTAGAGGGAGCTGTGGGGCTATCATACTCTGTAGGGGGCGGTTAGTTCCATCATACTGTATGGGGTTCTTTGGAGCCATCATAATGTATAGGGCTATGGGGCTATCATTCTTTGTTTGGGGGGCTGTGGGGTTTATCATATTGTATGGGGGAATGTGGGGGCCATCATACTGTATGGGAGCTATAGTGCCATCTTACTGTGTGGGGGACTTTGGGGTCATCATACTGTGGGAGGGACTATGAGGGTATCATACTGGTGGAGCCTGCTGTGGGGTCTATCATATTGTATGGGACAATGTGGGGGCCATCATACTGTATGGGAGCTGTAGGGCCATCTTACTGTGTGGGGGACTTTGGGGTCATCATACTGTGGGAGGGACTATGAGGGTATCATACTGGTGGAGCCTGCTGTGGGGTCTATCATATTGTATGGGGGAATGTGGGGGCCATCATACTGTATGGGAGCTGTGGGGCAATCTTACTGTGTGAGGGACTGTGGGGTCATCATACAGTGGGAGGGACTATGAGGGTATCATACTGGTGGAACCTGCTGTAGGCTCATCATACTGTGCGTGTAGATACTGTGGCAGCAAATTATGTGGGGGATTCACTGAGGTATCATACTGTGTTTTGGGGCATTATGTGCTATGAGAGATATGAAATGGGTATAATAGTGGGTGAGCACACTAAGGGGCTTCAGGAGAGGTACTATTTCTATGTACATGCTTTAAAAATTGTCCCTATCCTTCTTTTTAATAATTGGGAGGTATTTTCCTTTCTGTGCTATGGAACCCCATGATTTCTATGTACGCCTCTGGTCCATATAGTCTATGAATTGCAATGTTTTATATTATACCATGTGTTTACATGTGTGCTGCGCCAGCTACTGTATGTGACAGATCCTTTGAAGTGTTGCATGTGTAGGTGAGAGAGATTGGTGATATGTGCATCAATACATTTTGTGGAAAGAAGTGCCCTGGGTCTAAAATGCCCAGACAACAATGCCATTGAATAGCAAGAGCGATATCTAAAGTGATAGATGTAGAGCATAAAAAGTTAACACACTAAGCCACTGTGCAAAATATTTAGACAGGAGGAGGCAGCGTTATCATTATCATGACCCGCCATTAGAGATGTAGATTACCACCATAGAAGGGAGCATTCCCATGAGTGAAGATCTGCTGACAGGTCAAATATTAGACACAGCAGAGAAAGCAGATGCTCATTCCTGACTGTGACTTGCCACACAAGAAGCTGAATGTGAAAAGAATTACAACATCAAAGACTTCTAGAGGCAAATATTTGTCTTTGAGGAATTGTGATGCGGAGCTGAATGAGTCTGCCACAAGGATGTGCAAGTTTCCAGATTAGAGCTATGAGGTGAGCGTGAGATAGGACCACGACCACATTGTGGATATGTTCTGCTCTTTTCTGTGAAGAAGACAAAATATTGTCTCTGTGGAGAAGGTGCTGCTGAGGTGTTTGCCAGCAGACTGTCACAAATACAAACAAAGTGTTGCCAGTATTAACTTATTCCTGTAAACTAACTATATACATCCATTCCAACCTGTTATTTTCTTTGCTTTTTTAATAAGACAATTTTGCATTTTAAGTTAAGTCAACATAAGACAGACATACCCAACTGCACAACAGTCCATTACTCTATGAGATCCTATATGCGTAGTAGATGCTGGGTGGCAACCAATGACGGCAGCTGTTATACTTTCCATAGCCATTGTCATCCAGCTCTCCAAAGATACTGCAGGACACATCATATGTTCCTCAAATATCAGATCTTACATCATGAAAAAAAAATCTAGACTCGTAACAAATAAAAGCTCAGAGAAGCTCCTAAATAATGGCGATGCCCCTAAATACAATCTCCAGACCAGATACCTTAAACAAATACAGACCACAGACCAGACCCCCTAAACTAATATAGATCTCAGACCAGAAACTAATCCAGATCACTCACCAAAGCCCCAATAAATCCAGATATCCTATATAAACCCAAACTAAACCCAAGATGCAATACAGAGCCCAATCAAACCCCTCTAAGCAAATACAGATCTGTTACTAAACCTTCTTAACAAATACAGACCCCAGACCTGATCCCATAAATAAAAACTGAACTCAAACCAGAACCCCCTAAAAAAACAGACCCCAGACCTGATTACCTAAATTGATACAGACTCCAAATCAAACACCCTAGAGATATACAGGGCACATGCACCCTAAACTAATACAGACCACAGATTAAACCCCCTAAATATACATATATAGAACCTAAACCAGTCACCCAGAGCAGTACAGACCCCAGAATCAACCCCTAAATAAATACAGACCTCAGACTAACTACAGACACGACAATATAAACTAATACAAACGTAAAAAAATACCGACCACAGATAAGACCCCTCAACGGAAAAGACACCTCAGATCAGACTCACTAAAGAAATAGTGATCTCAGATGAAGCCCCCAAAATAAATACAGTTCTTAGTCCACAGCCCCTAAATAAAGGCAGGCCACAGATAAGACCCCCGAAAGGAATAGAGACATCAGTCCATAGACCCTAAATAAAGGAAGACCATAGATCAGACCCTTTAAAGAAATAGAGACCTCAGTCCATAGCTTCTAAATAAAGGCAGACTACAGATAAGACCCCTTAAAGAAATAGAGACCACAGAACAACCCCCTAAAGAAATAGAGATGACAGAACAACCCCCTAAAGAAATAGAGACCACAGATGAACCCCCTAAAGTAAGAGAGATGACAGAACAACCCCCTAAAGAAATAGAGACCTCAGCCCATAGCCCTAAATAAAGGCAGACCACAGATCAGACCCCCTAAAGAAATGCAGAATCCAAATAAGACTACAAAATTAAACAGACACTTGACCCTATTTACAAATATTGCCCCCAGACCAGACCCTCAAATCAATTCCTGACCCCAGACCGTACCCCCATATCCCATCCACTCTAAACCAATACAAACCCCCTGAAAAAAATACATCTGATATCTATGTAGATGACAAATCAGAAAATGTCTCAATAGACTATGAAGCTAATGTTCGCTCCAGCACGACTCAGGGAATTACATATTTGCATTTTTTTTATACTAAGAGGAAATAATCAGCAAATGAGCGTGCGAACGCAGCATCAAATAAAACGTCTTGTCTCCGCATCACCGTTAATCAAAACCATTAATCTAGTGTCAAGCTGTACGTAACTTTGCTGGAAAAAAAATTCTGATACCGGTTTGTTTGCGTCCATTGAGGGATGTAATTACAGATTCTTTGTAAATGAATCCCCCACCGGTAGGATTTGTTAAACCGATCCCTGACAGATAGCATGGTTGATAAATACTGTATTTAAATGCAAATCTGTAACGCGCCGCTCAGGTAATGTCCCACTTGAGCACCTTTTACAAATAAAAATAATACTTCAGCGAGGATAGTCGCAGCACATAAACACATAATTAATCAGAATAGTGGAAAAAAAAAGGCAAAAATCAAACCAATCCCAAGAATTAGATAAACAACAAGAGCGCCATCTAGTGGCCACTCTGTAGGCATTGCAGTATGTGCACTATCCCATAAATTCAGAACAGGGCTCTGTTCAGATTACTCAGGGCCAGATCCAAATCTGAGACCAGCTTACAAAATATTACAGAAATAGAACCACAAGTAGCATAGTGCCTACACGTTGTTGTCCACTTTTGGGGACCATTTCATTTTTCTTCCTTTAATGCATGTATTTTTGGCTAAAAAATCATTTTTGCAATTTGATTTTGTTAGAAATTTTGCACTGTCTGCCTTCCGTATCCTCTGGGCTGCACTGTCTATTGCTGGCTGCAGAATGAGTTAACTGAGAATCTACCAGTCAGCTCCCTAGAATGATCTGATAAAAAGTTTGTAACTTTTTTCTGACCACAGACCACATCAAAGTAGAATGTATAGGAAAACAAAGAGGTGGGAAAAACCAAATAGTGCAACATTTTTAATGAAAACCAGTTGAAAAAAAAATATTCTTAACTTCAAGTATATGTATGTAAGTAAAAAAAAATGGTCCCCAAAAAGTGGACAACCACTTTTTATAGCCTTGAAGCACTTGGAATTGTTTATGAGTTTAGCGGCGGACAGTCTTTGCTCTGGTTACTCCGACTATTAGGTCATAGGGGGGGCTTGGCCTTCACCCTTTAAACCAAGTGCAGGGATGTGGGCTTATACAGAGTCTCTAGGTTGAGTCCTTGGAGTAGTCATTGGCTGATGGAGCAGGCTGGTCACCAGGTCAGAGCCAGGAGGGTGGAAAAGGAGCAAAATCGAAAGACAGAAGAATAGTGGGGAAAGAAGCCAAGGTTAGAACAGGAACAACTCAGGCTAAACAGTAGCTGCAGTAGAGATGTGAACCAGGGATAGTGAATCTATAACTGGCAACTCCAAGCAATAAACTGGAAGTTTTAGAAGGTTGTGGTGCTGTTCCATTAGCCATTGGCTGGACAGTGCCTGGGATGTCCAGAGCTTCTGGTGCCAACATTTTCTCCATCGTCAGAGCAGTGCCTGGTGACAGAAGTAGACGTTGCAGGAGCAGGTCCAAGAGGAGGTGCAACAATGTCCCAATAATTTTTTGCTAATTTTCAGGACATTTAAAGTCACAAACTTTGGAGTCCACAAATCTTCAAAGGAATGCTCATTAGGTGGAACATTTACATAAGCCCTACTCGTTTCACCTCCTTTGTGGTCTAGTTTTGATGGACAATAGGACAATAGCTATAGGCAAGTCAACAATGAAGTAACTGGACAAGGTCTTCAAATCAAGGAACATTTCACTGGTGATGAAGACACGGCTCGTACATAGTCTGGTCTTTTCTGTAGTAACATAGACAAAACAGACAGAAGACAGAAGAAGAATCAATGCATTTGAAATGTGGTGCTGGAGAAGGATGTTATCAATACCATGGTCGACAAGAAGAAGAAACAAATCAATTTTGGAACAAATCAAGCCAGATATGTCACTCGAAGCAAGGATCACCAAGCTACGACTCGCCTACTTTGGACACATCATAAGAGAGTAATCACTGGGGAAGGACATCATGGTGGGAAGAATAGAAGGAACAAGGCGAAGAGGAAAACAAGAAACTCGATGGCTTGATACAATCAAATTAACTGTGGAGAAGACCCTGGTGGACATATCTAGGCTTCACCAAGATTGATCTTCCTACAAAGCGTTCATTATCAAGTCGCCATGGCTTGATATCGTGCTGAAGGCAGTTAAATAATTAAAATAATTTGATGGACAACCCCTTGAAGAATGGGTTTACTACCTTTGTGCAGATTCTATTGGTACCCATCTGCCATAAGCCTGGACATACACAAAAGCTAGCGGTCAGCCAAACCTTCCTTTGGCCCAACAGCTATCTCTCCCGACTCCCACATATATATGAACACTCAGCTCTGCCTAGTATTCATGTGTTTTAATGGGCAGAGAAGAGAAAGCTGCTCACGGGCTTCATTGTGATTTAACTCCCTGAGAACAAGAAGATCAGATGCTTCAATTTTGACTGTCCGATCACGCTGTCCCTAGAAGATGATATTGTATGGCCGCATGTACATTATGTCAGACAGTCCTACTGAAATCCACGGGATGACTGTCATCTAATGTACAGTACAGACCAAAAGTTTGGACACACCTTCTCATTTAAAGATTTTTCTGTATTTTCATGACTATGAAAATTGTACATTCACACTGAAGGCATCAAAACTATGAATTAACACATGTGGAATTATATACTTTACAAAAAAGTGTGAAACAACTGAAAATATGTCTTATATTCTAGGTTCTTCAAAGTAGCCACCTTTTGCTTTGATGACTGCTTTGCACACTCTTGGCATTCTCTTGATGAGCTTCAAGAGGTAGTCACTAATTCATAGTTTTGATGCCTTCAGTGTGAATGTACAATTTTCATAGTCATGAAAATACAGAAAAATCTTTAAATGAGAAGGTGTGTCCAAACTTTTGGTCTGTACTGTACATGGGGTCCTTTAAGGGGTTTTCTGGTTCAGAAAACCCATTTTAATATACCCTATCAGGACTCTCTGAATGGAAAGCGGCTACAAGAATGTATCTCTCTGGAGGAGAGTGTAATACTTCATTGCCCCTGTGGGGGCAGTGCAGGGAAATTGAACACTTACTGTAAGTGCCCTTCAACAATTATATTAAATTACTGAAGGTCTGAGCAGCCAAAGATTCTGTGATCAGTATATCATCAGGGCATCAACAAAATGGAATGTCCAAAATGGAATCCCCTTTTAAAAAGAAGATTTACACAAAGTTAATAAACTCTTTTAAAAAAGATATTACAGTATAAAATCCCAGCTCACTGAATAAATATATTACAGATGCCTGAAATAACAATGAGTATCAAAGTGAAAGAGGCAGAGATACACACACACAGACCTGTATTGCTGCTTTCTAGTGAGAGCTGTATCTCACACAAGTGCTGGATTCACAGCTACACTGGTCACATCTGTACCGCTGTTTAATGTCCTCCATGCTGCTGCTTCTGAACATGTATTATTTAGAGCCAGGTGAACAGGAGCACCTAAGTCTGTCATAGGGCTCACTAGGTGAAGCAGATCGTCTAAGCCCAAGGGTCGGCTGGGTACACGGGCCACGGGCGTCTGTGCAGCTTGCAGTTGAGGCTTGCGGGAAACATATAGTAGAGGTCCTGAAAGCTACAGGCAGACAGGAGATGTCGTGGAGACTGTAGACAGATAGCAGAGGTCCTGGAAACCGCAAAAAGGTAGCAGAGGTCCTGAAAACCGCAGACAGATTGCAGAGGTCCTGGAAGCCGCGAGCAGGCAGAAGATGCCCTGGACACCGCAAGTGGACACGTAGCAGAGGTCCTGGGAGGCTGGGAACAGGTAGTGGAGGTTCTGGAAGCCATGAGCAGACAGGAGACATCCTAGAAGCCACAAGCAGTAGCAGAGGTCCTGGAAACCACAAAAAGGTAGCAGAGGTCCTGTAAAAAGCAGACTGTTTGCAGAGGTCCTGGAAGCCATGAGCGGGCAGAAGATGCAGTGGACGCTGCAAGTGAACACGTAGCAGAGGTCCTGAAAGACTGGGAACAGGTAGCAGATGTTTTGGAAGCCGCAAGCAGACAGGAGACATCCTGGAAGCCACAGGCAGATATGTAGCAGAGGTCCTGGAAGTCGCGAGCAGGCAGAAGATGCACTGGACGCCGCAAGTGGACACGTAGCAGAGGTCCTGGAAGACTGGGAACAGGTAGCAGAGGTTCTGGAAGCCGCAAGCAGTCAGGAGACATCCTGGAAGCCACAGGTAAATATGTAGCAGAGGTCCTGGAAAACTGGAAACAGGTAGCAGAGGTCTTGGAAGACTGGGAACAAGTAGCGGAGGTCCTGAAAGCCGTGAGCAGACAGGAGACATTCTAGAAGCCGCAAGCAGACAGGTAGCAGAGGTCGGGGAAGAGCAGAAACACATAGCAGAGGTAATGAAAGCCGCAAGCAGACTGGAAACACCCTTTAAGCCACAGGCCAACATGCAGCAAAGGTCTTAGAAGACTGGGAACAGGTAGCAGAAAGAACCCCGGAGCAACTAGAAAGTCTTAATACCAAGACACAGGTGTGTGTCTTAGTAGGAATTATATAAGCTGACGTGGAGCACAAGAAAGTTTAGCGGACTAGGGTGAAGGGAGCAGAGCCTGAGACAAGTGTGTAGCAATGTCTGTGTGTGCTGTGTATGGGAGTCATATCAGTTAGGCTATTTGCCCACGATGCAGAAATGCTCTGGAATTTTCCTGAGTATTTCTGCATCTCACTGGTAGAAAAAACGCATGTGGATTTTACATGCGTTTTTCCTGCCAGGTAGAAGTGTTTGTCAAGCATTTTTACATGCGATTTCGCATGCGGGTTGTCAGCCGCTTTCCCAAGTGATTTTAGCATCACTTGGAAAAGTGCTTGACAACTTGGTCACACTATATAAATCCATGCAACCGGCACAGATTTATATAGTGTGACCAAGTTACGATGCTGCAAATGCAGCATCAATAGTAAAAAAAAAAAAGAATAAAATGGTGAAAAATAAAAAAAAACATTATACTCACCTTCTGATGGCCCCCGGTCTCCTTCTCCGGTGCCTTCGGAGGCTCGCAGTGGTATAAAAGGACCTTCCATGACGTAATTTAGTCATGTGACAGGTCACGTGACCGCTGACATCGGTGGTCGAGTGACCTGTCACATGACTAAATGACGTCATGGTAGGTCCTTTTAAACCACTGCGAGCCTCCGAAGGCACCGGAGAAGGAGACTGGGGGCCATCAGAAGGTGAGTATAATGTTTTATTTTAGTTTAATTCTTTTTTAACTACAGGTACTATAGTACCTGGGTCTAGAGGAGAGTCTCCTCTTCTCCAGACCCAGGTACCATCCGCGCATTGAATCGCTTAATATCGCATGTGCACATGTAGTCATGCAGATATTAAGCGATTTAATGCAAGTCAATGGCGGCGATTATGAAGCGATTGCGCAAAATAATTGGTAGTGCTGCGTTTTTTTCCGCAATGATAATCCGCAGCGGAAATTTCCGCAGCATGTGCACAGCACATGTGGATTATCATTGGGGAACATTGCAGACCTTCTACCAAGCGTTATTTAAGCGTTTCTGCAACGGAATTGCCGCTGCAGAAACACTTAAAAAAACATAGTGGGCACACAGCCTTAGTCTCAACCCACTAGCTTAGAGATAACTGAAAATTAAAGATAGTCTGCAGAGGGGGAAACTGGTGAAAAATACAGGATACAAGCGATATACTGGCCATAAATAGTGTTACAGCAGATATACTTTTAGACTATATATCGCCTCACTGTTTACCACTACGGTCTTATTGTAGCATCGCACAGTGTCGGGACGTCTCCTTACATTAGACAGATTGCAATGTAACACTTCACGGAAGGAATCAGGCCGTTTACAGTTGTTTCCGTGCATTGAAACAGGCAGGCAGAAAATGACATGCTTAAAGTAGGGTTGCGAAGATCAGAGGCGTCAGAGCATGACCAGGGAGTACTGCAGCTGGCTCTTAGAGATAAGTGTGTGTAAGTGGCCTCAACTCCTCAGCAAAGGGAACTGTCAAAATGCATAAAGCAAACTGCCATCTCCCTCAAACAAGTATTTTTGTTAAAGAAAATTGAAAAAAAAAATGCAAAAAAAACTACTAATTAGCAAGAACAAAGCAGTCGCCCTGATCCTCAGAGCTCGTTTGTGGGGCACTAAACTGGGTGAAATGACTTCATTAATCTGCATGGATTAAAGTGTGAAATGAAAAGTAGTTATGCCTTAATGAAAGAGATCTGCTTGTTTTCAGAAACGGCACTGCTATTTTTAATAAATTCAACCCCATTTTTGAAATTGGTGCAATACCAGACAGATCCTATGTAAAAGAGTGGCGCTCTTTCTGGAAAATAATGATCTTTCTATACGTTGGGTAAAATGGAAACAGTACAGCATATACTGAGCACACAAGGGGGAATATTTACTAAGATGACAGGTCCTGGCATCGTTAGATTTAATATATTAGAAGTGGTGGCCCCATCCCTCCCACAAAGCTCCGCTAACTTTTTAAAATGGCAAGTGTGGGAGAAGACAAAGGTAAAAACAGCAGCAGGGTTCTCGCGTAGGATAGCACAAGAACCAGCAGTCTATGGAGCTACATTCTCTGAACGGGACTCGATAAACTGGATGAAAAAGACTGGGATTGTCGTGGGACCTCGATTTGGATTACAGCGGACCATGTGGATTATTATTTTATTTTTAATGGGGGAAAGATGGAAATTGTGAAAAAAAAAAAATTTCCGTGTGTTTTATTCTCTTTTTACTTACTAGGTTAGTATTGGGGGCGTCTGATAGGAGCTTCTCCATTACTAACCTGTAGGTTTGATGTCAGCGGACATTGCACAGCTGACTTCAAACACAGCACCAGGGAAATCATGAAGAGCCAAGGCTAAGCACCAGAATTGAGAGCAGGTCTTATTAGGCTGTGAAAGAGCCAATATCCATGGCCCTTCCCAATCTATTAATAACAGCCCACAGCTGTCTGCTTTCCCTTAGCTGGTTATTAAAAATAAAGGGGACCCTACATGTTTTAGGGTCCCCTCATTTTTAATAAACAGCAAAGACAAAGCAGACAGCTGGGAGGATGATATTGATAGGCTGGGAAGGTCTATGAATAATGGCCCCTTCCCAGAATAGTAAGACTAGGTCACAGCTGTCTGCTTTCCCTTGGCTGGTTATTAAAAACTAGATGGTGGCCCGATTCTAACGCATCGGGTATTCTAGAATATGTATGCGGCTGACCGGGCGCAATGAGCAGAGCGGTGTTTAAATTTGGCGCCAAAATCGGTGATTGGTCGCGGCCGGCAACCGCGACCAATCAGCAAAGCGGTGTTGAAATTTGGCGACTATATTGCAGATTGGTCACGGCCGGCGGTCGCGACTAATCAGCAGAGCGGGGTTTAAATTTTGCGCCAATAATGCTGATTGGCCGCGGCCAGCGAACGTGACCAATCAGCAAAGGGGTGTTTAAATTTGGCACCAATAATGGTGATTGGTCACGGCCGCGACCATTCAGCAGAGCGGTGTTTAAATTTGGCGGCAATAATGCTGATTAGTCGCGGCCGGCAATTTGGCGCCAACAATGCTGATTAGTCGCGGCCGGCAACCGCGACCAATCAGCAGAGCGGGGTTTAAATTTGGCGCCAAAATCGCTGATTGGTGGCGGCCGGCGGGCGCGACCAATCAGCAGAGCGGGGTTTAAATTTGGCGCCAATAATGCTGATTGGTCGCGGACAGCGACCGCGACCAATCAGCAGAGCGGTGTTTATATTTTGCGCCAATATTGCTGATTGGTCGCGGACGGCGACCGCGACTAATCAGCAGAGCGGTGTTTAAATTTGGCGCCAATACTGCTGATTGATCTCGGCCAGCGACCGCGATCAATCAGTAGAGCGGTGTTTAAATTTGGCGCCAATACTGCTGATTGATCTCGGCCAGCGACCGCGATCAATCAGTAGAGCGGTGTTTAAATTTGGCGCCAATACTGCTGATTGATCTCGGCCAGCGACCGCGATCTATCAGCAGAGCATTGTTTAAATTTGGCCCCAATCTCGCTGATTGGACGAGTCTGGCGTCCGCAACCAATCACTGATCTTGCCGCAAAAGTTAAACACTACTGTGCTGATTGGTCGCGGACGCTGCCCGCGACCAATCACCGATTTGGGCGTCAAATTTAAATATCGGCCGCGACCAATCACCGATCTTGGCTCCACATTTAAACACCGCTGTGCTGATTATATAGTAGACTAGATGGTGGCCCGATTCTAACGCATCGGGTATTCTAGAATAGGTATGCGGCCGACCGGGCGCAATCAGCAGAACGTTGTTTAAATTTGGCGCCAAAATCGGTGATTGGTCGCGACCGGCAACCGCGACTAATCAGCAAAACGGTGTTTAAATTTGGCGGCAATATTGGTGATTGGTCACGGGTGGCGGCCGCGACCAATCAGCGAACTGTGTTAGTGAGGACCGGAGAGCTTGTTTAAATTTGGCGATAAAATCGACCAATCAGCAGAGCGTTGTTTAAATTTGCTGCCCATCTCGCTGATTGGTCTCGGTGGCCAACCGCGACTAATCAGCAGAGCGGCGTTTAAATGTGCCGCCCATCTCGCTGATTGGTCGCGGCCGGCCACCGCGACCAATGAGCAGACCGGCGTTTAAATTTGCCACCCATCTCGCTGATTGGTCGCGGCCGGCCACCGTGACCAATGAGCAGAGCGGCGTTTAAATTTGCCGCCGATCTCGATGATTGGTCGCGGTCGGCCACCGCGACCAATCAGCAGAGCGGCGTTTAAATTTGCAGCCTATATCGCTGATTGGTTGCGGCCGGCGACCGAGACCAATCAGCAGAGCTGCTTTAAATTTGCCGCCGATATCGCTGATTGGTCGCGGTGGCTGGCCGCGACCAATCAGCAGAGCGGCGTTTAAATTTGCCGTCCTTCTCGCTGATTGGTCGCGGTGGCCGGCCGCGATTAATCAGCAGAGCGGCGTTTAAATTTGCCGCCCATCTCGCTGATTGGTCGCGGTGGCCGGCCGCGATTAATCAGCAGAGCGGCGTTTTAATTTGCCGCCCATCTCGCTGATTGGTCGCGGCCGGCCACCGCGACCAATCAGCAGAGCGGCGTTTAAATTTGCCGCCCATCTCGCTGATTGTTCGCTGCCGGCCACCGCGACCAATCAGCAGAGCGGCGTTTAAATTTGCCGCCCATCTCACTGATTGGGGTCGCGGTCGGCCGGCCACCGCGACCAATCAGCAGAGCGGCGTTTAAATTTGCCGCCCATCTCGCTGATTGGTCGCGGCCGGGCACCGCGACCAATCAGCAGAGCGGCTTTTAAATTTGCCGCCCATCTCGCTGATTGGTCGCGGCCGGCCACCGCGACCAATCAGCAGAGCGGCGTTTAAATTTGCAGCCTATATCGCTGATTGGTCGCGGTGGCCGGCCGCGATTAATCAGCAGAGCGGCGTTTAAATTTGCCGCCCATCTCGCTGATTGGTCGCAGCCGGCCACCGCAACCAATCAGCAGAGCGGCGTTTAAATTTGCCTCCCATCTCGCTGATTGGTCGGTGCCGGCCACCGCGACCAATCAGCAGAGCGGCGTTTAAATTTGCCGCCCATCTCGCTGATTGGTCGCGGTGCCCGGCCGCGATTAATCAGCAGAGTGGCGTTTAAATTTGCCGGCCATCTCGCTGATTGGTCGCGAGAGCTTGCCACCGCGACCAATCAGCAGAGCGGCGTTTAAATTTGACGCCCATCTCGCTGATTGGTCGCGGCCGGCCACTGCGACCAATCAGCACAGCGGCGTTCAAATTTGCCGCCCATCTCGCTGATTGGTCGCGGTCGGCCACCGCGACCAATCAGCACAGCGGCGTTTAAATTTGCCGCCCATCTTGCTGATTGGTCGCGGTCGGCCACCGCGACCAATCAGCACAGCGGCGTTTAAATTTGCCGCCCATCTTGCTGATTGGTCGCGGTCGGCCACCGCGACCAATCAGCACAGCGGCGTTTAAATTTGCCGCCCATCTCGCTGATTGGTCGCGGTCGGCCACCGTGACCAATCAGCAGAGCGACGTTTAAATTTGCCGTCCATCTCGCTGATTGGTAGCGGCCGGCCACCGCGACCAATCAGCAGAGCGGCGTTTAAATTTGCCGCCCATCTCGCTGATTGGTCGCGGCCGGCCACCGTGACCAATCAGCGTCGTATTAGTGTGGGCCCGGGAGCGGCGCTGCTTGTGCGGCTCCTTATTAGCGAGGACCGGGGAGCGGCGTTGCCTGTGCGGCTCCTTCTGCTGCGAGAAGCCGGGAGATGAGCGGCTGCTCGCAGCAGGAGCATCCCGACCAGCGGCGCCGCTCCCCGGTCCTCCGTTCACACTTGCTGTCGGGAGATCAGCAGGCCAAGCCGCTGATCTTCCGACGTTAGCCGCATGGAGGTCAGCGGCGCCGGTCGGGGTAGTTGTGCTGCTAGCGCCGCTCATCTGCCCGCTGCATCGCCGCTGACCTCCGTCCGCCAGATGAGCCGCTAACGGCCGCTGTCTTTTTTCAGAAAACCCGCGGCGCTGATTGGCCGCTGCCGGACCAATGAGCGACGCGGGATTTCCAGGACAGACAGACAGACAGACAGACAGAAAGACAGACAGATAGACAGACAGACAGACAGACGGGATAAGACAATTATATAGTAGATAGGGGGGATTCCATGTCGTTTTTTATTTTATTTATTTATTTCTTTGTATTTTTCATTTATTTATTAGTAATAAATAAATAAATGAATGAAAAAAGTCGGCAGCTGTCTGCTTTCCTGATTTAATAAGCTGTGAATGTCCTTGGTTATTAGGCCATTCCCAACCTACAAATATCGGCCTGCAGTCGCCCCAGAAGTGGAACATCATATTTGATGCGCCAATTCTGGCTCTTAGCCTCAGCTTTTCCCAATTGCCCTGGTGCGGTGGAAATCGGGATAATTGTTTTTGGGGTTAGTAATGGAGAGGTGTCAGTCAGACACCCTCATTACTAACCCAGTAGTAAAAATAAATAAACACACACACAGAAAAAAAACTTTACTTGAATAAAGACTCCCCCATTCTAGCCCTCGTTCAACAATTTATTAATAAAATTATCCCACAAAGTAATCCAAGGTCATCTTCTTGGTCTCCGGCTGTTATCAGCGAGAGCAGGCGATGCTGATGACAGTAGTAGTCAAAAGCCGGCGCTTGACAGGCGGTATCCTTGTCACTGCCGGTCACAGCTATTGGTTCACACGCTGTCCTCTGCGTGACAGTGTGGGAACCCACAGCGGTCTGTGATACCCAGTGGCTGTCACCGGCGTTGACTTCAGTAAGAGTAAGATTACTGCCAGTCAGAGTCGCTGTTTCCATCACAGCGGACCACGTGGGAACCGCCGACTGTTCAGGCCAAGCATTCACTTGAATGGGGTTCGGGTTCAGCATCAAGTTCGGGTACTGTTCAGTTACCTGAACCGAAAATTCACTTGTCTACCCATCCCTAATTACAACAACCCTACTCTCTATCCATGCTTGTTTCTTCTTTGTTCCAACCAATCTCTTAGACAAACAACAAAACAATTGCCAGTCGCTGTGGATAAACCTACTCAGGCATGGAAGAAAGCCGCCAACTAGAAAAACAAAGCAAACCTACTGTGTATTCCGACCAACCCCATCTGAAAAAATTAAGGCTTTTTCAAGCCCATCCTGAAACCCGAAAGGAAAATGAACCCCATCTAAAAGTCTTCTGGCCCTTTCTATTCCTATGGGGCTTCTAGCACTCCGCCAATCCCTCCTAGGTACTATTTCCGACGAAACTATAGTGAGCTTATCGAAAAATTCCTCAAACCTAGTCATGTCTTGTTTTATTAAAGCCAAAAAATTACTGACTTTCACCTTATATAAGTAGTTGCCACCAGTGATGAGCGAGCACTAAAATGCTCGGGTACTCGTTGCTCGGGTCGAGCAAATTGGAATACTCGGGTGCTCGACCCGAGCAATGAGCCCAATGTAAGTCTATGGGAAACTCGAGCATTTTTCAGGCGGCTCCCCCATCCCCCCCGGCGGTCTGCAGAGGGCCTAAAAATTGCCCAAATCCATGGGAACAGTGCTCAAATGACATGGGAACAGCATGGGGAAGACCCCTGGAAGCATTTCTGACTCCCAAATCACTGCTGTCAACAACGTGGTCAGAGTATTACGCCACTTTTACGGACTCACAATAAAACATACAAAAACAAAACCAAAATGGATTTTCCTGGGAAATATATTAAGGAACATCCTTTCCAGGTTAATGACTTCTATATAAGGCAAAATAAATAACCAAAACCAAAAATACTCCTCCACACCTTGGGCTATGTTCACACGTAGCGTTTTTGATGCGTTTTTGCACTTTTGCATTGCTTTTAACAAAGACAAATGCATTCACTGGGAAATGTTATTTTAACATTTTACAACCTTATCTGGCCATGTGGTGTGTGACACATCATCAGACACATGCATACAATGCTGAAAAGACATGGGAACAGCATGGGGAAGACCTCTGGAAGCGTTTCTGACTCCCAGGTCACTGCCTAAAAGTGTGCCCATCATAAGTGATCCTTGGCGCATGCGAAGATGCCTCCCGCCATGTACCTGTCGTTGCAGACTTGCAACAATCACCGTCCATGTCCTTGTCCCAGTGCAGCGTTCAGTTGTCCCTACCCCATTCCTTGGAATGCAAGCACAAGTATGCAGGCACAAACCAACCAACCCACAGACTGCAATACTATACTGCCAAATTTTTGACAGCTGCTTGCACTTGAAATGTGGCCTTTTAGGCTCGTGGAGGCGGAAGCTTTTCACAACCTCATGCCGGCGGCGGCTGGGTGTCCATACTCGGTCTCCAGCCGCCACTATTTCTCCCGGTATCGTCTCCGCCTTCCACAAGCACAGGTCCCACTACATTACCCATGCCCTCCCCAGTGCACTTACTGGGAAGGACCGCCTAACCACAAACACGTGGACAGGTGAATGTGGCCAGGGACGGTACGGAGTCAGTCCACAGCTTTTTTTGCTGAGAGTTGTATTTAGCTCGGTGAAAGGACTGGCATAGAGGAAAACCGTATCTACCCTAGGTGTCATTTCTTCCAGGAAGTCCTCTAATGCAGCTTGTTGTAGAAGCAGTAGCAGCCCGTCCAACATCAACTAGCACTTGTTGGTGGTGCTTTGACACACAAACATCTTTTTCAATCTGAAACAGCTTCTCAGTGGAAGTTGTATTTCACCACAGCCATATTCTTTAGCTCGGTGAAAGTACTGGCATAGAGGGAAACCGTATCTACCCCGGCTGTCATTTCTCCGTCACCAGGTTCCGCCCATTGTCACACACGACCATGCCTGGCTGTATGTTCAGCTGTGAGAGCCACAGATCAGGCTGCTGTGTTACAGCTTTCAACAACTCTGCAGCACTGGGTGGTTTGTCAATTAAGCATTAAGCATGTTATCTTCAGCACAGCCTGTTGCCGCTTGACCAAGGCAGTGCTGCAGTGCTGTCAGCTTGTGACTGATGTGGTCATTTCGGAGATGGAGGAGGAGGTGCAGGAGCTGAACAATGTGATTACATTGAGGTTAAATTGGTGACGCTGTTTTTCATACTAAAGAAAGATCCTATTGTTTTGCTTTTTTTACGTTATTTTTTAAGACAAATGCATTCACCGGGAAATGTCATTTTACAACCTTATCTGGCAATGTGGTGTGTGACACATCATCAGACACATCCTGTTTTATTTATGATGGAGGGACTCTGAAAGTCATAAAGCCTATTTTTATAGAGCCATCAGACGGCCCTTACTATTCTTAAAAGGCCAGCAGTCGGCCCTTTCTATTGTTAGAGAGCCATCAGCCAGCTATGCTTTTTTGCTCCCATTATTAACAAGTGGGTCTCCTATACTGTTATTGCGTATCCAGTGACTGCAAGGGCTGACAAAAATTTGGACACAACCCAATACCCCTTTGAAGAGACATAGAGGAGGGTCTCAGTAAAAAAAATGTTCCCATTATAAAGGAGCGGGTCTCCTAAAGTGGTAATGCAAGGGCTGCCAAAATTTGGGAAAAACCCCACTAAGAATTTAAAGACACATAGGGCAGGGCCACAGTAACAAGGTACGACAAATTCCCAATAGAAAGGAGAGAGTCTGCTATACAGTTATAGGGTATGCAGAGAGTCCAATGGCTGACCAATTTTAGGGAAACCCCCATTAAGAATTTAAAGACACAAAGAGCAGGTCCACAGTAACGACAAATTCCCATTAGAAAGGAGAAAGTCTGCTATACAGTTATAGGGTATGCAGTGAGTCCAACGGCTGACCAATTTTAGGAAAAACCCCATTAAGAATTTAAAGACACAAAGAGCAGGGCCACAGTAATGGCAAATTCCCATTAGAAAGGAGAGAGTCTGCTATACAGTTATAGGGAATGCAGTGAGTCCAACAACTGACCAAGTTTAGGAAAAACCCCACAAAGAATTTAAAAGACACACAGAGCAGGTCCACAGTAACAATTATGACATGTTCCCATTAGAAAGGAGAGGGTTTGTTTTTTTCTTCTTGTGTTTTGCGGTCACGTGACCATCTCCTTTATATTCCAGCTCCGCCCTTTTGGCTGTGCTGGACTTCAGTGTTGTTTGACTGTTTCTCTAGCCAGGTGCTTCTGTTCCTATCTCTGTCAATTCGCTTGGTCCTTTGGGGACCTCTAGTACCTTTTTTTCAGTTTGTCTTTTTGTGTTCTTCAACAATTTCTCTGTTTAGGAGGTGTCCCATTTTTGTTCCAGTCCTTAGTTCTTTTAGGGACCCCCTCCCCTTATGCTACAGGTCTTCGTTCAGACTAGCCGAGGACTAAGGCGGGTCTGCTCGCTAGGAACAGGCAGGAACATAGTAGGGATTCAGCTTAGTCTTACTGTAGGCACAGCTTTCCCCTTCTTTCCTTAGTACATGTTGCAGATCATAACAGTAAGTCCAGCCCAAAAAACTAAAAGGAAAGAAATTCGGGGATCAGTATGGTTTCCACCCAGGATTTGGCTCAACGCTTGCAGGGATTGTCTCTGGAGGTGGCCGAGCTCCAGCAGCACGTGAGTAGCTGTTCTGGAGCGCATTTTGTGGAACCCAAGGTAGGACTGCCTGATGTTTTGTATGGTAAGCAGCAAGATTTTTTTTCCTTTAAAAATGCTTGTTTGCTATATTTTCGTTTGAGACCAAGGTCCTCTGGGAATCAATCACAGCACATTGGTTTTATTATGTGACTTTTGCACAATGAACAACAGGGGTGGGCCTTTTCTCTCCAACCTAATGATTCATGCTTGAGGTCGGTAGAAGAATTTTTTTCTGCTATAGGGCTATTATATGACGATCCTGATCGAATCTCATCTGCTGAGGCAGAACTCAGGCGTTTGAATCAGGGGTCAGGTGATGTTGAAAATTATTGCACACACTTTAGAAGATGGGCTTCAGAAGTCAAATGGAATAATCCTGCTCTGAAATGTTTATTTCTTGCAGGTCTGAGAGAAAGGGTTAAGGATTTGCTAATTGCATTCCCTGCACCTGAGACTCTGCAGGATGCCATGCAATTAGCTGTTCGTGTGGATAGGAGGCTGAGATCTAGGCAGAATGAGGTAAAGACTCCAGTAATGCCAGGTCTTAGTCCCCAGAAAATCTGCTCAGATGGCGGAGAACCGATGGAGGTTGGGGCGAAGTCATTCCCCTCTCAGGAAAGAGACCAGAGGTTCGCCGAGGGATTGTGTCTTTATTGTGGTAAAGCTGACCATTTGATTAAGTATTGTGAGCTTCGTTTAAGTAAAGGAATAAAAAAAAAAGGTCAGTTACGCCCGTATAGCTTGTTTACGCTCTGCAGGAGTATTTCTTTCTGGGAGTACTACTTTACAGGAAGATTTGATTGAATTTCAGGTATTTGTGGATTGTGGTTCAACACTTAATGTGATTGATAAAGGGTTTTTGGAAAAACTTAAATTGAAATCCAAACCTTTGTCATCACCTATTTCTGTTATTGCTATTGATAACACTCCCTTGAAATGTATTACTCACAAGGTTGCAGCATTTCCCCTCACTATCAATGGAGTTCACCAAGAAATTTTGGACTTGGTTGTATTAGATAATTTACCCTCTCCGGTCATTCTAGGTTTGCCTTGGTTAAAACTGCACAATCCTTTACTGGACTGGTCTACTAACGTGATTAAGTCTTGGAGTCCGAAGTGCTATGATAAATGTTGTAATGGTCGCATTACGGCTGTGGAAAAAGGGGAATTACCAGTACCTATTCAAGGTTTTTGGAGGGTTTTTTCCGAGGAGGAGTCGCAAGTTTTATCTCCTCATAGGGATTATGATTGCGCCATTGAGCTTGTTCCAGGAGCTACTCTTCCCAAGAGTCGCTTGTTTAATCTGACTATCCCTGAAAGAAAGGCCTTGGAGGAGTACATACAGACTAGCCTGGCTGCTGGTCACATTAGACCTTCTAAGTCGCCTGTGGCAGTTGGATTTTTCTTGTTAAAAAAAAAGGACGGTGGTTTACGTCATTGTCTGGATTTTCGTGAAATTAATAAGATTACCGTACGCAATTCCTACCCATTGCCGTTAATTCCTGACTTGTTTAACCAGTTAGTGGGGGCCAAGTGGTTCTCTAAGATTGATCTCCGGGGTGCATACAATTTGTTACGAGTGAAGGAGGGTGATGAATGGAAAACTGCTTTTAACACTCCGGTAGGTCATTTCGAGAATCTGGTGATGCCTTTTGGTCTTACCAATGCACCTGCATTTTTTCAGAACCTTATTAATGACATCCTGAGACCTTTGATTGGTAAGAATGTGGTTGTGTATTTGGATGACATTTTGATTTATTCACCAGATCTAGAGTCCCATTGGCAGAGTGTACGTGAAGATTAGCAGTTATTGAGTGATAATTCACTCTTTGCTAAGCTGGAGAAATGTGAGTTCGCTGTGCAGAAAATTAGTTTTTTGGGCTACATTGTCTCCAGCGAGGGCTTTGAGATGGACCCTGTGAAGGTTCAGGCTGTGCAGGAATGGCCTAGGCCTATTGGTTTGAAATCTATACAGAGGTTTTTGGGTTTTGCCAATTATTACAGAAAATTCATTAAGAATTTTTCTGTAATTGTTAAACCTCTAACCGATCTCACCAGGAAAGGTGCGAATACGGTCCAGTGGACTACTGAAGCCATTGAAGCATTTGAGTATCTCAAAGAGAGGTTCAGTTCTGCCCCTATCCTTATACAGCCTGATGAGACCAAGCCGTTTTTGGTCGAGGTCGATGCTTCGTCGGTGGGGGTCGGAGCAGTTTTGTCTTAGGAGAACAGGGGTTGAGTACATCCTTGTGCTTTCTTTTCAAAAAATTTTTCGGAAACCGAACTGAATTATGATATTGGAAATCGGGAGTTGCTGGCTATTAAACTCGCATTTGAACATTGGCGTCATTTTTTGGAAGGCACTAGATATCCTATTCAGTTTTTCACAGATCATAAGAATTTGATCTATCTGGATGCTGTCAAGCGCTTGAATGCCTGTCAAGCTAGGTGGGCACTTTTTTATCTCGGTTTCATTTTTCTGTTACCTATATCCCTGGTACTAAGAATGTTAAAGCTGATGCTTTATCTCGTAGATTCTCTCCTACGGTCGGTGCCGAGGAGGAGGAGAGCATTTTACAGAAAGGAGTTGTGGTGGCGGCATTGGACTCCGTTTTGGAGAATGGGATTCTGAAAGCTCAAGATGATGCTCCATCTAACACTCCCCATGGGAGGTTGTTCGTGCCTAGAACCTTTAGGAGAGATTTGTTTTGGAGTGTCATGAGTCTCGGTTGGCAGGTCATCCAGGAATTTCGGAGACTAAGAGACTTATCAGTCGCAGATTTTGGTGGCCTGGATGGTAGAAAGAAGTCATCAAGTGGGTGCGTCAATGTACTGTGTGTGCTAGGTAAAAGGCTTCACATACTCCTGCTGCGGGGTTGCTTTGCCCTCTGGAGGTTCCCAGTGCGCCTTGGACGCATCTCACAATGGATTTTATTACTGATTTTCCTGTGTCCGAGGGTTTTACTGTCATCTGGGTGGTTGTGGACCGTTTTAGTAAGATGTGTCATTTGGTTCCATTCATTAAGTTGCCCTGCGCCAAGGTACTTGCTAAGGCTTTTGTTAAGGAGATTGTCAAACTTCATGGCGTTCCCACGGATATTGTTTCTCATAGAGGACCTCAGTTTGTGGCTCGCTTTTGGCGTGCTTTTTGTGACAGGTTGGGAGTCCATTTGTCATTTTCGTCTGGTTGTCATCCTGAGTCTAATGGACAGACTGAAAGAAAGAACCAGGATGTAGAACAGTTTTTGCATTGTTTTGTGGTGGACAATCAAGAGATGTGGTCTGAGTTTCTGCCTCTCGCAGAATTTGCTCTTAACAATCATACATCCTCCTCTGCTGGGTGTTTTCCTTTTTTTTGTTGTACTGGGAGACATCCATCTTTTGGTTCATTCTCCAAATTGGGGTCGGCGGTGCAGGAGGAGGAGAATTTTTCCTGTGATTTGGAGAGAGTTTGGACTAATGTATGTTGCAACCTTCAAGAGGCTAACAAGAAGTCCAAGAAGTATTTTGACAGGAAACGTGAGGAGGTTTTGTTTACTGTGGGTGACATGGTTTGGTTGTCCTCAAAGAATCTGCGGTTGAGGATTCCCTCTAAAAAATGGGTCCTAAGTTTGTGGGTCCATTTAAAGTGCTTCAGGTTGTTAACCCGTCTGCTGTTAGGTTGGATGTCCCTACTTCCTGGAAGATTAATCCTGTGTTTCATGTTTCCTTGTTGAAAAAGGCTGATGTATCTGATAGGGATTCCACTGTCACAGTTCCTCCTGTGGTGGAAGACGGCAAATATGAAATTTCTCGTATCTTGAATTCTAGATGGCATAGAGGGAGATTACAGTATCTTGTCTCCTGGAAGGGTTTCGGTCCCGAAGATAACTCCTGGGTAAGGACGGATGATGTCTCTGCTCCTAGGCTTGTTAGAGCTTTCCACAAGAGGTTTCCGGATAGGCCTGGGCCTGGAGGATCTGGAGAATCCTCATAAAAGAGAGGGTACTGTTTGTACCCTCCTGTTTTTTTCTTCTTGTGTTTTGTGGTCACGTGACCATCTCCTTTATATTCCAGCTCCGCCCTTTTGGCTGTGCTGGATTTCAGTATTGTTTGACTGTTTCTCTAGCCAGGTGCTTCTGTGCCTATCTCTGTCAGTTCGCTTGGTCCTTCTGGGACCTCTAGTACCTTTTTGTCAGTTTGTCCTTTTGTGTTCTGCAACAACTTCTCTGTTTAGGAGGGGTCCCATTTTTGTTCCAGTCCTTAGTTCTTTTAGGGACCCCTCCTCTTATGCTATAGGTCTTCGTTCAGACTAGCAGAGGACTAAGGCGGGTCTGTTCGCTAGGAACAGGCAGCCCGCTACATCGTAGGGATTCAGCTTAGTCTTACTGTAGGGACAGCTTTCCCCTTCTTTCCTTAGTACATGTTGCAGATCATAACAGTCTGCTATACAGTTATAGGGTATGCAGTGAGTCCCATGGCTGACCAATTTTAGGAAAAATCTGACTAAGAATTTAAAGACACATAGAGCAGGGCCACAGTAACAAGGTACGACATGTTCCCATTAGAAAGGAGAGGGTCTGCTATACAGTTATAGGGTATGCAGTGAGTCCAACGGCTGACCAATTTTAGGAAAAACCTCACTTAGAATTTAAAGACAAATAGAGCAGGGCCACAGTAATGACAAATTCCATTTAGAAAGGAGAGAGTCTGCTATACAGTTATAGGGTATGCAGTGAGTCCAACGGCTGACCAATTTTAGGAAAAACCCCACTAAGAATTTAAAGACACACAGAGCAGGGCCACAGTAACAAGTGTGGCGCCGTGCTGCGCATTGGTGCCACAGATCCTAGAGGGGTGCATGGATGAATTCCTCCACAAGAGGCCCTCACAGCATACACACACCTCCACCTTCCACCTCAGACCACCAGAGGGAGCCCGGATAGGGATATTAAAAGGGAAGGTGGAGCTAGGCAGTCAGTCTAGAGAACAGTTTCCTCAGGGGACAGAGGTAGTTCCAGTCCCTCTAGAGAGAGTTCAGACTCATAAAGCTCAGACTAGTGAACCTAAGGCGTGCCGACGCCATAAGAGCAGTGAAGAGTAGCGAGGCCTACTGCCAGTGTGAAGCCTAGTGAGGGCCCCGAGCGGCCGAAGGCAAGTGGAGTAAGCGAGCTACATAGGGGGCAGAGGAGCTTAGCCAGCTCACCCCAAGACCATATACCGGACACCGGGTCCGTGTCTGCAAGGATCTCTAGGATCAGCAGAAACAACCGGAACCCCTGACGAACTACATGTCCCAGGAACACCAGAAGCTGACCATTATCCCAGTGTCAGGAATCACAGAGGCAAGAAACAGGAGGCCCCACACCCGCTCACTGGGGAGAGTCCCGATATGCACCCTTCACCCTACAGTGCCCTGGATTGTGCCTGAAACACCACCAGTAAAGGTACTGAAGTGAACTGTTGTGAGTGTGCCTATTCTTCCTCTGACCCAGATGGGTCCCCTCTGTCCTGCATCCCTTCTCCTACGCTGCTCTGAGGCCCCGCTCCACCTGTGGGGAGCCGCACCAACTAAGCTGCCTGACCACCGGCCTCAGAAGACTGTAGCAGCGCTGGTGATCCTCACCAGACACCACGGGAGGCATCACGAACATTCCCCTTTCCCATACACCTTTCCCCCATTATTTCTTGCTTTTAAGAGTGACCCCAGGGTACGGCCCAGGGAGCCGGCCACCGCGACATCCCCCCAAAACTAACAGCAGGGCCCGGGCGCCGAGTCATCCCCATCCCCTGGGTGCGTCATCTCTTCCTGGCTTCACGAACAGGATTCCGTGCCCGCTGCAACGATGGAGTGTTGTGCCCGTTGCCACCGGGTAGTGTGCGCCTTTATTCTGAACTGTGTATTTAACTGTGGCGAAGATTGCTGCCATTGTTGTGCCGCCGAGCGGGAAGAAGGGCGTAACCGCGGGAAACTGAGAGGCGAACCTGCTAAAGCGCGCGAAGCCCCGGACACGCCCCATGCCTCGACGTCAAACCAGGAAGCGCCAGGTCCTGGAAGGAGCCCCGGTGAGCGCTCTGACGTAGGACGCGAGCGACGCAAGGTCCTGAAGAAGACCGTCACCTGCGGAGCTGCGGCCTACCGGAAGAAAAGAAAAGAAGGTAGGCCACGGTTCGCTAGAGGGGCGCCAGATTGTCCGAAGAACAGCACAACGCCGGAGTACCGGTTAACCGCCCTGATAATCAACCCGCGCTCGGCGCCGAGCAGGCCGAAGCAGCCGCTCCACCAGCAGGGCTTGTAACCCCTCTCATACCCATGGCCCTACCGTACATCCCTGGAGCGATGTGGCTTCCCCAGTACAGCGGCAAACCAGATACCCTGCCTGGATTTAAATGGAAAATATGCGGTATACTGGACATGTACTCTATGACAGGCAAGCAAAGAGCCGCTGTTGTATTGGGACAATTGACTGGTGCTGTTGAGCGAGAAGTAGAGACCTGGTCGGCCGCAGACCAGGAGTCAGTGTCCGCAATCTTTAAAAAGTTACAGACTGTCTTTGAGAATCGTACTGAGACAGACCTCCTGATGAGGTTCTACAACTGCTCTCAGCAACCGGAGGACAGTGTTCAGGACTATGCCGGCATTTACAAGGGGCCCTGCGAGCTCTGAAACAGGTTAGTCCAAACAGCATCGATAATGAAAATAAAATGCTGAAGGAACAGTTTATCCGGAGACTGAGGTCCCAAGAGGACAGCAGGACTGTGCGTTGGTGGTCCCTGGATCATCCAGATGCCACCTTTGACACCCTTAAGGACATGGCTATAAAAGGACTGCAGCCCCTGGAAACAACTGCTATCCAATGTTACCAGGGTGGGGCCACCCCAGTGCCTGCAGCATCCACCTTTTCCCCGGTGGCTGCTCAAGCCAAGGTGCAAGCAACGTCCCCTAGTGAGCTGGACAGCTTGCACTCTGAAGTGCGTCAGTTGAGCAAAACCCTGACCACTGTACTGAGTGCCCTGTAGCTGCGGACGGAGCCCGAGGAGGAAGGAAGGATCCTGCTAGCCGACAGCCCTGAGGATGTCCCCTGGATGAGAAGGAGGAGGAGGACAACGCCACCCCCTGGGAGGACCAGCGACCAACGCCGCTCGCCGAGGGACCCTGTCTGCCACCGCTGCCACAAGACAGGTCACGCCGTCCAGAGCTGTCCTTTAAACGAGAAAACCCTGGGGCCGAGGGCCGACACCCAGGAGTAGACCCCCCAGGCCCATCAAACTGGTACTGCAGGTTCGTGGGAGGAAGACCTTTCCTGTCCATTGTACTGGACGGCATCACGACACCTGCCCTGCTGGACACAGGATCTCAGGTAACCATCATGCCTGATGTCCTCTACAAAAGGTTCTGGTCCATAGACAAACTTCACCCGCCAGATCCCAATCTTTCCGTGTATGCCTCAAACGGCCTCCCCCTTCACCTAGTTGGGGTTAAGTATGTGGCAGTAAAGGTGGGAAGAGTGGAACTGAAGGACCAGGGACTAATAGTAGTAGAGACTAATCCTGATGATACAGACTTGTATATGGTACTTGGCACTAACATTGTTAGTAACTGTTTGGGAGAAGTGTTGTTCTTGCTCCAACAGATGGCTGACACTGCCAGGCCAGGGCAGAGAAGGGCGCTGCAGAAAGAGATCCGAGCCCTTATGTACCAGCAACAGGTAAAGCTAACAGGCGGTGAAATTGGTAATGTATGGGTGACAGACCCGGTACCCATTGTGATCCCCCTGATGAGTGAAATGCTGATTTGGTGTAGAGCAGCAATAGGTCTCAAAGGATGGAGCTACCAGGCGGTAGTAGAGCCCCTTAGCTCGGAACATAGGCCTACACTCTTGACTGTCAGAGGGGTAGTGGATGTACGCAATGGGAGGGAGCCCGTACGCCTCCTAAACTATGGGGAGGACGAAGTTAGATTACCACGCTACGCCACTGTTGCCAAACTGTACACAGTAAATAACAACTCCATACACACGGCGGAGTCCTTAACCTCACCAGACGAAGTAGAGGATAATGACCCGGCAACCCAGGTGGAGGATTGGTGTCAACAGCTCCATGTTGGGACAGACACCACTCCTGCCCATCAGAAGCAGGGTGTACACCGGGTGGTTCAGGAATACGCGCAGGTATTCAGTAAGCACCAACTTGACTTTGGGAGGATTAAGGGGGTTCAACACCATATCCCCACAGGTGACCATCCACCCATCAAAGAACGTTACAGGCCTATACCACCAGCACACTACCAGAAGGCGAAGGAGATGTTGCACGACATGAAGAAGGCAGGGGTAGTAAGGGATAGTTGTAGTCCCTGGGCAACTCCCCTAGTTCTAGTCAGGAAAAAGGACGGAAGCATGAGAATGTGTGTAGATTACAGACAAGTAAATCGCATTACACATAAAGATGCATACCCTTTACCATGTATAGAGGAATCCCTGGCTGCCTTGAAGTCTGCAAATTACTTCTCCACCCTTGACCTCACTAGTGGGTACTGGCAAGTAGCTGTTGCTGAGAAGGATCGGGAGAAGACGGACTTCACGACCCCGATGGGACTCTGCGAGTTCAATAGTATGCCGTTTGGACTCTGCAACGCCCCCGGAATGTTCCAAAGATTGATGGAGTGCTGCCTGGGACACCGCAACTTCGAGACTGTACTACTATACCTGGACGACGTGATAGTGTACTCCAAAACGTATGAGGACCGCTTGGACACCTGGCGGAGGTATTTGAGTCGCTGTCCCGGTATGGGATGAAGCTGAAGCCCTCAAAGTGCCACCTGCTCAAGCGAAAAGTACAGTACCTGGGGCACATCGTTAGTCCAGAGGGAGTAGCACCAGACCCGGAGAAGGTCACTGCCATCCAGAAATGGCCGGAGCCAAAGAGCCTCAAGGAGGTACGTCAGTTCCTGGGACTAGTCGGGTATTACCGGAGGTTTGTGAAGGACTATACTAAGAAAGTGGCGCCTCTGCAAGACCTCCTGGTAGGACAGTCCGCCAGAGGCAGAAATCCCCCGTTCCAGTGGGGTAAGGAGCAAGCTGAATCCTTTAAGGTGATGAAGGAGATCCTGACCGGCGAAGAGATCCTAGCCTACCCTGACTACAGCCAGCCATTCCTGCTGTACACTGATGCCAGCAACTAAGGATTAGGAGCTGTGCTGAGTCAGAAGCAGAATGGCCGAGAAAAGGTGATCGCCTATGCAAGCAGGAAGCTCCGCCCGACCGAGAGGAACCCAGAGAACTATAGCAGCTTCAAGTTGGAGTTCCTGGCCCTGGTCTGGGCCATCACCGAGCAGTTCAAGCACTACCTAGCCTCCAGTAAATTCACTGCCTTCACTGATAACAACCCCTTGACTCATCTAGAAACAGCCAAGTTAGGAGCCATGGAGCAACGATGGATGGCTCAGCTGTCAAACTATCAATTCACTATTAAGTACCGGGCTGGCCGCAAGAACGCCAATGCCGATGCCCTGTCCAGGATGCCTCACCAGTCGGACACTGAAGAGGAAGTGGATGACTTGGAGGAGATTGAACTACCTGGTCCACGAGCAACGAGCCTCCAGGAGGCATCGCGGTAAGACTTTAAACCCCCTGCCTCACCAAACCTGAAGGAGACCCAGGACAGCGACCCGGTTGTCAGCCGTATCAAAGAACTGATAACCCAGGAAGGTTCCTCCCTGGATAATGAAGCGTCTCTCCAAGCCAACCAGCTGTGGAATGAAAAGAGCCGGCTGTTCATCTATAGAGAGAAGCTGTGCCGGAGGTACGTCAACCCAAAAACCCATGAGATGGTATGGCAGATAGTGGTGCCCAAGACAGACATCCAGATGGTGTTGGAAGCCTACCACGATCAGGCGGGGCACTTTGGCTGGAAGAAGCTAGAAATCCTGCTGAAGTGTCGGTTTTATTGGGTAGGAATGCGCAGCTCCATTGAGAGGTGGTGCCAGAATTGTGGACCCTGTAGCCTCAGAAGAAAAGACTACAGCAGTCAGAAGGCACCCCTGCAACTCATCAAGACAACTCGACTTTTGGAGATCGTGCCCCTGGATCATGTCAAGCTGTCACCCAGCAGGTCAGGATATTCCTATGCCTTGACCATGGTGGATCACTACTCCCGGTTCCTGGTGGTCGCCCCCGTCAAGGATCTGACGGCAGAAACTGCGGCAAAGACGTTTCAGGCATACTTCTGCAGGCCCCATGGATACCCAGAGCATGTGCTGACTGATCAAGGCCCTGCCTTTGAAGCCGAATTGTTCAAGGAGTTCTGCCATCTGTACGGGTGTAAAAAGATCCGGACTACACCATACCACCCCCAAACCAACGGTCTCTGTAAAAAGATGAATAACATCGTCATGGACCTGCTGAAGACCTTACCACTAGAGGAGAGAAATCAGTGGCCAGACCTACTACCTGACCTGGTAGATCTGTACAACCACATACCTGTGAGTTCCACCAATTGTACTCCAGCATATCTCATGCGAGCCAGACCCGGGCAGTTGCCCATGGACCTGGAGCTTGGTGTAGTAGAACCAGAAGCAGATATGTCCACTGAGGACTGGGACACGACCAGACAGGAGCAGTACAGAAGAGTACAGCCTGTGTCGAAGACAGTCTCGCTCGGGTGAGGGACAAGCAGGGAGCCCACTACAATAAAAGTGCGCCCGCAGAACCCTTCACACCAGGAGAAGTGGTGTTAAAGAGGAAAAGGAGAAACCACAAACTTGATGACCAGTGGAAGAGAGAACCCTACACTGTGTTAAATTCAAGATTCGATAATAGGAAGACCTGCTTAATAAATAAAGACGGAGGAATAACGACTGCAACGGTATCTAGAGACCATCTGAAATTGTGTCCAAACCTGCTAAAGCCCCAAGAAGAAGTGCCTCTCACTGTACCGGAGGAACCTAAAGAAGCAGTACTCCATACTGACTTAGGAGATTTCCCGGCAGATTGGCCTCAACTAGGAGGAGCAGTAATAATACCTGTGATCCACTTCTTTCAACAGCCAGAAGACCCTCCACAGCAAGTAGATCCTGTAAGTGCTTCAGTAGAGCCTGCTCAAGAAGAATCCCCGGAAGAAGGATCCCCGGTTGGAGCAGAGCAAGAATGCCCAGCCAATGGTATACTTGCCAGTCCCGTAGAGAGGTTAAGGCAACCCTGCAGTCCCTTAGAACTGACAGAATGGGAGGTAGTGCAAATACTAGTGCCTCACGTATCCCGGTACCACGTAGGTCGACACGTAGCACACAAGGTCAGACCCCTGTCAGATACAGAGTATAGAGAAGGAAACTCTGACAGTGCAGATAGTTGCCCCTGGGGTGTTATATTGTGTATTTTCATGTATATGTATTTATTAGCTTGTGTTTTACTTTATAATGGACAATCTAAGTGAAATGGACACTTTTCTTGTTTGCCTCTAACTACCCATTAGGGTACATACAGAACTTTGTGGCTGAGGACTGTGTGCAGCCCAAACACTGCTTCTTGTAAATAATTGCACTCCCTAGAGTGCCCCTTTAGGTGACCTCAGAAGAAAAACCTGTCTGGTGTGGCACTAACGGAGGTCCAACTCAGGATCGCCATGCCCTGCAGCCACCCCAGGGCCTACGTGGAGGGTTTGCTTTGGACAGGTCCCTCAAGCTACCAAGTACTCTACCCTGTGAAATGGACATCCTGTCGGGGAACTTCACCGCAAGAGACTTGAATTCTGGGGTTGCTTATCGAATTGTACACATCTATTTATTATTTATAATGTTTTATATATAATGTTTATTAAAGTGCCTCCCATAAAGGGAAGAGTTAATATTGTTATAAAAATTACTTCAGTCCAGGAGTACTGAGCTTTGCTAGGGGGGAATGTGGCGCCCCTGCTGCGCATTGGTGCCACAGATCCTAGAGGGGTGCATGGACGGATTCCTCCACAAGAGGCCCTCACAGCATACACACACCTCCACCTTCCACATCAGACCACGAGAGGGAGCCCGGATAGGGATATCAAAAGGGAAGGTGGAGCTAGGCAGTCAGTCTAGAGAACAGTTTCCTCAGGGGACAGAGGTAGTTCCAGTCCCTCTAGAGAGAGTTCAGACTCATAAAGCTCAGACTAGTAAACCTAAGGCATGCCGACGCCATAAGAGCGGTGAAGAGTAGCGAGGCCTACTGCCAGTGTGAAGCCTAGTGAGGGCCCTGAGCGGCCGAAGGCAAGTGGAGTAAGCGAGCTACATAGGGGGCAGAGGAGCTTAGCCAGCTCACCCCAAGACCATATACTGGACACCGGGTCCGTGTCTGCAAGGATCTCTAGGACCAGCAGAAACAACCGGAACCCCTGGCGAACTACATGTCCCAGGAACACCAGAAGCTGACCGTTATCCCAGGGTCAGGAATCACAGAGGCCCAAGAGACCAGGGAGTGTGATCTCCATCAGAAGGCCCTACCACCAGGTCAGCCGGTGCAAGACAGAGACCAAGTTAGGCCTAGCTCCAGGCAGGTCATAAACTTATCAGGAAAAGGCAAGAAACAGGAGGCCCCACACCCGCTCACTTGGGAGAGTCCCGATATGCACCCTTCACCCTACAGTGCCCTGGATCGTGCCTAAAACACGACCAGTAAAGGTACTGAAGTGAACTGTTGTGAGTGTGCCTATTCTTCCTCTGACCCGGCTGGGTCCCCTCTGTCCTGCATCCCTTCTCCTACACTGCTCTGAGGCCCCGCTCCACCTGTGGGGAGCCGCACCAACTAAGCTGCCTGACCACCGGCCTCAGAAGACTGTAGCAGCGCTGGTGATCCTCACTAGACACCACGGGTGGCGTCACGAACATTCTCCTTTCCCATACACTTTTCCCCCATTATTTCTTGCTTTTAAGAGTGACCCCAGGGTACAGCCCCGGGAGCCGGCCACCGCGACTTCCCCCCAAAACTAACAGCAGGGCCCGGGCGCTGAGTCATCCCCATCCCCTGGGCGTCACAAGTACGACATGTTCCCATTAGAAAGGAGAGAGTCTGCTATACAGTTATAGGGTATGCAGTGAGTCCAACGGCTGACCAATTTTAGGAAAAACCCCACTAAGAATTTAAAGACACATAGAGCAGGGCTACAGTAACGACAAATTCCCATTAGAAAGGAGAGAGCCTCCCATAGTGTTGGCCTATGCAGTGAATGCAAGGGCTGCCAAAAATTTGGAGGCACTTCAATGCCCCTTGGAAGAAACGTGGAGGAGGGCCTCATAAAAAATGTTCCCATTAGAAAGGAGCGGGCCTCCTATACTTGTAATGCCCATGCACTATGTGTATGGGCTGACAAACATTTACCCCTGGGGGGTATACATGAACATACGGTATAAAAAAAATTTTTACGGGCATCATAAGCACACTTTAAAAAAATTATGTGGGTGTTGCATCAAGGACCACGGTCACCCTGGTGATATGGTGGTGGAGGATGAGGAGAAGGAGGAGGACAAGAGCAAATAGCCAAAATCAGGAAGCATATACCCATGTGTGGGTGTGAAAAGGTGCATGGGAATACACCTCCCAAGAAAAGACACTGGATTTGAGTTTATGTTACGCTGCTATCATTCGGTGGTGTTGAGAAGTCTGGCCCAATCCAGCTAAAAACCCGTTCTGATAAAACGCTGGCGGCAAGGCAGGCCAGGAGCTCCAAGGTATAGAGAGCCAGTTCATTCCATGTATCCAGCTTGAATACCCAATAATTATAAGGCACAGAGGAATCACGGAGGACGTTGGTACGGTCGGCAAGGTACTCCCTCAGCATCTTCCAAAACTTTGCGCTCCTTGTGAGAGTACCCCGCGCCTCAGGGCCTGTGCGATGGGAGGGTCTGAGAAAATTCTCCCAGAACTTTGACAGTGTTCCCATGCCTCTGCTGGATTGAAGTTATGTCTCTCTTGCCTGTACTCCTTGGTTGTCCAACGAAGTGTGCCCTCTGCTGCCAGCGTTTTCAGATGGGAATTTTTTTAATAGTTCCCCAACAAGGGCCTTCTGGTACAGCCCCATTTTTGTAGACCTGTCCGCCTCAGGAATAAGAGATATAAAGTTCTCCTTGTAGCGTGGGTCTAGAAGTGTCACCAACCAGTAATGACTGTCACCCAAAATTTTGAGAACACGAGTGTCATGGGAAAGGCAGCGTAACATAAACTCAGCCATGCGTGCCAGACTACTAACAGGCAAGACTTCCGTGTCCTCACCAAGAGGATGACTGACCATGCTCTCCTCCTCCTCTCTGTCCTCTGGCCATCCACGCTGAACAGACGGTATGACAGCTGTGCAGATAGTACTGTCTATAGTGCATGAAACTAGCTCCTGTTCTTCCTCCTCCTCCTCTTCCTCATTGTCACCCAATCCACGTTGGGATGAGATGAGGCTTGGCTGTGTGTAATCACCCTGTATGGTTCCTTGCTCCATCTCATCGTGCTCCGCCTGCAATGCATCCTCTTTGATTGTGTGCAGAGAGCGTTCCAGAAGACAGAGAAGCGGGATGGTGATGCTAATTATGGCGTCATTGCCGCTCACCATCTTGGTGGAGTCCTTAAAGTTTTGGAGGATGGTACATATGTCTGACATCCATGTCCACTCCTGAGGTCTTATGTGTGGAGTCTGAACTGCATACCGACGGCCTTGTTGATGCTGGTACTCAACAACTGCCCTCTTCTGCTCACAAATCCTTCCCAACATCTGCAGTATAGAGTTCCAACGCGTGGGGACATCACACACCAGTCTGTGAGCCGGAAGCTGTAGCTGACTTTCTAAAATGGGCACACAGGCGGCGTACTTTAACAAGCAGATAAGGCAGCTCCGGGTAGGATTTGAGAAACCGCTGAACCACGAAGTTAAGCACATGGGCCAGGCATGGTACGTATGTGAGTTCGCCTTACCTCAGAGCCGCCACAGGTTCCGGCCATTGTCACACATGACCATGCCTGGCTGTTGGTTCAGCGGTGTGAGCCACAGATCTGCCTGCTCTTTCAGTGCTGTCCACAACTCTTCAGCATTGTGCTGTTTGCCACCTAAGCATATTAGCTTCAGCACAGCCTGTTGCCGCTTGGCCGAGGCAGTGCTGCAGTGCTTCCAGCTTGTGACTAATGTGGTCATTTCGGAGATGGAGGCTGAAGAGGAGGAGGTGGCTGAGGAGGATGTGGTGCAGGAGCTGTAGACCGTGGGGGCAACCCTGATTGACCTAGGGCCCGCAATCCTTGGCGTCGGGAGGACGTGTTCCGTCCCAAGGTCCGACTGGTTCCCGGCTTCCACTATGTTAACCCAGTGTGCCGTCAGCGAGATGTACCGTCCATGCGCACAAGCACTTGTCCACGTGTCCGTGGTTAGGTGGACTGTCCCGGTAACTGCGTTGTTGAGGGCACGGCTAATGTTTTGGGACACGTGCTTGTGTAATGCGGGGACGGCACACCGGGAGAAATAGTAGCGGCTGGGGACCGAGTACCGAGGGACGGCCGCCGCCATCAGGTTGCGGGATGCTTCCGTCTCCACGAGCCTAAAAGGCAACATTTCGAGCACAAGCAGTCGTGAAATGTGAGAATTTAGTAGTGTGGCCTGTGGGGCGTTGGCTGCATATTTGCGCTTGCGTTCCAAGGACTGGGGTATGGACAACTGAATGCTGCGCTGGTACAAGGACATGGACGTGCTTCCTGATGCTGCTACTTGAGAGTGCGCAACGACAGGTGCAGGGCAGGAAGCATCTTCGCATGCACCATGGACAGGGGATTGGATTGCATGCACAACAGCGGAAGAAGCAATGGTGCCACCTGCAGACACTGTTCCTGGACCCTGGGGTTCGGCCCACAAAGTCGGGTGCTTTGCTGCCATGTGCCTGATCATGCTGGTGGTGGTCAGGCTAGTCGTTTTACCACCCCTGCTGATGCTGGCCTGGCAGGTGGTGCAAATGGCCTTTTTGGGGTTATCGGCAGAGTCTTTAAAAAACAACCAGACTCGGGAAGACCTAACAGTTGTACTGGCAACTTCCTTCATGTTGGTGTTACGGGGAACGGTTGCCTGCCTTCTGTCTGCGGCCACCACACTGCTTCTTCCTGCCTGTTGGGGTGCTCTGCCTCCCCCCTCTGTGTGCTGCTGTCCTTGCTCTGCATGTCCTCCTGCCAGGTTGTGTCAGTTACTATATCATCCACCACCTCGTCTTCCACTTCCTCACCCTGGTCCTCCTCCTGACTTTTTGGCAATTGTGTCTCATCATCATCCGCCTCTTGTGACACTTTCACACCGTCGCCTTCGTGTGACCGTGGCTGCACAAATATTTGGGCATCGCTATACGCAATCTCCTCTTGCCCCTCTTCAAGTGGACCGGGCGAGAGTCCTGAATCTATAAATGGAAAAGTGAACAGCTCTTCAGAGTGTCCAAGTGTGGTATCAGTTGTCTCTGGGCACTCGGCATGGTGGGAGGAAGGAGGATCAGGATGAGGAATATGCGATCCAGACTCACAGCTACTGAGACTTGACCGTGTGGAAGACATGGTGGTGGTGGTGGCTAAGTGACTGGAAGCATTATCCGCTATCCAACCAACAACCTTTTGATACTGCTCTGGGTTCAATAGTGGTGTGCTGCGGTCCCCTAGGAATTGGGACAGGAAGGTCCGGCGAGAAGATGTGGGTGTTTGTTGTGGCACAATTTCGGCTTGCCCACGGCCTTGTCCTCGGCCTCTGCATGCACCATCACCATCACGTCCAGTTCCCCGTCCCTTGTCACGGGGCTTGCCCATTTTAAATGGAGGACAGTATCTTCCACGTTCACTACAAATGACTGAGTTTGGAGCGAACTTATATGTGATCCGTGTGACGTAGAAAACAGAGTTTTAAATACCTGGCCTGTAGGTAAGTAGTTTGAACAGCAAACTGCTGTGAATTGCTTCACTGACACACTGAAGGAAATTTTGAATGGAGGCCAGAAATGGCAGTATTTTCTGACAACGTATATGTGATCCGTGTGACGGAGAAAACAGAGTTTTAAATAGCTGGATTTTTAGCGCCGTAATATGGAAAGGACCTGGCTGTATTCTGCAGTGCCAACAAGCAAATGGCACAGAAAAACTGCGTTCTCTGGATTGCTTTTTATGCAAATAATGAGGATTAAGATCCAAAAAAAAGTATTCCTGGCCCCTGAGACCTGGAACTATTTCCAGAAATATCTAACAGCAGCAGAAGGCAGAATTGGAATGGAGCCTCTTGTGCTATGTGCACTGCAGTCTGCTATATACCCTGCCTGCCTACCTATATACACTGCCTGCCTGATATCTCTGCAGATGGATTAGTCCTCAGAAGGACTGTTTGTTAAGATGGATATGTGTAATGTACGGTTTTTCTCCCTACACTACCTAATACACAAGCAAATCTCTCCCTGACACAGCAGCAGCATCTCTCCCTACACTGTCTTATCCGGAGTGACTGTGACGAGCATGGCGGCGCCAGGTCTGATATAGTCATGTGCCACTACCAAACACATCTTACAGCTTCCCAACACATTTTCCGATATTAAAACATCCTTCAACAAGAGATCTTTAATTGACCTTTTTGCAGGAGGAACTAATTCCACAATCCTTAAAGGGGTTGTGTCAGGAACAAAAGTTTATTTTAATCAACAGATCTTGGAATAAAAATAAACTCTCCAATTGGATGTGGTTAAAAAAAATGTTCCTGTCCCGAGACAATGTTATAAATGTGCCCCTGTGTAATGGCTGTGCCTGACCGTGCAGGAACATGGTCTGATCATACCACATCTCCTGGGCTGGGGAGGAAGCAAAAGAGTATACAGACATTAAAGCACGGGATTACAGCTGATTCTTTCTTTGAGGTAAAATATTGTTTAAAAATAGGCAGTGAAATGTTTTACTGACAAAAAGAATCAGCTGTGATCCCATACTGTCCTGTCTGTATACTCTTTTGCTTCCTCCCCTGCCCAGGAGATGTGGTATGATCAGACCATGTTCCTGCACGGTCAGACACAGCCATTACACAGTACACAGCAGGGGCACATTTATAATATTATTTCAGCACAGGAACATTTTATTGAAACACATCCAATTGTGGAGTTTACTTTTATTCCAAGATCTGTTGATTAAAACGTACTTTTGTTCGTGGCACAACCCCTTTAAGGCTCCAAAGAATGCTAATGAGAAAGCAGCTCTAAATAGCACCACCTATTCTGAGCTCCTACACACTATCCTTAATATCTTCATCAATTTATTTGTGTAATTGAAATGATACTGGACAGCGCTTGTCGAAACATTTTGACACCTAACTGCCTCAGAACTTCTAAGTAATCAGTCATCACCGATAACAAAGATGACGATTCCCAATCCTTCAATACGATATCTTTCACACCTAGAAGCCAATCACTCCATGCTTTCGTGTGGCCTCGCAATGTTTCAGCTGAAACTAAATTCCATATCAAATCAACAAGTTCCTTTCTACCATGGTCCATAAAAAACTGGGACATCGCTGCCCCACAGGCTCTGTGGATGGATGAAGCTCCCTGAAGGCTTGAATCTGAATGGGATAGAGCATCAGCTATGACGTTTTGACACCCTGGAATATATTTAGTCTTGAACCAAATGTTATACTGAAGGCATCTCAACACCAAGTGCATCAACCAGAGGGGACACTGATGTCTGTGAGTTAACCACAACAACTGAGCTATTTTCTGTCCAAAAACAACTTCTCTCGTTGCACATCTTCTCACCCCACAATTCTATTGCTACAACCATCGGAAAGAATTCAAGAAGGGTCATGTTCCTCACAAGACCTATATTGGCCCAATGAGAAGACCAGCGCTCACTGTTCCAATAATTTCCAAATATTGCAGTAAAATCGAAAGCCCCCCGCCTCATCTGTAAACAGAGTAAGATCGCCACTTGCTATGTCCTGATCCTGGAACATTGTACTCCCATTGAATGACTTGAAATTCTTTCCACACCAACAAATAATCCACAGAGATCATTGTGGTTTGTCCTGAGGAAAAAGCATGTGTGCTTCGAAACGCATCGACAAATAAAAACAGCATTCAAACCTCCGCGGTCTCCTGCTACATTCTTTACTACCAGCAGCGCAGATTTATTCCCATTTCTTCCAATTCCACGTTACTTCGTTCTGTGGGTCTGCACCGGCCAATTTCTTCAGCCATAACAGGGGTTGTGACTTTCACAACCTCTTAAGGTGAGCATAATCTGCTTTTAAGTTTTCCTTTTAAACCCTATTGTGCTCATAATCTTTCCAGTTTCTATTATAATCACACTAAGCATGTGGAGAACAGAAAGAGGAGAAGAGAACTGTCTGAGGACTTCAGAATCAATATTGTTGAAAAATATCAACAATCTCAAGGTTACAAGTCAAACTCCTGGGATCTCATTTGCCCCTTTTTTGTCTAGTTTTTGGTGTTTTTTTTCCTGTTTTTCTTTGGCGCTTATATCTTCTTTTTATTTGCGCTTTTTTTTTAAAGTCTATTTTATGTGTTTGTCTGTTTGTTTTTTAGGTGGGGTAGGGGGTTAGGATTGCAATTGTAGGTGGATTTTTGGGGTTTTTGGATTTTGGGGACGTTTCAAAAAGTTGATCAAAATATACCCCAGTCCCTCCCTGGAGTGATTCTATGGACACCAGATATTTTGGCCCAATTTTTGCACCATTTTGCAAAACATGTGATTTTTCGGGGTAAAGAGACTCTAAAAAGGTTAAAGACAAAAAAAAAAATAAATACCATTTTTTAGTTTTGCGCTAAATTCTTAAGCTATCTGCACCATTTTGAATAATTTGGCAGAAAAAATGGCAACAAATACCGACAAAAAAAGAAAAGTGACTTAAAAATAAGCAAATGATGAATCAGGATTTTTGTGTTCTCAGTGAAAAAAAAGCTTTAATTTTACCCGAACGCTAAATTTAACTTTAAAATCTAAAGTCAATTGTATATTGCAGAGGAGCAACAGGTCAATGTTTCCGAAGAAAAGCGAATCAGAGAGTGAAATGTAGACACCAATTAGGAGAATTGACCGCCGCCGCTTTTCTCTGATTGCAGCTTTGTCTATAGTCGGCGCCTCCAAATGTTATCGCGCCATCTGCGCCTCTCATTTAGAACTTTGCTCTGCAGTTTTCATTTAATTCATTACATTTGAGGCTGCAATGAATGAATGTTGTTCAAATCTGCAGGAAAAAACAGCAATTATCGAGTTTTCTGCCTTGTCATAAATCACTAAAACATCTCTTAAAGAGACATGAAGCCTAAAGGGGTTGTTCAAGATTAGGGAAACATTGGCTGCTGACTTCCAAAAACAGCACTATCTCGGTCTGTCTGAGTTCATATTGCAGCTTAGCTCCATTGAAGTGAATGGTTTAGCAATGCAGTACCAAATTCAACCTTAGACAAGGGTGGGGCCATTTCAGGTTGAAAAAAACTTTTCCTAATTCTGGATAAACCTTTTGACATACATACGTTGTATCTCTCGTTTTGTTTCTATGCCACCAGTACTGAACCTTCCCCACCAGTAAGGAACCTTCCTCATCACAAAACACATTGTGTAGTCCAACACCTTGGCACTAAAACACGATAGTAGTGTGCCAAATGACTATGGGAATAAACACAAATTTACAAAACAAGTTATTTTTCTGAATATATATTTCACTTTTGGACCTCTGCTACCTGGTACAGAGCTCTGAATATAAAATGTTAAAATGCTGATTGCCTGCAACCACCACTAGAGGGAGCTCAGTGCATACTTTGTATATGTGGAGTTAATCATGCAAAAAGGTGCATAAAGTGCCTAAGCTCCCTCTAGAGGTGGCAGCAAGCAGCCTTAATGATACCATTTAGAGGGATCTCCAGGGGTTTATGAAAAATTTTCCCAAGAGCAATTATTATATTATTTTAAAGAGGTGGATATAGTTGTTTTTTTGGGAGGGGGGTTGTTTTTTTATTTTCCTTTTTATATTACGTACATTAATAAAATATATAACAACCTATATGTAAGACATAAGCGTAAATATATGATAGGATACTATACAAATTTACCATAGAACAAATTTCTCTTAGTTTTCCTTCTAAACTCCAAATTTTTAAATAGGAATTGTACTTTCATCAAACTGTATATTTCAATAGTAAATATAAGAAATTATAAGAAACTTTTTATCTTACAAAAGAATTCTGATTCTTTCTCCATTTGTGAGCCACTGTTTTTCCTTCTCCTTGCCTTCTGTATATCTCACAAAATAATTCTGCTTCTTTCTCTACTTATGAGCCACTTCTTTCCCTTTTCCTTGCCTGCTGAATATTTTACAAAAGAATTCTGCTTCTTTCTTCACTTATGAGCTACTTCTTTCCCTTCTTCTTGCCTCCTGAATATCTTACAAAATAATTCTACTTCTTTCTCCACTTATGGGCCACATCTTTCCCTTCTTCTTGCCTTCTGAATATTTTAAAAAAGAATTCTGCTTCTTTCTCCACTTATGAGCCACTTCTTTCTCTTCTCCTTGACTCCCGAATATCATACAAGATAATTCTGCTTCTTTCTTCACTTACGAGCCACTTCTCTCCCTTCTTCTTGCCTGCTGAATATCTTACAAAAGAATTCTGCTTTTTTCCAATTATAAGCATAGGTGGATTATAATGAGGGCAATCCGGGCTACCGCCCGGGGCCCCGATCCTCCAGGGGCTCCGGGGTGTCTATGGCCAGATTGCCCTCATTATATGTGCGGCGCCGCGGCACATACCGGCAGACAGTGGCGGGGGGGGCCCCGGACCGCTCCCCCAGCAGCGGCGCACAGCAGCTGCTTCTTCTTCGGCCGGGCCAGCATTGCAGCAGTTAACTTCCCTGTGCTGGCCCGGCCACGTCACTGCTAGGAGACACGGTCCTGTGCACGGCCGTGTCTCCTAGCTGAGACGTCACGCAGTGCGCACCCGGCCTGCAGTGCTACACCGGAAAAGAGCAGGAGGACTGGAGCCGAGCCGGGGGATGGTGAGTGTGTCTGTGTGTGTGTGAGTGTGAGTGTGTGTGTGTGTATATGTATGTATGTGTGTGTGTGTGCAGGCAGATACTGTATCATTGTGTGATGTCTGTTTATATGTATTTTTGTGTTTCAAATGTGTCTATGCGTGTATGTATATGTCTGTATATGTTTGTGTGTGTGTGTGACTGCGTGTGTGACTGCGTGCGGCCTCCTGCTGAGTATAGATGGCGCCGTGCGGCCTCTCGCTGTGTATAGATGGCGCCATGCGGCCCCCTGCTGTGTACAGATGGCGTCGTGCGGCCTCCCGCTGTGTATAGATGGCGCCGTGCGCCCTCCCGCTGTGTATAGATGGCGCCGTGCGGCCTCCCGCTGTGTACAGATGGCGCCATGTGGCCTCCCGCTGTGTATAGATGGCGCCGTGTGGCCTCCCACTGTGTATAGATGGCGCCGTGTGGCCTCCAGCTGTGTATAGATGGCGCCGTGCGGCCTCCCAGTGTGTATAGATGGCGCCGTGTGGCCTCCCGCTGTGTATAGATGGCGCCGTGCGGCCTCCCGCTGTGTATAGATGGCACCGCGCGGCCTCCCGCTGTGTATAGATGGCACCGCGCGGCCTCCCGCTGTGTATAGATGGCACCGCGCAGCCTCCCGCTGTGTATAGATGGCGCCGTGCGGCCTCCCGCTGTGTATAGATGGTGCCGTGCGGCCTCCCGCTGTGTATAGAATATCACCGTGCGGCCTCCCGCTGTGTATTGATGGCACCGTGCGGCCCCCTGCGGTGTATAGATGGCGCCGTGCGGCCTCCCACTGTGTATAGATGGCATCGTGCGGCCCCCTGCTGTGTATAGATGGCATCGTGCGGCCTCCCACTGTGTACAGATGGCTACGTGCAGCCTCCCGCTGTATATAGATGGCGCCATGCGCCCTCCCGCTGTGTATAGATGGCTACGTGCTGCCTCCTGCTGTATATAGATGGCACCGTGCAGCCTCCCGCTGTGTATAGATGGCTACGTGTGCTTAATATTGAGTCATACAATTAATGTAAGGCTATGTGCCCACGATGCAGAAATACTCCGGATTTTTTTTTGAATGTTTCTGCATCTCCCTGGCAGAAAAAAGGCATGCGGATTGTACATGCGGATTGTACATGCGGATTGTACATGCGGATTGTACATGCGTTTTTCCTGCCAGGGTCTTGCGGATGTGAAGCGTTCTTCACTTGCAATTCCGCATGTGGGCTGACAAGCGATTTTAGCATCACTTGGAAAGTGCTTGATAACTTGGTCACACTATATAAATCCATGCAACCGGCATGGATTTATATAGAGTGACCGTAAAAGAATGGTAAAAAATAAATATATACTTACCTTCTGATGGCCTGCCGACGTCAGCGGTCGCGTGACCCGTCACATGACTAAATGACGTCACGGCAGGTCCTTTTCAGACCATCGCGAGCTGCCAGCAAGCCAGAACGCATCGGATAAAGACACCGGGGGTCATCAGAAGGTAAGTATAATGTATATCTTTTATTTTATTCTTTTTTTACAGGTTCTATGGTACCCAGGTCCGGAGGAGAGTCTCCTCTTCTCCAGCCCGGGTACAATCCGCACTTTGAAACGCATGGATTCTGCATGTACAGATGCAGTGATGCGGATATTATGCGTTCCAATGCAAGTCAATGGCGGCGAAAGCGCCGCGCTTCCGCATAATAATTGGTAATGCTGCGGATTTTTCCGCAATGATAATCCGCAGCGGAAATTTCCGCAGCATGTGCACAGCACATGCGGATTATCATTGGGGAACATGGCAGACCTACTACCAAGCGTTTTTTAAGCATTTCTGCAGCGGAATTGCCGCTGCGGAAACGCTTAAAAAACGCATAGTGGGCACACAGCCTAAAAAAAATTATTATAATTAACATTGTGCCAAATTAATTTCACGTGAACTATCACATGATCCATCACAGGGGATCATGTGACATGTCACGTGATACATCAGGTGTGTGTGTGGGGGGGGGGGGGGGGGCGCCTTCTAAACTGCCCAGGGCCCTTGCTACTCTTAATCCACCCCTGATTATAAACCATTTCTTTCCCTTCTACTTGTCTCTGGAATATCTTACGAAATAATTCTGCTTCTTTCTTCACTTATGAGCCACTTCTTTCCCTTCTCCTTGCCTTCTGAATTTATCATCCAAAACAGCTAAACTCCTTCTTGAGAGCTAAGTAAGACGTCAGGTTACTCAGCTTATTATATTTTAAAGGAGAGGGAGGGAGAGAAGCAGAGTAAGAAAAGAAGCAGAGGGATTCAGAGAAAGCTTATGATACGCTTTCTAATGAGTCCTTGAGCTGGATTCACAGCTACATATCTCAGGACTGCTGTTTAATGTCCTCCATGCTTCTGCTGCTTCTCTCTGTGTGGCAGAAAAAGAAAGTATTCCAGCACCTGACTAAAATTACACTTTATTGGTAATTTAAAAATTCCTCCAAGAAGACATGACATGGAGCAGAAAACCAGAAAAGCTGTGTGTTTCTATCACTATCCAGCAATCTTTGTCAAAGTTAAATAACAAGTCTTTGACTTTCTTAGAGCTGGATTCACAGCTACATATCTCAGAACTACTGTATAATGTCCTCCATTCTGCTGCTTCTCTCTGTGTTTGCTAAGGAATTAAAAGCAGAAATTCATCCCTCTGTACTGTGTATTGAAGAAATGATAGCAGCTATTCTCCCCTTCACCAGCTTAGCGTCAACTGCATATTAAAAGACAGAGAGTACAGAAGAAAAAACTGGTGAAAATGCAGGATACAAGTCATTTAATGGCTAAAGTTAGTGATATCCCTCACGTACATATACAGGACAGCTTACTTTGAAAAGTTACTTGAAAGTAGAGTCACATACAAAACATCCCCAAAAAAACCCTAGGGCCTCATAAAAGAGTCTACTTGTGTGTCAGCGAAATGCATTGTAAATGCATCCCGACCCCTTGTAAGTCATTAGCATGGTCACCATCAGCCACTTTTAATAAATAATTCCCCCTCTTAGAATTGCAGGGTTAACGGAGCAACAAAGAGACTTCTAAAACATAAAGCTGAAAAAGCATAAAAACAAGGCGCGCGTTAGGAGGCCGATGTAATATTTATGGGCAAAAATTTCCCTGCAGAATTAATAGGACTTCCATTAATTACAATAATTACCGAGTGCATTTTCAAAGTGCGTCGCTGAAAACGGAAGAGCGGGGACTAAATTAGTATTTAGCTAAAGTTATGGTTGTGTTAATAATTTATCTGCTGTTCAGTTTGATTGTGTGCCGTCTCGTCCTTTTATTGCTCGTTACAGTGTCTAGTGGGTAAAACATATACTGTTAAACAGTATACAGGGCAAAAACTGCTCAGCTCAGTACACATCTTAGTGGCCACTCCCGGGTACTGCAACTCAGGTCCAATTTAAGTGAATGGGAGCTTACATGGAGTAACATCAAGGAACAACTAAACATTGTACAGAGCTGTGCTTTTCTGACTTTGTGCTCTGTTTACATCTGGCCTGAGCTGGTAACGGCTGATCGGTGGCAGCGCCAGGTGTCGAACCGCCACAAATGGTGGTGGGTCAAATCATATTGAATACATATGATCTATGGGGATCAAGTTATAGAACAAAGAGACCAGAGTAGATTTCAATATAACTTTTAAATCCTCACTCTATGATTAGGAGATTAGGAGTCCAGTGGGACTGCCATACAGGCTTGTCAATCACCAACTAGCTCCACCTACTGGACTCTTAAGTACTGAAACAGCAAAGCTATATATTATTCTGCTCAACTCCCCCTGTTGCCGGCAGATCAGACTCCATGTTCAGTGTGACAGGTTCCCTTTACCTTGGCTTCCCTCTGATAACAATGAGATGACTCTGTTCCTTTGGTCCAAATCTATACTATAAAGCTCACAACTGACCAGCAAAAATCTAGAAGACTTTTTTCACACCAATCTTGAGGACAGGACCAGGTGGAGAGTGAGGCAAAAAGCCTCTTAATTAGTGATGAGCGAGTATGTTTTGTTAACCCTTTCGCCAAGTAAGCTCGGGCGAGCACCAAGTAGTTACAGCTGCTCGGTGTTATGTTTGAATCACTCTCGTGTGCATGATTTGCGACTGTTTGACAGCTTTAATACATGTGAGGAATGTCTATTTCTTACACATTCCTGATGTTTTCCTGATGTTTTCCAGATGTTTTCAATTACTTATTAGTCTGCCCTATCACCTTTCAGGTGCGGCTTTATATTTTCCCATCCTGCTGGTAATAGTTTTCTTATGGATGTTCAGACATTCTGTGGTTGTTAAAGCCAGTCAGGGAAATTCCAGCTAAGGATTGTCTCTTTGCCGTTTCTGTAATTTATATTATCTAATAAACATTAAAACTTTTAATAGATCATTTTTGATGCTACGTTTTTGGAACTTTGATTATTGATGCTTTCTGTTGCTTTCTAGGAAGTAGGTGTCATACTATTTCAGTACTTACTTTATACTTTATTTTGTATTTCGTGGTTTACTTTACTCACTCTGGGATCTTTCCTTTTCTCAGCACACTTTCCCTTTTTTAGGTAATTTTCACTCTGCTCTGCCCTCCGGTTCTTTAGGAGGAACGTGAAGCAACTCGACGGCCTCTTAGGCAGTTTAGGTCCAAGTTGTCATTTTCTAGTCTTTGGTTATTGCTATTTCTGTAACCGCAGGCACCACTAGGGACTGCGGGGCCAGAATCTCTAGGAACCGGAGGGGTCAGTTGCAGTTTTTAGTACACTGCTCAAAAAAATAAAGGGAACACTTAAACAACAGACTATAACTCCAAGTAAATCAAACTTCTGTGAAATTAAACTGTCCACTTAGGAAGCAACACTGATTGACAATCAATTTCACATGCTGTTGTGCAAATGGAATAGACAATAGATGGAAATTATTGGTAATTATCAAGACACCCTCAATAAAGGAGTGGTTCTGCAGGTGGGGACCACAGACCACATCTCAGCACCAATGCTTTCTGGCTGATGTTTTGGTCACTTTTGAATGTTGGTTGTGCTTTCACACTCGTGGTAGCATGAAACGGACTCTACAACCCACAGAAGTTGCTCAGGTAGTGCTGCTCATCCAGGATGGCACATCAATGCGAGCTGTGGCAAGAAGATTTGCTGTGTCTGCCAGTGTAGTGTCCAGAGGCTGGAGGAGCTACCAGGAGACAGGCCAGTACACCAGGAGATGTGGAGGGGGCTGTAGGAGGGCAACAACCCAGCAGCAGGACCTCTACCTCCGCCTTTGTGCAAGGAGGAACAGGAGGAGCACTGCCAAAGCCCTGCAAAATGACCTCCAGCAGGCCACAAAAGTGCATGTGTCTGCACAAACCGTTAGAAACCGTCTCCATGAGGGTGGTATGAGGGCCCGACTTCCACAGATGGGGGTTTTGCTCACAGCCCAACACAGTGCAGGACGCTTGGCATTTGCCACAGAACACAAGGATTGGCAAAGTCGCCACTGGCGCCCTGTGCTCTTCACAGATGAAAGCAGGTTCACACTGAGCACATGTGACAGACGTGACAGAGTCTGGAGACGCCGTGGAGAGCGATCTGCAGCCTGAAACATCCTTCAGCATGACCGGTTTGGCAGTGGGTCAGTAATGGTGTGAGGTGGCATTTATTTGGAGGGACGCACAGCCCTCCATGTGCTCGCCAGAGGTAGCCTGACTGCGATTAGGTACCGAGATGAGATCCTCAGACCCCTTGTGAGACCATATGCTGGTGCGGTTGGCCCTGGGTTCCTCCTAATGCAGGACAATGCCAGACCTCATGTGGCTGGAGTGTGTCAGCAGTTCCTGCAAGATGAAGGCATTGAAGCTATGGACTGGCCCGCCCATTCCCCAGACCTGAATCCGATTGACCACATCTGGGACATCATGTCTCGATCCATTGACCAACGTCACGTTGCACCACAGACTGTCCAGGAGTTGGCGGATGCTTTAGTCCAGGTCTGGGAGGAGATCCCACAGGAGACCATCCGCAACCTCATCAGGAGCATGCCCAGGCGTAGTAGGGAGGTCATACAGGCACGTGGAGGCCACACACAATACTGAGCCTCATTTTGACTTGTTTTAAGGACATTACATCAAAGTTGGATCAGCCTGTAGTGTGTTTTTCCACTTTAATTTTGGGGGTGACTCCAAATCCAGGCCTCCATTGGTTAATAAATGTGATTTCCATTGATGATTTTTGTGTGATTTTGTTGTCAGCACATTCAACTTTGTACAGAACAAAGTATTCAATGAGAATATTTCATTCATTCAGATCTAGGATGTGTTATTTGAGAGTTCCCTTTATTTTTTTGAGCAGTGTATATTACCTATTATCCTGAGTGAGTTGCTTTACAAGCATAAAACAATATATATTATATATAGCTATATATATAATCATCTTATCTCGTCTGTCTGTCTGTCTGTCCAGGAAATCCCGCGTCGCTGATTGGTCCGGCCGCAGCCAATCAGCAACGCGGGATTTCTGAAAAATGATGGCTGCCGTTAGCGGCTCATCTGCCGGACGGAGGTCAGCGGCGATGCAGCAGGGAGATGACGGGCGCTAGCCGCTCATCTCCCCGCTGCTGGCAGCGCAAGTACCCTGACGGGCGGCGCCGCTGACCTCCATGCGGCTAACGTCGGGAGATCAGGGGCTTGGCCAGCTGATCTCCCGATGGCAAGTGTGAACGGAGGACCGGGGAGCGGTGCCTTCGGTCGGGATACTTCTGCTGCGAGCAGCCGCTCATCTCCCGGCTTCTCGCAGCGGAAGTAGCCGCACAGGCAGAGCCGCTCCCCGGTCCTCACTAATACAACGCTGATTGGTCGCGGTCGACGCCCGCGACCAATCAGCGATATAGAAGGAAAATTTAAACGCCGCTCTGCTGATTGGTCGCGGTCGCCGGCCGCGACCAATCAGCATTATTGGCGACACATTTAATCCCCGCTCTGCTGATTGGTCGCTGTGGCCGGCTGTGACCAATCAGCGAGATTGGCGCCAAATTTAAACAACGCTCTGCTGATTGCGCCCGGTCGGCCGCATACATATTCTAGAATACCCGATGCGTTAGAATCGGGCCACCATCTAGTATATATATATATATATATATATATATATATATACACTGTATATATATTTAATAAATGTATTTTTTCATGATGATTTACATGCTTTGAAAACTAGAACTGGAATGATTAGTTGGTACGAGTAACTGCTCTCATTTTTTCTTACTATTGGTCTTTTTTCTGTTTGAGATGCACTTTCATACTGTTGATATACGATTGATTGGTGACCCCATCAATTCCAAACGGACAGAGTCCTCTTTGGCATTTTTCTTGCACAGCGACACCCTGGACACCTACTGTGCAGGGAACAGCAACACAGCTTCATTCCAGAGAATAAGGCCGCGTTGTAGTGACATGCACAGCGGGGCTCGAGAATGCCGATGTGCGGAGAAAATAAATAAATAGGCACATGGCCTCTTCATTTCTGACAGTCAAGCTCCACAGATTGGGAGGTGATGGTAAAATCCTTGTTCAGTGACATCTTTTTAAAAATGTATTAACTTTTTTGCTTAGGTGACCTGTCGATTACGCCGTAGTAGGGGCCAATAGGTTCAGGCAAACACCTATTTTTATGGTAGGTTCACAGCGGTTGGGAAATCATAGGTTACAGCCTAAAGGCCCCCATACACATTAGACTAATGTCAGCCAAAGCCGCTGATATTGACAGGTTCGAACAACAGTCTGATATGTATGGGGGCACCGGCCAACTGATGTTGATCACGCCTGTCTGATTTTGGACAGCTTATTGCATTGTTCTCCCAAATTCTCTAATCCACCAGCTAACATGTTAGTCGGCAGCCTTCCCATAAAGAACAAAGGAGCGCTCGGCTGAAGGTGCGATCCTGTGGATGGGAGAGTCAGCGGTAATGGCTGTCTGCCGAAAGATCGTCCGAAACATCATTTGGCTGACAGCTATCCAATGTGTGTAGCCAGCCATTAATGGAGATTCATTTCACAAAACGAAAGCTTCCAAACATCTACAAAAATTGGAAACCTCAGACTGTAGTCAAGTTTTAGGCAGGTGCGGAAAAATGGTGTAAAGTTAGAATGTTTATTTTTATTAATTAACAATATGCAAAGTGAATGAACAAAAGAGAGATCTAAATCGTATCAATATTTGGAGACCACCCTTTGATTTCATCACTTCTTCCAGGTACTTGCCACTTGTACACAGCTTTTGAAGACACTCAGCTGGGACGGTGTTCCAAACATCTTGAAGAAACAACCACAGATCTTCCTTGAATGAGGCTTGTGCAAATTTTTGTCTGTTCCTGTAATCCCAGACTTGATAATGTTGATCTCAGAGCTCTGTGGGGCCAAATCTTCAATTCCAGGACTCCTTGTCCTTCTTCAAGCTGAACATCGTTCTTAATGACATTGACTGTGTGTTTGGGATTATTGTGTGCAAAATAAATTTGGAGCCGATCAGACGCCTGTATTTCTCAGCATTGAGGACACCATTAATTCTAACCAAATCCCCAACGCCAATGTCTTTTATGAAAGCGAAATGGTTCATATCAAGTCCAGAATAGAATCCAAATGGGAGTTATCCTCTTCGAAAGAAGAGTCTCAAAAGAGTAGTGAGATGAACAGTGGTTGGACAGTGTCTACCTGCTGAGAGATATTCGAGACCGGTCCCCGAAAGCAGAAATATGGCCCTTGTGATCCTTTAAAGGTCACAGTAATGGACTGTGCCTGGCTGGGCTTTAGCCAAGGAGGGAGCGGCCATAATCTGGGTGTTGAGGTTCAGGTCCGGATGGGCGCCTCTGCTGTTGATCCAGCGCATCCTCTCTCATTGCAATTATCCTCCTTCCTTGCTTCATGTGGATGATGTGTCTTATGTCAACCACTCCGTATCCCCCATCTCGCTCCTCTCTCTGCCATACAGAGGGCAGAGCAAAGTACTGTAGTGCGCATGCGCCGGCTTTACTTCCGGGTTATCGGCACTCTTTGGCCTGTACCGGCGTATCCGCATTACAGTACCTTGTTCTGGCACTGGCAGGGCAGAGAAGTGCACCTGCGTAGGCACACTGTGTGACTTACGTGGGACGCGTCAGCCACAGGAAGCATGGCAGGAAGACCGCGATTGTGGAAGACTAGCATGGTGGGAAGAAGTGGACCAGGAGAGAAAAGTCCACGAGGACCCACGTAAAGTTCTCATGGGCCAAATAATCAAGGGAAGGGGCGAGACTGAGATGCTCCAGCGTAGGCTGCAAAACATAGGCTAAAGTTTTGACTGCTGGCCAGCACGGGAGGAGCAGAAAAGGAAAAAGCCAGGGTTCCTTCTTTGTTTAGAAACAGCAGCCAACACACATGGTTTCTGTGTCCTTTCCTTATCTACTGTATATAGAGGCGTTATCAGTCATTGTACAGGAGAAGGAGAAGGTAAGCTGTGACATCACCTATTGTGAATGGTGGATCCTGTGTTATCTACTGTATATAGAGGTGTTATCAGTCATTGTACAGGAGGAGGAGAAGGTAAGCTGTGACATCACCTATTGTGAATGGTGGATCCTGTGTTATCTACTGTATATAGAGGTGTTATCAGTCATTGTACAGGAGGAGGAGAAGGTGAGCTGTGACATCACCTATTGTGAATGGTGGATCCTGTGTTATCTACTGTGTATAGAGGTGTTATCAGTCATTGTGCAGGAGGGAGAGGAGGTGAGCTGTGACATCACCTATTGTAAATGGTGAATCCTGTGTTATCTACTGTATATAGAGGTGTTATCAGTCATTGTTCAGGAGGAGGTGGTGAGCCGTGATATCACCTATTGTGAATGGTGGATCCTGTGTTATCTACTGTATATAGAGGTGTTATCAGTCATTGTACAGGAGAAGGAGGTGGTGAGCTGCGATATCTCCTATTGTGAATGGTGGAACCTGATACCTAGTGTAGATAGAGGTGTTATCAGTCATTGTACAGAAGGAGGAGGTGAGCTGTGACATCCTCAATAGAAAGTTTTACCATTCGCAATAAACTATTGTAAACTATTATACATAGTTATTACCTTTGATTACCAGCATAGACATGGTTATAATGAGGGGTACTTCCTGCAGGACCCACACAGGTTTTATGACTCTTCTTACATGTTTCTCTTTAGGTGTTACTACAGGATAGCTAATCATGCTGAATAACGTGCTTGATTTTGAAGCCAGATTTTTTTTTTTTTTTTCCATAGACCCTAACACATAGTCCTACTGCTATGGACTGAGTCCACTGATAATATCAATGCACAATATGGTGTATGATTCACAGTGTTCTCTCTCTCTCTCTCTCTCCTTTTATATTTACCTTATGAGAACATGTTGTGGATTTGTACTTATATGGTTACCTTATGTAGTCTTGGAGGTTACTATTTAACTTTAATAAGGATATAGAAAAGGATTGGTGTGTGGTTCCTGCTTCTGTCTGATGATCTCCTGTTTTTTTAAAAATATTTTTAAGCATCATTGCATAAATAATAAAGATTGAATATATTTTTATCACTGGTGTAGCGCTCCTATTATTGTAGGTTTACGGATTATAATGAGACTGCTGAAAAGTCATCTGTTATTATGATACTGGCATAGTACTGCTGGAAACAAGTGGCCGAAGGAGCACGAGTAGAACAGCAAGCGGTAGTAGAAGTTCTTGTAATTGTTAGCAAAAGGAGTTGTAGATAGGGTGAGAACAATCTAGGTAAGAATGTTCAGGAGCTTGGAGACTGGAAACTAGGCTAACAGCTAGACACAATACTCAACCAATGAGTGAGAGATCCATGCAGATTTAAGTAGGCCCAAACAGGAGACAAGATGGATCCCATGGGTTCAGAATCTGCCATCTTTGTAAACAGCCATTGCAGAACACAACAGCAGCCTCCAGTGGTAAGGAGTGGGATTGCAGCACAATTATTAAGGTCAACAATAGCAGCCACTAGTGGTCAAACTGTAGAAGGACAACTGGAATTCTGACATCCGCATAGAACAGGAAGGGAGTGTAAAAATTGCAAGCTTTCTAATAGGTATAGATTGATTGAGATACAGTATTCTAATATAACTGTAGATAAAAATACATAAATATTTCACACACTTAAAAAGGGACTCAGTTTGAACAGTCATTCTGTTCTGACAGAGTCTCTTTAAAGTGGTTCCTTCCTCACTTTAAATCCTAAGTGAGCGGCGCCAGACAACCACTTTAGCATAAAAACCTGACGTCTCTCACAGACCGTAATCGCTCACCATGGCATAATCCATGACAAGCGTCATGTCTGCACAATCCTGGTTCTTCCTGCGAATGCTGGAAAGGTTAATTCAATTAATGCAGTCAGCCGCTCCACCATGTGATGGCACTTTATAATCTTTAAACACTGTCTAATTGGCAGCAGTGGATGGCACAGCAATTTTAATTAAAGTTTTTTTTTTCCCTCTCTACTTAGGCCAATAAAGGGATTATTAGTACTTCCATGACGATCGTACTTCCCAGCGAGTGTCAAGTGTTCGGGGATTTTACGCACAGAAACAAATACTAGTCAAATCAGCTTTCCTAGCATAGCTCGTACGTGTCCCACAACTGATTTGCCCTGTCAAATTCAGGGTATCCTTGGCCAAAAAAAAAATTAGCGGAATTTACATAAACCTCCTCCACACGTGAACATTTTTTTGGCAGGACTAGGGGCAGTCCCAGGCGGGACAATAGTGATGGAAATGAACAAAAGGGTCAGATTTACTTTTTAAGTAAAAGCTTTGATAAAACAATTTGGCCACAAAAATTTTAAAGACTTTTGGCGTTCTGCGACAATTTTGCCCAGCTGCGGCAAAGTGGGCAGAGAAGGGAAAAGATGGGGGCGTGGAGACCGCCACTTCTCAAAGCAGCTTAGCCCTGTCACTACATCCACCATACATGTACGGCGCCGCAGGAGGTGCGTTCCCGCAAACCACGGCGGGACAATCGCGTAGGTTCATTCGCAGAGCCGGCACGATCATCAGTGGGTGTCCGCCTTCTATATACACTGCTCAAAAAAATAAAGGGAACACTGAAATAACACATCCTAGATCTGAATTAATGAAATATTCTCATTGAATACTTTGTTCTGAACAAAGCTGAATGTGCTGACAACAAAATCACACAATAATCATCAATGGAAATCAAATGTATCAACCAATGGAGTCCTGGATTTGGAGTCACCCCAAAATTAAAGTGGAAAAACACACTACAGGCTGATCCAACTTTGATGTAATGTCCTTAAAACAAGTCAAAATGAGGCTCAGCATTGTGTGTGGCCTCCACGTGCCTGTATGACCTCCCTACAACGCCTGGGCATGCGCCTGATGAGGTTGCGGGTGGTCTCCTGTGGGATCTCCTCCCAGACCTGGACTAAAGCATCCGCCAACTCCTGGACAGTCTGTGGTGCAACGTGACGTTGGTGGATGGAGCGAGACATGATGTCCCAGATGTGCTCAATCGGATTCAGGTCTGGGGAACGGGCGGGCCAGTCCATAGCTTCAATGCCTTCATCTTGCAGGAACTGTTGACACACTCCAGCCACATGAGGTCTGGCATTGTCCTGCATTAGGAGGAACCCAGAGCCAACCGCACCAGCATATGGTCTCACAAGGGGTCTGAGGATCTCATCTCGGTACCTAATGGCAGTCAGGATACCTCTGGAGAGCACATGGAGGGCTGTGCGTCCCTCCAAAGAAATGCCACCCCACACCATTACGGACTCACTGCCAAACCAGTCAAGCTGGAGGATGTTGCAGGCAGCAGATCGCTCTCCACGGCGTCTCCAGACTCTGTCACGTCTGTCACATGTGCTCAGTGTGAACCTGCTTTCATCTGTGAAGAGCACAGGGCGCCAGTGGATACTTTGCCAATCCTGGTGTTCTGTGGCAAATGCCAAGCGTCCTGCACGGTGTTGGGCTGTGAGCACAACCCCCATCTGTGGACGTCGGGCCCTCATACCATCCTCATGGAGTCGGTTTCTAACTGTTTGTGCAGACACATGCACATTTGTGGCCTGCTGGAGGTCATTTTGCAGGGCTCTGGCAGTGCTCCTCCTGTTCCTCCTTACACAAAGGTGGAGGTAGCGGTCCTGCTGCTGGGTTGTTGCCCTCCTATGGCTCTCTCCACATCTCCTGGTATCTGCTCCATGCTCTGGACACTGTGCTGACAGACACAGCTACCCTTCTTGCCACAGCTCGCATTGATGTGCCATCCTGGATGAACTGCACTACCTGAGCAACTTCTGTGGGTTGTACTGTAGACACTGCCTCATGCTACTGAACCTCTAGGGGTGAGAGCAATGGCAAAATGAAAAAGTGACCAAAACAACAGCCAAAAAGGATGAGAACAGAGAAATGGTCTGTGGTCACCACCTGCAGAACCGCTCCTTTATTGAGGGTGTCTTGCTAATTGCCGATAATTTCCATCTATTGTCTATTCCATTTGCACAACAGCATGTGAAATTGGTTGTCAATCAGTGTTGCTTCCTAAGTGGAGAGTTTGATTTCACAGAAGTTTGATTTACTTGGAGTTATATTTTGTTGTTTAAGTGTTCCCTTTATTTTTTTAAGCAGACAGCCTGCAGAAATGCCCACAATCGATGCTAGCGCTTAACCCATTAACCCCCCTAGGGTGGTTAGCACGTTAATGACGAGGCCAAATTTTTACAATTCTGACCACTGTCACTTTATGAGGTAATTACTCTGGAACGCTTCAACGGATCCCCCTGATTCTGAGAATGTTTTGTCGTGACATATTGTACTTCATGTTTGTGGTAAAATTTCTTCGATATCACTTGCGTTTATTTGTGAAAAAAACAGAAATTTGGCGAAAATTTTGCAATTTTCAAACTTTGAATTTTTATGCCCTTAAATCAGAGAGATATTTATTAACTATTTTGTGTGACGTAAAGTAGACATGTGGGAAATGTTATATCAGCACAATTTTGGAACCAAAATTTTTTTTTGTTAAGGAGCTAAAAGGGTTAAAAGTTGACCAGCGATTTCTCATTTTTCCAACAAAATTTACAAAACCATTTTTTTAGGGACCACATGATATTTGAAGTCACTTTGAGAGGTCTTTATGACAGAAAATACCCAGAAGTGACACCATTCTAAAAACTGCACCCCTCAAGGTGCTCAAAACCACATAAAAGAACTTTATTAACCCTTCAGGTGCTTCACAGGAATTTTTTGAATGGAAGAAAAAAATGAACATTTAACTTTTTTCCCAAAAATGTTACTTTAGACCCAATTTTTTTTATTTTTACAGGGGTAACAAGATAAAATAGACCCCAAAATTTGTTGTGCAATTTCCCCTGGGCACGCAGATACCCCATATGTGGGGAAAAAACACTGTTTGGGCGCATGGCAGGGCTCGGAAAGGAAGGAGCGCCATTTCACTTTTTGATTGTAAAATTTGCTTGAATAATTAGCGGACGCCATGTTGCGTTTGGAGAGCCCCTGATGTGCCTAAACATTGGAGCTCCCCCACAAGTGACCCCATTTTGGAAATTAGACCCCCCAAGGCACCTATCTAGATGCATAGTGAGCACTTGGAACCCCCAGGTGCTTCACAAATTGATTCGTAAAAATGAAAAAGTGTTTTTTTTTTTTCACTTTTTCATTTTTACGAATCAATTTGTGAAGCACCTGGGGGTTCCAAGTGCTCACTTTGCATCTAGATAGGTGCCTTGGGGGGTCTAGTTTCCAAAATGGGGTCACTTGTTGGGGAGCTCCAATGTTTGGGCACACAGGGGCTCTCCAAACGCAACATGGTGTCCGCTAACAATTTGAGCCGATTTTCCATTCAAATTGTTAGCGGACACCATGTTGCATTTGGAGAGTCCCTGTGTGCCCAAACATTGGAGCTCCCCTACAAGTGACCCCATTTTGGAAACTAGACCCCTCAAGGATTTTATTAAGGTGTATAGCGAACATTTTGAACCCAGAGGTACGACACAGAATTTGATAACATTAGGTCATCATATTGAATAAGTTGTCATTAGTCTTGAGCACAAGTGCTCGCTACTTGAGTTTGCATCGGGTACTCAGGTATGCACCATGTACTGCGTGTGCTCGAGTGACATGCTCGAGTCCCTGCCCCGCATGCTTCACGGTTATTAGACACCCAAAAAAAGAACATGCGGGGATCGCTCGTGCATGGCAGGCAATTCCCGCAAAGTTTTTTGGCCGTGAAGCATATGGGGCGGAGACTCGAGCATGTCACTCAAATACCCACGATACTCAATGCATACCCGAGCACCCGATGCAAACTCAAGTAGCGAGCACTTGCGCTCAACACTAGTCACCATATCGTCATCTTTTTTTCTTACTTTTGAAAAAAATCCCAACCCCATCACAACCCTAACCCCAAACCCAGCCCTAAGCCTAGCCCGAGAGTTTATTTTTTACGCCGTTCCTAGTGCGGTATAAGTGATTAGACGACCTTATTCTTCGGGTCGGTGAGACTACAGCGATACCAGAATCATATGGGGCTTTTATGACTGACAGCTGTCACACACTAAAAGACGCATTTTTTGTAAAATCTAGTTTTTGCATCGCTATATTTTGAGAGCTATCATTTTTCCAGATTTTGGCGGACAGTCATGTGACGGCTTGTTTTTTGCTGGATGAGTTGACGTTGTTATTGGTGCCATTTTCAGATCGCTTTCTATTCCGATTTTTGGGAGGCAGAATAAACAAAAACCAACAATTCAGGAATTGTTTTTTTTTTAATTTTTTTATTCTACTCCGCGTGTGGTAAAATTGATAAGGCAGCTTTATTCTTCGGGTCAGTACGTTTACAGCGGTACCACATTTATATTGTTTTTCTATGTTTTGCACTTTTACATAATAAAAGCAATTTTATAGAAAAAAATTATTTTTTAGCATCGCTTTATTCTGAGAGCTATAACTTTTTTATTTTTCGGCTGATGGAGCTGTATGGCGGCTTGTTTTTTGCGGGACGAGATGACGTTTTCAGCGGTACCATTTTTATTTATATTCTTCTTTTTGATCGCGTGTTATTCCATTTTTTGTTTGGCGGTATGATGATAAAGCATTGTTTTTTGCTTTGTTTTTTTTTTTTTTTTACCGTGTTCACTGAAGGGGTTAACTAGTGGGACAGTTTTATAGGTCAGGTTGTTCCAGACGTGGCGATACCAAATATGTGTACTTTTATTGTTTTTTTTTTTATAATATTTATTGATGGGTACATTATATTTTTATTTTTTTTATTTTATATTTTTACAATTTTTTTTTAATTTTTTTTTTTCACTTTCTGACAGTTTTTACACTTTTTTACTCTGTCCCACTCTGGGACTTTCACTTTTTTTATTCTGATCGCCTGCACAGCATAGGGATGGAGCACCATCCCTGTGCCGTGCAGGCTGTCAGCGCTGGACAGGGAGAAGATAGTTTGGAGATGCACTGCGCATGTCCAATCAATCTTCCTGTTGTCTGGTGACCCGGATGTTGTCATGACGACATCGGGTCGTCATGGCAACATCCTGGAAGCCACGGCAGACAGCGCTGGAGGCCGGAAGAGGAGGTGAGTATCTGCGATCACCTCCCCTTGCCTCCGCAATGCTGCGATCGACTTCGATCGCAGCATTGCGGGGGTTAATGTGCTGGGAGCGGTGCGGGACCGCTCCCTGCACATAGTACCGGGTGTCAGCTGTGACAATCAGCTGACACCCGGAGGCGATCGCGCCCGCACAGCCTGTGTGCGCGCGCGATCGCCATGACGTACTAATACGGGTCTGGCTCTTAAGTCCCAGGGCACAGACGCGTATTAGTACGTCAAATGTTGTTAAGAGGTTAAACCTTTTGAGGTTGCATTCAATTGTGACAGTGACATCGATCGGCAGAGGGAGGGAGCTCCATGCGAATCGTGTTGTGCTGATGGTCTCCAAGATGACCCTGGATTGAAGATGGCCCCAAGGTCACCCAGGTACGGTAAGGCCCAAATACTAAAGACTTTCTTTGCTGCCCATAGCAACGAATCAGTGAGCAGCTTTCATTTTTTTTTAAACTGCTGAGAAAATGAAAGCTGAGCTTTGATTGGTTGCTAGAGACAAGACAGTTTTTGATAAAATGAGGCCTATTCTGCTTCCGGGATAGAAAACCTCCATTATACCCAAGAGGTAAACAAAAGTACATGAGGCCCCCTAGAAGTCTAATGGAGTCTTATAACAAATCCGCACCACAGTAGTGTGTACAACCTTCACACGACAGGCCTCATTTATCAAAACTGACCAGGTTGCTAATAGCAACCAATGAGAGGGCAGCTTTCATTTCTTAAACTACTCTGGAAAAATGAAACCTGTGCTGTGATTGGCTGTGGTCGATAAGGACAGTTTTGATAAACCAACATGGTCGCATCGCAAGAAGTTTTAGAAAAAGACTTTTCACGCTCCTATTATTTGGGAGACATCTCACTCAATTTTATATAAAATTTCTCAATTTTAAAACCCCAAAATTTAGGATTTGTAGGTACCACCGTCTAGGACGGTCACCACCAGCGAGATTCGCGCACTGTCCTTAAAGAGTGAAAAAAGACGTCACTTAAAAGTAGATTTAAAATTTTTCATTTTACAGCCACACATCGCTGCACCCTGCTTCAGCGTCACCTGACGGGTCTTACGGCACGCTTAGTACGGGGACAGCCATCTAAAGTAACTAAGCCATCCATGACTTTAAAAACAGTCACTATCAGAAAAAGTCTCCAGACGGCAGAACATTTCTTCTCATCCCATTTTGGAAAAAAGTCTGTAATAAAAATTACATGGAGGGAACATTAAATTTGATAGTGAAGAATCCTGGTCTAAGAAATCCGCAAGAGGATTTTGTTTTTTTTGTTTTTTTAAGAGTCCATTGATTCTCCGGCGGCTTCACTGTTCCCTTCTGCGCTGGTTGATGTAGAGCTGGATAGGTTGGTCACCATTAGCCGTTCTCTGCCACCGAATGCTTCTTTAACTGGAGTGAGGGGGATTGAAAGGAAAACGTTAATGGTGAATTCATTGTGAGAATGATCATTAAAAAGGGTATTGCCACCTCGAAAATCCTATCCTATAAATAATATTGGCAAATACCTCCAATTAGAAACGTAGTATAGTTCTTCTGATAACCTATGTTGCTTACCCCATGTGCAGGGCATTGCAGTAGTTTAGGTATCCACGGTTATGACCACTAGCAACTAACTGTCACTATTTGAGTGGCCGTAACCATGTATACCTAAGCTACTGCAATGCCCTGCACACGGGGTAAGCAACATAGCGAATCAGAAGAACTATACTACATTTCTAACTTGAGGTATTTGCTATTATTATTTTTTCACCTACTACATATTGGGATAGGATTTTGGAGATGGGAATACCTCTTTAAAGGATAGGTGATAACTTGCTGTTCGGTGGGGGACTGACCACTGGGAGAAAGAAAGGAATTTTTATCCTCATTACATAATAACGCGGCAGGTCGGATCGCCTATTGCTGCGCCATTCATTTCCCATGGGACTGCTGGAAAAAGCTTAGCAGCCCCAGGAAAAAAAAAAATTTATGTAGCAGCGGTCAGATATGCGCACTGCCTCTCCATTTTAACGGTGGCCCTTTCAGCTGATCTGTGCAGGTCCCAGGGGTCGGAGCCCCTCCGGTCAATAATCACCTAAGCCTGTGGTAAAAGGGGTTTCCACCAGACAATCCCTTTAAAAGAACATAACTGCAGTGATTCATACAGGTCAAACAACAAAAGGGCGCTTTGTCCTATTAGGATGAGCCCCTTCCATGTGCCCCCAATAGGGCTTCAAGTCCTAAGTTTCTCTTTGAAGCCTGCGCTCCATACTTATGGGTTATAGGTTCTCATGTACTAATCCAGTATTATACCCCAGAGCAGCATTCATAATTCTACAGCCTTAATTAACGAAGAGTTCCGCTCGGAAAGTGGCAGAATTGCAAATGCAGCTCTTGACTACCTCGAGATAAGCAATTATATCTATATGTAAACTTGAGTCTACAAGAACTTTAGGCCATACCAAGATCTGTTCCTATTCAGACCAATCTACTTACCAGCTGCAATCGTGCTAATGTCCCAAATTCTCAGTCCGTCCTTATGGCCTCCAAAAGCGTACAAAAATGGCAAGTCTGGGCAGCATGCGGAGCAGAACAGTATGCCCTAAGGGCAGGGACAAAATTAAGAATTAGAACAAAAAGTGTTCCCATAAGTCAAATATACCTGAAGGTCTTGCGCCTGTCAATCAAGTAATAAAGACCAAGCAAAGAGGTGAATAAAGGGTAGGTCATGAAGTTCCCATTTTTGTAGCCTGTGCTGACCCCATGATGAGCGGGGCTGCTGCAGCTTTATTTACAGTCACATATGGCAATATATAGTGTATATGGTTAGTCTTAATTTCCGTCATATATTCACCAATGTGGATCCCAAAGGTAGAATTCACACCTGTAAAACATGTCCCCCCTCTAATACTGCTGGGAACGGAGAGGTGGCCACCCATCTAATTACTTCGAAAAATTTCCCAAGCATGAATGGATCCTATTTAAATGGTTAAATATTAACATCTATCTAAAGTAGACCTGGGCAAAGTGCGGACGGCGGGCCACATCCGGCCCACTGGCTGTTCCCAGTCCGGCCCGCGGTCCGAGACAGGCGTAGGGCTGAAAACAGTGGCCCATGGACTGCACCGTGCCCTCCGCCGCAGTCAACGCTCTCTGCATCCGATGCAGAAAGCGGTGAGTAGGTTGGAGGAGGACGGCGCCGCTGGCCCTTTCTTCCACCAATCAGCGTGTGAGACAGCAGACGTGATGACGTAATTTCATCGCGTCAGCTGTGTGCTGCGTAGAGTCAGTGAATCGGAGACAGGAGCAGAGGTAGAGCGCCGGGTAGGGGACAGGAGCGAGGAGAGTATACGGTGTTTTTTTTTTTTTTTTTATGTGTACGGGATGTTTGTATGTATATAGGAGGCTATGAGGGGGCTCACACTATATATAGGAGGCTATGCGGGGGCTCACACTATATATAGAAGGATATGTGGGGGTTCATGCTATATATAGGAGGCTATGTGGGGGCTCACGCTATATATAGGCTATGTGGGGGCTCACACTATATATAGAAGGTTATGTGGGGGGCTCATGCTATATGTAGGAGGCTATGTGGGGGTTCACGCTACATGTAGGAGGCTATGTGGGGGCTCATGCTGTATATAGGAGGCTATCACCTATTAAACCTATACCTGCCATATTGTAAAAGGGAGAGACTCTGCAGAGTAACATGCTAGACGCTGTGCCCACTCTACATAGGGAATTATCACACATTCCCAAATATCTGAAACTTTGGAAACTAAACCCAATCACGATTTCCTGAACATAAACTTGTTTTTCAGGTTTAGTAAAATGTGAGACTATAATATATGTGGGAGGGTGATTCAGGGATGACTTCTATAAAAGTGGGGGTGGGTTTCTTACCATTTTCATATCCCGGGAATGAATGAGACTTGGCTTGTCCATTAATATGTCCCAGATCTTCACATGTTTATCAGCGGAGGATGTTACTAAGCAGCCTTTCACCTGACTGCTTAGCTCCAGACCTGGTGGGGGGAGGAGGTGCAAAAAAATACAAAAAAAAAACTTATTACATCAAAACCGATATACTAATAAGAAGTATGTGAAAATGATCTAAACACTATTACTGGCTATTATATAACTTGTGTCCTGCATTTTCACTAGTTGTCCCCTCCGCAGGCTTTGACTCCTAGTCTCAGTTCTCTCTGAGCTACTGGGCACAGACTGATGTCTCCCATACACAGTACACACAGACATGAAGAATCCCTGCTCCCATCTCTCCATGTTGCACATATTCAAAGCAGCAGCATGGGGGACATAATACAGCAGTACTGAGCAGTGTAGATGTGAATCCAGCTCTGAGGAGAAATAAAACAATTACTACAAAGCAGCATCTCCCTCGGTGTGTTTTAACCTTTCACTTGCTCTATTCCTCCCTCATTTCCCCCTTCCCTCTCTGTAGACTTTAATAGGAAGCAGTAATCTGATCCCTCAGTCCATATACGATAGGATATGATACACTTTATTGATCCCGAGTTATAGCAATACATATTTTTAGCTTTATTTCAGAGGGAATGAGGAGTTAAAGAGGCCAGGTGACAAGAAGCAGCGTCTTATAAGAGACTTTAATAATATATTTCTGCTTTTTTCTCCCTCTCCTTTTATATTTTGCTTGTACTACAACCAAGTTTTGAAAAGTTTGTTGAAACTACCTTGAGCATTTAAACGACAAAATTCTCTTTTCTCAAGATTCATTTTCTGCTCAATAGCACCACTTCATGGGCTGTAGATAGTATTGCAACTTAGTCACATTTACTTGAATGCAATACTAGATACAGCCTACAGACTGACGTGGCGCTGTTGAGTAAAAAAAAAAAAAAAAAAAAAAAAAAAAGGAGAGTCCAAAAATTAAGTGGAAAAGTTAATTACCCAAACATGAAATTTCATCAGTGGGGTCCAGCCCCAAATTCGATGTTGGGTGGTAGTTTAGGAACTACTTAATTGATGACAGGCCCCCTTTAAAGTAACTGCCAGCTTCAAGCTATTTCTACCACATTTCTGTACCGCTGACAGATTACATCTGCTACACTCGCAAATGTTAAATCTGAAGAGTGACCTTTACGCGATGCCAGAAAATTAAGTAATTGTGACCGAATCTTTATATACCGCCACATTGTGCAGAAAGCAAACACATCAATAACATCCTCCCTACAACAACGGACTAAATAAGATATAGAATATCATCGATGACTCGGCGATAATTGTTAGATCTTCAGAAGTTTATGGCAGCCGAGCGCACCATCATCACTGGAGAGCGCACCGCCATCACTCTTAGACTATGAATGGAGCGGCAGGACACATGCACATCCGGCAGCACCATTCTGCTCCTCTGTGCAGAAGTCATGCAGCCAGCAGACAACGGGGGATCCAAGAACTCCATTATGGCTATTGGTGGAGGGCTTAGAAGTCAGACCCCCTGTGAGCAAAGTGATGGCATATACCCAGTTTAAAGGAGCCGTTGGTTTTGCTGGGACCCTCAATAATCAAGGAACAACAGATAGTGTTCATTGCATACTTATGGTGGTCGGAGACACATACCAGACACTTCCCCGTCGTGAGCCTTCAGTGTGAAAAGAGGTTTATCCGAGCGGGCATCTAAGCAGTACACAAAGCCGTCCTCTGTGCTGGCCTGGAGCAGAGATAGGGGAGAGGACACAGAGGTGTCCATCTTTACATTAGAGCAAAAAGACTTCTAATCTATTTACAGAGGAAGCGAGAGGAGAAACCACATCCAGCCCGATATCAAACCCGAGGCTTTTTACAGATCAATATTTACTTGTTATTCTCAATGGGACAATAAAAATGAGCCAATCATAAGAAAAAATTCTTCCCGACAACTTTCTAAGGCATATAAAGTTGCATAGCCTCACTGCTCTTACAGTAAAGAATCCCTTCTACGTTTGCATAGCCTCACTGCTCTTAGGCTATGTGCCCACGTAGCAGATTTGATGCAGAGCGTTTTTGCCTCTCGCTGGCAGAAAAAAACGAATGCAGATTTACATGCGTTTTTTCTGCCAGAGAGAAGCGTTTTTTCAGCGTTTTCGCATGCGTTTTTTCGAGCAGTTTTCCAAGCGATTTTGAGCATCACTTGGAAAGTGCTTGACAAGTTGGTCACACATTATAAATCCATGCAACCGGCATGGATTTATAATGTGTGAACAACTGATGCTTTAAATGCAGCATCTATAGTAAAAAAAAAAAAAAAAAAAAAAAAGAGAATTAAAACGTTAAAAATAAAAAAAAACCTGTATACTCACCTCTCTCCGGTCTCCTCCAGTCTGCTCCCGGCGGCGTCCTCTCTCCTTGGCGTCCCGCGGTGTACTGTCAGGACCTGCGGTGAAGTCATTTAGTCAGCTGATGGTCACGGGACCATCACCTGACCACCGACGTCAGCGGTTCCATGACCATCAGGTGACTAAATGACTTCACCGCAGGTCCTGACAGTACACCGCGGGACGCCAAGGAGAGAGGACGTGGCCGGGAGCAGATCGGGGGCCGCCGGAGAGGTGAATATACAGGTTTTGTTTATTTTTAACTTTTTTCTTTTTTTCACCGCGTGGTATCCGAGTTGTAGTCTCCTCTTCATCCTGGGTACCACACGCACCGCGATTACGCTGCAAATTCGCAGCCATTGAATTTAATTGAAACGTAGCAAATCCACATATACCTGCGGGTTCGCTGCGTTTCAATGTTCCTCAATGGCCGCGAATTTGCAGCGTAATCGCGGTAGAAATGGTCATGCTGCGTTTTGCAATGCAATGCGAATTCGGAGCGCAAATTAGCGCATCATGTGCACAGCACATCCGAATTCACATTGCTTTGCATGGCAGACGGTTTTACAAGCGTTTTCGCAGTCATAAAAACGCTACAAAAACGCTACATGGGCACATGGCCTTACAGTAAAGAACCCATTCTACCTTTGCATAGCCTCACTGCTCTTACAGTAAAGAATCCCTTCTATGTTTGCGTAGCCTCAATGCTCTGACAGTAAAGAATCCCTTCTATGTTTGCATAGCCTCAATGCTCTGACAGTAAAGAATCCCTTCTATGTTTGCATAACCTCATTGCTCTTACAGTAGAAAATCCCTTCTATGTTTGCATAGACTCAATGCTCTGACAGTAAAGAACCCATTCTACATTTGCATAGCCTCACTGCTCTTACAGTCAAGAATCCCTTCTACGTTTGCATAGCCTCACTGCTCTTACAGTAAAGAATCCCTTTTACGTTGCAACACTCCTTTTACTCTAGACGTGGTAGATGCCTTTTTGTTATGGGTACAGTCCGGATATGAAACGCACAGATAACTTTTCTTGATCTGGACAGTGCTGGTGCGCTCCAGTGAATTAGTTGACCCTGTATGATAAGTAGTAATTTTAATCAAATCTATCAACATGGCACTTGCTACATCTGTAATTATCAGATCACCTATTATAAACCCTGGTTTAGTTCATTTTTCTGGGTGTTGTAGTCCACCCATTCCAATTCTGCCTTAGGTTACTCACCATTACTATATGGAGCGGGCTCAGGAGCTGAACCTGCTCAATGAATCGCAGGTGCCAGCTGTGTCATACAGCCAGCGCCCAACAGTAACAGATGAGAGTCTAGGCTGACTTATCAGAAATACACAATTGTGCTGGCAAAGGCGCTGGGGTTACAGAGGACTCGACTCTGAATAATCCTCACCAAAAAGTTTCTGGGTGAAAAATGGTTCCACGTGACTCTCTCGACTTCTCCACTAAATCTCCATGTTCTGTGGTTTTCCTGGGGACTCCTGCAGTCGTACAATATGACAGACCTGAAAAAGAACACCATGGAAAATTAAAAAAAATCGCCTGATCAGACCGATCAGGTCTAGTATGTGTGCTGTAAGCAATTCTCCTGCAGTGCCCCCACTGGATAAAAGAAGTATTACATGGTGCATTCTATTTAATGCACGGACATGCTTGGTCCTCCAAAATTAGAGAATTTAAACAGGCGGGCTCCAGCTTTTAAGATTTTGCACTTTCGTATCTCTCTCTTCCTCTCTCAAGAGCTATAACCCCTCGGATCTGTGGCGTTTTAGCTCTGAAAGCTTTTTATTTTCTGCCACCATTGCGAACAGCTGATCAGTGAAGGTTTTGGACCCCAACTTATAGGATACGGGGTCATCAATATCAAAGTCCTGGAGAACCGAGCTTTACACGGCACACTCTGTAACACAAACAGCAGCACAGAGGAATCAGGAGCGGGTCGATCAGATACTTCACCACATTAGTGAATAGGAACCAAAAAAAAAAAAAAAAAAAAAAGGCTTAGATGACAAGAAAACTTATCCCAGAACTGCGAATCCTCAAAGATTTCAGCATCATCGTCAAGTTTGTCTGAGCAGCAGGCATCAAAAGAGGATTGGACTATAAGAGCGTAAGCACGACGCATTTCAGACGCGATGCCTCCAAAATCCGCGCGTCGGGGGACCGCACACACACCGTGATTTATTACAGAGCTCATCAAAAAAAATAAAAATTCATGTCCCACTGCGGGCTCCGCCGAATTCTATAAATGTTCTAAAAACAACACCGCATGCCCATCTGCTGCAGAGCTAGACGGCGTCCCCGGTGTGCGGCCGCTCACATCATCCATGCACTCTGTGACAAAGAGTCAGCCGGATTCAAGGTTCACTCAGCGCGACAGATGGCCTACATTACTTTTGGAGTGTTATTTCTTTCTTTTTTACGGCTGATGGTGATTTTGCCTTTGGTTATCATTGACAAGATTGCTGCCATGAAGCCACAAGTATTACAAATCATAATATAGAAACAGTAGACAATAAATTCTATTAAAAGACCAAAAATGGCAGTTAAAGCAGATGCATTGCCAGGTTAAAAGGTGGCCAGTTTCTGCTTTTATTTAATTCCCGCTGATCCATTGAGTATTCTGCTTTTTTCTTTTTTAAAATCCGCCCTACGGTTCCAGAGATATGGGCCTTTTTATTTGGCGCCAACTTTTATGGTCTGTACAAAAAGGGTGTGGCTCACAGGATTCCCTGGGGGCGTGTCTTTAGGCTGCTCTGCAGTTACCCGATAAGCCGCACCCCTTCATAAAAGACAATATAAGGTAGCACTAAATAAACAGGCCCGTATCTCTGGAACCGGATGGTGAATTTTAAAAAAGAAAAAAGCGGCATACTCAGGGGAGAAAAAGGAATAAGATCGGATTAAAAACTGACCACTTTTCAGCTAGTGACAGGTCCTCCTTAAAGGAGGTTCTCTGCTTTGATGATCCCTTTTTTTGGCAAAAGTATCCCCCAATGATATGGTGATCACATTTTATCAATGCTTGTCCCTCCAGTGATCAGCTGTAATCCCATTGAATGTGCTCAATTCCCTACAGCGCCACCACTGGGCAAAATGAGGCATTACAACACAGCTTCTATTGAAATCAATGGGCTTTCGTAATGTACGAATGTGCCTGGTCTTCCATTGCGAGAGACACTCTGTATACCCCGTTCTCAGACCTTCCTCTTAACACGAAAATATATTAAGCATGCCCAAAATTCATTAAAAAGGGGATGGTCTCATTTTCATAAATGGTTAAAATTGCATTTTTTTTTCCGTTTTGCAATAGACCTCTTATTAAAAAATTCTCAAAAACAGAAGGAATCTTAATTCTATAGTGTACAACTCATTGTCTAGGTTACCAGCCACCTCTGCAGTCTTATCAGAAGTGGCCAGTATCCTAAACAATGAGCACAAGTCCTTTTGCAATTGCTGTTCTGAAGCAGTCAGTGACTGTACTGATCGGGGTCTGCTATTCCGAAGTCTGGGAAAGTTGGGTGACCACCCGTGTCGTGGCTGTAAGGATGCACACGTCACCTAGTAAATTAGACCGTGCTTGCTGCACTATATATTAAAGCTCACAGGTTATAAAATCGGAGCAGGTTCGCATTTACGGGCACAGAGCAAACTGGAAAAAGACATCACCCCGTCATAAAACCCCCAATGTCGGCAGATACGGGGGTGGGGGAAATCAGAAATTTCCCAAATGGTGGATTATAATCAGAACGTGCCTGTCATGAAGCAATTATGATCCCATTAGGGAACGCAGTAATATAGTCTTATGAGGAGCTACCAGGCAGAGCCGCTCTCATATAAACCTCTGGTAACACTAATGGGAAATGTGGAATGACGCCATCCCGTGCACTACGCAGTGGTGTTTCATTACTTGCTATTCAGAAATGTGCTTTACTTGTCAAATGATCCCGATATAAGCGTCTGTGGCTCAAAGGGGTGGAACTGTAACGTCTGGACCTGGAAAAAAAAAAAGGGGGGAAGAAGGAAAAAATGGTCGTAAAAAGCAAGGTATATTTCTAGAATACAAAACTTTTGAAGTGTAACTGAAGTTTAGAAAAACTTTCTCCTTTACGACGTATATTTACGTCCTATGTCTTGTCCCTGCCTTTGATGCAGGCTCACATGCCGAGACTGCATCTTTCCAAGCACATGATGTCTGATTTAATCAGCCATCATTTGCCAGAGCACCACTCCACCCACGGCAGGTAACTGACAACTGACTTGCAATGTGATCATGGGGCGTCGATGGGTTGCCAATGCAGCCAGGGGTCTGCTGATGACCCCCATGCCTGTTATTACGATACTCCTGTGAACGTCAGCCTGTAGCCGGCGTTCATAAGAGATTGTGATTTCTGCTATACATAGCAGTGCTGATGCTATGTATAGCAGAAGCGATCGTAATCGCAGCTTCAAGTCCCCTAAGGGGACTATTTAATACAGTAAGAAGTTTAAGAAACATTTATATATATTATAAATGTTTCTTAAACTTCTTACTGTATTAAATAGTCCCCCTTAGGGGACTTCGGGCTGCGATCTTACGAGATATAGATAGATATAGATATATATATATAGATATATATATATAAAGTTAATAATCCTCTTTTGTCTCAATGGAAAAAAACAAAAAATAGAAAATACACATTTGCTATCGCTGCGTTCAGAAGTGTCCAATCAAAATAAAAGAAATTGATCGGTAAACGGAATAATGGAAACAAATCAAAACGCCAGAATTACATGCTTTTTTTGCCGCTTAACATTGCAACAAGAGGAGATTAAAACATCGTATCTACTCAAAAATGGCATCAGTAAAAACGTCAGCTCAGGGCGCAAAAAATAAGCCTTCCCCCAGCCACATATCCCAAAAAATGAGAACATTACGGGCCTCTGAAAAGGGAGACAAGTAAAAATGAAAATTTTTCATACAAATTTTTGAATTTTTTTTTTTTTTTTTAAAGAACCTATACATGTTTGGTATCTGCGCATTCGTAATGACCTGGAGAATAATAATGGCAGGTCAGTTTTACCATACATATTAGCCTTACCACGGGGGTCACCTTACCTTGTCTGTGTGCATGGCGAGGCTGGCAGCAGGTTTACCCAAGGTCATGTCCCAAAGCAGCACAGTGTTATCGGCAGATGCACTGGCCAAAACATTTCTGTAGGGAAAATGAAAAACTAAGTTTCACTTTCGTTAGAGGGATTGTCCTGGAAAAGAAAAAAACATGACCACTCTTTTTCCCCGAAACAGCGCCACACCTGACCATAGTTTGTGTCTGGTATTGCAGTTCACCTCTATTGAAGTAAATGATTGCAATTCCACATACAATCTACGGTGTGACGCTTATTTTTGGAAGAAAGTAGACTTTTTTTTTTTCTAAAAATGCACAACCCTTTCAAAATAACAAAAGTGCAGACCCATCTTCATCGTGCTCTGCTACAAATGGGCAGCGACAGGTCAAACTCTAGGAGAAACCGAGCGGCAAAAGAGGGGCTGGAGAATAGAAAGAAGTTTGTTCGCACTATTCATTGTCAAAGGGAACACGTTTTAAAAAGATCTTTCACAATACAAATACATTATTAAATAGATATCTTGGACCTGATGAGGCCAGTGTACTTACATTGAGAAAAAAAAACACATCAGAATGGCTGTAAAGTACAAATATTAAGATAAACAATTTTTGAGTCAGCTGGAGAGTGTTTGATCCCATAGTAATCAGTCTGACAGCTGCAGCTTGTACCGAGCATAAGCAGAGAGAAGGAGAACTGACCAGCTGTCAGTCATGTAAGGTGGGTGTAAACACAGCAGCAGCAGGGAGGAGGAAGACTGAGCAGCTGTCATTAAGGCTTGGTGGTGGAAAAGCAGCAGCAGGAAGAAAGGACACGGAGGAGCTGTCATTAAGGCATGGTGGGTTGAGAAGCAGCAGGAAGGAGGGACACTGAGGAGCTGTCATTAAGGCTTGGTGGGTTGAGAAGCAGCAAGGAGGAGGGACACTGAGGAGCTGTCATTAAGGCTTGGTGGGCTGAGAAGCAGCAAGGAGGAGGGACACTGAGGAGCTGTCATTAAGGTATGGTGGGTTGAGAAGCAGCAAGGGGGGGGGGGGGACACTGAGGAGCTGTCATTAAGGCAAAGTGGTGGAAAAGCAGCAGAGAAGAGGGACACTGATGAGCAGGCAATTAGGCTAAGTGGGTGGAGAATGAGAAACTTTCATACAACCATTATGTCAAGGATTTTCATCCGGTCTAAAATCTATTTAATAACATATGCAGTTTGAATTGTAAAATCTCATGATGCGCTCAGTCCCATCCCAAGCTTCTCAACAGCGCTGACGTTCTATAAGAAAATCATACCACCAGGGGGCGCCAAATTCAGTTTTTTTTTTTTTCTTTACTTAATATATCCAGTAGAAAAATTGCTGTTTCGTTTACGTTTAATGTAAGATACTATATATGAGGGAGGAAATACAGGGCGACTGCTATTCAGGACTCCCTGCGCTCTACTCTGGCCAAGACAAGTGTCTCCCACTCTGCAGAACCTGCTGAATTAAAGGGGTATTCCCATTTCCTAGATCCTATCCCAATATGTAGTAGGTGTAATAATAATATTAGCAAATACCTCCAATTACAAATGTAGTATAGTTCTTCTGATTCACTATTTCGCTTACCCCATATGCAGGGCATCCCAGTAGCTTAGGGGTATCCATGGTTATGACTACTAAAAGCGAACTGTCACTATATGAGTGGTCGTAACCATGGATGCCTAAGTTACTGTGATGTCCTGCACATGGAGTAAGCGACATAGCTAATCAGAAGAACTATACTACATTTCTAATTGGAAGTATTTGCTAATATTATTACTATTACACCTACTACATAATGGGAGAGGATCTTGGAGATGGGAGTACTCTTTACAGTAGATGGTCCAGAGCGGAGGACCCCTTTAATACTAAATCATGGGCAAATGCCAATAATGTGAAGATATTGTGAAATACTTAAGGAGATACAGGCCGTGTCTAATGTAATAAGAAATGCAGTCATATTTAGGATCAGACGGATGATGCAAGACGAAACAAATGTCTCGAGAAACGTCAGCTGCTCCAAATTATACAGATGTGAGCGATTGATCCTAAAAAAAAAAGCTGCAATTACGGGTAGCCCGCTACAGAAACATAAGGGGGTCCTATATAGAAAAAGCTTCTAGGAAGCAAAGGTCCCATAAAGTGTTCTTGCACAAGGGCCCCTCTACTGTCCGTCCGTCTTAGAAAGTTTAAAAGCAAAGACCAAAACAATAATGTCAGGGAAAAAAAAACGTACCCAAATATTCAGGAATTGCCTTACGAGCAATTATCCACTTCATGGCCATTAGCCTGATGGCTCCAACTTGCCAATATCAAGGAAATTAGACGATTTGTGGCCGAAAGATCAGATGTGAAACTATATGCGGGGCAAATGCTTATACAGCAATTCTAGTGAACCCAGTAATATCCATCTCCGCAGACGAGGATTTACTCACCGGATCTGTTTATTCCATGAAAGATCCAGGACGGCGTCCGCATGGCCTTCCTGAGTCTCCCGAGACGAAGCCCCCTGGTACAGAGAACACGGCACGGCTTTAAGATGAGCCCTCACTAAAGGTAAGGAGGGGCAATCACACACCGACTAAACCCCCCATCAGAACAGTGCTGACCTGTCTAGTAAACTCGTGCCCCTCAATCATCAGGGACAATCCCTATTAGGCACAGCGGCCCCCTCCTGCATTACATCGTCTTGACCCATCAGGAGCAGTCAGTGACCACCTCTGTCATGGGACATGGTGCTGCCAGTGACAGCCGTCTAATGCATCAGGTTGGACTATGGTTCTTTTACAACTGGGGTCAATAATTTTAGGGGTCTTTAATGGGGTCCGAGCGCCCTATTTTTTAGTTGGGGGGTGTGCCCAACCCCTGAGGTCCCGAGCGCACTCTCCCTGGTGGGGTGGGGGAAATTGGAAGGGTCCCGAGCGCACTCTCCCCGGGGATCCCAAACGCACTCTCCCTGGGTGGTGGGGGGAATTGGAAGGGTCCCGAGCGCACTCTCCCCAGGTGTCCCAAATCCACTCTCCCTGGGTGATGGGGGGAATTGGAAGGGTCCAGAGCGCACTCTCCCCAGGTGTCCTAAATCCACTCTCCCTGGGTGATGGGGGGAATTGGAAGGGTCCCGAGCGCACTCTCCCCAGGTGTCCCAAATCCACTCTCCCTGGGTGATGGGGGGAATTGGAAGGGTCCAGAGCGCACTCTCCCCAAGTGTCCCAAACGCACTCTCCCTGGGTGATGGGGGGAATTGGCAGGGTCCCGAGGGAACTCTCCCCGGGGGTCCCGAGACCACTCTCCCTGGATGGTGGGGGAAATTGGAAGCGTCTCGAGTGCACTCTCCCGGCCAGGGGTAGGGAGGGTTCCGCGAGCGCACTCTCCCCGTTCTGTGAATTTGTTTAGGGGGGTGGTCTGGAGTCTTCATTTTATAGTCTACTCTGATTCTCTTTATTGGGGTAAATAATAAACTTTGGAAAGCACCGACAAGACGACTTCTGTACTGTTTGCGTTCAGCTCAGACCCTCCCAACTGAGTCCCCCCCCCACGAGCGCCACCAGCCCAACACCATAAATTGCCCGGTCCCGACATTCGCCTCCAATCTGTTTCCCATCCCTCACCGTCACCACATTGGTATTTACTGGAAATTCTACTTCTCACTTCCATTAACCAAAGAAAAAAAAATTAAACTGGTCCTAGCTGGGTTATATATGGGGGGCCGGCACCGCACACAATTACCTTCTTTCCTTTCTTTTTCTTCTTTTTCATTTGTTTGCTTCCCAGGGAGAATACGGGCTCCAAGCAATCAACCAGATCCAGGTCCCAGACGTCAATCACGGGCGTCATGTTACCCACAGCTACGTAATTTCCTGGTGAAAGGAAAGTGAACAGATCAGGACGACACCGAAAAATCGCCGGTCTAATCTCAGGAACATAGAGGGCCATTCCTGTAATTTGATAATCCACCCATTAAGAAATACCTCAATTAACCCCATAAGGACAGGGCCCAATTTGACTTTAATCACTAAAGATTTTTTTTTTAATTATTGCATAGAAGACTTTTTTTAAAGCAAAATGGCTTGGTTGCTGATTATAGATAGAGATTATATTATATATTACACACATACATGCACTGTCTTGAAATAGTATTCATACTCTGTAAACTTTTCCAAGTTATTTCAAGTTACACCCACAAACTTAAAGGAAATTTATTGGGATTGTGTGTGATAAATCAACAAAAAGTAGCAAGTACTTGTTACGTGTAGCACTGTTCAATCCATCATCAAAAAAATAGAGGGTGTATGACAACCGCAAACCAACCAAGACATGGCCGTCCACCTAACCTGACATCCCAAGCAAGGAGAGCACTAATTAGAGAAGCAGCCAAGAGGCCCATCGTCACTCTGGAGGAGCCGCAGAGACCCACAGCTCAGGTGGGAGAATCTGTCCACAGGACAAATGTACTCCACAAATCTGGCCTTTATAGAAGAGTGGCAAGAAGAAGAAAGACATTTGTGAAAGTAATCTATAAGTCCCGTTTGCAAAACGCCATGGAGAAGACACAGCATGAGGAAGAAGTTGCTCTGGTCAGAGGAGACCAAAGTAAAACTTTATGATCTAAATGCAAAATGCTATGTGTAATAGAAAACTAACACTGCACATCACCCTGAAAAACACCATCCCCACAGTCAAACATGGTGGTGGCAGCATTCTGCTGTGGGGAAACTTTTCTTCAGCAGGGACAGGGAAGCTGGTTAGTGTTAATGGAAAGATGGATGTAGCTAAATACAGGGAAATCCTGGAGAAAAACCTGATAGAGGCTACAAGAGACTTGAGACTGGGACATAGGTTCATCTTCCAACAGGACAACGAACATAAACATACTGCCAGAGCTACAATGGATGGTTAGGATCAAAGCATATTCATGTGTGTGAACGGCCCAGTCACAGTCCAGACCGAAATCATATTGAGAATCTGTGGCAAGACTTGAAAATTGCTGATCACAGATGTCTCCATCAAATCTCACAGAGAGAGTGCAAAGAAGAACGGGCAAAAATGTCACCTCTAGATGTGCAAAGCTGATAGAGACAGACCCCAAAAGACTGCAGCAGTATTTGCAGAGAAAGGTGGTCCTATAAAGTATTGACTCAGGGGGGCGGAATACAAATGCACGTCACAATTTTCAGATTTCTATTTTTTAAATAATTAGAAAACCTTGTATCATTTCCTTTAGACCTCAAAAATACTTGCTGCTTTGTGTTGGTATATCACATAAAATCCTAATAAAATACAAGTTTGTGGGTCTAATGAGAAAAAAAAGTGGAAAAGTTCACCGGGTATTGTCTAAATGAACTGGAATGAGATAGAGAGATATGTACAGCACTGACCAAAAGTTTGGACACACGATCTCATTTAAAGAAATTTCTGTATTTTCTTAACTATAAAAATTGTACATTCACACTGAAGACATCAAAACTATGAATTAACACATGTGGAATTATATACTTACCAAAAAAGTGTGAAACAACTGAAAATATGTCTTATATTCTAGGTCCTTCAAAGTAGCCACCTTTTGCTTTGATGACTGCTTTGCACACTCTTGGCATTCTCTTGATGAGCTTCAAGAGGTAGTCACCGGAAATGGTTTTCACTTCACAGGTGTGCCCAGTCAGGTTTAATAAGTGGGATTTCTTGCCTTATAAATGGGGTTGGGACCATCAGTTGTGTTGTGCAGAAGTCAGGTGGATACACAGCTGATAGTCCTACTGAATAGACTGTTAGAATTTGTATTATGGCAAGAAAAAAGCAGCTAAGTAAAGAAAAACGAGTGGCCATCATTACTTTAAGAAATGAAGGTCAGTCAGTCCGAAAAATTGGGAAAACTTTGAAAGTGTCCCCAAGTGCAGTTGCAAAAACCATCAAGCGCTACAAAGAAACTGGCTCACATGAGGATCGCCCCAGGAAACGAAGACCAAGAGTCACCTCTGCTTCTGAGGATAAGTTTATCCGAGTCACCAGCCTCAGAAATCGCAGGTTAACAGCAGCTCAGATTAGAGACCAGGTCAATGCCACACAGAGTTCTAGCAGCAGACATCTCTACAACAACTTTTAAGAGGAGACTTTGTGCAGCAGGCCTTCATGGTAAAATAGCTGCTAGGAAACCACTGCCAAGGAGAGGCAACAAGCAGAAGAGACTTGTTTGGGCTAAAGAACACAAGGAATGGACATTAGACCAGTGGAAAACTGTGCTTTGGTCTGATGAGTCCAAATTTGAGATCTTTGGTTCCAACCACCGTGTCTTTGTGCAACGCAGAAAAGGTGAACGGATGGACTCTACATGCCTGGTTCCCACCGTGAAGCATGAAGGAGGAGGTGTGATGGTTTGGGGGTGCTTTGCTGGTGACACTGTTGGGGATTTATTCAAAATTGAAGGCATACTGAACCAGCATGGCTACCACAGCATCTTGCAGCGGCATGCTATTCCATCCGGTTTGCGTTTAGTTGGACCATCATTTATTTTTCAACAGGACAATGATGTCACGCTGTCTCAGCGAACAGGGGGTCAGGGGCCTGAGCTGTCCCTAAACGGGGGCCCTGACTAATCCCTCAACCTGGAGGTACTGTTAATGGTACAGAGGTCCAGGCCGCCAGCGTAACCCTAAACTCCTGAATATCCCTGAACCTCAGTAATCTAGTCCTGAGAAGGACCCCGATCACAACAATGGGGAACAGGATAGAAAATGCCCAAAACACAGTACTAGACAAACGAGACAGTACAAGGGGAAAACCAAAAACCACCTTGCATACAAAAACTCACACCACAATTACAGAGGGAACAACAACAGGTTAGGAGATAAATGATAAAGGGAAGAAACCACACCGTAAACTCTTCGCTCCGAACTCCACCAAACAACGATCCGCTCTGAAGGTCTGTAAGAAATGCTTTCACCGACAACTTCCCTATCAGACGAGCAGGTATTTGAAGGAATCCCAATACTGCAGCATTAACTGCAGCTGGGCGAGGCTGAGCCTCGTCAAGCACAGAGAGAGAGAATTAACTCCCTCACAACCAAAAAACACAAAGCACCAAAAACTCAGCTGAGAGAAGTCAGACTGTGTAGTCGCGATGATCTTCGTGGCGACACACCCATGACAAATGACCCCAAACACACCTCCAGGCTGTGTAAGGGCTATTTGACCAAGAAGGAGAGTGATGGGGTGCTACGCCAGATGACCTGGCCTCCACAGTCACTAGACCTGAACCCAATCGAGATGGTTTGGGGTGAGCTGGACCGCAGAGTGAAGGCAAAAGAACATATACATACATATACATATACATATACATATATATATATATATATATATATATATATATATATATATACACGTACATACATACACACAGTAGTGGCCAAAAGTATTGGCACCCCTGCAATTCTGTCAGATAATACTCAGTTTCTTCCTGAAAATGATTGCAATCACAAATTCTTTGGTATTATTATCTTCATTTAATTTGCTTGCAAGGAAAAAACACAAAAGAGAATGAAGCAAAAATCAAATCATTGATCATTTCACACAAAACTCCAAAGAAGGGCCAGACAAAAGTATTGGCACCCTCAGCCTAATACTTGGTTGCACAACCTTTAGCCAAAATAACTGCGAACAACCGCTTCCGGTAACCATCAATGAGTTTCTTACAATGCTCTGCTGGAATTGTAGACCATTCTTCTTTGGCAAACTGCTCCAGGTCCCTGATATTTGAAGGGTGCCTTCTCCAAACTGCCATTTTGAGATCTCTCCACAGGTGTTCTATGGGATTCAGGTCTGGACTCATTGCTGGCCACCTTAGAAGTCTCCAGTGCTTTCTCTCAAACCATTTTATAGTGCTTTTGGAAGTGTGTTTTGGGTCATTGTCCTGCTGGAAGACCCATGACCTCTGATGGAGACCCAGCTTTCTCACACTGGGCCCTACATTATGCTGCAAAATTTGTTGGTAGTCTTCAGACTTCATAATGCCATGCACATGGTCAAGCAGTCCAGTTCCAGAGGCAGCAAAGCAACCCCAAAACATCAGGGAACCTCCGCCATGTTTGACTGTAGGGACCGTGTTCTTTTCTTTGACTGCCTCTTTTTTTTTCCTGTACACTCTATGTTGATGCTTTTTCCCCATCTACTTTTGTCTCATCTGACCAGAGAACATTCTTCCAAAATGTTTTAGGCTTTCTCAGGTAAGTTTTGGCAAACTCCAGCCTGGCTTTTTTATGTCTCGGGGTAAGAAGTGGGGTCTTCCTGGGTATCCTACCATACAGTCCCTTTTCATTCAGACGCCGACGGATAGTACGGGTTGACACTGTTGTATCCTCGGACTGCAGGGCAGCTTGAACTTGTTTGGATGTTAGTCGAGGGTCTTTATCCACCATCAGCACAATCTTGCGTTGAAATCTCTCATCAATTTTTCTTTTCCGTCCACATCTAGGGAGGTTAGCCACAGTGCCATGGGCTTTAAACTTCTTGATGACACTGCGCACGGAAGACACAGGAACATTCAGGTCTTTGGAGATGGACTTGTAGCCTTGAGATTGCTCATGCTTCCTCACAATTTGGTTTCTCAAGTCCTCAGACAGTTCTTTGGTCTTCTTTCTTTTCTCCATGCTCAATGTGGTACACACAAGGACACAGGACAGAGGTTGAGTCAACTTTAATCCATGTTAACTGGCTGCAAGTGTGATTTAGTTATTGCCAACAGCTGTTAGGTGCCACAGGTAAGTTACAGGTGCTGTTAATTACACGAATTAGAGAAGCATCACATGATTTTTCAAACAGTGCCAATACTTTTGTCCACCCCCTTTTTTAGGTTTGGTGTGGAATTATATCCAATTTGGCTTTAGGACAATTCTTTTTGTGTTTTTTCATTGAAGACAAATTAAATGAAGAGAATAATAGCAAAGTATTTGTGATTGCAATCATTTTCAGGAAGAAAGAGTATTATCTGACAGAATTGCAAGGGTGCCAATACTTTTGGCCACCACTGTATAATATATATATCATACACTTTTTTTGCACACAAAAAGGAGGGTTAAAGGGTTAAAATTCCCCTCCATGCGGTTCCATGGCGTATTACCTTCCCCTGAATGAACGTAGCAAATCCCATCTGTGATATTTTCATTAGACTTCCCCTAAACATCTATTATATCTGGAAAGGTTTGATGTCGTTAAGTAGCGGCAGTGCAGTGCCCCCCGGAGACATTATTATAACTGAGTCGTGAGATCGATCAATAAAACACATAGCAGGACGGCACAAAATAACGGGCCAAACCCCATTCAATAAGAGTGTCACGCACCAGTGGGGAGAAATAAAACTTTTACAGCCAATAATGGACGCCGACCATCTCTTGCGCTTCCCGGTCGGGGGCTTATTATACACTGACTGCGATTATGTATTATACAGATTGACAACTATTACAAAAGGAACACATTTAGTTCTACCTGGTCATACACAGCTGAGTGACAATCCATATGGTCGTCATTAGCTTGCCATTATGCTTTCTCAGGTCTCCCCTGAGCGGCTCCCAAAGTGCTGAAGTTTGGTATTTTCAGTGCAAGAGACTTAGAATATTGCAGCAGGTCGCATGTGCGACCAGAAGCACCAGGGACACAAGGCACGAGGACTCTCACTGATGTCAGTCTTGCCGTACAGCATGGGATGAGCATTTAGCCACAACTTACCTGTCGACTCTTCTGGACTTGGGTCAAAGTTCAGCCACTCGGCGCAGAGGGGATACGCCGGTAGAAGGATGTCGTGGTGAACATAGAAGGAATCCTCCTCGTGGTTATACACTGCAGGGATCACAAAGAGGAGGATATATCATATAATGTCTGCTAACCCATCATCAATATATATGGAGCTCACATGAACGACGCCACAGACCATCAGCACGTACAGCAAGTGACCACTAAGGCTAACGATTGGCAACCATGGGGACTTGTCTTTCAGAAAACTCTTTAAAAAGACCCAATAAGTAAACGACACACGATCCATTGCTCACCGTGGATTTCAAGATTGCAGTGATCTTTCTCCGCCCTTCCACAAACCAGAAGGTTATCGGTGGGTTTGATAACAAAGTCCTCGGTCTCATACTGCTCCTAGAAGAAAAGAAGAGATCACCAGTAGATTCGGTACCAGATGGACTCGGGTGTTCAGATCCATCTTGGTCAATAGTTACAGAAAAGTTCGAGGAAAAAAAAAAAAAAAAAAACAACCACCCTCAATAACAATAAAAACCTCTTTTTTTCAGAATGCCATTGTGACAGCTTTTGGAGAAAGAACCAAGTAATGGAAACACCTCTGTACTATTTTTCCCTTTGGTTCTTTAAAACTATTTTTTGTGTGGTGAACTGATGGAAAAAAAAACAGACTTTTTTTGGGGTGTTTTTACTGTGTTCAATGTGCGGCACAAATGACATCCGAGTCTTTAGTCAGTATGAATGGGTGTAGATTTTTTATTACTATTTTAGTTACCGTATATACTCGAGTATAAGGCTAGGGTGGGAAATGCAGCAGGTACTGGTAAATTTCCCCAATCCTGGTATGAACGGAACCCCCCCCACCCCTCATCCCCCAATCCTGGTATGCGCGTGGCCCCCTCATCCCCCAATCCTGGCACCCTTCACTGCACACACAAAAAAATAAACACTTATACTCACCTTCCCTCCTCACCTCTGCTCCAGCACTGTTGTGTCCTGACTGCCAGCAGCTCATGTCAGTATCTGAGCAACACATGACGTCACAGCTATGATCTCTCAGACACTGATGTGAGCTGCCGGCATATTCACTCCTCTCCACACCGGGGCCATGTGCGTGGAGAGGAGCGAATACACTTTCTCTTTAATAGTGGGCACTGTTAGCAGGAGCTGCGGCTCAGCGCTCTTCTGTGCCCGCTACTAAAGAGAATAAATATTCATTCTTCGCCACAGTCATGGGAGTGGAGAGGAGTGAATACTCATTACCCTTTAGCAGTGGGCACACGTGGCAGCTGCAGCAGCAGCCACTGCATCTGCACCGTTCCTCCGCCGCAACCCCATCACTGCAATGTATATACCCGAGTACAAGCCGAGGGGGGCTTTTTCAGCACAAAAAAATTTGCTGAAAAACTCGGCTTATACTCACGTATATACAGTATTAAAAGAAAATTCAGAACTTTAAAAATAAATAAATTTGTTTATATCTTTATTTTCTGAGACCTGGAAATTTTCCATTGATGAAGCTGTGTGAGGGTTTTCAGTCTTTTGTGGGGCGAATCATATTTTTTTTTTAGTGGTACATAGATTTTGATATTTTTGAAAGGAGGCAGAGACACGCTAACTCACCGGCATCAAGTCATGTTAACGGACACCATACCAAAATCGCACTGTTTAAAATGTCACGGTCGTGACCGACGTGAGCATTTCAGGAGTGATACAGCAGTGATCGGAGCTGGCTCTGGCTGCTGCTCTTAGATGAGGGTGCTGACTGTATAACACAGCTGGAGCCTGCTGTATATGCTGTGCACGGAGCTCCTGAGCCCTCTCCACACACCCACCACTGACATAGGGCATACCAGTGTGAGAAGGTTGTGTTTTACTGGGGGGGGGGGGGGGGGGATCCTACCACTAAAACCCCCACAAATCAGAAGAATGCGGTTACACATTTCACTGCAGTGAGGATCACGCATGCACGCTACTATTCATTCAAAGCCCAAGCGACTAATTGAGATATTCGAGTATGGCGCTGTTATCTCCATCAATCCTATAACATTTGAATGAAGGCGCACCACACACCATTCAGAGGACACAGAAACCCCCATGCTGATGATTGTGGGGTCCGAGAAATCAGACACTAGTCATCTACTCTCAGGATAGATAAGTTATGATTCTGGAAACATCCCTTTAAAAGCAATTCACAATGCAATTTTCCTATTGGAATTCACTCCTTTTAGAGGGAAACTCTGCAGGTTTTTGCCATGTAATCTGATGTAGGTTCAGAAACCGATTCCGGTGATGTGTCACTTCACTTTACTGGGTGTAGCAGTAGTGATAGAATCAGTTTTCTCTGCTGCAGATCTAGCACAGCTCGGACTCTACAGCTCGGACTCTACAGCTCGGACTCTACAGCTCGGACTCTACAGCTCGGACTCTACAGCTCGGACTCTACAGCTCGGACTCTACAGCTCGGACTCTACAGCTCGGACTCTACAGCTCGGACTCTACAGCTCGGACTCTACAGCTCTGTGCAACCGCGCCCACACCACTGATTGGCTGCTTTCTGTCTATACTGTAAGGGGCAGGGTTACACAAAGCACTAGGAGGCACGAGACACCTAATCCTGTAGTGATAATCTCCTTATGATAAAACACTGATTCTAATGAAACAGCAACACAGCCTAGTAAGTGACACATCGCTGGAATCAGGGTCTGCCCCTCCATCATGCTGCTCTCAGATTACATCGCAAAAATCTGATAGTTTCCCTTTAAAAACAAGAACCACTGAAAAACAACAAGATATCAGAGTTGAAAAGTAGCAGCAACCTGCATTTTGTGATGCCGAAAACACAGGCTGCTGCTAAGCTCCAGCACAGAGACGGCCTTGTTCTAGGTCTCATTCAGACGTCCCTTTTTGCGCACTAGTGCTATAAACAGATAGAACTCACACTTTGTATAGTCTATGGGGCTTTTCACATTTCAGAATTTTTGGGGGACCACTCAAAACCATGGAGACATGTCCGATTTTGATCCAAGTGTCAGATTAAAATAGTCTATGGGTCCTTGGAGGTTGGGAGGAATCATGCAGCACTGGGATGCCATATGTGCTGCATTTCATAGACTGCTAGATAGAAGACAGAAGTCCGCCCCTCCCCAATCTGGGAAAAACTCGGACGACTCTTGGATGAAAATCTGAACTAAATCACTCCGACGTGGAAAAAGAAAAAAACTCTAAATGAGCCCTTATTCTGATAAAAGCAGGATATTAGGGAATTACTATACATGCAGTTTCCTCTCGCGATCTGTGGATGAATTAGACCTACTTACTGTATTTTTTAAAGTGACGTAAGCATCAGTCTCATTGCTGGAGTAAACTGCGAGGCCGGCGAGGCTGTCTCCAAGGTTTACCACATCTAAGGAAGAAAAAGAATGGAGGGAATTTTTTAGAATGGAAGAAAAAAAAAAAAGTTCCAGAATCAGTGGAGCAGCAGAAATTGGAGGAAGTACTCAACTTAAAGGGGTTGTCTGGCCGTATACTACTCTATGTGACTGCAGACTTGTGAATTCTCACATCGTGAGGATTCTCTGCTTCTGGCGGGGACTGGGCAGGATTTGCATACATGCGGACACATACCGACTAGACGTGCGCGGCCTCGCTCAATGCAAGTGAATTCAACGAGGCCGGACAAGTCTAGTAGGAATGTGGCCGGAAGTGTGAAAATCGCGTACTTCCGGTCACATGACCACTCGTTCTCGGCAGTGCATGTGATGCGATGATTCACACGTCTGTAGTCACATATAGTGACAGCAGACCTGTAACCTACAGCCGGACAACCCCTTTAAGTTAAAATCCAGTGAAAGGGATTTTAAAGGGTTGTCCACTACCCCTTTTAAATTAAGTAGACCCCCTTGTAAAATTAAAAGATACTCACCTCCCGCAAGGGCGCCAATCCAGTGTTGGGGTCCAGATACCACTGTTATCAGCAGCTGGTAATAACAAAGCCATGTGAACCTCAGCACCGGCACCATTCCAGAGCTGAGTATCTGCCATTTTTTTTTTTTTTTTTAACAAGGGGGACTAGTTTATTTAAAAGGGATTGTCTAGGTAGCAGCCAACCCCTTTAACTTAGCATTTAGGAAGTAAATAAACCATCAGAATGGCTGCCATGTAACACTTACAGGGGGAAATATATGGCCAGACAAATCTTCCCCCAGAAAAATCAACCATTAGCTATGATTGCGACATTTGCCCCCAATCTAAGCAGCACAGTGCCAGGTTCACTAGCCAAAAAAATCACTCTGGCCTCCCAGGCTTGTGAGACCTCATACCAGTTTTTCCTTCTTCATCATAATTATCCAAGTCGTATTCTGCAAGTTCGTCGGTGTTCAGCCTCGCAATATTTTCCTCCTGATTCTCAGCCGACGGAGCGGCATCTTCCTCCTCTTTCTCCATCCCGTCGTCTCCATCCTCCACAGCTTCATCTTCATTATCCTCAAGTTCTTCCCTGCAGAGTCAAGAAAGTGAAAAATAAAGCAACGGATAAAGAAGTTGTCCACTACTTTAAAATCGATGATCTATGCTCAGGATAGGTCATCAATGTCGGATCGGTGGGGGTGCGACACCCAGAATCCCCACCAATCAGCTGTTCCCGGCGTCGGCGGCCAGAAAGGCTCAGTCATGGAGCTGCACAGCTCCTTCTACTGTACTCAAATCAATAAGGCACAGATGTGCAGTACCCAGCCGTGGCCACCATTCTGCCGATGGCGCTATTCTGTGTAGCTCCGCAACTGATGAGTTCCAGCAGACACCAGGTGTCGCACCCTCGCCCATCAGACATTGATGACCTATCCTAGGGATAAGCCATCAATGCTGAAGTAGTGGACACCCCCTTGAGGGATCTGACAGGAAGGGGTTAAACGGCCACATATTTTCTGACATTTCCGCCTCATTATTTCTGTACTGTGTCACTTACTGCAGCTGCTCTTTTGCTTCTGTTATCAGCTTATTTAACTCTTCCTGGCTCAGCTGAACCTAAAGGGTTAAAAAAAAAGCGACAAGGTGTGAAAACTACAGCTTTATGCAACGTCACGTGACCATATTCGGTTAACCGCATCGTCCTCACCTTATCGGGGACCTCTTTAGCGATCCCTCGCTGGACCCACGACACGCAGGTGATCTGACAACTCATAGCGCACACGGGCAGCGAAAACAACACGAATCGGACTCACTTCCGGTCAGCAATGGCTGCCTCCTTTCGGCACACGTGGGTTCCTGTGTGACTACTTCCGGTCACATGACATCTATTTACGTTGTCTAGGAGAAAAAAAAATAAGCGCCATATTTAGTGTGGGAAAGCACGCGCTAGAGTATCCGGTCACATGACATCGCTTATGGTGTTAAAATAGACGCCATATTTAGTGTGGGAAAACGCGCACAAGACTATGACGTCTCTGACGCATGAGGGAAAAAAAAATAAACGCCATCTTTAGTGTGGGAAACCGCAGAGTCACCAGTGCCCTCAATCAAGCAAGAACATCTTTTTTTTTTTTTTTTTTTCCCAGAAGACACGCCCCATTGCCTACCTATACAAGGGAGTAATCGGGATTGGCGCCATTTTATGTCAGGAGTAGTGGTGTAAAGTGGTGTAGTGTGCTAAAATCAGGGGCTATTCTCATAGCTAAAATTGCAACCATAAGACTTGGAGTTCCTAACCAGTACCACCCCTGTGAATGAAGTGAACTGACCCTCTTGGCCATAGAGTTCTATGGTTTTGGTTCGGTCCATGTGAATCCTGGGGGGGGGGTGTCAAAATTTGTAGTCTTATTATTGCAGTTTATGAGAGATCTCGGTCAGGACAGCGCACATTCCCACATGACCTTTATGTTGCATCTTAGGGGCTTGTTCACGCCACTTTTTTTTTCTCCTTTCTGCTGCACACCGATAACTGATCAATATTGTGGCTCCATAGACCTCCGTCTACCACTGTGGCCAATTGTATATTTTTTTGCACTCTCTATACCCTCCATGTGTCAAAGTTCTAATTTTTGGAGGCTCGTATGAAATCCTAGTTGTAGTATTTAAGCCTCATTCATTTTACAATATAATGTACTAAGTGCAAGGGCTTGTGTGAACTATAGATTATTTTTGCTACCATTTTGAGTTACACATGACATTTTTGGTGCCTTTTTCTTTTTGGGAAGAGGAGGGGGGGGTATGCGGTACAAAAAACTTGTACAATTTTGGCTTTGATTTTCCCCTTATAGCATTTACCTTCTGGTAAGTTCATTTAGGGCTTTGGGAAAAGCAGATGAGAATCATAGAATCATAGAATGGTAGAGTTGGAAGGGACCTCCTGGGTCATCTGGTCCAACCCTCTGCTCAAAGCAGGATTCACTAGATCATCTCAGACAGATGTCTGTCCAGCCTCTGTGTGAAGACGTCCATTGAAGGGGAACTCACCACCTCTCGTGGCAACCTGTTCCACTCATTGATCACCCTAACTGTCAAAAAGTTTTTTCTAATATCTAATCTGTGTCTCCTCCCATTTAGTTTCATCCCATTGCTTCTAGTCTTTCCTTATGCAAATGAGAATAAAGATGATCCTTCTACAATGTGACAGCCCTTGACATATTTGTAGACAGCTATTAAGTCTCCTCTCAGTCTTCTTTTTTGCAAGCTAAACATTCGCAAATCCTGCAACCGTTCCTCATAGGACATGGTTTACCGACCAGTCACCATTCTGGTCGCTCTTCTCTGAACTTGCTCCAGTTTGTCGATGTCTTTTTAAAATGTGGTGCCCAAAACTGTACACAGTATTCCAGATGAGGTCTGACCAAAGAGGAGTAAAGACCGATAATGACTTCACGTGATCTAGACTGTATGCTTCTGTTAATACATCCCAGAATTGTATTTGCCTTTTTTGCTGCTGCATCACACTGTTGACTCATGTTCAGTCTATGATCTATTAGTATACCTAAGTCTTTTTCACATGTACTGTTGCTTAGCTCTATTCCTCCCATTCTGTATATGCTTTTTTCATTTTTATTGCCCAGATGTAGTACTTTGCATTTTTCCGTTAAAAACCATTCTGTTGGTTGCTGCCCACTGCTCCAGTTTATTTAGGTCTTTTTGAATCCTCTCTCTCTCTTCTCTAGTGTTAGCTATCCCTCCTAGCTTTGTGTCATCAGCAAATTTAATCAGTTTACCCTCAATTCCTTCATCTAAATCATTGATAAAGATGTTGAACAATACAGGTCCCAGGACAGAGCCCTGTGGTACCCCACTTGAGACATTCATCCAGCTGGATGTGAAGCCATTTACAACCACCCTTTGAGTCCGATCACTAAGCCAGTTATGAATCCACCTAACAGTTGCCTGGTCCATTGCATACTTGGTCATTTTTTCAATAAGGATGGTGTGAGATACTTTGTCAAATGCTTTGCTGAAGTCAAGATATACTATATCTACAGCTTTTCCCTGATCCACCCAGTCAGTGATTCTGTCATAGAAGGAAATTAAGTTAGTCTGACATGACTTGTTAGTTACAAACCCATGCTGACTCTGGTTAATCACTTCATTCTTATCCAGGTACTTACATACATGTTGTTTAATAATTTGTTCAAAGATCTTTCCTGGTATAGAAGTCAGACTCACCGGCCTATAGTTCCCTGGGTCCACCTTCTTCCCCTTTTTGAATATGGGAACAACATTTGCTCTTCTCCAGTCTCCTGGGACTTCTCCTGTTCTTCAAGAATTTTCCAAGATTATGGAGAGTGGTTCTAAAATTTCTTCTACGATCTCCTTCAGTACTCTGGGGTGTAATTCATCTGGACCTGGAGACTTGAACTCATTTATGTTAGCTAAATATTCCCTCACAATCTTTCTGTTTACAGATAACTTGGATTCTTCTATTCCTTTAAAAGGACAGTGAAGATCAGTTGATGTTACATTTTCTTTGAGAGAAAACAGATGCAAAATAGGAATTAAAAAGTTCGGCCTTCTCAACATCCTCTCTTACCATTTCTCCATTTTCATCCTGTAAAAATCCTATAGCATCTTTGACTTTTCTTTTACTTTTGACATACCCCCAAAATCCTTTTTTATTGCTTTTGACATCTCTTGCAAGCCTTAATTCATTGTCAGCTTTAGCTAACCTGATACGTGCCCTGCAGGATCTGCAGACTGCATTATAATCTTCTTTAGATATGCCTCCCTCTTTCCATTTAATAAACATTTCTTTCTTTCTTTTTAGCATCTAGTCGTCCCATGACCGCTTGTATCCATATCACGTACTGGTGGTCATGATTTGGTGAACTGCAGTCTCACATTGAGTCCACAGATTTGCTTTGAGCCCAGAAAAAACCCTTTAGTTTTATACTTTTGACAACTTGTGGATGCAGTAGTATCAAATTTATTTTACTGATGGAAGATGGAACCCTGCTGGGATCGGACTTCTGGTACCACCAGTGATCTGATGTCGAAGCTCTGCATCCCTTGTCCTTAATGGAGTGGAGTGGTGCATGCAGGGCCCCCGACCCATCATCTGTAGGACTGCAGAGTACAGCACTCCACTAATTTTTATCAGCAAGGTAGTTCCTACCTGCCCAGCGCCGATCTGTCAGAACAGAGCGGTCATATACCGCTCCAGTAGCTTCCTCTGATGCCCTGTCGACAGTGGCGCCCTCTTGATATGGAGCAGTCTAATTGATTGCGGGAGCGGTCAGAGAGTAACTACCTGCCTGTTTTGTTTCTTTTCTTATGAGCCAAAATCTATTTAGTGCTGGACAACCCCTTTAAGTGATATGCTGACAAGTGCATAGACATTGTTCTTTAAGATTTTAGTTTACCATGTTTGCGTTTTATTTTTAATAAACTGGGGAGGTGTGTATGACGCACCCCTGGGCCTTCGTCACGGGGCATCGCGCGCATGCGGGAGCTTACCCGGAGCCGGATCTCTTGAGGGTTGTAGTCTCGTGGCGGTGATCCGGTCCGTGCCCAGGGAGTCAGACTAAGTGGCGCTGTATTAGCGGTAGATGTTGTACGACTACGCCACCCGTTGAATGCAGCGAAGGAGCTGCCGCTGCAGGGCAGACCGCTGAGGCCGGTGGTAGGATTGTGCAGCGTGATAGTATCACCCCCAACGGGAGGGGTATGGCCTCAGGGCAGCCAACGTGGATGATGGGGGTAGCAGGAACCACTCAGAGACGGTACGGTGTAGTTCAGGGTCTTTACTGGTGACAACGATAGACCCTCCCGGAGTACTGGCTAGCGATTGGGGCCTGGTCAGTCCTTGAGCAGATGGGATCTCCCCTGGCCAGGCGGAGTTGTAGGCCTCCCAAACTAACGATACTCTTCTGGCGACCTTGCTATAAGCGGGTATAAGTAGCCCACGTCCCTGAGTGTACCGTGTGGTGCTCACCCGTATGGCCGGTGACTCGGGGCCTTCTAGTAGCTTCCGCTCCACGACGGCGGTGCTGGTCCCATGCGTGTGACCGTGCCTTCGGGTTTCTTGGCCAGAGGACCTGAAATCCGCTGCCTGACGGATTCTGCTGCTGGGTAGGAGTTAGTCCCCACAGCCTCGGACTCCGGGTCCGGTAAGAAATCTTCTCAGTCAGGGCGAGCTCTGCAGCTGCCAGCCCCTGACTCCTTGTAACACTGCTCCCACAGAGCTGTTGTTTCTTCCTATGCTGCTTCTCTTCTCTACTTCTGGCATGGCCCAGGAGCTGGGCCCAGCCGGAGCCACAGCTCCCTGTCAGCCCTCCTGGCTGAACTCTCCCTCTGAACTCTCTAACCCTGCCTCAGCCCCAGGTTTATATAGGGGAAGTTCTTCCCCTCCCAGGACTGGGCAGGAGGTGTGGCATGCATAGGATCCCTGACCAAGAGACCTCCCACCTGCTCTCAGACATAATATCTCTATCACTGTGGCAACCAGACCCCTGGGGTGTCACATGTACATTGCCATATTAAGGCTTTTTCTTCTAGTATGTACATATGGAGCCACAGTAAAAGCCATACTTCATTCCAACAAACAATTCTATAATAAACTGGGTAGCTTGACGAGATGCTTCTTTTTCTGTACAGAGTGAATTATGCCCATACAGTAGGGTTGAAAGCCCATATCTGCACAGGGGCCCACCAGGGGATTCCCCTACTGGCCAGTGCAGGCCAGCCCCTCACCAGTGGAAGGTTGAGTGGTTCAGTGTTTGGAGGTCCACTTCATCCAGGAAGAACTTCGAGTTTGGAGCCAAAAGACTGGTTTTTAGAGCCTGCATCTGTTCCATGCATGTGGTTTTGGAGATGTTAGATTAGGTCCTTCTGTCCCACTGAGATGTGCAGAACTGTGAGCCCCAGTCTTGGCTCCCCTCCCCCCCCCACCCCCCAGCCATCCACTGCTGCACACCAGGGGAAACTTTAAAGGGAATACAACATTGCCCCCAAACTGTTGATAACATCCATCCTTGTTATATGCCATCACCAAGCTGAGAATAACCCCCTGCCCTTTCATTGTGTTTAGGATATAAGTGACTGAAACTTAAATTTTATAGAATTTTTGATACTAGCCAAGCATGTTTTAGAAACAAAAAAAAAAAAAAAACTGCACATAATGTTTCTCCATTATAAACCATTGATGTAAAAGGGAATTTCTCAGCTTGGTTTGGTTGTGTGATAGGACTGCAGCATGGTGTAGGGACAGAGACCTTGATTCCTGTGATGTATCACTTACTGGGCTGCTTGGTGCAGTGGTCAGAATGCTGACCTGTGTACAACTCTGCCCACATCCCTGATTGACACTTTGCTTCTGATCAGCAGTGGGGTTACATAGATTAGCTGGACTGTCTTGCACTTGAGACCTAGTCCTTAGTGATAAAACACTGATAAGGCTGTAGCTTTAGTATAGTGACATCCCTGGAATCAGGCTCTTGCCCCATATGCTGCTCAGACTAGCAAAAACCCTGCTGACAGATTCTCTTTAAGGGGTAATATAAAAATTATATATATATATATTTATTAGGTATAGTATTAGAAAATACCACCAATTAGAAATGTAGTATAGTTCTTCTGATTCACTCATGTGCAAGTCCTTAGGTATCCATGGTTACAACCACTAGCAACTAGCCAAGTCACTAGGTATCCATGGTTATGACCACTAGCAACTAGCCAAGTCACTAGGTATCCATGGTTATGATCACTGATATAAGGTCCTGCACATGAGTATAGCAACATAACAAATCAGAAGAACTATACTACATTTCTAATATATTGGGATAAAATCTTGAGATGGGAATAACCCTTTAAAGGCCTCCTTCAGAATGTTGTGTTCCAGTGCTCTTAGCATATTCTGGATCACCCCATATGGGGTTTATATTATATAGTACAAACTCATTTGTTCAGTAGCAGATTTTATTCTGACAACTATTATTACTCTACAAACCAGTATACAATGTTAGTGATGGAGGTGTAAGTGTGCAGGACAAGAGGAGAGATGTGATATTCAGAGGTCTTTCAGGTCTTTCTGAATGCTCCACAGAGTGTCTGCACTCTTCTTCAACTGAGCAACTTCATCGTCTCGTAGCTTCTGATTCACCACCTCAACCAGTCCCTGACCGTTCAGGACACAGGGGAGACTGAGGAACACTTCATCGTTAATGCCATAGAAGTTCTGGTGAGGAGAAAAAAAGTTCCTAAGTCAGTTTTAAAATAAAGTCAACTTTGATGATCCAGACAGGAAACCCATGAGTCAACCACAACAGATCAAGTTTTTTTTAAGTTTCCAAGAGAAATTAAAAATCGATAAAGACAGCTCTAGAGATGGGACATATCACCCTCACATTGAACATATGGGATTAATAACTGGGGGAATAGAGCCGACACTTCATCAATTGAAGTAGGGACCTTCTGCAATGACCAGGTAATTATAGCAGATATCTGCTCTGAAACCAAGACACCAAGCATAGGATTTGTTTATTGAAGGCAAGAGCATCCTTTGTTCAGAGCACTGGTCCCCAGTATTCTAGTCTAAGGCCACGGCCCACTATCAGTTTCTCAGGAGTGGAAGCCAAAACCAGGAGTGGGTGATGGCTTGGTGCACTTGTTTCATCACCCACTCCTGGTTTTGGCTTCCACTCCTGAGGGGGGAAACAACCCCTGACCAAGTACTGACAGTGGGGCTGTGGCTTAAGTATGTAACTGCTCACCTGATGTGGAAGAGGAAAACCAATGTTCCCCATTCTAGCTGTGAAACAGTGACAATCTGCCAGACAGCAAGATTTGATAACTTATACTTAAGGGCTTTAAGGCTGAACACCTTGAATGCAAAGCATTTTATACTTTTGCATTTTTTTTTTTTTTTTTTTTTTCCAGCCCTGCCATACCAATAGCTTTAACCAAATTTCATATCTGGTGAGAGTGTCCCTCCCAGTAATACAGGCTGGATGCAAGGCCTGCATTCAGGGTGCCTTTGTCTAGCTCATATCAAGATAGGCTCTCATTCTTCCTTGAGGCTGAATCTACACTTTGCATTCCTTAGTAACCCCCCCCCCCCGAGACAAGGGAAGCCTAGAGCCATCAGGAGAACCAAGAGGTTCTCAGGATTGGGAAGTTATACTGCCAACACTGCATTTAGGAAGTAAAATGCATGTGTGCCAGTGTACATAGCCTGCAAGGAATTTAGATACACTATTGGGTTAATACATAAGGTTTCCATTGTCTTCAAAAGGAACAGACTCCTTTTACACAACGTACAAGCTTCTCTTACCTTCACCATTGTGGAGACTGGATGTACCCGAGACAGGTTCTTGGTTATGGATTCTGACAGGTCAGCCACACTCATGCCAATGGCCCAGTTGGTGTATCCCTTCAGCCTGATCACCTCGTAGGCACTACAATGACAGGTCAGTGTTGGGGGACTCGCCACCATTTGTATAGTTTGCTTCAAAGTCAATTTTTTTTTATTGCAGATGTGTCATGATAAAGTTCACATAAGGAATTAAAAGTATTTTTGGCTTGGCAATCTGCCTATTGTATAGTGACTATACTTAGGCCATGTTCTACAGGCTTTTGGCAGCCAAAACACTTAAAATGAAGGTTTTTCTGTACTTGTTTAAGTTGGTGAATAAAACTAAGAACCTAGTAAAGCCTGTTTACTGTTCCCCTCCCCCACTACACTTGTCTTTCTGGGGATAAAGTACCATAATTACTTTTAAGGCCCCATCACTTAGCGACGCTGCAGCGATCCCGACAATGATACGACCTGTCAGGGATCGTTGCTGCGTCGCCATGTGGTCGCTGGTGAGCTGTCAAACAGGCGGGCTCACCAACGATCAGGGGAGCAGCAACATCGTGGAAAGAATATTTCCACGATGTCCTGGTTACCAGCCTGCTGAAGCAGGAGCAGGAGCAGGCTCGTAACCATGATAAACGGGTTACTAGGTGCGCATGTGCCCCTAGTAACCCGATGTTTATCATGGTTACCAGCCTGCTAAAGTGAGCGGTAACCTCCCGCTCACTGTAGCTGAGTGGTAACCATGGTAAACGGGTTACTAGGTGCGCATGTGCCCCTAGTAACCTGATGTTTATCATGGTTACCAGCCTGATCACACACAGCGATGTGTGCTGACCAGCAGGAGGGCAACGACCAAAAAAATGGTCCAGGACACTTTGCAGCGATCAGCGACCTCACAGCAGGGGCCTGATGGCTGCAAAGTGTCACACATAGCGACATCGCTGGTGAGGTCACTGTTGCGTCACCAAAACCATGACACAGCAGCAATCTCGCTATGTGAGATGGGGGCTTTAGACTGACCATAGATCAGCCCACACAGCATCCAACATCATGCCTTTGCCTGCTGATAACCATGACCAAAAAAGGAGGGAGCCACTGTCTCCTTCCTCCACCATTCAGCATGTGCAAGTGACCTCATGGCCCCAGCGCTCTGCTCCTGTGCTAACACTATACAGGTGATGCCTCAATATATAATATGAGGTTTCATGGCATGTAGGGGGATTCAAGAATACTTAATTCTGCTCAATAAAACTGACTATGGAAGGCTGAACTTAGATTCTGCTTAACAATTAGTCTCATGTGGCCCCTTGGGGAACTTGCCCACCCTTGCCATGGACCACAAGTGTCTGAGCAGTGCACATGTGTTCTAAAATACTTAATGCAGATTGACTCCCTGCATCTGGACACCGAGAAAGCAGATGTGATTAATTAGGTTTGCCTTCTGAGTGATCATTGTACACAATACAGATTAGGAGGCACCTCCTCCAGATCCAGTGACTGGTCTTAGGAGAACAAATCAGATGAATTTCCCCTGAAACCAAGGCAAATATCAGTCCCAGTTACAGGGGAGGTCAAATCCAACTTAAGACCTTATCGTGGGAAACTGTATGATATAAAAGAGGCCCAGTAGTTAAGATATCCTACCTTTGAACATGTAGCTATATTTGTTTAGTTTGTTAATTTATGGATTTAGTGTTCCTTCAAGTGGGTCCATGACTGGTACAAGGAGGAAGATTGTTGAAATATACCATATTCTGTAAGATTTAAGTCTTGTCAGTTACCTGTCCACCACCTGCTTGTGAACATCCTTCCAGTTTTCACAGTCCTTCTCAGTTCCAATATCAGGGTTCAGAGACTGTAGGGCGACACCGGCCACATTGACACCACTCCATACAGGAACTTAAAAATGGAGAGTGGTGTTACAATCCAGGTCCTCTCATCTGCAAGTATCCTTAATATAAATAATAGCCACTCACCACTGGAGTCTCCATGCTCTCCCAGGACATACCCATGGCAGCTGCTGGCATGGACACCAAGCTTCTGAGAAATCAGATAACGAAATCTTGCAGAGTCTAGATTGGTTCCACTTCCTATGACACGGTTCTGGGGCAGACCGCTCAGCTTCCATGTGACATAGGTCATGATGTCAACTGCAGACAAAGTGTTAGTTTATCAAAAGTTCCACAGAAGGGTTTACAGCCTAGGAGTAGTTAGAACATACTGGAACAGTATCCAGGAGGTACCTGGATTGGAGACCACAATGATTGTGGCATCAGGACTGTATTTCACAACCTGTGGAATGATGAACTTGAAGACATTGACGTTTCTTTGTACCAAGTTGAGACGGCTCTCTCCCTCCTGTTGTCGGACTCCACCAGTGACCACCACAATCCTAGAGTTTGCAGTTACAGAATAGTCTAGAGTGGGAAGAACAAAAATATGTAAAAATACAAAGTCATGAAGTTCCTCAACCAACAGAAGTTATGCGAGATTGAAGGGTTATTCCCATCTTCATAGATGGGACTTCTTTACAGATTGTGGCTTTGGAAACAGACCACCACTTCTAGACAGCAGATAATGTGCAGTGCTTAAACTTATATAGAGCTTGTAAGTACTGTTTTGAAGCTAGCTTAGATTGCACCATTACCTTGTAATCCCAGCCAGCTTTAGCTCAGTGCTTACAATCTAGATTTTGGTGGTCAGTGGCAACACCCTGTAAGCAGAAAAATTGTGTACATCAAGAACAGATGCAAATTTTAATAATCTGTTGGATGTCAGCTAGTGGTTGTAAAACCTCTGACAATGGGAATAACCCTTAGCAAGTCATCAAGTCTGGTGGCAAACCTCTCAATATCAGATGTCCAACTTCTGCACAGTCTGATCAACCACACAACCTCCTCATACCCCAAGGTTGCAGGTGCCCTGATAATTAATGTCACTATTCACCTTTGTCAGCAACAATGGTTGGCGTCTTAAGGAACAGACTTCCATGCTGCAGGTCCAACATCTCACCCCTCAATTTGTCCTCCAAGATATCAACCAAGGCTAGTTCATCAGCAAGATCCTGTTTAAGAAATAAGCGGTCAATTACACCACACCAAGTTTATATACCTACCGACATAAAAGTATGGGCTGCTAAATCCTTAGGATTAACCCTACCAATGGCCACCTTCATTTAAGGATAGACAATTGTCACTAGTTGGTTTTCTTAAGGGGGTTGAAAGTGAATTTGAAGCCAGTTTCATATGAGGGTCTGAGGACAGACTGATAGATGGACTGGCTGTCTTCTGACCCAACAGCCTCATTGGCATATATGATGCAGTTGAGTTCGGATCGAGTCCATATTACTCGTCTTCTTTGCAATGGAGGCTAGTGACATTACAAGCCAACAGGATCCTCATCAGTAGACCATAATGTTTGCTGATCAGGCACACAATCACCCTTTGCTTTGATGCAGAGTTGAGTGGTACTGGATGACTCATTGAAGGCCCCAAGGAAAATACATGCAAGGCTCTAAACTAGAAAGCCTTCTGCATTTTTGGGGCTGGAGCATATGGCCCCCCCTTCTACATGACTAGAAGACAGATGTTCCCTCTGTGCTTCAGAGACAAAAGCTTGTGTGAAGGTCACTGTGCAGGGAGCGGTCACACGCTTTGTGACTAGTTATATTTGGCACATACCTTCTGTAGGATGCTGATGGCACATGCCATGCCAACTTGCCCGACACCTACGACCGTTATCTTGTTTCTTGGAGCAGCGGTCTTAACAGACGCAGTGCAGCTAAGCAGTTTCTCTTGTACAGTTGCCATGGTCAGTTACTAAAAGAAATTGTGACATTGAACTTTGAGTTAAGCAGTTGCAATTCTCAAAAAGTTTCTGCTTACAGTCAATGAATGGAGACTAGGACCTTATGCCAGTCAAATGGCACATTTACCTGATTACAAGAGCGTATACATTAAAGGGAATATATTTGTCACGATAGACTAGGTCTTACAGGTCACTCAAAAACCATTTTTTGCCCATAAACCCCCTAAAGATATACTAGGCCTTAAGCAATGAGATCTCTAAATTAAAGCCCCTTTAGTGAAAGGTAGGGCTTGTGAACAAGTAACAGGTGTGGTTTTAAGTAGGGTCTGGAATAAAACCACAGGGTAGAGGATTGGATTTTTGTGTTGCACATATGGAATCTCATTTAGTTCTCATTAATCTGTGGTTTGTTGTGCAACCTCTTGACGTCACTACTCATAACCTCCATGTAATCCACAGCCATCCCTTATGGCAAGTGCCTCCAGCCCCACAGCTGATGGAAGCAATGTGGCCTGTGTTAATCCTACGTCAGGGTCGTATTTCCATGTCAGGAATTGCTGCCCTGATAGGAGTGGAAACTATTCTGTGTCGTAGAAAGGAGCCATCGGCAACTGATCCCTGACAATTGCTGTAGTCTTGTAGCTCAGAAGGCACTTGTGAGGCAGAGAACACGACTTGTCCAGGATGGCAGACCATCATAAAAAAAGTGTACACCACATGTAGTAGTCATAGACCTAGCCAGATACTAGCAAGTTATCTGCTGAATGACCATTCTGCCAACTGTTCCACCTCATACATACTGTATGAGCTCTTGACCTAGAGTGTTGAGGAAAGAAGCAGCTTAGGTCCCTCAAAACAAGAGGACCAGCCATCAAGGTTGCAGAGGCCTGATCCATCTCTCCCCCGACATCTGTCAGGGACAGCTTGGAAGCCCCCTAATATGCATTAAGTGGACTTTTATCTAGTATGTTATGGGGTCTATAGCTGATCATGAGATTTATCTGCAGAACCTAGGTAGGGCTAACTAAAGTCCATGAAGTTTGATGCATGGTGGTCACACAGTAGGCCTCATTTATCACAACTGTTGCTCGTAGCAACAGCTCAGACTCCATTTTTAAAGAGTTCTGGTAAAGTGTAAGCAGCTTTATGAATGGTTGTTATGGACAAACAGTAGATTTGTCAAAGCTGTGCTCTGGTTGCTATGGGCAACAGATCACTAATAATTTTGATACGAAGCCCAAGGGCTTGTTCACATGTACCTTTTTTGATGCATCAAAGGCTGTTAACCTGCTGTTATCTCCCTTAAACTGTTTGGTCATGTCTGCTCCAAGATGGGAGTAAATCAGCTGAATCTGTCAATGGTGTGCTGATAAACATCTCCATTGTGATCCAGGGGGCACTGCTGATGTTGCATCGGCTGGCAGATATTCTGCGTTCAGTCAAGGTGCCACGTCCACAGCAAGCAACTCATTGAAGCCTTAAAAAGGTTATTACCATCTCCAAGATCCTATTCTAGTATGCAGTAGGTGTAATATTAGCAAATCCCTCCTATTAGAAATTTAGTATAGTTCTCCTGATTCACCATGTTGCTTACCCCATGTGCAAGGCATTGCAGCCGCTTAAGTATCCATGGTTACATCCACTCAGTGAGTTGTTAGCCATTGATACCCAAGCTGCTGCAATGCCCTTAACATGGGGTAAGTGACATAGCAAATCAGAAGAACTATACTACATTTCTGATTGCAGGTATTTGATATTACACATCAGGACAGGGTCTTGGAGATGGGAATACCATTCGAGATACACTGCCATCATGTGAAAACTGGCAGCCACTGACAGCCTAGTGTCACCGCCAATACTCAAATGAAGCCACTTATATAAGGAACTTAGCCCCCCCAAAACACCACCACATGGTTCAGACTTATGCCATATGTAGGGGGCTTTTGTGCACCCAGCTCTTGCAGTTTCACCACGACTCCCCTTATGATGACAGCTCTCCAAGGAATGCTGCCTGTATTGAATCTTCAGCCCTGCACACTGACACTGCAGGAACAGTGAGCGCATACACACTTTAGTATATGCAGGTACTCTGATCCCCATCCTGTCCATTGCTGAAGATGATACTGACATTAGAGGGAGACGAGTGCACACTGACAGTGCCCTCAGCTCCTGCAGTGTGTGTGCAGAGCTGAGGATTAAACACAGGTAGTGCTCCTTGGTGAGTGTCAATCATAATTGAGGGGGGGGGGGGTAGAACAGTGCACTCGGTACTTTGCTACATGGAGGGTGCACAGGGTTTTATTAAAAGTACTCTTTATAAGGGTAGAGTGTACAAATAGTTTAAAGTATTAAAGGTGGCACTACTCTTAAGGCCCATGCATTTGGCATAGTGGTTTTTAGTCTGTACATTTCCTCGAGCGCCAACGGCATCTCCGAATTTATACAATACAGCCTGCCACAAGTGCTTCCATATAAATAAAGGACAGCCAGGACCATAACAGGCCATGAGCACCGTGTTACAGATTTGTCAGGTTACGACTCATTCAAAAAGTAGGCTTCATTCTAGGGAAAGTTCTGCCCAAAACAGAAGGACTTTTTGGGGGGGGGTAGGAGAAGAGAAAAGAAGCGCATCAGGTAGAATGCTCTTCTGTTCCAAGAGGAACACTAACAATGGTGACATTTTGAAGGGTCAAAAAAAAAAAAAAAAAAAAAAAAAAAAAAGCCCAGAACAAGATGTCCTAGATGTGCAGTATATTCATCCTTTCCGACCACGAGTGGTCTCCATGCGTACAAGTCACAACCTGGGGAATTTCTCTTTTTTTTGCTTCTCCTTTAGAAGAACTCATTTCCTGCCTAGTTCCAGTAACCAGCTACGTGTCTGACATAGTTACGAAATGGTTAGTCTCTTCCATCCTGGAGGCCATGCATGTGGCTTTTGTACCAGGTTCCTATACCGGTTAAAAGGGCAATTTGCACCGGCCTCTTGTCAGGCTCTCATGCGTTATGGAGTCTATAAGGTCCTTTAAGTGCAGGCGTGTAGATCTGGCAGGCGTCCAGCTTCACGTCTTACACTGGGGAGGCCTGTGCTGGGTTGCACAAGATGGTGAAGTGATAAAGGGTTACATAACACTAAAGGAGTTAAATGGGCAACAAATGCAGAATAAAGCCAGGGATGCAAAGTACTAGCGAGATGTGCCAGAGGATCAGCGCTTTAGGGATCACGGCCAAGATGCAAGGGTCATCCTGGTCCTCTCGATAAGATGCCGGTGTATCTGGCTATGACCATCTAGAGACTTTTGAGAAGAAGCAAGCCAACCCCATAGAAGAGACATACGTGCACTGAGAAGGAGCACAATGGCAGCATACATACGTGTGGAAGTCGGATTCTAGGAGGCTTCTGCTGTCAGAATGAGGCAGAGGAGTGGTCACAGCCTCGTTACTTCAGACTACATCACTGCAGACGACAGACACACCCCATCACCTCACTCAATCCCCTCCAAGGACAACTCTGCAAGGGCAACCCAGGCCCAGCCCTTCTTCATACGCCTCCAAAGCCTTAAAAAAAAATGTCTAAGGCCTACAGGAGCTTATTGTTCAGAGAAATTAAAGGATCCTGTAGTCCCAGGACAAAAAGCGAAGGCAGGGACATACAATAAGGAGCCAGCGTGGCAGATAAGGGTTAACCATGTAGTGAGTACTTAAAAAAACACCACATATAGGGACCAAAAAAATAAATAAATAAATAATATGAAGGTCACCTAGATACACTTGCCTTCTAAAGGAATGCTAGATACATATATTTGTCTGCAGCCATAGGGCTAATCCACAGCCAAATACTGGCTAACGCATGAAGGTCGAAGTGGAAGTTCAGCTGCAACGAGAAAATAATTTTAAGGCTACGTTCACACGGTGCAATTTTTTTTTCCCTTCTTCCAGCAAATTTTAAGCTGCATTTTGTAGTATCAGCAAAGTTTTAGATTTCAGAAAACTCATGCACACACATTAGTCAAAGCGGAGTTTTTTTTGCAAAAAAATATGCAGCATTTCACCTTCAGCGTTTTTGCAGAATTTTTCACCCATAGAAAGCAATGGGTAGTGCATAGATGCCACAAACATAAAAAAGCCATCAGGTTTTGCTGCATTTTTTTTTTGTTTCCAAAACCTGAGGAAGTTGACCTTTTGATGCACAAGAGCAAAAAAAAAAAAAAAGCCAGCAAAACCTGCTTTTTACAGTGCTTTTCTGCCAAGAGCATGTTCTGCCTGCTGCATGAAAAATTCAACATGGGTACATAGCCTAATTGTTCCTAAAGTCAGTCGCTCCCAGTGTCAGTGCACAGTGAGTGCGCTGCAATCGTGCACACCGCTCAGAACAGGATGTCAATCAAGGATCAGTGAGCCAGACTAGGGCAGGTTTACTGTGCATAGCGCAACCTGTATCAGGGCTCTGACATCTTGCGTATGCCTACGTCACCATGTAGACCAAAGGCCGGAAGGTACCTGTGGCTCACTGCTCTACCATAGGTGTAGAAGTTGCAATCACTCCAGACCCGATGGGTCCCTAAGAGGGTCTTTGACCTATATGAAAAGACCAATGATATTAAAGACTTGCAATAATTGGGGCCCCTATTAAAGCTTTAGCATTGGGGTCCATGAGCTTCAAGTTACACCACTTGGTTTTAGGCATATTGGGGGTACTGTGAAGACTGATAATTAGATTTGCTTACCTGCACCCCAACATATGGAGGCATCCAACTCCTGTCACCCCCCCCCAGAAACTAGGCTATTGATTTGCAGTACAGCTAGCATAGATTGCACCTTACGGCCAATGTCCAAATCAAGAGGAGCCACTGACTCTGCGTTGATGTCCACCTTCTAGGTATCAGTGGGTCTCATGCACTGGTCCTATTAGGATAGGACACATACAATACCTGATTGTACAAGAGGGGTGGAAAGTACAGATGTAATCCCACATATACTCTTATTTTGGCAACACTTGCCTAGTAGATGTCCACCATCATGTGACCAAAGCAATGAAGTCATGCAATGGCCAAAATCTCCATGATAATTCAATCCACAGAATCCGAGCCATAGGATGGGTTTTAGTTGGCATTTTCTAAGCCATAAAGTGGGAATCCTAGCATAATATATAGAATTTTTTTCTCTTTTTGCATTAATACATCAAAAGAAGCCCAAAACCTAGATGCATCCCAAGACTAACATACCTGCTCCTCTAAGCACCACTTCTGCCGTCCAAAACCCAAGAGGAGTGAATAACCACAGAGGACACACACGGCTATTTATCTGCTCCACGGTCCTAAACTGAAGTCAGCTGTAATCTGGTCATTAGTTCTACACAGTGGTTTATGGGAGATTTTAAAGGAACACTCCAGATAAACGTCATACATGGTGAGATGCTAAGCTGTGGAAAATCCACTGTATTTTTTCTATCTGCTAGTGACTTCCCCACGCTGTAGATTTTGTTGTTTCTGCAACTGAAATTTTTTTCCGATCCTCTAAATAAGTTTGTTTCAGATGAACGGATCAGTTACAGAACTTTTTGCTCCAAAATCTGCAACATGTAAACACACCCTTCGCAGGGTTCCCGTGCGTTATATTTGCGTGCGGATTTTTCTGAAACATATTTCCAGTTTATCTGTAGCAGAGCCTGCAGATTTTGTTGCAGATTTTGTTGCAGATTTTTGCAGATTTTCACCTTTTCGGCTCAGTAAAGATTTCCCGTTGTGTATTCGCTCGCAGAAAATCCGTTGTGATTTCCAGTATGGGATTTCAGAAATCTTGTGCACTTGCAGAGAAAAATATCCCGCAGCGAAAATTGACACTGGTTTGAGATCCGTAGCATGTCAATTTATATTGTGGATGTTCGTGCTAGCGTAGAATAAGGCTATGTTCACACATCATTGTTTTTTCAGCGTTTTTTGATGCAGATTTTTATGCAAATATTCAGCTGCCTTTTGCAGTACCAGCAAAGTCTATGAGAAACAAGAATTCTCTGTTCACACATCATGGGTTTTTTTTGCTCAGGATTTTGTGCCTTGCGTGTTTTTTTGGAAAGTAGAGCATGTCACTTTTTTCAGCATTTTTTACAGCGTTTTTTCACCCATAGGAAGTAATGAGTGGTGAAAAATACACTGAAAAAACGCATCAAAATTTGTATCAGTGTTTTTTCAGCATTTTTGATACCAAAATAGAATGGGGTTCTTTTTTTTCCCAAAAACTTTATGTACATACATAAAAAGAGACAGAAGGACAGTGAAAAAAATGCTGAAAAATGCACCAAAAAAATCACCAAAAATGCAAGAAAAATCCTGAACTAAACACCCTTGAAGATCAGGTTTTGCTGCAGAAAACTGACGCCAAAAAAAACCATGATGTGTGAACATAGCCTAAGGGTAGGTGCACACAAGACGCTGGTGTACCCGCCAAGGTTTTTCTAGGCAAAGCCACTTCCGGAAAAAGTCAACTATCTTCTTCTTTCCGCAGCTTTGCTGGTGTTTTTGCCATCATTTTGAGGTGACTTTGCCGCTGACATCTTTCTCCTATACTTTCGACTATAAAGAGCGGGTATCTTCCAAAAGAAGCCGCCCAAAGAATGAACATGCTACTTCTTGGTTTCCAAAATGAATAAAAGAAGTAGCAAAAGACTGAACATGTCGTGCAATGTCGTTTTAGCACTTTTTCGTGCAGATACCTTATATTGCTGGTAAAAAGTAGTGCAATCTACTGCAATCAGGCCGTAAGATAATGGCAGTGAGTGCTGTGGCCATAGAGCCAAAGTGATAGGTATGAATAGAGACCTATCAGGTAGAAACTCCATTTAGTCTGTGGTTACAGCTCGTTTCCATCAAACATAATTTTCCGGGTCACCTTGATGCATAACTGCATAGCGGCAGCAGCGTATAATTACGTGGCAGCCGGTTTCACCCGCTCAAAGATTACTAGAGTGCATTGAGCAATAAAAAGCAGAGGTCTAACTCCTCAGCCCCAGAGCAAAATCTGCAAAGACCCATTCACCTGGGTTGAGCAATTCACATTGGCCTATGCAATATGTATGGGCACAGAACGCTCTGTCACCATGCAGCACACACCCCTCCATGGCCATCCAACTCCTGTTTGGAGACAACCCTATGTATAAATCCAATCAATGCATGAAGCATTTTAGAGGGTGGAAGAATTTACTCATGGTCGGCCCAGCAGGGTTTTCCATTTCCGTGGAGGGGCCTGGTAATTTTTCATTAGATTAGGGGTCTATGGAATGAAGGACTTATTGCGGAATGTCAAGATGGAAAGCTCAAACATGGGACTCCTACTCAATAGAAGGAAGACAAAGATATTGACTACTGGCAGGTACGACCAGGAGACCGGGACACATTTGAGATGGACACCAACGAGCTGAAAGTTGTAAAGGACTTCAACCTACTCGGATCAATGATCGCTGAAGACGCAGCGACGACACCGTAAGTCAGTAGGAGAATAGATATGGGCAAATCAACAATGAAGTCACTGGACAAGGTCTTCAAATCGAGGAACACTTCACTGGCGACGAAGACATGACTCGTACATAGTCTGTTCTTATCTGTAGTAACATATGGATGTGAAACCTGGACGATAAAGAAACAGGACAGAAGAATGAACTCCTTCGAAATGTGGTGCTGGAGAAGAATGCTATCAATACCATGGATGGCAAGAAGAACAAATCGATTTTGGAACAAATCAAGCGAGACATGTCACTCGAAGCAAGGATCACCAAGCTACGACTTGCCTCCTTTGAACACATCATACTAAGAGAACAATCACTGGAGAAGGATATCATGGTCGGAAGAATAGAAGGAACAAGGCAAAGAGGAAGTCCAACAACCCGATGGCTTGATACAATCAAGATAACGGCGGAGAAGACCCTGGTGGGCCTATCTAGGCTAGCACAAGATCAATCTTCCTACAGAGCGTTCATCCATCTAATCGCTATGGCTCAAGATTGAGCAGAAGGCCGTTAATAATAGGTCCCTATGGTGTCAAAATGTTGCCCGTGGTTAGAATGACAGTAAGAACTGCCCCACGCAACCTCGTGATATTTTTTTGTGATGTTCCCAAGGTCATTTGTGATTTTTTTTTCCCCATAGGATAATATTGCGGTTACCAAAATGTTTTAAATGTTACCGCTTTAACATATCTTTTTGTAGCTGGATATATCAGAGGTCATGGGGTCTGATATTTCATCTGTATATGGCAGAAATATTACAGTCCACTTGTTGAAATACCCAATTTAGGAATGACAACCATGCTTTATAGGGAAGAAAAAAATCGTGACCCTCAAATGCTCTCTCATTGCTCGATTCCGGGTTTCAATCCGGTGACCTCTTGCTGTGTGGTCATTTTCCCTCTCTGTTTGACCACAGCCTGTGTTGTCTCTGCCCAACTGCTGATAATGCTCTTGTCTTTGCTTTGCTGTGTTGCTTCTTTGCAGGTGTTTTCACTTCCCTGTTTGGATTGTCCTATCACATCTTGGGAGGGTCTATATATACTCTCCTGACACATGCAGTCTTTGCTGGCTATACTGCAAGTTAGATCGATGTTTAAAGTCCCAGTTCCCCAGTCAAGGATTATCTTGCTGAGGTTTTCTCTATTGCTTCTCCTGCGGTTTGTTTCCGTGTTCCTCTTCCCAGCACTCTTCCCATTTTGTTACATTTAGGGTCTGGGGGTTTCCACATATCCTGAAATTTTTTGGGGTTCCTTTCTTTTTCTTTTTGTCTTTCTTGTATGACTGTGTGAGCAATGTGTCAAACCCTCTGTCTGTGTGCATTACGTCCTATTGTTGTTTGGGGTTACACTCTGTGTTTAGTTGAGGGTGCAGTTAAGAACACTTGATGTCAGCCAGCGTTGAGCGGGGGGCGCCATTGTGTAATTTTAGGGTGCCAACCTCTGCAGTCAGGCATTAACAAGTCAGGGTCAAATTAGGGATTTTCCTAGTTTGTATAGGAGCCTGCGGTGTGCAGGTTTAACATCTCCCCTGGTTTGTTCATCTCTGTATCAGTGTTAGGGCTCAGTTATAACATACTCGTGAACGTCTAGTCATATATCATATAGTCCTGTTGTGATGACAAGCCCCAGAGGCACAAGTATAATAGGCCCTGTCCACTACACATCTGGTTTGACAAGCATAGATCACCATAGGTCCCCCAATGTCTAATGGGCCCTGGTTTGTCTGGTGTTAACAGCCCTAATGACACAAATCTAATGAGTCTATGTTCACATCTATGGTGGACAGTGCTCCCATGGACCTCATTGTCTTACCCTATTCTAGCCGTCAAAATTGGCAGAAACCTTATAGTAACATGACCTAGAATGGAGGAGTGAACAAGAGCCATGTTCATGTCTTAGATTTAGACCTCATTCACTCATCAGTTTTTTTCTTGTTCAAGAAAAACTGACCAAACAGAAGTTTCATGGTTTTCATCCAAGTTTCGAAAGTGTTTGGTCCAAGTATTATCAGGTTTTCTCGTACGTGAAAAAAAAGTCTCTCCACCTTCTCCTATCCAACAGTCTGTGAAAATTGGACGACACACGGATGTCATCTGAGTGCTGTCCGATTTTTTTCATGGACCCATAGACACTCGGATCAAAGTCTCCGCAATTTTGCATGGTCCTCTGTCAGCGGAAAATCGCGGACATATGAATGACCCCATTCACCATCATAAGTATATGTGCTCTCTGTGAACAACACGGGAAGCACTCGAACGCAAAAAATGGACGTCTGAATGAGACCTTAGTCATATTGTGTTTTGCAATTTTTGTGTTTTTCTTGGTTAACTTTTTAATTCTTTTTAATATTTGGTGTCTCGATGAATGCTGAAATACCCATGGAGAACATTAGCAAATATTAAAATACACCAACTTGTACCCGAGAAACACAGACTGTTCAGAGTTTTTTCTTCTATTGTAAAACCATTTCGCTGTACACACGTTCAGTCTTTTATGCATTTTCTTCTGCTTCAGGTTTTGAAAAACGGAAATGCCAGGAGGAAAAAAAAAAGGTGCATGTTTGTTCCTTGAAGTGAATCCTGGTGGAGTCTGCTCCAAACTAGGCACTGTTTAATCAGAAAACTCTGCAAAAACTATTGAAAAACTCCTCAAAAAGCTCCTCAAAGGAGCCTTTCTTGAAACGGTTTCCACTAGAAAACTTGACTGAGTAAAAAAAAAAAAACGTGTGCACAGACCCTAAGGGATAATGCACATGGTGGTTGAGCCATTAAAGGCAACTTGTTAGTTTTTTGCAACCCAATCTGAGAGTAGCATGATGTAGGGGCCGAGACCCTGATTTCAATGATGTGTCACTTATTGGGCTGTTTGCGATAGTTTTGATAAAATCAGTGTTTTATCGGCTGCAGATCTAGGAGTTCTCTGAATGCTGAGCTGTGTATAACCCCGCCCAAACCACTGATTGGCCACTTTCGGTATACACTGTGCATAGGCAGAGAGCTGCCAATCAGTGGTGGGGGCGGGATTATACAGAGCTAATGACTATGGAGGACTACATGGCAGCAGGGTACTAGTGATAATCTCCTACTGATAAAACAGTGATTTTACCAAAACTACAGCAAGCAGCCCCGTAAGTGACACATTGCTGGAGTCAGGATCTCTGTCCCTACATCATGCTGCTCTAGAATTAGGTGGTGAAAACTTGGTGACAAATTCCCATTAATGTAGTCTTCCCAAAATTGAAATAGCCGAGTGCTGTGCTAAGGCATGTGGGGGAACTGTTACTCAGGGCGACCGTAGGCTGCAGCTTCTCTCAGGCACAGGATGGATTCAATTGCTCACCCGACTCATCTGACAAGAGTCTTCTTCAAAAGCTTAACAGTGGAATTTAATCTGAAGCACTGCCAGTGTAATTCAGGGATATCACAGCAACAATCTTCATTACAGTACAGTCTGAGTTTCTTGAGCAACTGGCTCCAGAAACAATACAGTAGTTTCTTCACAAGGCACAGTATTACAGTCTCTTCAGTAGCATGATTCAGCATAGATTAGATCTCTTAGCAGCATACTTCTATGCATACACAACCACAGGCTTTTCCTTCACAAGGTCACAATAGTACACAGCATTTTTTATCCTGCATGGAGATGGGTGGGGGGAGGGTTTGATGAGGGAGATGATACCTGTTACACAATTCTGTCCAGTCCTTATCTTCTTGCCCGATAACACTCTACACTGCTAGTTCAGGGAGTTTATCTGACCTGTGTTTAGTTTCTCTCCTGATCTGAATCCTGTTCAGTTGCCTTCTGTCAGATCCAGATAACACACCTCCTTTCTCTTCGGCTTCAGCCAGACTACAATAACATGTTCCCCACAATCCCTCTGGGGCTCTGCTAAAACACTCCCTGTCTCCTGTGACTGTGTTAACCCCGCTAGTTGCTGGATGCTTTTGAAGCACAACACTTCCTGTCTCCTGTGCTTGTGTTATTTGTAACAGTTGCTGGATGCTTTTGAAGCAACAGCACTAGTTCTGCATGTCATAATATGAATGACAAATTCTCAATACATGGAGACACTAGAGCAAAGACAAAACTTAGGCCCCTTTTAAGGGCTGCTCGAATCCGTTACTATCTGACCAACCAATCATAGAGACCAGTTTCCCATACCTATTCACGGCTGAAGTATATTTTTGACTTTGCTAACATTGTGCACTGGTGGAGTTCCTATCCTTGTCCTTGATCTTCCCTCGAACCTGAAATTAACCCCTTTTTACACCCAATGGTTCCGCATGTGGATATGTGGACCCTCTGTGCCACAGGGCCGGGCCTGCATAGGAAGGGACGTAGCTAAGCGGCTACCAGGTGTTCACTGAAGCTCCTGATGGTGGAGACAGACTGGGCTGCAGGTAGCCGACAGGTACCACTCCT